>NC_092713.1:25701591-26374683 GCF_047496885.1 Scyliorhinus torazame
GGAGGGTGGAGGAGGGGGGGGGAGGGGGGAGGAGGGAGGGGGAGGGGAGGGGAGGAGGGAGGGGGAGGGGGAGGGGGGGAAGGGGGAGGGGGAGGGGAGGAGGGAGGGGGAGGGGAGGAGGGGAGGGGAGGAGGGGAGGAGGGGAGGAGGGGAGGGGGGGAGGGGAGGAGGGGAGGGGGGGGGGAGGAGGGGAGGGGGGAGGAGGGGGGGAAGAGGGGAGGGGGGAGGAGGGGGGGGGAGGAGGGGGGGGAGGAGGGGGGGAGGGAGGGGAGGAGGGGGAGGAGGGGGGGGAGGAGGGGGGAGGAGGGGAGGAGGAGGGGGAGGAGGGGGGGGAGGAGGGGGGGGGAGGAGGGGGGAGGAGGGGGGGGAGGAGGGGGGAGGAGGGGGGAGGGGGGGGGAGGAGGGGGAGGAGAGGGGAGGAGGATGGGGGAGGAGGGGGGGGGAGGAGGGGGGGGGAGGAGGGGGTGGAGGAGGAGGGGGGAGGAGGGGGTGGAGGAGGGGGGGAGGAGGGGGTGGAGGAGGGGGGGAGGAGGGGGTGGAGGAGGGGGGAGGAGGGGGTGGAGGAGGGGGGGAGGAGGGGGTGGAGGAGGGGGGGAGGAGGGGGTGGAGGAGGGGGGAGGAGGGGTGGAGGAGGGGGGGGAGGAGGGGGGAGGGGGGAGGAGGAGGGGGGAGGGGGGGGGAGGGGGGAGGAGGGGAGGGGGGAGGAGGGGAGGGGGAGGGGGGAGGGGAGGAGGGGAGGGAGGGGAGGGGGGAGGGGAGGAGGGAGGGGGGAGGGGAGGAGGAGGGAGGGGAGGGGGAGGGGAGGGGAGAGGGAGGGGAGGGGAGAGGGGGGGAGGGGAGGGGGGGGAGGGAGGGGGAGGGGGGGGAGGGGAGGGGAGGGTGGGGGAGGGGAGGGGAGGGGAGGGAGGGGAGGGGAGGGGAGGGGAGGGGGAGGAGGTGGGGGAGGGGAGGGGAGGGTGGGGGAGGGGGGAGGGGAGGGTGGGGAGGGGAGGGGAGGGTGGGGGAGGGGAGGGGAGGGAGGGGAGGTGGGGGAGGGGAGGGGGGGAGGGGGGGAGGGAGGGAGGGGAGGGAGGGGGAGGGGGAGGGGGAGGGGAGGGTGGAGGGGTGGGGGGAGGGGAGGGTGGGAGGGGTGGGGAGGGAGGGGGGGAGGTGGGGGAGGGAGGGTGAGAGGGGTGGTGGAGGGTGAGGGGAGGGTGGGGGAGTGGGGGAGGGGAGGGTGGGGGAGAGGGGGAGGGGAGGGGAGGGTGGGGGAGGAGTGGGGGAGGGGAGGGGGAGGGTGGGGAGTGGGGGAGGGGAGGGGAGGGGGAGGGTGGGGGAGTGGGGGAGGGGAGGGGGAGGGGGAGGGTGGGGGAGTGGGGGGGGGAGGGGGAGGGGAGGGTGGGGGAGGTGGGGGGGGGAGGGGAGGGTGGGGGTGGGGGGAGTGGGGAGGGGGAGGGGTGGGGGAGTGGGGGGGGGAGGGAGGGGGGAGGGGAGTGGGGGAGGGGGAGGGGGGGGGGAGGTGGGGGAGGGGAGGGGAGGGTGGGGGAGGAGGGGAGGGGAGGGTGGGGGAGGAGGGGAGGGGAGGGTGGGGGGAGGAGGGGGGGGAGGGTGGGGGAGGAGGGGAGGGGAGGGTGGGGGAGGGGGGGAGGGGGTGGAGGGTGGGGGGAGGAGGGGAGGGGAGGGTGGGGGAGGAGGGGGAGGGGAGGGTGGGGGAGGAGGGGAGGGGGAGGGTGGGGAGGAGGGGAGGGGAGGGTGGGGGAGGAGGGGAGGGGAGGGGGAGGGTGGAGGGGAGGGGAGGGTGCTGGAGGGGGGGAGGGGAGGTTGGGGCAGGAGGGGAGGGTGGGGCAGGAGGGGAGGGTGGGCAGGGGGGGAGGGGAGGGGTGGGGGAGGAGCGGAGGGGAGGGTGGGGGAGGAGCGGAGGGGAGGGGTGGGGGAGGAGCGGAGGGGAGGGGTGGGGGAGGAGGGGAGGGGAGGGTGGGGGAGGAGGGGGAGGGGTGGGTGGGGAGGAGGGGAGGGGAGGGTGGGGAGGAGGGGAGGGGAGGGTGGGGGGAGGAGGGGAGGGGAGGGTGGGGGAGGGAGGGGAGGGGAGGGTGGGGGAGGAGGGGAGGGGGAGGGTGGGGGAGGAGGGGAGGGTGGGGGGAGGAGGGGGAGGGGAGGGTGGGGGAGGAGGGGAGGGGAGGGTGGGGGAGGAGGGGAGGGGAGGGGGGGTGGGGGAGGAGGGGAGGGTGGGGAGGAGGGGAGGGTGGGGGAGGAGGGGAGGGGGAGGGGAGGGTGGGGGCGGAGGGGAGGGGGTGGGTGGGGGGAGGGGGGAGGGGGAGGGTGGGGGGAGGGGGGAGGGGGAGGGTGGGGGAGGGGGGAGGGGAGGGTGGGGGAGGGGGGAGGGGAGGGGTGGGGGAGGGGGGAGGGGAGTGGGGGAGGGTGGTGGGGGAGGGGAGGGGGGGAGGGTGGTGGGGGGAGGGGAGGGGGGAGGGTGGTGGGGGTGGGGAGGGGAGGGGTGGGTGGGGGGTGGGGGAGGGGTGGGTGGGGGGGGGAGAGGGGAGGGTGGGGGGGGGGAGGGGGAGGGTGGGGGGGGGAGAGGGGAGGGTGGGGGGGGAGAGGGGAGGGTGGGGGGGGGAGAGGGGAGGGTGGGGGGGAGGGGAGGGTGGGGGGGGGGGGGGGGGTGAGTGGGGGGAGGGGAGGGTGGGGGGGAGGGGAGGGTGGGGGTGTGGGTGGGGTGGGTGGGGGGGGGTGGCGGGGGGGGAGGGTGGGGGGTGGGGTGGGGGGGTGGAGTGGGGGGAGGGTTGGGGGGGGGAGGGTGGGGGGGAGGGGGTGAGGGGAGGGGGAGGGGAGGGGAGGGTGCAAGTGCAGTCAGAATGAACCCCCCACCATCAGGCTCCACTTTGCATGAGATGTCTGGAAGTTCAAGGGCTACTGGTTATGGAGGTCAGCTGTCAGAGATTAGCATATGGGTGGCTTGGCTGGTCAAGTTGGAAGACTCATTTAATCTGCAGACCCTGAGAGTTGGGTATGAGGTGCCGTCTAAGGAGGAACTTTATTGCAGCCTTCACACGCATCAGATGAGCCTCGCCTGCCACAAGGGTTAAGCCAGTTGCTAATCAGTTCCCTGACCGTCCTTGATGAGTCAATTGTGCCAATTGAGTCAGCATTGTAACACATGAGTGTGCCACTGATTGGTGCCCAACTGTTAACCCATCTCAGGGACTGAGGTTTCTTATTGACCTCTTTCATCACATTTTTAAGTCTCATTTGTGATTCGCTTTTTGCTTAAGATAGTTTCCCTTTAAGGGGCTATCCCTTTAATTTGTCCCTCAGTTTATTTGATTTAGTTTACTTGGTTAGTTATGTTGATCAAAATAGTTGGAAGTCTAGCCCTGAAGCATTGAACTCCAAGGCTAATTCTCATGCCTCCATAATGGAGAAGTGACACAGATGTGGCCCCCAATGCAAGGCGTTATGGTGAAGTTGCTCAGCAGTAACCCCATTCAGGAGATAATGGGTGAGAGCATCTCGTTTCCCCGTGAGGTAAGAACGCAGGTCCATTAAATGCACTCAACTGCCCTCACTCCTCACCCTTGGGGAATCACAAAGACCGCTGAGGCTCTCAATGGTCGAAGCGCTCCATTCATGTGGAGTTGAGAGGGGCAACTGTGGTGAAGAGGCTATTGCGTGTCAGGGGAGGGAGGGAGGCTCAGTGGAAAGGCGGTCACATAGAGGGATGTACATGGGTGGGCGTCCCAAACCGTAAGAGGGCCGTGGGTCAGGACTCCTCGTCATTCACTTTGATGCTCTTTTCCTTTCAGTTTTTAATTGAGGAGAATCATGGAGCCAATCGAGCTGGAAATTCTTTTGATAACTATTCAGCAGCAGTAGTGGCATCAACAGCACCCTGCTGAGGTAGAACCCATTGATCTTCGGGGAGCAGGGCAATAGACGGCGGAGCCTCGGAGGAGACACTGTCGGCCATGGGTATTCCTAGCTCCAGGTGTCAGATGTCCAGTGCTGGAGAAGACTGCGTCTGTCCCGGGAGAGGGTGGACCACCTGTGTCATGTGATGCAAGAGTTGGCGCCACATGGACTGGGAGGTCACCCATTGCCTGTGGCCTTGAAATCCCTGCTGCTCTGTGGCTCGTTCCAGGACTGCACGGGTGACCTGCTTGGCATTTCCCAGTCAGCAGCACATAAGTGCTTAAGGGAGGTCACGCGTTACTTCGAGGGAGCTTAAGGACAACCTAAAGGGGAACGGCATTCACCGTATCAAGTCACGAAAGAGAAAATGCTGGAAAATCTCAGCAGGTCTGGCAGCATCCGTAGGGAGAGAAAAGAGCTAACGTTTCGAGTCCGATGACTCTTTCATTCATATTCCACAGTATAAATATTTCCCACTTTCTCTGCCTGTTAGCTTGGTCTCTTTCGTTTCAGATTCCAGCATCCGCAGTAATTTGCTTTTTACCATATCAAGTCAGCTCTGTATCATCCTGCAATGAATGGGTTGGCCAAACATCTTGTACAATCATTAAAGCATTCTATCAGAGCTTCACAGGACCAGGGGACATTGGCAACAAGAGTAAACAAATTTGTAATGTCTTATCAGAACATCCTACCACACAGAGTTCACTGATAATGCTGTTGTTCAAGTGGAAATTACAAATACAATTTCGGTAACTCCAGCTGATACTTCAAGATTGTCAAATGATAACAGGTGCAAACTGCTAGGAGGGATGGAGCAAAACTTTAAAAAGCGAGTATTCAACCAGGGAGAGAGAGTGCTATCTCAGAGTTACACCCCAACAAGAAATTGGTACCAGTTGTGACCCCAGCAAAGACAGATCCAATACCATACATCGTACAGACGGACGATGAAAGAGTTGATGGCGTCATGCTGATCAGCTACTTGCTTCATGCAACAACTTCCCAAAAGGTTCATCCCTCGGAAAATCTAGAGAGCAATATTTCAGAACAGTGAGCGGACTCAGTGAAAAGTTCAGATTCTGTTTCTGGGAACTTTTCAGTATCTTTAGTGACAGATACTGGAATAACTAGTCAAGACGCACCATCTACAGAAAGGAATGAGGAGGCTTCCAAAGTCTCAAATGGTCAAGTTCAAGAATACTGAATTCTACCAAACTGGAATAGACGCCCACCACAGAGACTGTCTGATTTAATTGTGTAAGGATTCTCTTGTAAATCCTTGTCTGACGTTGTTTCCCTTTTAATTCCTGCTTATTTGCCTGTTATAATTTCGGTGAGTAGGTATTCCTGGTGCCTGCACCTTCAATATAATAAAAAATATTGATGTGCTCTGACATCAGCAATGACACGTTTTGACTAGCAGCCAATCCACTCCTTTGGATTCCCGGGTCTTGACTGACATTCAATGTTGAATTTTCCCTCAGTGTACCTAAACAGGCGTCGGAATGTGGCGACAAGGGGATTTTCACAGTAACTTCATTGCAGTGTCAGCTTACCTGTGACAATAAAATTATTATTATTAGAGATTATTATTATATCAATGCTTCGCTTAGTAAAACCTTGGTACATCAAAACTCATTGAATAAAAACAACATGATAGGTTTAAAATGATGAGGGGTTTTGAAAGAGTCAATCAGGAGGAACTGTTCCCAGTAGTAGGAGTAAAAAAGTAAAGTTCAGAGGAATGGCCTCTAAACTGAAACCTTGGGCCCTGACGAGGTCATATTAAGAGTTAGTCAGTGCTCAAAAGTACCGGCATCGGCCAGCTTGCTGGTTTCCCAGCACCGCTCCTGGTCCTGGCTATTTTTGCGGAGGTAAAGATGCGAGGATGCCCATCTCCACGAGGTCTCCAAATCAGGCCAAAAGGCCTTCCCACTGCCTGTCTAGGTTGTCGTGCAGTGGCTCCATGGAGGGATTCCTCCATACAACAGTGATGGTCTGGCTGTTTTACTTTATATTTCAATCACAGTTTTTAAAAGAGTGGCTCAGCTTAGAAGCGCCCTATCTGAAGTGTGATTCATTGCATCAGGGTGCTCCTCTTAACCTAGAAGGCCTCTGATTGGTCCTCCAGCTTCAAGGGCCTGCTCACTGCCCTTAATTGGCCTTACAACACCAGGTTAAAGTCCAACAGGTTTGATTCAAATCACGAGCTTTCGGGGCACTGCTCCTTCCTCAGGTGAATGTGAGGGAACCCCTCACCTGAGGAAGGAGCAGTGCTCCGAAAGCTCCTGCATCCCACTTCTGAAGTGAAAATTCATCTCTTTAACTCTGTCTCCCTCTCTTTTCACGGATGCTGCCTGTGGTGTCTCAAGGAACACGCTTGAAACTTCCAGATTTACTAATGAAAGGTAACGGCTGGTATGGCACAGAGCACAATAGGATGGGTCTTGTCCCTCTGGCTCCGCAGCCCACACTGTCTGGGCCTCTGCTCCCAGGGCCCCGTGCCAACTCACTATTAGAACATAAGAACATAAGAACTAGGAGCAGGAATAGGCTATCTGACCCCTCGAGCCTGCTCCACCATTCAATGAGATCATGGCTGATCTTTTGTGGACTCAGCTCCACTTTCCGGCCCGAACACCATAAGCCTTTAATCCCTTTATTCTTCAAAAAACTATCTATCTTTATCTTAAAAACATTTAATGAAGGAGCCTCTACTGCTTCACTGGGCAAGGAATTCCAGAGATTCACAACCATTTGGGTGAAGAAGTTCCTTCTAAACTCAGTCCTAAATCTACTTCCCCTTATTTTGAGGCTATGCCCCCTAGTTCTGCTTTCACCCGCCAGTGGAAACAACCTGCCCGCAGCTATCCTATCTATTCCCTTCATAATCTTATATGTTTCTATAAGATCCCCCCTCATCCTTCTAAATTCCAACGAGTACAGTCCCAGTCTACTCAACCTCTCCTCGTAATCCAACCCCTTCAGCTCTGGGATTAACCTAGTGAATCTCCTCTGCACACCCTCCAGTGCCAGTACGTCCTTTCTCAAGTAAGGAGACCAAAACTGAACATAATATCAGGTGTGGCCTCACTAACACCTTATACAATTGGAGCAGAACCTCCCTAGTCTTAAACTCCATCCTTCTAGCAATGAAGGACAAAATTCCATTTGCCTTCTTAATCACCTGTTGCACCTGTAAACCAACTTTTTGCGACTCATGCACTAGCACACCCAGGTCTCTCTGCACCTATTGGCCGGGATTCGCACGCTCCCGCGCGACTGGCCTCAAGTCTGACTCACGTGGTCCACCAGACCTGCCCCCTTAAAGGGGCCGCACTACCACACCACGAGCCCTGAGGAGTACTTTCAATACTTGGTTTTTATTTCTGTGACAGGAAGCTCAGAACTAGAGAACTCAAATTCAAGGTGATTGTGAAAGAATTAGAGGGAAGATGGGGATAAATTTGTTTGCTCAGTGAGTTGTTATGATCTGGAATGTATAAAGGGGAGTCAGGGTGACCTCTTTGAGGAATACCTTCGCTCAGCCAACGAGCATCAACCCAACTTTCTGATCACTTGCCATTTCAATTCACTATCGAGCTCTCATGCTCACATTTCTGTTCTTGGCCTGTTATAAGGTTCCAGTAATGCCCAACACCAACTGGAGGAACATTAGCTCAACTTCTGACTCGGTATTTTACAGCCTTTAGCGCTCAACATTCAGTTCAACAAGTGCAGGCCATGAACTCTGCCCTCCATTTTGTATTTTTCCCCCAAGTTCCCGTCTTTACCTTGCTTCATGTTTTTATTTTCAGACAACGCTGACCTTTATTCTGCTATTAACACCTACTCTAGACAAATGTTTAGTTGCTGTACGACTGATAGAGGTATAGGGGCGACCTGATAGAGGTATACAAAATTATGAGGGGCATAGACAGAGTGGATAGTCAGAGGCTTTTCCCCAGGGTAGAGGGGTCAATTACTAGGGGGCATAGGTTTAAGGTGAGAGGGGCAAAGTTTAGAGTAGATGTACGAGGCAAGTTTTTTACGCAGAGGGTAGTGGGTGCCTGGAACTCACTACCGGAGGAGGTAGTGGAGGCAGGGACGATAGGGACATTTAAGGGGCATCTTGACAAATATATGAATAGGATGGGAATAGAAGGATACGGACCCAGGAAGTGTAGAAGATTGTAGTTTAGTCGGGCAGTATGGTCGGCACGGGCTTGGAGGGCCGAAGGGCCTGTTCCTGTGCTGTACATTTCTTTGTTCTTTGTTGTTTGTTGACTACCATTAACCCTTTAATTGAATCCGCTTTATAGCATTTGTCATTTAATCTCCCCGCCCTTTAGCCTATCCATATAACCATAAGACATACGAGCAGTATTAGGCCATTCGGCCCATCGAGTCTGCTCCATCATTCAATCATGGCTGATATTTTTCTCATCCCCATTCTCCTGCCGTGTCCCATAACCCCTGATCCCCTTATTAATCAAGAACCTATTTATCTCTATTTTAAAGACACTCAGTGATTTGGCCTCCACAGCCTTCTGCGGCAAAGAGTTCCACAGATTCACCACCGTCTGGCTGAAGAAATTCCTCCTCATCTCTGTTTTAAAGGATCATCCCATCAGTTTGAGGCTGTGCCCTCTGATTCTAGTTTCTCCTACTAGTGAAAACATCCTCTCCGCGTTCACTCTATCTCGGCCTTCCACTGGCACATCGCCTAATTTATCTAACATGCTCAATGCGATGTAAGGTGTTACGGGCCAGGTTTTAGAGAACACCAAAGGATATCATGGAGTTGACCTGACCTACAACTGTTTATTGATTTTAGTTACGATGAATACAAGGGCCAACTCTTCAGGTGTTATTCAACACAGGCCTTAAGCACTTTTAATCCAAAACAAAGTTTATTCTACGAATGTAATTAATATTTTTCTAAACATACACAGTAAGCATTTTTATCAACCACAAACATAAATACCCCACACAGCTATGGTATCTATGTATAACCCTTAATAAATTTCCCCTTTAACTGTTCCAATTTAATAACAAGATCCCAGAAACCCCTTTTCAAAGGCGTGGTCCAGCACACAGCACGCAAGACCTGGTGTAGGTACTTCTTGTTTCCTGTCCAAAACAGCAGGTTTAAATTCCTTCCAGAAAACAGTTATCACGTTTAAGTTATCAAGTAGTCTGGAAACAGCTTTTAAACTGAAGGTAGAGAGAGACACTCCAAGATACTTGTCTGTCTGGATACAGCAGCCAAATGTGAAAACTAAAGCAAAAAAAACTCAGAGCCACAAGCAAGCCCAAAACAAAACAAAGGTAAAACTCAGTGTCACAGCCCAGCTCCACCCACATAATGACATCACTGAAGCCATGTGATACGACAAAACATTTCTTAAAGGGACACTCCCATGACAAAAGAAAATGGAGTTTCAACTCCACCCTAGTTCAATATCACCCCCCCCCCCCCCCATCCCACCCCTCCCAACCCACAATATTTCCTGTTATTATAGACATCATTAAATATCGCCACGGATTTGGGAGCTTTGAAAGCTGAGGAGGGCCGAGAAGGTAAGTTAAACAGTTTTTAATAAATCAACACAAAGTAAGGACTGCAACGCGGCCTACAGTCCAAAGTTCCCAGCTGGAATGGCCAATCCCACACTGGGCCAACTTCTGTCTATTTATTTATTTACTTTTAAAAATAAATTTAGAGTACCCAATTCATTTTTTCCAATTAAGGGGAAATTTAACGTGGCCAATCCACCTACCCTGCACATCTTTGGGTTGTGGGGGCGAAACCCACGCAGACACGTGGAGAATGTGCAAACTCCACACGGACAGTGACCCAGAGCGGGTATCGAACCCGGGACCTCGGCACCGTGAGAAAGCAGTGCTATCCACTGCGCCACCGTGCTGCCCTCGGGCCAACTTTTATTAGGCGGATTTACGAGCCCCAGCTAGACGGGCCTCCGCCCGTATTCCAAGAGTCCCACGGGGAGATCCATTGAGGTGTCTCCATGGGTCTCATGAGGGTTCTTACAGGTTCCGTCAGCTGAGTCTGAGAAACCAATCAAAATGCAACCAAATTCTAATGACTTGTGCTGTAGAGAAACATGGCAGCAATTTTCACCCAGCGAGATCCCACAGATAGCCATGAGGTGACTCACTGATCAGTATGTGGGTGCATTGCAAAGTAGGAAATCTTCCGCACGGTTGACAATGATGAGGTTATGTGGATGGACTTGGAGGATGGAGTTTGTTCTCCAAGGAGATAGAGGTGTTCAAAATGGCTTTGTCAGAGTCAGTAAAGATCTTCGTTAGAGGTTGCAGTGGCACAGATTCCAGATGACCGGCAAAAGGACCAGAGGAGGACATCCGGAAACAACAAGTTGTTTTGGCTTCTCACGCACTGGTCGAAGCAGATTCAATAGTAAGATTCAAAGGGGAATCGCAAGGGAAAGGGCTGTGGGGAATGATATGCCCCTGAACTGCGGCCCCTCACCGTGGCCGAGCAGAGGGCACCTGACCTCGCTGGCGGACCCGAGGATCGGGAGGTGCCGATGCCGAGGTCAGAGATGTGCCACCAAGTGAGGCGCACCCCTGCCTGCCCGCGGCCCCTCACAACACATTTGTGGCAAGCCCCCCACCCCCTCACCACAAGCCCCTTCATCCCAAATCCAGGCAGGGCAGCCCCAGGAAGCGTGGCCTTGTCGCAGGGTAGGAGTCTCAGCAGGCCACGCCACTCCTGTTGAGCCATCTAGGGAATCACTTAGGCGTAGTGATAGGGCCCATAAGGCCAGAAGGTTAGACACTGAGTAAGTTGGCATGGGTGTAGGGCGCATTTCAGATATAGGGGCGAGGGCACATGTATATAACTGTACAAATTAAACACTTTTTATCACTGAGGGAAGCTGCCTCTGTGCTCAGTCCGATGTGTGCCGGGGTGGGGAGGGAGGTTAGTGCCACTGTAGCTGAGGGGATGGTGGAACATTGAGCCCCACTGGGTGTGCCGTGCAGCCCCAGTAACCCTCCCCACCCCGGACATCCACAACACCCAGCCCCCCCCCCGGCTGAAAGGTGTTGGGTCTTTGTGTGTGCATGAGTCAGACACTGTCTAACGATTTGGAGCTCAGAGCTCATCCCAGAGCGGGCAGTCATCATCCTCCATGCCATGGGACCAGACCCGCTGTCACTGGCAAACATGTGCCCCCAGCTCGATGTGCCGCAGGTGGATGTGTAATGGAGCGGTGGTGTGCATGCGGGTGTTGCGTTGGTGTGGGAGGGGAGGGTAGTCGCTGCTGGGGGAGGTGTGTGTGGTGGTGGTGGGGGAGGTGTGTGTGGTGGTGGTGGGGGAGGTGAGGGTGGTCGGTGGTGGGGAGGGGAGTGTGGTCAGTGGTGGGGGAGGGGAGTGTGGTCGGTGGTGGGGAGGGTGAGGGTGGTCGGTGGTGGGGGAGGTGAGTGTGGTCGGTGGTGGGGGTGGTGACTGTGGTCGGTGGTGCGGGTGGTGAGTGTGGTCGGTGGTGGGGAGGTGAGTGTGGTCGGTGGTGGGGAGGTGAGTGTGGTCGGTGGTGGGGGAGGGAAGTGTGGTCGGTGGTGGGGGAGGTGAGTGTGGTGGTGGTGGGAGGTGAGTGTGGTCGGTGGTGGGGGAGGTGAGTGTGGTCGGTGGTGGGGGAGGTGAGTGTGGTCGGTGGTGGGGGTGGTGAGTGTGGTCGGTGGTGGGGGAGGTGAGTGTGGTCGGTGGTGGGGGAGGTGAGTGTGGTCGGTGGTGGGGGAGGGGAGTGTGGTCGGTGGTGGGGCAGGTGAGTGTGGTCGGTGGTGGGGAGGTGAGTGTGGTCGGTGGTGGGGGTGGTGAGTGTGGTGGTGGTGGGAGGTGAGTGTGGTCGGTGGTGGGGGAGGTGAGTGTGGTCGGTAGTGGGGGAGGTGAGTGTGGTCGGTGGTGGGGAGGTGAGTGTGGTCGGTGGTGGGGGTGGTGAGTGTGGTGGTGGTGGGAGGTGAGTGTGGTCGGTGGTGGGGGAGGTGAGTGTGGTCGGTGGTGGGGGTGGTGAGTGTGGTCGGTGGTGGGGAGGTGAGTGTGGTCGGTGGTGGGGGTGGTGAGTGTGGTGGTGGTGGGAGGTGAGTGTGGTCGGTGGTGGGGGAGGTGAGTGTGGTCGGTGGTGGGGGAGGTGTGTGTGGTGGTGGTGGGAGGTGAGTGTGGTCGGTGGTGGTGGGAGGTGAGTGTGGTCGGTGGTGGGGGAGGTGAGTGTGGTCGGTGGTGGGGAGGTGAGTGTGGTCGGTGGTGGGGGAGGGGAGTGTGGTCGGTGGTGGGGGAGGTGAGTGTGGTGGTGGTGGGGAGGTGAGTGTGGTCGGTGGTGGGGGAGGTGAGTGTGGTCGGTGGTGGGGGAGGTGAGTGTGGTCGGTGGTGGGGGAGGTGAGTGTGGTGGTGGTGGGGAGGTGAGTGTGGTCGGTGGTGGGGGAGGTGAGTGTGGTCGGTGGTGGGGGAGGTGAGTGTGGTCGGTGGTGGGGGAGGGGAGTGTGGTCGGTGGTGGGGGAGGTGAGTGTGGTCGGTGGTGGGGAGGTGAGTGTGGTCGGTGGTGGGGGAGGGGAGTGTGGTCGGTGGTGGGGGAGGTGAGTGTGGTGGTGGTGGGGAGGTGAGTGTGGTCGGTGGTGGGGGAGGGGAGGGTGGTCGGTGGTGGGGGAGGTGAGTGTGGTCGGTGGTGGGGGAGGTGAGTGTGGTGGTGGTGGGGAGGTGAGTGTGGTCGGTGGTGGGGGAGGGGAGTGTGGTCCGTGGTGGGGGAGGTGAGTGTGGTCGGTGGTGGGGGAGGGGAGGGTGGTCGGTGGTGGGGGAGGTGAGTGTGGTCGGTGGTGGGGGAGGTGAGTGTGGTCGGTGGTGGGGGAGGTGAGTGTGGTCGGTGGTGGGGGAGGGGAGTGTGGTCGGTGGTGGGGGAGGGGAGTGTGGTCGGTGGTGGGGGAGGTGAGTGTGGTGGTGGTGGGGGAGGTGAGTGTGGTGGTGGTGGGGAGGTGAGTGTGGTCGGTGGTGGGGGAGGGGAGTGTGGTCGGTGGTGGGGGAGGTGAGTGTGGTGGCGCCGTGCTGCCTCCCGCCCATGCCCAGCCCCCATGTCCTGCCTCTCCCCCTCCTCCTCGTTTGGAGAGGTCTGCCCCTCCTCCTGATCCTCCTCCTCCCCCGCCTTTACTTCCAGCACACCTTCAGGACCCCAAAGCACCTCTCTACTACACCCCTGGTCGCACATTGGGTAGTTGCGACGTGCACCCCATCGATGACCCCCTGAACCATGGGTATCCTGGCGACGGCGGCAAACCCCGCTGCCCGGGCATCGTGGTGGGCGCTGTCCATGGGGAACTGGATGTACCGGTACGCAATGGCATACAGGCCGTCAGTCAAGGCACGGATGCACCTGTGCACCGACGCCTGTGAGATGCCGGACAGGTCCAAACTCGGCGACTGGAACGACCCCCGGGGTGGCGGGTGTCCTCCCCCAGTCCCACGCGGTGCCAGGTGTTCCATCATGTGGCATATGTGGGCCACAGTTTCCCAGCTCACCCTCAGTCTCCTCCTGCATGTCCTGTCCGGGAGCTCCTGGAAGGACATGCGGCGCCGGTGAATCGGGAAGCGGTGTCGCGGGCCGTTTCGGCCTAAACGCCTATTCTCCGGCCGAGCGCGGGCTCGGAGAGTCCAGCCCCAGAACTCTTTGTTTAATACTGTTATGCTGCCTTGTCCAATGGGAGGTCTAGATCGAACTGGTTCTGTTGTTTGTCACATGAGTCTCGAGTGCAGCTGTGAAATTTGCTCCCGTGGAACACTTACCCATATCATATTAAGTCCCAGCTAGTTCCTCGCTATTTACAGATAATGCAACAATACATAACAGGGGAAGAACAGGAGGGTGGCGATGAGTAAATGATTCAACTAAAGAGCTGGTACAAGCATGATGGGTCAAATGGATTCCTTCTGTGCAGTATCATTCTATGATTCTACGAAAAAGGGCTGGGAAATACCAGCGAACAGACAAAGCTGATCTGTAATCTGTAATCCTGGCCACCTATAAATGTTGGTGCTGTGAACAATAACCTCCAGCTATTCAGTATGGACCTCCGCTCATTTACACGACCAAATGAAACATCATGTGAGAACATGACGGTACACCTTTTGGGAAAGACAATTGAGACTGAATTTGTGCAGGAACTAGTCAAACGAAATACAGCTTTTACAAGGTTTTCCCTAGCTGAACCCAAATCTCACGGAAGAGGTACAACACCGTGATGCACGATCAATTGCACAAAGACTAAAGTTGGGTACAACTGTGGCTTTATTAAGTCAGATGCATGGCCTCCTGCTGCAGCTGGCGAAATGGCGGGGCACTGGAGGTCATGCATATTTATACTGTTCTCCGTGGGCGGAGCCAGCCGGCAGGAGCTACCGGCGAACCTGTAGTGCAGGTCCTACCTTACATCTCCTATTACAGTGGTTCACCACATTCACCCCCTGTTAAAAATGAGTCCGGCGGGGGTGACGTGAAACTATATACAATTAGTGCAATTATGTACAGTGGTAGGGAAAGAAAAGTCCATGTTGACGGTCCGGAGTCCGTCAAAGGTTCAGCCGGTCCGGTGCTTTGGTGCTTCGTTGGGAGCGGCGTAACGGTGGCGGCGAAATCGGTGCTGGCAGTGGTGGAGGTGGCACCGATGGCGGTGGTGGTGGTGCTGAAGCTGGCCAGTCATCGGAGAACTCCGGGAGCGTGCCAAAGTCCTCTTCGTCCTCTTGTGCGGAAAAGGGGAGGGGGGGGTGGTCTGGTGGGGTCAATATTGGCGGCGCGATGGGAGGTGGGGGGGGGGGGGGCGCATTTGTGGGGGTGTGTGTTGGGGTGGAACCTGACGGTGCCAGGTCCCTGAGTGAGACAGCATCTTGGCGGCCGCCGGGGAACTCAACGTAGGCATATTGAGGGTTGGCGTGGAGCAGGTGAACCCTGTCCACCAAGGGGTCCGCCTTGTGGAGTCGGACGTGCCTATGGAGAAGGACCGGTCATGGAGCAGCGAGCCAAGTCGGGAGCGACACCCCAGATGTGGACTTCCTGGGGAAGGTAATAACACGTTCATGGGGTGTGTTATTAGTGGCGGTGCACAATAGTGACCGGATGGAGTGCAGAGCGTCTGGGAGGACCTCCTGCCAGCGAGAGGCTGGGAGGTTCCTGGACCGTAGGGCCAGCTGGACGGCCCTCCAAACCGTCCCATTCTCCCGTTCTACTTGCCCGTTTCCCCGGGGGTTGCAGTTGGTCGTCCTGCTGGAGGCGATACCCCTGCTGAGCAGGAACTGACGCAGCTCATCGCTCATGAATGAGGATCCCTGTCACTGTGGATGTTGGCGGGGAAACCGAACAGAGCGAAGATGGTACTGAGGGCCTTGATGACGGTGGCAGACGTCATATCGGGGCATGGGATGGCGAAAGGGAATCTGGACCACACGGAGAATATACGTGTTTCGGTCGCTGGAGGGGAGGGGCCCTTTGAAATCCACGCTGAGGCGTTCAAAGGGGTGGGAAGCCTTCACCAGGCGCGCACGGTCCGGCCGGTAGAAGTGCGGCTTGCACTCCGCACACATCTGGCAGTCCCTGGTTACTGTCCTTACTTCCTCGACGGAGTAGGGCAGATTGCGAGCTTTGACCAGATGGTACAATCGAGTGACCCCCCGGGTGACAAAGGCTGTCGTGTAGGGCCTGGCGTTGGTCCACTTGTGCGCTGGCGCATGTACCTCGGGAGAGGGCGTCTGGGGGCTCGTTGAGTTTACCGTGGCGATACAAGATCTCGTAATTATAGGTGGAGAGCTCGATTCTCCACCGCAAGATTTTATCATTTTTGATCTTGCCCCGCTATGTGTTATCGAACATGAAGGCTACCGACCGTTGGTCCGTAAGGAGAGTGAATCTCTTACCGGCCAGGTAATGCCTCCAATGCCGCACAGCTTCAACGATAGCTTGGGCCTCCTTTTCGACGGATAAGTGTTGAATTTCAGAGGCATGAAGGATGCGGGAAAAGAATGCCACGGGTCTGCTTGCCTGGTTTAGAGTGGCAGCAAGGGCGACGTCTGAAGCGTCACTTTCTACTTGGAAAGGCAGTGACTCGTCCACTGCGCGCATCCCGGCCTTGGCAATGTCTGCTCTGATGCGGGCGAAAGCGTGTTGTGACTCGGCCGCAAGGGGAAATTGGGTGGACTGAATGAGTGGGCGGGCCTTGTCCGCATAGTTTGAGACCCACTGAGCGTAGTAGGAAAAGAACCCCAGGCAGCGATTGGGGGCCTTGGGGCAGTGGGGGAGGGGAAGTTCCATGAGGGGCGCATGCGGTCGGGATCGGGCCCGAGAAGTCCGTTTTGGACTATATAGCCGAGAATGGCTAACCGGGTCGTGCTGGTTTAGCACACTGGGCTAAATCGCTGGCTTTGAAAGCAGACCAAGGCAGGCCAGCTGCACGGTTCAATTCCCGTACCAGCCTCCCCGAACAGGCGCCGGAATGTGGCGACTAGGGGCTTTTCACAGTAACCTCATTTGAAGCCTACTTGTGACAATAAGCGATTTTCATTTCATTTCATTTCAACACACACTTCTCTTTGTTGTAGGTCAGGTTGAGAAGAGTGGCAGTGCGGAGGAATTTATCGAGGTTGGCATCGCGGTCCTGCTGGTCATGGCCGCAGATGGTGACATTATCTAAGTACGGAAAGGTGGCCCATCTCTCTGTGGAAGACCGAGACCCCATTTGTGACACCGAAAGGGACCCTAAGGAAGTGGTAGAGGCGACCGTCTGCTTCGAAGGCAGTGTATGGCCGGTCCGACTTCCGGATGGGGAGCTGGTGGTAGGCGGATTTCAGGTCAATTGTTGAGAAGACCCGGTACTGCGCAATCTGATTGACCATGTCAGATATGCGTGGGAGGGGGTACGCGTCGAGCTGCGTTTACCGATTGATGGTCTGGCTGTAGTCCACGACCATCCTGTGTCTCTCCCCAGTTTTAACCACTACCACTTGGGCTCTCCAGGGGCTGTTGCTGGCCTCAATAATACCCTCCTTAAGCAGCCGCTGGACTTCGGACCTGATGAAGGTCTTGTCCTGGGTGCTGTACTGTCTGCTCCCAGTGGCAACGGGCTTGCAATCCGCAGTTAGATTGGCAAAAAGGGAGGGGGGATCGACCTTGAGGGCCGTGAGGCCGCAAACGGTAAGGGGGGGTAAGGGCCCGCCGAATTTGAGGGTGAGGCTCTGGAGGTTGCACTGGAAGTCCAGGCCCAACAGGAGTGCAGCGCAGAGATTAGGAAGGACATACAGGCGGAAGTTACTAAATTCTACGCCCTGAGACCGTGAGGGTGACTGTACAAAAGCCTCGGATCAGGAGGGAGTGGGATCCGAAGGCTAGGGAAATCCTTTGATTGGCAGGGTGGACCGTGAGGGAGCAGCGCCTTACCGTATCTGGGTGAACGAAGCTTTCGGTGCTCCCGGAGTCCAGCAGGCACGAGGTCGCGTGGCCGTTGATTTTAACCATCGTCGATGCGGTGGCCAGGTTGTGCAGGCGAGATTGGTCCAGCATCATTGAAGCGAGCTGCGGGTAGCCATCGGGTGCTTCGGGCGGCGAGCGTGTGCGGTTCCGATGTCGGGACGTCCAGAGACCCTGTGGGGGACAAGATGGCGGCGCCCATGGTGCGCACATTGCGGGGTCGGGAAAAGATGGCGGCGCCCATTGGTCGCACAGGGACCCGGGAGGAGAAGATGGTGGCTCCCATTGTGCGTCTGGCGTGGGGGAGGGGGCGATAGCGGGCACGATCACAGCGACTGCGCGGGCCTGGCACACAGCCGCGAAGTGGCCCTTTTTACTGCAGGCTTTACAAAGTGCAGTGCGGGCCGGGCAGTGTTGGCGGGGGTGCTTCTGCTGACCGCAGAAGTAGCAGCGGGGACCCCCGAGGTGCGCGGATCGGCGTGCGGCGCAGGCGTATTGGGAAGGCAGGGCCCCGGCTGGGGAGGTCATCGGCGGGGTCTAGGGGTTAGGAAGGAGTAGAAGGGTGGGCAGCGCGGCGGGAGGGGTACGATTGTACGTTATGGGATGCGACCGTCATGGAGAGCACCAAGGTTTTTGTCTCCGCCCGTTCGAGCGTGGCCCCTTCCAGTAATCGTTCTCGGATGCGATCCGACGCAATCCCCGTCATGAAGGCATCGCGCATGAGGGGATTAGCGTGTTCGGCGGCCGAAACGGCCTGACAGTCACAGTCCCGGACAAGTGGAATTAGGGCCCGCCAGAAGTCTTTGATGGTCTCACCAGGTAGTTGCGAGCGGGTGGCAAGTACATGCCTGGCGAAGAGCGTGTTCGCCTTCTGCGCGTAGTGTTCCTTAAGGAGTTCCATTGCTTTTGTGTAATTTGTGGCGTCTTGGATCAACGGGAACACGCTGGAGCTCAGTCTGGAGTACAGGACGTTTATCTTCTGAGCCTCCGTTGGCTCGGGGGCAGCAGCCCTGATGTAGGCCTCAAAACATGCTAGCCAGTGAGTAAAGTCTTTTCTGGCATTGGGCAAGTGCGGATCCAGCTGCAGGCAATCGGGCTTAATTCTGATATCCATTCTGTGGAAAATCTGACTGTAATAAATTGGACATGCCGGCGTTGGACTGGGGTGAGCACAGTACGAAGTCTTACAACACTAGGTTAAAGTCCAACAGGTTTGTTTCGATGTCACTAGCTTTCGGAGCGCTGCTCCTTCCTCAGGTGAATTCACCTGAGGAAGGAGCAGCGCTCCGAAAGCTAGTGACATCGAAACAAACCTGTTGGACTTTAACCTGGTGTTGTAAGACTTCGTACTGTAATAAATTGATGCACGATCAATTGCACAAAGACTAAAGTTGGGTACAACTGTGGCTTTATTACAGTCAGATGCGTGGCCTCCTGCTGCAGCTGGCGAAATGGCGGGGCACTGGAGGTCACGCATATTTATACAGTTCTCCGCGGGCGGAGCCAGCCGGCAGGAGTTACCGGCGAACCTGTAGTGCAGGTCCTACCTTACATCTCCTATTACAGTGGTTCACCACACACCGCGAGCAAGACAATAAAAACTGGAGGATCTTTGTGAACCAGCCTGTGACAAATCATATCAAACTGTTATTAAAGAGGAAGACTATTATTGATCCTGGACAGAATTTCTCATAACCCAAGCCCTGCAATCACAACACCGGGCCCTAATACAACTTCACTAACTAACTGCGAGATTGCAAGATGGAAGCAGTATATTAGTTTGAGGTGAGAGCTGTGAGCTGGAGGTCGGGGGGGTCACTGAGTTGTGGAGGCCAATCAGAGGCTGGATTCTTACAGTCTAATAACAACAGTTGCTGGTGGTTCTTGTTTGATAAAGTGCTGGGAATATAGTTTGTAGGCTCACAGTTACTCCGTGGAAGTGTTAGCTGACTGAATTCATGACCCCTTGAGAGCAACAGGGACACACCTCCATTCGTGTCCATATTCTAGGAGAGAGGAGGCTGATACAGTCAGCTAAAGTGACAGGGTGATAAATATAAACCCACTGTTATCAATAATCCCCTGAATGTAAAAGCACTTAGTTTCAGCTTAAGTAACTCGCGGAAAGTTTCGTTTCGTGAACTGATGCATCATCCATCACTATTCCTAGTCCTGTTGACAAAATAATTGTAGGATATCTGGAATGAAGGTTCAATACGAACTGACATTTTGGAAAGTAGGGTTGCACTTACTTATTAACTGTATTTTCTCAACCATAACTTTCCCGTTTTTAGCGTATGTACGACTAAGTTTAACATAATTTCTCCTGCCGTTTGAAATTTACCTTTCAGTGTGCCTGCTAATCTGCAGACCTCGGGTTCAAATCTGTATTAGCAAAAAAATGCAATAATGTACTTTTTTATTGCAAACCTTGAAAGCCTTTTAGAAACTGTGCTTTATTTAAAAGCAGTAACCAGACTGAGGAGGATAATCTATAATGACAGCGCTAATGGATACCTTTTAATTTTTAACCAAGTTACATTTATTGTAATTACGACAACTATGTCTGACAACCAATCTTTCTTTTTTGGTGGTGTTAAATTCTCATTGATTAACTGGTCATGTTTGTTAAGTGGTCTTGTTAACATTGGCACTCTTTGCGAGCTGCTGACAAACTACATCCCAATGAAAGATTAATGAAAGCTAGTTAACTGTGCTGATTAGAAACTGGGAGTTTAATATAATCTGCTTGCCTGGGTCTATTCTAATGTATTCGTGCTCATGTAGGCTCTTCAGCGGTCAGCTTGGAATTATCATTGGGTAGTTTCAGTCGGCAGATGAACAAATGTTGCATTGTATATGGTGATTCGTGCTCTTGTCTGATAAATAGGCCAATACCTCTGTGTATTCATGTTTGTTGAAAACGGCTCATAAATAGGCCAATACCTCCGAGTATTCGTGTTTGTTGAAAACGGCACATGGTGTTTTCATTTTAAAAAAGCATCATCATCATAAATATCCATTTTGAATTTCTAAATTCCCAGCCACACGGGTTAGAAGCCACCATTTTTGATTTGTTCGAATTCCTGGGCAGATCCGTGGAAAACAATAAACGAGGAATGCCGAAGGGGAAGTATTGTTGCACATTACTAAATATTTCAATACAATTGTCTGAGCTTAAAAATAATTCTCAACCCTGTGCGGACTTGACAAAAGAGGCCATAATTAACCCTTTGCAGGACCTGTCAGGCCAATTATGTTTGCAATACGAAAAAAGGGTGTTGAAAAGGTTTGTGCATGCCATTTTTGGGTGTGGTTGGTGGTGGGGGGGTGGGGAGAGGGGGTGGCAGGGGGGGGGGGGGGGGGGAGGGGGTGGCGGGGGGGGCTAATTATCTAGTCCTGACTAGATAATACTGAAGGCTAAATCACACCAAATGAATGTCCATAGTTCTGCACAAAATGAAAATCTACAGACCAAATGTGTGTTTTGAACTCGTGTAGCCTCATAGTCCTAGTATATACAAAATGGGGTAGGCTTTCATCGTTAACAGTTCGAAAACTCAGGTGAAAAAGTTCCCACATCCCTTTTATAATAATCTTTATTGCCACAAGTAGGCTCACATTAACACTGCAGTGAAGTTACTGTGAAAATCCCCCAGTCGCCACAGTCCGGCGCCTGTTCGGGTACACGGAGGAAGAATTCAGAATGTCCAATTCACCGAACAGCACGTCTTTCGGGACTAGTGGGAGGAAACCGGAGCACCCGGAGGAAACCCACGCAGACACGGGGAGACGTGCAGACTCCGCGCAGACCGTGACCCAAGCCGGGAATTGAACCTGGGACCCTGGCGCTGTGAAGCAACAGTGCTGACTACGTGCTACCTGACACCCATGCTTTGGAGCCTGCTGCATTTTCCATCCTGTAAAGATGCACTTTCAGAGATTCCGTTCATGAATACGAAAAGTATTTGTGAACAAAAATTGTTCAGCAGCCTTATGGTTGCTGTCTGCTCCCTAGGTGTCTCCTGCCTAAGAGAGATTCCACCCGCTGGGGTAATTACCCACTGTGAGTCCCCATTGAGTACCCAACCCAAGTGACCCATTTCCGCTGTGTTGCCCTGAAAGAGACCATCGCCACAGATCCATTAATTAATCTTAATGAAATCCATTTTCCCAGGCTTGCTTCTCTAAACACAGGTACTGCCTAATTCCCAGGAGATAAAAGTCAAAAATATATTCCAGTGTGTGTACGCAAGCAGTCACTGAAGATTCCCAATTGTATTACTTCAAAGAGAGCATGATCAGGAGTAGGCCATACGGCCCCATGAGCCTACTGTGCCATCAGGGCTGATCGTCGAACCTTAGCTTCACTTTCCTGCCTGATCCTCATAATCCTCAATGCCCCAAAATCTATCAATTTCAATCTTGAATATGTTCGACAACTGAGTCTCGTATTCCAGGGATTCACAACCCATTGATTGAAGACATTTCTCCTTGCCTCAGCCCTGAATCGCTGGCCCCTTACCCTGAGACAGTGACCACCCCCCCCCCCCCACCCCCCCACCCCCCTACACACACTCCCCTCAACGCCCAGCTCCGGATCCAGAGGTAACAGCCTGTCAGCCCATCAATCCTTGTGCTAATCCTACATGTATCAATGAGACCACCTCGAACAGTAACGCTGTGTTATGAAGTGGCAATTATGGAACGGGAGTACCATTAAAAGAAGCTCGTACTGAAGTTGGAAAGAGAAGATGAAGATTTATTTTTGCGAACTACAACACTGTATCTGTTTTCCAGCGGCCACTTTACCAATTTAGGTTGATTCATAGATTGAAAATGAGTAACAGATGGTCTATGTGTGTGTTGCATATATCAGGAGCAGTGCTGTTCATAAATAAATTACTGCAATAAAATGTTTAATGTTTTTTTTTAATGGAAGGTGGTGTGGATGAAATAAAAGTAGTATTCCAACCAACAACATGCAGTACTTTTAAATTTACACAAACGTAACGCCAATTTACCCAGCAAGAGGCAATACCTCGACTTTAAATGGTGCTGCTGAGTTAATGCATTAATTAATGACACACAGTGCAATTCAAGACTAAAGATAAAGCATAATAATGAGTAAGCAGATTATGAATATTCTTGGTGAGACATGCCTGTAGGCTGCCTCTATTTCTAAAAAAGAAATGATCATTTTTGCACATACCGTTTTAAAATTAGACCATCTCACATCCAGCGATCTCAAGAACTGCTCGAAGCACAGCCATTAAAAACACCGCACCCTCACATTGAATAGCGAATAGCAAAATGAACTAAGAATTCAGCATTGTTTCTGAAAACTGGCAATGACCGACATTTCGGAATGATTGTTTATACTTTTAATCACAACCGTCTTTCGCATTTCGAACCCATTGATTCCACGTTGATGTTACCTTTAACTTAGGATCCGCTTCAACAATGAATGAAGCACTGGGCAGTTCACAAAGTCCAACTCGTCCCCAAAGACTGATTTGCGGTGGAGCCTTGTGCTTAGCCTGAGCGAGGAGAATTATTGTCAGGTTGCGTGGTCAAACACAGAATAGAACCTTTCACAAAGGATCCCAATAAGCCAAAAGGAACTATGCAAACAGCTTTTATCGCCCATGGTCGAGTCTCAAAGTTCCATCACAAGCACGGTTTACATTGGCCAAATCTATCCATTATATGAAAAGTTGCAAGTGAGCTATTTCTACATACTTGTGATACCCTTTTGAAAGCTGTGGCCAGAGGGAAGGATCCCATAAAAATCCCATGGCAATTATTCAAAAGCTGAGCGAGGATATGTTGTGTCAGGTCACATTGCAGCAGAAGCAACTTAACGACCCTTTGGTATTATCAGCCCTGTGATCACTTTCATTATTTTGACCTTTATTGATTTCACGTCATTGTTTTAATAATTTAAGAAACGTGAAACTATTAGAATAAGTATATTGTTCATATTCCAGTAAATATTGCCGAATATTGCTCACAGTCGAACCAAATGAAAGGCTGCCACTTGGGGACCTGAAAAAAGTGACCAATCCGCCTCAAATATCCTTGAAGGGTACGGTTTCAGAGATTTGAACAACTAGGTGAAGCCAGCTGTTTCACACTGCTGCAGTGGCAACACAAGTGGTCTTCCCATTGAGCCAAAAAGCCATTCTGCCAACCACACAAATGATTAATTTGGTATACAAATTTCAGTGCCAGTGAGATGCCAGGTACTTGGGCCATATACCTTAACGACTGACGGGTCATATCAAACAGCATGGCCCATCCACTATTCGCAATGGGCAAAGTACTGGCCGTACTCAACCAACCCGTGCTTACAAAACACAGAACATAATATCTAACCTTAAATGTGATTACGAAATTGGAGGCATTTGCTGAACAATCCCGAATGCGCTAAGAATTACATTGACAACCAATTTTAAGATTATCAGTCGGGTTCGCAATTATGCTTGCTAGAAGCTATCATATTCATATGCAGGGGCCTGCCTTCTGCAGAC
Source organism: Scyliorhinus torazame (assembly GCF_047496885.1). Taxonomy (NCBI): domain Eukaryota; kingdom Metazoa; phylum Chordata; class Chondrichthyes; order Carcharhiniformes; family Scyliorhinidae; genus Scyliorhinus; species Scyliorhinus torazame. The sequence continues at coordinate 25,725,497 of NC_092713.1, forward strand.
AAAAAGAATATGCCCAAGCATTTTTTGATCAAACAAAAGCAAGGGGAAATCAATCACTCCATGGTGCATTCGCCAGGGCAATGTCGCGAATAATCGGGAAAGACTTGCCAACCAATCAGGTCCCCTTTTCTCTTACAGTATAAATGAAATGAAAAATGAAATGAAAATCGCTTATTGTCACAAGTAGGCTTCAAATGAAGTTACTGTGAAAAGCCCCTAGTCGCCACATCCGGCGCCTGTATGGGGAGGCTGTTACGGGAATTGAACCGTGCTGCTGGCCTGCCTTGGTCTGCTTTCAAAGTCAGCGATTTAGCCCTGTGCTAAACAGCCCCTAAATTGCTAAATTGCTGTCCCTTTGAAATTTGGCATTCTTGTGTCTGTCCTGATGACTGCTAAATAAAAAGCCCTGACAATTTGTCTCTTTATTCAACAATACCCAGGTTCTGGTCTGTTATATATGTGGGTTATGGTAGTTGTGTGCAATGTCTCTTTAAGGGTGGAGTCACGTGACTTGTGTGACATCATCTGCTGCTTCGCAGGCTTTTGCTTAGTCTTGTACAGTGAAGACCTATTCAATAAACCTCTGTTGATCTTGCATTAAACCCATGTGCTTCGACATTCTATTTATTTTCTTTTATAAATTTAGAGTATCCAATTCATTTTTTTCCAATTAAGGGGCAATTTAGCGTAGCCAATCCACCTACTCTGCACATCTTTGGGTTGTGGGGGCAAAACCCACGCAAAGCTGGGACCTCGGCACCGTGAGATAGCAATGTTTTTTTTTAAATTTAGAGTACCCAATTATTTTTTCCAATTAAGGGGCAATTTAGCGTGGTCAATCCACCTATCCTGCACATCTTTTGGGTTGTGGGGGCGAAACCCACGCAGACACAGGGAGAATGTGCAAACTCCACACGGACAGTGAACCAGGGCCGGGATTCGAACCCGGGTCCTCAGCGCCATAGGCAGCAATGCTAACCACTGTGCCACACGTGCTGCCCGGACATTATATTTATTAGAACAGAATCATTGAATTTGCAGTGCAGAAGGCCCATCGAGTTTGCATGGGCCCTCGGAAGGAGAACCCCACTTAAAGCCCATGCCTCCAACCTATCCCCGTAACCCCGCCTAACATTTTGCAAACTAAATGTCTCTAACTCTTCCCTTGCAAGACCCTCCTTAAAACCCATTTCTCTGGCCAAGTCTTTGGTCATCTGTCCTAATATCACCTTGTGTAGCCTGATGTCAATTTCTTTTTGTTAACGCTCTTGCAAAGCACCTTGGGATGTTTCACAATGTTTAAAAAGATAAAGGAATTTATTTTTGTTGTTGGTGGTGAAATACAATGGAGGGCAACAGGCAAGTTTGCCATTTCTCGCTTGAAATTCCCGCAAACCCCTCCTAACATCCTATTGATCATGCATGTTAAAAAAAATAGTGCACAATCTATATCATCGAATCTTACAGCTCGGAAGGACACCATTCGGTGTCTTTGCCAAATCTTGGAAAGCGCTATCCATGCACCTCTGCTCTTTCCACAGGACACTAGAATCTCCACTTTCCACCTCTACTTTTTCTCCGATATATCAATACTGAATTGAGTGCTGGTGGTGCATTAAGATGCATTTTTGTCGAGCACTTCAAACAGGTCTTGCACTAATTACGCTGCTTGGAAAAATGGCAGAGAACCCATCCCCTGCCAATAAGCTCAACAGTAATGATACCATTGGCCTTTATGGCATTACTTCCAATGGGTATAAATTATTCATAGAATCCAAGCCAGTTGTTGAAGCAGAAACCAGGACAGAGAGGGTTTTTTTATTGAGAGTGTTTATTGACTTGTTCAGTCTCACAGATCTTCTCCCACTCAACCCAGTGCCCCAGCTATCCCCTATTCATATGCATTAACTTAATACCATCACCTCTTTCTCTTAACCATAACAATGTCATTAACAAACTTTAACAATGTAATTTGACAGGGCATTGACCTACATCCCATAGCGGCCATGGAGTGATCGGTCACACATTTGGTAGCTCCCGCTCAAGGTGGTATTTTTCGGTCCTTTCCCCATCTGAGGGGTGGAACTTTGGATGGAAAGAGGTGTAGGAGTATCTGGAGAAGGTGTAACTCCTCTGGTGTGGCTGGTGGATGGATCCACGAACTAGGAGTGGGTGGAGAAGAAGGGAGATGTTGGAGCAGGAGAGTCTTCGTGGTGCGCCCCAGGTCAAGATGGTGGATGGCAAAGGGCCTGTTCTGTCCACCCAGTGGTCAATGAAGCAGCTGGTGGAATTTCTGAATTCTAAGTTCAGCCAGCAGAAGAAGGAGGCCCTGGAGGACTTGGCCAATGCGGTGGAGCCAGTTAAAGCTGGAGTCCTAGGGCCGGGCAATCCAGAAAGTGGAGGAGGTGGTGGGGGAGCACAAGGAGCAGCTGGCCTCATTGGTGGCCGAGGTGGGGGGGAAGCGGGAGACCCAAAAGAGGCTGACGGAGAAGGTGAATGATCTGGAGAACTGCTTCAGAAGACATAATTTGAGGATCATGGGGATGCCCGAAGCATTGAAGGAGTGGAGACCGGCACATACGTGGCCAAAATGCTGGAGCAGTTGATGGGGGAGGGGGTCTTTGACCGGCCCCTTGAGGTTGACCGTGGGCACTGACGAGGAGGCCGCAAGCAGGTGAGCCGCTGAGGGGGATGGTGCTGAGGTTGTATCGCTTTCTGGATAAAGAGAAGATTCTTCGGTGGGCGAGGAAGACGAGGAAGTGCACCTGGGAGCGGAACGAGCTGCGGGTTTACAGGACCTGGGTGCAGTGCTGGCAAAGAGGAGGGCCGGGTTCAATCGGGTTAAGCCTGCCCTCTTCAATAAGAGGGCGATGTTCGGGATGCTGTACCCGGCCCGCCTCTGAGTGACTTCCCAGATACGCCGGAGGACGCGATGGAGTTTCTGAGACAAAATGGACTGGCAGGAGAAGAAAGGACCCTGAACCTTTGGAGGAGATTGTGAGGAGGTTTCTTTGTTCTCGGGAAACTCTTCCCCTTGAGGTGTTCTTTTGGTTTTGATGGCAGAGTGTTGGAGGGCGGGTCCCTCCGTGAGGGGAACATCAAGGTGAGTGCACCTTTTCCGTTTCTTTAGAGCGCGTGGACCGGGGAGGGAGACTGGAGATCTTGGCCGGGTACACCGCCATGGTAACTGGGCGGGGCAAGTTAATGGGGGCTTGTCAGGAGGTAGGTGTGGGGGAGGGGGAAGGGGTTGCTGTTTTGTCGGGGTTGCTGATAGGGGTGTGGTTGCTGTGGCGCAGTTGGAAAGGGAGTGATGAAGGTGGATATCCGAGGGTGGGCCGGGAGGGTCACATGACATGGGCCGGAGGCTGGCCCAAAAAGGGATATGGTTGATCAGCAAGGGAGGAGGGCGGGAAGCCCCCTAACCAGGCTGGTCATGTGGAACGTGAGGCGGTTGAAAGGGCCGGTCGAACGGTCACATGTGTTCGCGCACCTGAGGAGTCTGAAGGCGGACGTGGCCTTTTTACAAGAAACGTACTTAAAGATAGCGGATTAGATGAGGTTGAGGAAGAGATGGGTGGGGCAGGTGATCCACTCGGCACTGGGCATGAAGATGAGGGGAGTGGCGGTGCTGGTGAATAAGCGGGTGGCGTTCGAGGTGTGGAGCATTGTGGCAGATCGTGATGGTAAGTGGGAGCTGGAGGGGATGCAGTGGTCCTGGTAAACGTGTATGCCCCAAATGGAGATGATGTAGATTTCATGAGGCGGGTGCTAGGGAAGGTCCCTGACCTGGACTCGCAGCGGTTGATCATAGGATTTTAACCTGGTTATAGAGCCAAGCTTGGATTGGTCAAGCTCGAGGTCAGGGAAGGTGTTGGCAGTGGCAAAGGAGCTGAAGGGGTTTATGGAGCATATGGAGGATGGACCCGTGGTGGTTTAGGAGGCTGAGGGCGAAGGAATTGTCATATTTCTCCCAAGTGCGCCGGGTGTTCTCCTGGACTGACTGTTTTGTGCTGGATGAGGCATTGCTGGTGGGGGTGGTCAACTCGGGGTATTCGGCGACTGTGGACTCAGACCATCCGCAGCATTGTGTGGAGTTGCCAATGGATTGTGGGGCGGGGGGGGGGTTATGAGTTTGGGGAGAAGGTGAGCAGGATGTCGACCCACCAGCTGAGGAAACAAGAGGCGGCGAGGGAGATTGGTAGAGTGAAGGATGGGACGTGAAGGACGGTGTTGGACCCGGTGGGGGTGAATGGGGTGTTTGAGCTTTTTTACAGGAAATTGTATGAGTCGGATCCCCCGGTCGGGGGGGCCGGGGGGAGGGGGGGGGAGGAGGGGGGGCGGGCGGGGGGGCAGTGCATGGGTGGAGGGAATGCAGCAGTTTCTGGATGGGTTGAAGTTTCCCAGGGTGGACGATGAGTTTGTGCAGGGAATAGGGTGCCTATTGAGTTGAGGGAGGTGATGGAGGGCATGGGGGCGATGCAGACAGGGAAGGTCCCGGACCCGGATGGGTTCCCGGTGGAGATTTATAAAAAGTTTGGGGTGGACCTGGAGCCACTGCTGGTGAGGGCATACAATGAGGCTAGGGAGAGGGTGAACGCCCCCCTACACTATCGCAGGCATCCATCTCTCTGATATTGAAAAAAGACAAGGATTCGGAGCAGTGTGGATATTGCGATTGAATGTAGACGCCAAGTTGCTGGCGAAGGTGTTGGCTTCGCAAATTGAGGACTGATTTCTGCCAGAATGTCCCCGCCCCCCGATTCCTAACCACTTACCTCACACAGTAGTCTTATTCCTGGTATCTGAAAGTGGCTGGACCTTTAAATTTACCTACTGGACCCAGCCCTAGCACTATCTTAGTGAGGCACTCAGCACATGGTGTATGTCTGAGTGGCACGCTGTGAGCTCTGTGCTCTGAGCTATCTCCTGGTAGAATGAGCGGGAACTGTGGAGTTCCCTGTTTTATAGTGCGTGTGCTTACACTGGTGATTGGCTGTGATGTTGTGTGTGTGTTGATTGGTCCGTCTACCTGTCCATCAGTGTGTGTGTGATTGCACCATGATATGTTAATATGGATATCATGACAGTTCACACTTTTGCTTCACAACACCAAGGTACCAGGTTCGATTCCCGGCTTGGGTCACTATCTGTGTGGAGTCTGCACGTTCTCCTGTGTCTGCGTGGGTTTCCTCTGGTTTCCTCCCACAAGTCCCCAAAGACGTGCGTGTTAGGTGAATTGGCCATTCTGAATTCTCCCTCTGTGTATCCGAATAGGCGGCGGAATGTGGCGACTAGGGGCTTTTCACAGTAACTTCATTGCAATGTTAATGTAAGCCTGCTTGTGGCAATAATAAAGATTATTATTTCAATACCTCCGATCTCGCATTCCCTTCTCTCCGGTCCCTGGTTGTGGCCGGTTGCCGAGGATTTACCCATCGACTGCCAGCCTGACCCTCAATCTGGCTGCCCAGCCACTCCATCTCTGAGTTGACATTGGAGCTGATAATACTGTAAGAAGTCTTACAACACCAGGTTAAAGTCCAACAGGTTTGTTTCGATGTCACTAGCTTTCGGAGCGCTGCTCCTTCCTCAGGTGAATGAAGAGGTATGTTCCAGAAACATATATATAGACAGATTCAAAGATGCCAGACAATACTAGGAATGCGATCATTAGCAGGTGATTAAATCTTTACAGATCCAGAGATGGGGTAACCCCAGGTTAAAGAGGTGTGAATTGTGTCAAGCCAGGACAGTTGGTAGGATTTTGCAGGCCAGATGGTGGGGGATGAATGTAATGCGACATGAATCCCAGGTCCTGGTTGAGGCCGCACTCAGGAATGTTCCCTTCCAGTCGGGGAACACTTCAGCAGTCAAGGGCATTCAGCCTCTGATCTCCGGGTAAGCGTTCTCCAAGGCGGCCTTCAGGCCGCCCAACAACGCAGAATCGCCGAGCAGAAGCTTATAGCCAAGTTCCGCACACATGAGTGCGGCCTCAACTGGGACCTGGGATTCATGTCACATTACATTCATCCCCCACCAACTGGCCTGCGAAATCCTACCAACTGTCCTGGCTTGTCACAATTCACGCCTCTTTAACCTGGGGTTACCCCATCTCTGGATCTGTAAAGATTTAATCACCTGCTAATGCTCACATTCCAAGCATTGTCTGGCATCTTTGAATCTGTCTATATATATGTTTCTGGGACATACCTCTTCATTCACCTGAGGAAGGAGCAGCGCTCCGAAAGCTAGTGACATCGAAACAAACCTGTTGGACTTTAACCTGGTGTTGTAAGACTTCTTACTGTGTTCACCCCAGTCCAACACCGGCATCTCCACATCACTGATAATACTGATCACTGAAGGTTAAATCCAAACATTTTTTTACAATTGCAGAATCTGAGACTGTGCCTTCTCCTGCATAAACCCCAAACCGACCATATTCAACATTCCCTGGCAACAAATTAAAAAAAAAAATTTAGTGTACCCAATTATTTTTTTTTCCAATTAAGGGGCAATTTAGCGCGGCCAATCCACCTCACCTGCACATCTTTGGGTTGTGGGGGTGAAACCCACGCAGACACGGGGAGAATGTGCAAACTCTGCACGGACAGTGACCCAGGGCCGGGATTTGAACCCAGGTCCTCAGCGCCGTAGTCCCAGTGCTAACCACTGCGCTGCATACTGTCCTCCTGGCAACAAATTTAAGCCATCCAGCACCCCAATCCGCCTCTCCTATTCATTTTGATCATGGCTGATCTTAATTCCATCAATCCTGATGCCTGACAAAAATCCATCAATTGAATTCATAACCCCTGAAAGGCCACTCAACCCATCTGTCAGTGGCAGCTCTCTGCACGACCAACTCACACAATCCCACTACCCACCCATTCACGCCAGCCCACCCGCCCCTCCACCTTTTCCTGTAGCCTTGCAAATAATTCCCTTCAAATAATTATCCAATTCTCTTGTGAAAGCCTTGATTGAATCTTCCTCCCCCACACTTTCAGGGAGTGCAAGCTGAAATCAACCAACAGGGAAAGTATTCTGTCCAGACCCCTCATGATTTTGAACACGTCTATCAAATCTCATCGTATAATCTTCTCCTTTCCAAGGAGAAAGGTCTCATCTGTTACAACCAGATGTCACCCCCCACCCCTCCCCCACCCCCGAACCATTCTTTTCTGCACCATCTCTAATGCCTCCACATTCTTCCTAAAGTGTGGTGCCCAGATTTGGGTACAATACTCCAGTCAAAGCTGAGCCACTGTTTTATAAAAGTTCATTATAACTTCCTGTTTTGTACTCGGTGGCCTCTATTTCTGAAGCCCTCGATCCTGTATGACTTATTAACCACTTTCTCAGCTTGGCTTGCCACCTTCAATGCTTTCTCACATTGTCACGGACAGAACTTGTATGTTTCCTTTTACTGTCCATGATCAGTATGGTTGTAGATAAGAGCTTTCTTACCTGCTGAGTGAGTGCCCCAATTGCAGCAGCAAGCTTCTTGTGAGTTTAAAAATGAAACAAGTTATTTGTTATAATAATAACTTATTGGCACATGTAGGCTTCAATGAAGTTACTGTGAAAAGCCCCGAGTCGCCACATTCCGGCGCCTGTTCGGGGAGGCCGGTACGGGAATTGAATCCGCGCTGCTGGCATTATTCTCCATTACAAGCCAGTTGTTTAGCCCACTGTGCTAAACCAGCCCCTATCACACACTTACCCCAAATTTAATGCAATATTTAACTCACTGTCTCACACACTCTCACACATGCAAAGATTAAATACAGGTGAAGGTAATGTACTGTTACAGTTTATAGTTATCTCAATTTTTTTTCGTGACAGACCTATAGTTTCTTAGACGCAGTTGAAGCATTAAAATTAAAGTGAACCTCATGTGAACACTTATCAGCAGGCAGTGAGCATTCTTGCAGATTTTCTAGCAGGTTGGATCTCAGGTGAACTTTAACTGGAACAGGTTGTGGCGTCATAAAATCACAGAATCCCTACAATACAGAGGCCATTCGGCCCATCGGGTCTGCACGGACCCTTTGAAAGACCACCCTACCTGGGCTCAATCTCCTGCCCTATAACGGCACCCTAAGGGGCAATTTAGCATTCCAACCCACCTAACCTGCACATCTTTAGACTGTGGGAGGAAACCGGAGCACCCGGAGGAAACCCACGCAGACACGGGGAGGAAGTGCAAACTCCTCACAGACAGCCACCCAAGATGGGAATCGAACCCGGGGGTCCCTGGTGCTGTGAGGCAATAGTGATAACCACTGTGCCGTCCTTCTCTCTTTGCTGGAATCTCCCATTTTTAAAGTATTTGCTGTTAATTACCTTGGCAGCTTGTAGGCCCACAGCTAATTCAATGGTTTTTTATTGAACTATCTGTCTGCAAACAACTGCTTCCTGATTTTATAGCGAACAACAAAATGCTTCCCTCATCACGTGACTTCCACAAGTTCAAAGTCTTTGTTTTTTCAAACAAAGGGTAGTGTGTATTCAGATTGCAATCACCCTGTGTTGTCATTTGATACTTTGAGATTCAGCCAGGCTACTTTGGATAACGGAGATCATCAGAATATATTGGAATGTCTGAGAACACACACAAACAGATTCAAAAACAGCTTCTTCCCCGCTGGTACCAGACTCCTGAATGACCCTCATATGGACTGATGTGATCTCTTCAAATATCTTCTCTACTGAGTAGTACTGCACTCCTGTATGCTTCACCCGATACCTGTGTCTAGGTATTTACATTGTGTATTTATGTATGCCCTATGGTTTTTTTCATGTATGGAATGATCTGTCTGGACTGCACGCAGAACAATACTTTCCACTGTACCTCGGTACACATGACAATAAAAACAAATCCAAATCCAATCCAATGTTGCTCAAACCCATTCACATCTGTCTTACATGCAATGTGTTTCAAATGCCTTTTTGTACAGGGTAAGACAGAGAGTCAGCTCAGCTGAAATTCTATAGTCCTTTATCTTGTTGTTCCATCCTTAAAGAAAAGGATGTGTGAATTCCCAAGATGGCTGTGAGCATCCATATTTCATTAGGTATTTGCTTGAGACTCAGGATTGTCTATAGCTCAAAATTCCAAAAGCCACATAGTTTGCAGTGGCCATTTCAATGGGGCCTGTGTGATGCGACCATCAATTCACTCGAGACATGAGTAGAAATAAACTGTGGCTTTAATCAACTAGAACAGTGCCTGCCTGCAACTGATCTAACACTGAGAACCGCCTACAGGTCGACTGCTTTTTATACCTCCCTTCAAGGGAGGAGCCATGGGCGGAGCCCATACAGGCCCCAACATGTTCCCTTATGGATAATGCCATACAATGGCCTATAGGTGGAGCCCACAAGGGCAACAGCGTAGCACAGATACAAATACAAGGGCAACAGCGTAGCACAGATACAATGGTGCATTATTGATATAATACATTCACCACACTGTGTTTATGTCCAGTTTTTAAAAACATTGACGGGAAGTTTATAACATGCTGGGTGCATGACAACACATGGCACCCAATCATTTACAAAGATTTAACTCTTAAAATGGACCAGTTAAATAAATAGTTCAATTCTTTTTATTATAAGAACTGCCATTGCATTTCTTTGGGCTCAATTCCGAACCGTGGGACAGAGATATAAGCGTGGTTCCCACAGGATACATGTAATGACATTAAACCAAAAAGTGTCGGTTAAAGAAACAGGGAAAACCTTCTGAACCCAACATTAGTCTTGACAACAATAATGGAGTACTTTAATTAAGTCTGAGCCTTTATGCAGCTTTCACTGAAGCAAGATTAAACTGCTTTTAAGACACTTAGCTAAACTGAATATTTTGTAAGAAATCAAGAATGAGGTAACAAATTTATGCCCCAGAAATCTGAATCACTGCAATCTCCAGTCTGAGGCCCACTTTAGTAACCTTTGCTATCACATTAGGTCACAGGGATTTAATTTATTTGGCTGGTAATGCAATCTGACCAGATAAAAATTTGGAAATATATGATCCTCCCCTTAATCAGGAACACTTGCAGCTGGATTGCAGCTCCTGATGTCCCTTGCAAATCAAATTTACATCCTCACATGGTATCCGGGGCAATAACGGGTAACCTGACTGTCCTATTGAAAATTACATCACACAGTCTTTTATTATTCACCTGAATAGCTCTGGTTGCATTCCTGTCAAGGTCTGGGATGCCGATACTCGCAACCAGGACAACTCAGGTTTGTCCCTATTTGCACCCAGTAACAGCATCCAAGGGCGGGGTTTTCCAGCACTCGCTCTGGTGGGCCTCGTTGTGGGTGGGACGGGAAAATTGGGAGGACCGTTCTCCAAATCTTTCCGCCCCACCTGAAGCGCTGCCAACCGGTGCCGGAGAATTCGGGCCCAAGAGTACGAGCCAGATATTCGTGGAGGTGGGGGTTGAGGCGGAGGGAAGGTCGAGGCGGAGGAAATCTATGTGCCCGCTGCATTTTCATCCCATGGAAGAAGGGGCAAAGATGGAGTGGAGCCCGAGGTGGCAACGGAGGTAGGTGGATGGCTAGGCCAGCAGGCTGGAAGATCTGCCTCCATTACTGATGAATACTCCATTCACTGAGTGCTGAATTTGGTGCATTTGAGTGCGATAGTGAGAGTTTGGTGACCGAGGGAGTGCTGAATTTGGTGCATTTGAGTGCGATAGTGAGAGTTTGGTGACCGAGGGAGTGCTGAATTTGGTGCATTTGAGTGCGATAGTGAGAGTTTGGTGACCGAGGGAGTGCTGAATTTGGTGCATTTGAGTGCGATAGTGAGAGTTTGGTGACCGAGGGAGTTAGGTGAGGAGGGAGTAAGGCGCTCCTTTCATTTTGTTTCCGACATTTCCGCAAAGAGTGCGAAGAGAGCCAGGAGTTTACAGAAAGTGTAGCTGACTGGGAGCAGGGTCGGTGGGCGGAGATCTAGTTAGTCCACAGGGCAGCTATATTCTGTCAGGTAAGAGGGGATGGAGGCTAGGCCAGTTACATGCTCCTCCTGTAGGATGTGGGTGGTGAGGGATACCACCGGTGTCCCCACTGACTATACCTGCGGGAAGTGCACCCAACTTCAGCTCCTCAAAGACCGTGTTAGGGAACTGGAGCTGAAGCTGGATGAACTTCGGATCATCCGGGAGGCAGAGGGGGTGATTGAGAAGAGTTACAAGGAGGTAACCACACCCAAGGTACAGGACAAGAATAGCTGGGTTACAGTCAGGGGGAAAAAAACAAACAGGCAGAAAGTGCAGGGATCCCTCGTGGCCGTTCCCCTTCAAAACAAGTATACCGTTTTGGATGCTGTTGGGGGGGATGACCTACCGGGGGAAGGCCCTAGCGGCCAGGTCTCTGGCACTGAGTCTGGCTCTGGGGCTCAGAAGGGAAGGGGGGAGAATAGAAAAGCAATAGTTGTAGGAGATTCAATGGTTAGGGGAATAGATAGGAGATTCTGTGGTCGCGAGCGAGACTCCCGGAAGGTATGTTGCCTCCCGGGTGCCAGGGCCAGGGATGTCTCGGATCGTGTCTTCAGGATCCTTAAGGGGGAGGGTGAGCAGCCAGAAGCCGTGGTGCACATTGGTACCAACGACATAGGTAGGAAAAGGGGTGTGGAGGTAATAAACAAGTTTAGGGAGTTAGGCTGGAAGTTAAAAGCCAGGACAGACAGAGTTGTCATCTCTGGTTTGTTGCCGGTGCCACGTGTTAGCGAGGCTAGGAATAGGGAGAGAGTGCAGTTGAACACGTGGCTGCAGGAATGGTGTAGGAGGGAGGGCTTCAGGTATTTGGATAATTGGAGCGCATTCTGGGGAAGGTGGGACCTGTACAAGCAGGACGGGTTGCATCTGAACCAGAGGAGCACCAATATCCTGGGAGGGAGGTTTTCTAGTACTCTTCGGGAGGGTTTAAACTAATTTGGCAGGGGAATGGGAACCGGATTTGTAGTCCAGCAACTAAGGTAGCCGATATTCAGGACGCCAAAGCGTGTACTGAGGCAGTGGGGAAGGGAACACTGACAAAGGAGAGTACTTGCAGGCACGGAGAGGGGTTGAAGTGTGTATACTTCAACGCAAGAAGCATCAGGAATAAGGTGGGTGAACTTAAGGCATGGATCGGTACTTGGGACTACGATGTGGTGGCCATCACGGAAACTTGGATAGAAGAGGGGCAGAAATGGTTGTTGGAGGTCCCTGGTTATAGATGTTTCAATAAGATTAGGGAGGGTGGTAAAAGAGGTGGGGGGGGTGGCATTATTAATTAGAGATAGTATAACAGCTGCAGAAAGGCAGTTCGAGGAGTATCAGCCTACTGAGGTAGTATGGGTTGAAGTCAGAAATAGGAAAGGAGCAGTCACCTTGTTAGGAGTTTTCTATAGGCCCCCCAATAGTAGCAGAGATGTGGAGGAACAGATTGGGAAACAGATTTTGGAAAGGTGCAGAAGTCATAGGGTAGTAGTCATGGGCGACTTTAACTTCCCAAATATTGAGTGGAAACTCTTTAGATCAAATAGTTTGGATGGGGTGGTGTTTGTGCAGTGTGTCCAGGAAGCTTTTCTAACGCAGTATGTAGATTGTCCGACCAGAGGAGGGGCAATATTGGATTTAGTACTGGGTAATGAGCCAGGGCAAGTGATAGATTTGTTAGTGGGGGAGCATTTTGGAGATAGTGACCACAATTCTGTGACTTTCACTTTAGTAATGGAGAGGGATAGGTACGTGCAACAGGGCAAGGTTTACAATTGGGGGAAGGGTAAATACGATGTTGTCAGACAAGAATTGAAGTGCATAAGTTGGGAACATAGGCTGGCAGGGAAGGACACAAATGAAATGTGGAACTTGTTCAAGGAACAGGTGCTACGTGTCCTTGATATGTATGTCCCTGTCAGGCAGGGAAGAGATGGTCGAGTGAGGGAACCATAGTTGACAAGAGAGGTTGAATGTCTTGTTAAGAGGAAAAAGGTGACTTATGTAAGGCTGAGGAAACAAGGTTCAGACAGGGCATTGGAGGGATACAAGATAGCCAGGAGGGAACTGAAGAAAGGGATTAGGAGAGCTAAGAGAGGGCATGAACAATCTTTGGCGGGTAGGATCAAGGAAAACCCCAAGGCCTTTTACACATATGTGAGAAATATGAGAATGACTAGAGCGAGGGTAGGTCCGATCAAGGACAGTAGCGGGAGATTGTGTATTGAGTCTGAAGAGATAGGAGAGGTCTTGAACGAGTACTTTTCTTCTGTATTTACAAATGAGAGGGGCGATATTGTTGGAGAGGACAGTGTGAAACAGATTGGTAAGCTCGAGGAAATACTTGTTAGGAAGGAAGATGTGTTGGGCATTTTGAAAAACTTGAGGATAGACAAGTCCCCCGGGCCTGACGGGATATATCCAAGGATTCTATGGGAAGCAAGAGATGAAATTGCAGAGCCGTTGGCAATGATCTTTTCGTCCTCACTGTCAACAGGGGTGGTACCAGGGGATTGGAGAGTGGCGAATGTCGTGCCCCTGTTCAAAAAAGGGACTAGGGATAACCCTGGAAATTACAGGCCAGTTAGTCTTACTTCGGTGGTAGGCAAAGTAATGGAAAGGGTACTGAAGGATAGGATTTCTGAGCATCTGGAAAGACACTGCTTGATTAGGGATAGTCAGCACGGATTTGTGAGGGGTAGGTCTTGCCTTACAAATTTATTGAATTCTTTGAGGAGGTGACCAAGCATGTGGATGAAGGTAAAGCAGTGGATGTAGTGTACATGGATTTTAGTAAGGCATTTGATAAAGTTCCCCATGGTAGGCTTATGCAGAAAGTAAGGAGGCATGGGATAGTGGGAAATTTGGCCAGTTGGATAACAAACTGGCTAACCGATAGAAGTCAGAGAGTGGTGGTGGATGGCAAATATTCAGCCTGGATCCCAGTTACCAGTGGCGTACCGCAGGGATCAGTTCTGGGTCCTCTGCTGTTTGTGATTTTCATTAATGACTTGGATGAGGGAGTTGAAGGGTGGGTCAGTAAATTTGCAGATGATACGAAGATTGGTGGAGTTGTGGATAGTAAGGAGGGCTGTTGTCGGCTGCAAAGAGACATAGATAGGATGCAGAGCTGGGCTGAGAAGTGGCAGATGGAGTTTAACCCTGAAAAGTGTGAGGTTGTCCATTTTGGAAGGACAAATATGAATGCGGAATACAGGGTTAACGGTAGAGTTCTTGGCAATGTGGAGGAGCAGAGAGATCTTGGGGTCTATGTTCATACATCTTTGAAAGTTGCCACTCAAGTGGATAGAGCTGTGAAGAAGGCCTATGGTGTGCTCGCGTTCATTAACAGAGGGATTGAATTTAAGAGCCGTGAGGTGATGATGCAGCTGTACAAAACTTTGGTAAGGCCACATTTGGAGTACTGTGTACAGTTCTGGTCGCCTCATTTTAGGAAGGATGTGGAAGCTTTGGAAAAGGTGCAAAGAAGATTTACCAGGATGTTGCCTGGAATGGAGAGTAGGTCTTACGAGGAAAGGTTGAGGGTGCTAGGCCTTTTCTCATTAGAACGGAGAAGGATGAGGGGCGACTTGATAGAGGTTTATAAGATGATCAGGGGAATAGATAGAGTAGACAGTCAGAGACTTTTTCCCCGGGTGGAACATACCATTACAAGGGGACATAAATTTAAGGTGAAAGGTGGAAGACATAGGAGGGATATCAGAGGTAGGTTCTTTACCCAGAGAGTAGTGGGGGCATGGAATGCACTGCCTGTGGAAGTAGTTGAGTCGGAAACATTAGGGACCTTCAAGCAGCTATTGGATAGGTACATGGATTACGGTTAAATGATATAGTGTAGATTTATTTGTTCTCAAGGGCAGCACGGTAGCATTGTGGATAGCACAATTGCTTCACAGCTCCAGGGTCCCAGGTTCGATTCCGGCTTGGGTCACTGACTGTGTGGAGTCTGCACGTCCTCCCCGTGTCTGCGTGGGTTTCCTCCGGGTGCTCCGGTTTCCTCCCACAATCCAAAGATGTGCAGGTTAGGTGAATTGGCCAATGATAAATTGCCCTTAATGTCCAAATTGCCCTTGGTGTTGGGTGAAGGTGTTGAGTTTGGGTAGGGTGCTCTTTCCAAGACCCGGTGCAGACTCAAAGGGCCGAATGGCCTCCTTCTGCACTGTAAATTCAATGATAATCTATGATTAATCTAGGACAAAGGTTCGGCACAACATCGTGGGCCGAAGGGCCTGTTCTGTGCTGTATTTTCTATGTTCTATGTATGTTCTATGAATATCTGCCATCAACAGTCACCTCCCTCAAACCCCCACCCACCCCGCTTTACCCCCATGTATCCAAACACCTTATGCCCCTCCATGCCCTCTTCTATCCCCAATGCCCCCCATGTATCCTCCATAGCTACTCACCCAGTATCTAGCATGGTGAGACCACAGGAGCTATGATTTTGAAATGGACATTAAAAAGAATTCTAAGAGGAAATGTACTCTAAATTACCTCAGCACTTACACTATGTTGGTGAATATAATGGCCAATTTACCCTTGCAGGCCAGAGCTTTAGAGTCAATCACTTCAATTAAACACACATGTCTTACAATACGGCATCTAATGGTTGACACTAAAAGATCAGGGGCGGCATTCTCTGTCCCGCCAGCCCCTTTTTCCGGTGCGCTCCTGTGGGCATGGGGATTCTCCGTTCCTGCAGGCAGCCAATGGGGTTTCCCGTTGTGGCCACCCCACGCCGTCGGGAAACCCACGGGCGTGGGAGCGCTGCCGGCGAAGTGGAGGATCCCGCCCACGGAGAATCCCGCAGCAGTTGTTTTCCATGTTTTAAAATAATAATCTTTTTCTTGTCACAAGTAGACTTACAATAACACTGCAATAAAGTTACTGTGAAAAGCCCCTAGTCGCCACATTCCGGCGCCTGTTCGGGTACACAGAGAGAGAATTCAGAATTCTCAGCTGGTACGGGAATTGAACCCACGTTGCTGGCCTTGTTCTGCATCACAAACTAGCTGTCTAGCCCACTGAGCTAAACCAACCCCCACATCAATTGAATAATTCCAGGACTAGGTGACTGTTTTTTTTGGCTTTCCCATTCTGGATTGGGGATCCCTGTTGGTTCGCGACTCCAGCGAGGTTCCACCGATCGTGCATCCTGACCGAAGGGGCACAGCACCACAAAAATGTCACGGCAGCTTTGGACTCCCCACTCCCACAATGGATCTGGCAAGGGTGGGAGTACAACCTTGCCCTTCACCAGCAAAGGTCATCAGAGTTGGGATTGGGAACCCCGGAATCAGACCCTGCCTGCTATTTTCAAAGGGTTCCCAAGACAACCTGACTCGGCAAAAAAATCTGGGCCCATACATCAGATACAGTGCAGGCCACATTTTAATTGCCAGCTTCGCAGGATTGCTCTCGATTATCTCAGAAGTCACCATTTCAGTCGACTCACAAAAGTGACTTTTCCCCAGTTAGTGCAACTGCGGGATGGAGAAATCCGAAATAAAAACAGTAAAATACTGAGCAGATCAGACAGCATCTGTGGAGAGAGGAACAAGGGTTACCAACTAAATTCAAAAGCACAAACCCGTGAATGAGCAATGCAAATATAAATAGGATTATGTGGCCTGTGTTGTGTTATGTAATTTGGAATAACACAAGCTGCCACTTGATGCAGTTTTGAGTAAAAGATGCTCCAGACTTTGAAGTGAGTTCAATGTGTTTAATTGAACTATTAGCACAGTTCTCCATGAGTTCGACTCTCTGCTAATCTAAATGTAGTAAATCAGTCTAACTGAACCAGCCTTGCTCTAAGCCACGTGGTGGGGTGTGATACGTGCTGAGGATACACCTGTCTCACTCTGTAGATGTTGGTCTGTGGAAAGAGGGGGAGTGTGAGTGCCTCATCCCTTTTATAGTAAGATACCACACCTGAGTGTCCTGACTGCTCATTGGTCGTGTCCTATTCTATGTGTTCATGAGCTGCATGTTTGCATATCATGACAGCCTGGGCTTTGAATGACAGATTACCAGGACCGATCCACACGCCGCAGTTGGAACATTGCTGGCAGAGAGCAGCTGTAACTTACATCATGATTCCTGTGGTTACACTTGAGTTCCAATGTTGTGCCTCACAATACCTGCAACCCAAAATCAAGTTGCGACATTCCCATTCACCGGCAGCTGTTATATTTCCCAAAGGCCCGGGCTAATGTTCTGGGGACACGGGTTCAAATCCCACCAAAGAAGCTGGTGGCATTAAAATTGAATTAATAAATCTGGAATTAATTAAAGCTAGTCTCAGTAATGGTGACCATGACAACCGTCACCGATTGTCGTAAAAATCCATCTGGCTCCCTTATGGGAAAGGAAATCCGCCATCCTTACCCGATCTGGCCTACATGCGACGTCAGACCCGCAGCAATGCGATGGACTCTTAACTGCCCCCTGAAAAGGCCGAGCAAGCCACTCAGTTGCAAGGAAGAGCCCGCAAATGCTGGCCTTGCCACTGCCGCCCACATCCCATGTAATAATTAAAAAGAATAGATTCCATCCACTTTAGTTTTAATAAGCCTGCTTTCTCTCGGGCATATTTTCCTCTCGTCAAGAGGGCAGTATGGGCTGAACCGCTGACCTGCCCATAATGCAGTCTCACAATCGGCCAACGGATGTGCTGTTTCTGGGCAAGGCAGTAATGTGTTCTCTTCCCAGGGGCCTGTTTAAATGCGGCACAGCTGCACCAGTTCAACTCGGACTGCCCAAAGAATGTTGGCGCGCAGGCTGAAACGGGCAATGATTTGAAGCAAATCCTTTCAATTTCTAATATGATGTTCTCAGATGGGTCTGTGATACACGATGTAAAAAAAATACTTGCAGCCAAGGATTAATAGGATCGGAATCCTCACTCGTGTTTGGTTTCATTCCGCACAAATAGATTGTAATTAATAGATTATGAAGACTCAGACAATGTGATTTGTATCTCACTCGTGAGTCTGACCACATCTTGCCTGGGAGTTGGTTCTTATGCTTTACCGGGTTCAGTCCACTCATGGAATTTAAAGCGCATCCCACAGGACTTTATAAAACATTCTGCTTATACCAAACATTCAAAATTAATTAGCTGAAGAGATTTTTAAATCTGGATTTAATGGAGATAGCACACGTAGGAACAGGAGTGAGGCAATTCAGGCTCTTGAGTCTGTTTTACCATTCAATTCGATCTGAATTGAATTCGATTGAGACACAGATGAAGCGCGCAGCTGGAGGCAAAGTGACGTTACTTTCAGGGTATTTATAAATGTTACATTCACTTAAAACCATAGCAGCAATAGGTAGTGAGCGGTACCAGAACCGAAA
This sequence comes from Scyliorhinus torazame, assembly GCF_047496885.1. NCBI lineage: Eukaryota > Metazoa > Chordata > Chondrichthyes > Carcharhiniformes > Scyliorhinidae > Scyliorhinus > Scyliorhinus torazame. The sequence goes on from NC_092713.1 coordinate 25,743,877, forward strand.
GTGTTCTAACTATCTGGAAACGACTAAACCGGCTGCGGCTCTTTTTTCTCGAGAGAGAGGGAAAACTGAGGGGTGACCGAAGAGAGATCTTTAAAATTATGAAAGGGTTTTTACAATGTTGAGATAAAAACGGTGTTGCCACTTGTAGTAAGTAGCGGGGAGGGGAGTCCAAAACTTGGTGTCACAAATTAACGAGAGTTACTCATGAATCCAAGAAGGAATTCAGGAGAAACATCTTTATCTAGAGGTTGGTCAGAGTTGTGTTATGCTATTTCGGATAACACAGGCTGCTACTTGATGCAGTCTTAACTAATGGATGCTCCAGACTCTGAAATGAGTTCAATGTGTTTATTGAACCATTAATACAGTTCTCAAATGAGTTCGACTCTCTGCTAATCTAACTGTAGTAACTCAGTCTAACTGTACCAGCTTGTTCTAAGCCACATGCTGCTGATCAACCCTGTCTAACTCTCTAGATGTCTGTCTGTGGAAAGAGGCAGGGTGTGAGTGCCTCATCCCTTTTATAGTGTTTATGTCATGCTCCCTTGTGGTGATCATCATAGAATTTTAGAATCATAGAATTTACAGTGCAGAAGGAGGCCATTCGGCCCATCAAGTCTGCACCGGCTCTTGGAAAGAGCACCCTATCCAAGGTCAACACCTCCACCCTATCCCCATAACCCAGTAACCCAACCCAACACAGGGCAATTTTGGACACGAAGGGCAATTTATCATGGCCAATCCACCTAACCTGCACATCTTTGGACTGCGGGAGGAAACCGGAGCACCCGGAGGAAACCCACGCACACACGGGGAGGGTGTGCAGACTCCGCACAGACAGTGACCCAAGCCGGGAATCGAACCTGGGACCCTGGAGCTGTGAAGCAATTGTGCTAACCACCATGCTACCATGCTCTCATTCCTTGAAACTCTCTCTTCATAAAACTGCTACCGTGCTGCCCTCATTATGATGCCCCTCTGAGTGTCCTGACTGCCCATTGGTTGTGTCCATTTCTGAGTGTTCATTGGTTGCATGTTTGCATATCATGACAGTCAGAATCATAGAATCTCTACTGTGCAGGTGGAGGCCATTCGGCCCATTGAGTCTGCATCGACCCTTCAGAAGAACACTCCACGTAGGACCCACTCCCCTGCCCTATCCAGCACACCTTTGGACGCTAAGGAACTTGACACCACAAGGAGTGTTTGAGGTGATTAGCGTGGATGAATTTCAGGGCAAGCTACCTAGGTACATGAGAGAGAAAGGAGCAGAAGGATATGCTGACAGGGAGAGGTGAGGCAGAGTGGGAGGTGGCTCAGGTTGAGCATGAAAGCTGGCATCGACCAGTTATGCTTTATCTGTGCTGTAACATCTTTGTAATTTTCTTCACTGATATCGTCTGAAGGAAAAGTGAAAAATACTTAATGGAAATGTTATAATCACATCTGCTACAAGTCCGATTACTATTGTTTGGATTGAAATGCAATCCTGTACTAAAGGGCCTACCCGGTTTGCTGTAGTCATGTGACCTCTGCCATGAGGCACCGGCTGGAAGCAGCCATGTAATATTCAGTTCTAATAAAGTCAGGGTGCAAGAGGCAATGAACTCACTGAGCTCATAACACGCTTTCAGAAGCGGAGCTGAGATTGAGTTTTGAAGAGTTGGCGAAAGACACAGCTGCTGAAAGAGGAATGCGGAAATGTTCAGAGCTGCTGTAAACTGCGGGGGGAAAAGGCAACTGAAAGCCACTGAAAAGGAAAAGCAAACAAAGGAAGGCTGGATTCAAGTAACTCACTGGTCAGTCAAAATGGCTGTCAATTTTCCTGCTCCTGTCGAAATGAAAGGTGATGATATGCGTCCGAACTCGCAATTTTCCACTCGCGGTAGTAAAACTATGAGATTGCGACTGATTTAGTTAACAAGTCAGAGTCAATATAAGCAGCAACACTTTCAACACTACTGGGGAGAGACTTCTACAAATTGTTCTTCACCCTAAATCTCTCTGAAGAACAGAAAGAAGAGACTGCAGAAATTTTGAAAGCCATAAAGGCATGCTTTCAACCCCACATGAATGTAACTTATGAACGGTATGTGTTCAACATTAAGGCTCAAGGTAAAAAAGTATGTGTCTGCAGGAACACAGCTCGCAGAATCCTGTGAATTCAGGCAACTAAAAGATAATCTCATAAAAGACAGGATTGCCTGAGGCATAAAAGATCCTGCAGTGAGAGCATATCTTCTGGGAGAGAAGAAAATTATTCTCAAGTAAGTGATCGACATGTGCAGAAGCAATGAGATTATAAATCATCAGCTGGAGCATATTCATGGCAGAACAGTACAGGTTTACCACTATGCGGCCAAAAGAGCAGAAAGATCACGGACAAAGGGCAGGATGAAAATACTGCAGAAGACACTATACAAAGGAAACTAAGGCTTGTCTAGTGTGGGAAAAGCAGTGTTGTAACTAGAAGAAGCTGAATCATTTTGCACAAAAGTGTTTGGCTCGAAGGAAATATAACAAGCCTATACAGATAGCCACTGGAGAGATATCAGCTGAAAATTCGGACAAGTCACGATGCACCATACAATAGGTTGGCTCCATCAGGTTTATAAGTGATAAATGGTCTGCGACTGTAAGAGTGATGACTGCAGAAGGAGAGCGACGGTGCTTCATGGAACATTATGATCTTCACAGATCTGTGCAAAGCGGCTCAACGTGTGATCCGAAAACGAAGGCCTCAGAATTAATGTTGAAGCACTATACTCATATCGAGAGGACAAATTAACCTGAGAGCAATGGCACGAATGAAGATTTGGATGTCCATTCATCGACAGAGGGTAGTGGCTGCCTGGAACTCGCTGCCGGAGGAGGTGGTGGAAGCAGGGACGATAGTGACGTTTAAGGGGCATCTTGACAAATACATGAATAGGATGGGAATAGAGGTATACGGACCCCGGAAGTATAGAAGATTTTAGTTTAGACGGGCAGCATGGTCAGCGAAGGCTTGGAGAGCCGTTCTGTTCCTGTTCTGTACTTTTCTTTGTTGTTCTTTGTTCTTTGGCAGTAAGTAAAAGGCATCCATCTCAGCCAAGGCAAGTCTAAAGCTTGACTGTTAACTCTAAACATGCCGAAAAAGATTTACAACTTGTTCCAACACACTAAAGCATTGACCGATGAACAGACCCTAGAACAGAACAAAAATATGTTTCCAGGGTTTGGATGGCCACCTGGAGAATATCATCTAGAAGTTGATGGGCTCAAGTGGGAGAATTTCCTGACTTGTTGGAGCTTCCTCTTTAAAAAGTATCTGTACGCCAACAACATTTTCTCCAGATAGCAGGTTTGGGGTGGGGTCGGATTCACTGACCCCGGAAGCAGACTGTAGGTGGCCATGGCGACAGACTAGTGCAGAGGAAAGCTGTTGAGAAGGTTTGTCCTTGTTCTCTATTGTTTTTGAAGGTGTTAGGCCTTCAGGCCCTCACCCACCATGACCCCATACCCTCCTTGCCAACTCAATGCCAATTCATACCCCACACATTCCACCCCCTTTGCTCCTCAAGCGCTCTATGCCACCTCCATTGGCACTCACCCAGTATCCATCATGGGCAGACCTCAGGATCCATTTGGAGATGAGAAAAAATAAACTTCTATCAACTTAATAGAGCTCACACTCCTACACACATGGTTGTGACAAAATCTTCCATTCATAAAATTCATTCAAAGTTTTAAAATCACTTAATGTGGTAAATCTGTTATAAAAAAACAACAGCCTTCTATTCAGTCACCACATCAAAGACAGCTAATCCTTTAATAGCCTCTTTAAGCTGTCAAACTGTGAAGTCAGAACACCTGTCGACATAATTATAGTTTTTCAAACTCAGCCAAGCATTTATGATGACATAATGCTGGCATTGGGGAAATTTAAACAAAGAGCACGATTGAAACTGCAAGACCAGGCGCTGTTTTTTTCGATGCCTGTCAATTAAAGGAGTCCAACAGAGTGGTTTTAAAACTCTCACTGACAGCTACAAGTCTGTTTTTTTTTAAGTTTGAAGACTGGGCCATTTTAAAAACCTTAGGTCATGACAAATACACAGACCTTTTCCGCCTTTCAAAAGTGTTTTATGCCTGTTACATTCATGTGTGACCCTCACACTGTGGGTTAAGACCAACGGCACTGACAGTGGCCATGAAGGTGACTGTGGCCTTGAATTTCCCCAAAAGGATGGAACAGTCAACATGGAAAACATCGGGCAGTAACATCCACCACTGCATCCGAGAGGTCTCCGAAACTCTGAATCCCATCAGAGGGGGCTTCTGAGGAGAGAGAAGTGGAAGGGGCACATCAATGGCTTTGCCAGGATAGTGGGTTTTCCCATAATGCAGTGTGTCATTGACTGCACACAAGTGGCTTTGTGGGCACCGTATCTCAGTGCTAAGATGTGCTAGAACTGTAAAGCATACCACCAACATGCAGTTGACATTTGTCATACCCAGCACATCATGCTGGTGATCACCCACCATTCTGGCTGCAGGTAGTATTTGTTCAGCCTGTATCACTGCCACCATATCAAACCAGAGCGTGGCTGTTTGCAACACGGGCGATCCGCTCTACACCTGGCTGATGACCCCACTCTGTGATCTAATGACACGTGGTCAGAATGTGTTCATTGCTCCCCTGAGGGTCAGCAGACCACTGGAGGTGCTGAAGGAATGGTCTGCTGCCTGGATTGCTCTGGAGGAGCCCTCCAGGACTTGTCAGAGTGGGTGCCCTGATTTATGGCATGCCTGCGGCATTTTCCACAACCTGGCCATCATGAGGGCACAATCCAGAGCTGCTTACAGTCATCCTCTAAGGCCATCTGCTGTCACCCCCACTGAAAACCAACAGTCCTCCACCAGCTATTTTCCAGTCACTGTGTAGGAACACTGGACCAAACAAAGCCACCGTCAAGACAGGCACTGAGGGTTTCACAAGTGTGCTTAGTTGAGCATTGCCATTATTAGTGGATCATTTATTGGATCAAGTTGATATGCAACAGTTGTTCTGTGGTGGCCTACATTTCAGCACTGTAGCCTAGAGTTTGGAGCAGTGCAGGGTTCAAACACATCCCATTTGCTGAGAGAGTGGTGGGCGCAGGTTCAATCAAGATATAACAAAGGGAATTGGATTTCTACCTGATGAGAAAGAATGTGCAAGGCAGAGGAGTGGGACTCTGGGGAATGTTCTTTCAGATAGCTAGTGGGTATCTCGATGGGCCGAATAGCCTCCTTCTGCACTGTAAATTCTATGGGTACTCTGTGGGGGCTGAATGGACCCCGACTGCACTATAAAGAATCTGTGATTTTCTTTTCTCTGTGAGGACAATGTGGTGGTCCATGTTTTTGTGGGCCAGCACTAAACGGTGCCCTGACGAGATCTCCTGGGCAGGCAATTGAGTCCCGGATGCTGGATTCGGTATTTAAACGAGGCATTAGGCTCATTTCAATATTCAGATCACACCGAGCAGAGCAAGTCGGGTGACTCGCGATCGACCCGTCACAGAGCGCAATTTGGGGCTCTCGCGGAGTTCTCCCATTGCGACGGGATTTGCGTCGGGCACAACGAGTATATCAGTTTGAATTAATTCACACATCACAAACTCTACGTCCATGATCAGTGTTGGGACCCTTACTGTTTGTGTTGCATATTAACGATTTGGATGGGCAGCACGGTAGCATTGTGGATAGCACAATTGCTTCACAGCTCCAGGGTCCCAGGTTCGATTCTAGCTTGGGTCACTGTCTGTGCGGAGTCTGCACATCCTCCCCGTGTGTGCGTGGGTTTCCTCCGGGTGCTCCGGTTTCCTCCCACAGTCCAAAGATGTGCGGGTTAGGTAGATTGGCCATGATAAATTGCCTTTAATGTCCAAGATTGCCCTTAGTGTTGGGTGGGGTTACTGGGTTGTGGGGACGGGGTGGAGGTGTTGACCTTGGGTAGAGTGCTCGTTCCAGGAGCCGGTGCAGACTCGATGGGCCGAATGGCCTCCTTCTGCACTGTAAATTCTATAGGTCATCTATGTGAATGTGGGCGGTATGACTGGGAAATTTGCAGATGACGCAAAGATTGGCCGAGTGGTGGACAGTGTAGAGGATAGCTATAATCTCCAAAACCATACAGGTGGATTGGACGATAAAGTGGCAGATGGAATTTAACACAGAGAAGTGTGAGGTCATGCGTTTAAGGAAATGAAATGAAAATCGCTTATTGTCACAAGTAGGCTTCAAATGAAGTTACTGTGAAAAGCCCCTAGTCGCCACATTCCTGCACCTGTTCGGGGAGGCTGTTATGGCAATTGAACCGTGCTGCTGGCCTCGTCTGCTTTCAAAGCCAGCGATCTAGTCCTGTGCTAAACAGCCTCTTTTAGGTCAAACAGTTAGAGGGAGTGCACAATAAATGGGAATATACTCAGAGGGACAGATGCAGTGAGAGATCTTGGTACACAGGTATACAGGTCCCTAAAGACAGCAGTTCAAGTAGACAAGGTTGTTAAGAAAGCATATAGAATGCTCTCCTATAAAGGTATAGAATATAAAAGTAAGGATACAATGTTAGAAAAAAATCACTGATGAGGCTACAACTGGAATAGTGTGTGCAATTCTGTTGCCACATTACAGGAAGGACGTTATTGGCCTGGAGAGAGTGTAGAGGAGGTTTACAAGAATGTTGCCAGGGCTAGAAAAGTGTGGCTATGAGGAAAGATTGGACAGGTTAGGGTTATTTCCCTTGAACAAAGAAGGCTGAGTGGTGGCTTAATTGAGGTTTACAAAATTATGAGGGGAAGAGATAGGGTGGACAGGATAACATTGTTTCCCTTGGTAGAGAATTCTTGAACCAGGGGACACAGGTTGAAGATAAGTGGCAGAGGGTGTAGAGTGGGCATGAGGGTAAACTTCTTTACGCAGAGGGTAGTGGGAACCTGGAATTCACTGCCCGTGTTGGCGGTGGAGGCAGAGACCCTAAACTCTTTTAATAGATACTGGATCTGCACCTTAAGCTACAGGGCTATGGATCGGGTGCAGGAAGGTGGGATTAGAAAAGGCACCTTGGTTGGCTGGTTTAGGGGCTGGTTTAGCACACTGGGCTAAATCGCTGGCTTTTAAAGCAGACCGAGGCAGGCCAGCAGCACGGTTCAATTCCCGTACCAGCCTCCCCGAACAGGCGCCGGAATGTGGCGACTAGGGGCTTTTCACAATAACTTCATTTGAAGCCTACTTGTGACAATAAGCGATTTTCATTTCATTTCATTGGTACCGAATCCGAATCCAGCATCCGGGACTCAGTTGCCGCGCCTAGGAGATCTCGTCAGGGCACCATTTAGTGCTGGTCCACACAAACATGGACCACCACATTGTCCTCAGGCTGTATCTTTTCTATGATTCGATGATTTCTGGGACTATCCAGTTTTGCTCCCTTTTCCCTTCACAATTGAACTTTGAATTGTCACGTTTTCTCATCTGTATTCTCATTATAAGTTCCAGTGTACACATTTATTATAGCTTTGTCCGTGAATGTATCTGTCTAATTGCACCATCTGGCAACATACTGCGCCAAATGCTTTCTGATTGTTTTTAATCTCCACCTTTTCTGATATCCAAAAAAAAGGTTTGAACAACATTTTCAAAAAGCATATTTTATGTAACAGGCATCTATTAAATTTTTCTTTCAATGACTCAATTTAAAGTTTTCATTTGAAGGCCTCAGTCCCTCCCCATAGAAGTGGAGTGATAAGGTCAATGGACCAGTAATTCCAAAGTCCCGGCTAATGCTCTGGGGGTCATGGGTTCAAATCCCACCATGGCATTTGGTGGAATTTGAATTCACTTGATCTGGAATCTAAAGCTAGTCTCAGTAGCGAGCAGCATGGTAGCACAGTGGTTGGGCTGCATGGTAGCACAGTGGTTAGCACAGTTGCTTCACAGCTCCAGGGCCCCAGATTTGATTCCCGGCTTGGGTCACTGCCCGTGCGGTGTCTGCACGTTCTCCCCGTGTCTACGTGGGTTTACTCCGGGGGCTATGGATTTCCTCCCACAGTCCAAAGATGTGCAGGTTAGGTGGATTGGCCATGCTAAATTGCCCTCTGTGTCCAAAAATGTGGGGTGGGGTTACTGGGTTACAGGGATAGAGTGGAGGTGTGGCCTTGGGTAGGGTGCTCTTTACAAGGGCCTGTGCAGACTAGATGGGCCGAATGGCCTCCTTTTGCACTGTAAATTCTATGACAATCTATGACAAACAGAGTTAACATTTTGAGTCCATTTCTAGCCCTCTTCAGCTCTGAAGAAGAGTCAGATGGACTTGAAACTTTAACTGTTATTCTCTCCACAGTTGCTGCCATACCTGCTGGGTCTATCCAGCATTTTCTGTTTGTGTTACTGATTATACACTTGTCGGAGCTGTTTTGAATTCTTCAAACTTTAGAACTCAGAGGAAGACAACGTTTATTTCTCATCACAATTGAATTCATTTTTCAAAAACAAGATTAGCTGAATTTTGAAGCAGCTTGTAATTATCTCACCTGTTCTGTTTACAGTCAGTGAATGTAAATACACTAAAAACTGACAGAGACATGCAAAGTGTCTCATCTGACTTAATTTGTTTTTACAGTTAAAAGACTAACAAATTGAATTCTGAAAGCTAAAATTACCACCCCGATTTAGTCCTAGCGGTTTGAATGTTTCAAACAGAAACAGAGACAGGGTTGGACACAGGCACGTAAAGTACACGCTCAAACGCACGCACATGCACACACACACACATGCATGCACATGCACACGCACGCACATGCACACACACACGCACACAAACACGCACGAGCTAATCACAAAGTACCAAATAGAACATATACGGGAGAAGCCTTCGAAAGTCGTAAAATATTAATGCTGGACATGAAATCTCACCCCTACCCCTGCCAACCGATGTTGCCGTGCCGTGCCCAAGCTCTGGTGCACTTATGATGCTGATGGACTCCAGAAACAAATGACATTTTAAGTAGTGATTAATAAGGCATAGAGCATCCTGGGCTTTATAAATGGTGATTTGGGGAGGCGATGGCGTAGTGGTATTGTCACTGGGCTAGTAATCCAGGGACCCAGAGTAATGCTCTGGGGATCCTGGTTCAAATCCCCCCCACTGCAGATGGTGAAATTTGAATTTAATACAAAAAGAACATCTAGATTTAAAAGTCTAGCGATGACCGTGAAACCATTGTCGATTGTCATAAAAACCCATCTGGTTCACTCATGTCCTTTAGGGAAGGAAATCTGCCGTCCTTACCTGGTTTGGCCTACATGTGACTCCAGACCCACAGCAATGTGGTTGACTCTTAACTGCCTCTCAAGGGCAATTAGGGATGGGCAATAAATGCTGGCACAGCCGCGCGCCCACGTTCCATGGCATTTATTGCCCATCCCTAATTGCCCTTCAACTGAGTGGCTTGCTCAGCCATTTCAGAGTCAACCACATTGCTGTGGGTCTGGGGTCACATGTATGCCAGACCGGGAAAGGGTGGAAGATTTCCTTCCCTACAGGAGATTAGTGAACTGACAATATTGAATTCTTTACCCGTCAGTCTGGCCTCAATAAAACTCGAGATGGATTTGTAGGTATAGTATTATTTATTTTGAACCAACTTGCAAGGCTGACTCGCTTCACAATGAGTTTCAGAACACACAAGCTGTCTCCTGAAACCCTAGAGCCGAGTGAGGTCGGAGACAAATAAATCTCTGCAAATACATACAAATGGCATCAAGTTTCACATACAAGATTCCCATAGGTCATCCTATACACCTCCTGACCTGGCCATGTATCCTGATTGGCTCACTTCGCATTCCTTAACACTGGGCCACTTGTTACCCAGATCCTTTTCCCCATCCTCCTTGCCATGCTTTCTGAATTCCTTTGTCCTTTGTGAACTCACTACTATCTACATTACTGTAACTAATATTTGAACTAACTATTTTATATCACATTCGTTTGTTCAATTCCTCATTCCCTCCTTTTTATCATTTCATGATAACCTATCTGTCCAACCCCTAGCTACGGCCCCTCATCTAAGAAGATGGGTAACGGTTCACTGTTACCCGACCTCGTCGCTGCATTTCCAATTCCTGTTGCAGCACCCCCGTCATCCATTGCACTCTCGTGGATCCTAACAGCCAAGATTCATGGGGCGTCTATCTGTTCCAGTGCACCCTGCATGTTACCCAGGTTTCCCTCAGTCCTAAATGAATTAAGTATATCTCCTGATAACCTACATTCTAGTTGTACTCCCCTTCTCACACGCTCCCTCCTCTCTCTAGACACCCTCTCTCTCTCTCACAACCTCTTCCTACCCTCTCCGCACGGTCTGACTTTACCTTTATGGCACCAATCTTAACACATCCAAAATCAAATTTACATGTACTCCAAAAACAAGGCAATGTCCATGTAATGTTCCCTTCTCATCGCCAGGACCGGTGCAATTGCTTCATGAGTCCTGCATTGTCCGTTAACCTGATGACCTTCCACGAGTCGTTACCATGTCCTCGTATATGGGGACGTCACTTCTGCATCAGTGAAATGTCCTTGTAGTTTGGTTGGGGTTACAGGTGTAGATGATATTTCCGTTTTCCATTTCCGTCGCTGATGTCACTCCAAGCGAGGCTAGGCCGAATATTACACAGGCAGTGCGTAACCACCCCATCATGCTCCACACCTGTAAAACAGCGCTGGGGAAGGGAGGCAGGTTAATCTGTCCAATAAAATGAGGCCCGTTATCAGAACTTAACTGAGCTGGTATGCCGTACCGGGGAATGATTTCCCGCATCAGAACTTTAACCACTATAGCAGCTTTATTATCGGTAGTTGGATACGCCTCAACCCATCTGCTGAACACATCCACAATGACCAAAACATATTTATAACATTGACACCTTTCTAACTCAATGTAATCCATTTGGAGCGTCTCAAAGGGACCACTGGGCAATGGGGTTTGCCCCATACTACAAGGGATACCTTTGCCGGTGTTATATTGCTGCCAAATCAAACACCGATTACTGATACTCTGGGCCAGCCCCTGCATTTTAGGGTGCCACCAAGTGTCCAGCTACAAATCACTAGTCCCCCGAGCCCCACAATGAGTTGCAAAGTGTACACATTCGATGACCCATAAAGCCAGTACCTCAGACCTACAAGTCTGATGTGCTGACGTGGTCCATAAAGAGGAAACAGAATCATATGTACAACCTAACCGTTTCCACATTTGTTTATCACTCTCAGGAGCGTCCTCCTGCAACCTTATGACGTCTTGGGTGGTTGGCATTGGCTTGTCAGAGGCAGACCTATTTATTGCAGAACGTTTAGTCTGACCTAACATTTGAGGGACCATCACTTGCTGAATTTGCGTGGCTGTCCGCGCTGCACAATCTGCTCGTTCATTACCAACATCAACTGGGGTCTTGCCGTTTGTATGGGCAGCGTATTTAATGACGGAAATCTGCGCGGGCATAAGGATGGCCTGCAGTAGGTCATTAACTAAACCCCGGTGGGATATTTCCGTGCCGGCTGAGGTAAGGAATCCCCTATTCTTCCAGAGCTGTGGGTTGACATATCCCAAAACGTCACGTCCCAGGTGATGCTGAAGTTGAGTGTTAATCATTTCAGGGAGCTCAAAATATTTTAAGAAAGTGCTGTCTGGCATGACTTGAAGTGCGTACTCTGTTGGGTCTGAATGATCCACTGCCCTCCTTACCACAGGCCCCAGATCCTTGGCATGGTACTGGTCATGTACCTGACGTATAACATGAGGGCCTACAGAAGCTGACTATGGCCATAAATGTGGTGGTATCGTAACAAAATCGGCTGTACCTTCTTTTCCCGTGACTGTGGCTGTAATCTTGACTGGTCATTTGGTCCCAATTAACGGCCTGTATTTGCCCTCCAACTCCCTGTTTTGTCCGGTTCTGTCATAGGCCAGGGTAACGTGGTGCAGTGAATGTTCAATCTCTAACGTCCACCACTGGGGAGTGATAGAAATATAGCACTGTTGTCTCATCCTCCATGAGTGAACCGTTACCCCTTTGTCTCTGCACTCTAGCTGTAGCTGGAAGATACACAGTAAATCTCGGGCCAACAAGTTACAGTCCATCCAGTAGTCACCACAACTGATAATCTGTAGACTTATTCTCATAAGTGACTGTCACAGGTTCAGAAATAGGATACTCACACACCTGTCCTTGGGGCCCCACAAATGTTGGGTGTGGTCGGATAGTGGTAGTCGAAGTTCTGATTGCACCGAAGACATGGCTGCTCCAGTGTCGATTGCAAATGGGTAATGTTGATCTCCTGTCTGCAGAGAGATAATAGGTTCCCTGTCCGATTGGAAAGTCCTTATGACTAAATTAGCTAGTCAATCTTGTGTTGGGAAAGGATTTGCCTGGGAGAAGTCGGTGTACCTCGTCTGTCCTCCCCTTGGTGGGTACCCCCTCCTTTGGGTCGGGTAGTCTCCTTCTGCTGCCCGTCTTTTAAAGGGGCATTCCTGATGCCAGTGATCTGTACGGCCACAATTAAAACATGCATTGTTCCCTCTATATCTGCCCTTTCTTCTTTCCCCAGTAGACCAATGGCCCCTCAGAGGGGGCGGCAGTTGTAAAGCTGTTGGTGCATATGGTGGGCCATAAAGAGGGGCTGAAGGTCCATTTGGGTGGGTTTGATATCCTCCCCCATGTTGATCCACCCACCCAAGGTCACAATATTGGGGTTCCAGCTGGTAAGCCACTGTATTTGCCGCTGGTTGGGGTCTCAGATCATCCTTTTTCATGACATACTCAGTCTTAATCTTTGTAACTGAGCCTCCTTCCTGGCCTACACCCTCCTTCCAATAAAATCTGACTGCCCTTGCCATCTGGGAAGGGTCGTTCTCTGTCCAATTCATGTTATTACATTTCACAGCAGTAGCCACGGAAGGTGGTAGGCAATGCATTAACATAGCACAATATTGAGGGGAATTCTGACCATTTTGATATGGCAAGTCGCCTGACTGCCCACGGTAGATTTCATTAAAATGTTCCAGAAATTCCTCTGGCTCCTCAGTCTTTTTAGGTTTGAGGTCTAAGATTATCATAGATTATCATAGAATTTACAGTGCAGAAGGAGGCCATTCGGCCCATCGAGTCTGCACCGGCTCTTGGAAAGAGCACCCTACCCAAAGTCAACACCTCCACCCTTTCCCCATAACCCAGTAACCCCACCCAACACTAAGGGCGATTTTGGACACTAAGGGCAATTTATCATGGCCAATCCACCTAACCTGCACATCTTTGGACTGCAGGAGGAAACCGGAGCACCCGGAGGAAACCCACGCAAACACAGGGAGAATGTGCAGCCTCCGCACTGACAGTGACCCAAGCCGGAATCGAACCTGGGACCCTGGAGCTGTGAAGCAATTGTGCTATCCACAATGCTACCGTGCTGCCCGTAAAGATAGCAGAGATGTTTATGGGCTTTTGAAATGTGGCATTCAACGCATTCAGGATTTGTGCCCGTCTATCATCATCCAAGGCATGGGCTTGCTGAAGTGCAGCATGGCTAACATAATTCAAGTGGTTGAGGTGACTGTGGTACTCTGCTGGGGTTAAAAGCTGCTGGACTAGGGCCCAGAGGTCCCTAGAATCAGCTTGAGTCAACTGAGATGGTAGTTCTCAGATAGTCCACAAAAGCAGCAGGCAATTTCTTCCTGTCTGGGATTGCAGCCAGAATAGCCATCATCTCACTGGGTCTCCATGGGAAATAAACGTCTATCGTGGGCTGGGCTGCTGCTGTTGCAGCATCAGGGTTGGGTATTTTCCTAATCGGCAACTGTCTCAGAGTCTCACTAGGGGGCGCTTTAGCGGATTCCTCTGGCTCTTCAAAGACTTTGACGTCCTTCCCTTCCGATAGGGGGAGCTCCGGCTCCTCAGAACCATTCCCGTCCTCTTTCTTTGTTCTCATACTTTTCTGTCCTACCATATCGGTCTTAAGGGATCTAGGTGGTATGCGTAATTGTTTCTGGATAGGATCAGGCCCCTCTCTCATTGTCCGAGATCGGGTCCTAGAGCTAACTGGGCTTGTGGAACAGAGCTCCCCTTCTCTAACAGACAGTGAAGGTGCAGAAATAGGACCCAAACTATCAACCAAAGGGACTGGAGAGGCTGGCATGATTTGAATCTGGGGAGCAGTGACTGGATATAAATTATGATACTCTGGTGGTTCTGGAATTAGTGCAGACAATGCTACTGGTGCAGTCGGGACTCTACCCCACATGGTCCAATTCTCTAGGTCACAATCTGCCTCTGTCAATGCAAGGCCAGCCATTGAACTACGTAGCCCATGTTTTTTACTCGAGTCTGCCCCGCTGGGTGTCTCCCTCTCTTTACTTGCACCTTTTTTGAATGCACACTCCTTTTTCAAGATCTCCAGAGTTTTCTGGTTCCCCCTTCACTAATTGGAATCCCCATTTTAAGGGCATTTTCTTGCCAACTTGATAACATGATCTTATCCCTCTCCTCTTGACAATATTGTCTCCATAATCCAATTAACTCTTTGGCTTTCATACTTTGGCTCTTTTTCCAGATTTCACCCTGAATTTTCTTAATGATGTCCAGATCTTTAGTGCCCCCTAGTGGCCATTCATCACTCAATTTCTTCCTTAAAGTTGCTGACATTTTTCTAAAATCCCTCGCTTTATCTGGATAAATATCACATAATATTTGCAATGAACTGTTTGGATCACTCGTGTCATCCAAGCAATTCCCCATAATCTCGAACGAGTCCTCAAGACTGCGTTGTTCGCCACTACAGTCCAAGGATACAATTTTAGCTTAATCAACTATAGTTTCAAAACACACATGGAACTGAACCATCCTTCCGATGTCCCATCAATTCCCCAATCAAACACACACGTGGAACTGAACCATCCTTCCGATGTCCCATCAATTCCCCAATCAAACACACACGTGGAACTGAACCATCCTGCCGATGTCCCATCAATTCCCCAATCAAAAACACATGTGGAACTGAACCATCCTTCCGATGTCCCATCAATTCCCCAATCAAAAACACACGTGGAACTGAACCATCCTTCCGATGTCCCATCAATTCCACAATTAACCCAAAACTGAACTATCAATATTATGATATCCCATCAGTTTAATTTTCTAATCCCCAGACTGACCTTTGATTTCGTCGAGACGATCTTTCCGTACCAACCGCGAGTGACCAGACCAATTAGACCATGAGAAGAGGGGAAAATCAATGTGGTCATTTTCCAGCTACACACATTGTGGGCCCATTTCCACTTTCCTTGTCCAACATCAGTCTAATTCTGATTTCGCAGCTGGCCGGTGACCGTCTGGATAAATCCCGGGTTTCGGCACCAAATGGCAATATTGAATTCTTTACCCGGCAATCTGGCCTCAATAAAACTCGAGATGGGTTTGTAGGTATAGTATTATTTATTTTGAACCAACTTGCAAGGCTGACTCGCTTCACAATGAGTTTCAGAACACACAAGCTGTCTCCTGAAACCCTAGAACCGAATGAGGTCGGAGACAAAGAAATCTCTGCAAATACATTCAAATGGCATCAAGTTTCACATACAAGATTCCCATAGGTCATACTATACACCTCCTGACCTGGCCATATATCCTGAATGGCTCACTTCGCATTCCTTAACCCTGGGCCTCTTGTTACCCAGCACCCTTTTCCCCATCCTCCTTGCCATGCTTTCTGAATTCCTTTGTCCTTTGTCCTTTGTGAGCTCACTACTATCTACATTACTGTAACGAATATTTGAACTAACTATTTTATATTACATTCGTTTGTTCAATTCCTCAGAACCAGATGGGTTTTTACAGCAATTGACAATGGTGACAATGGTTTCATGGTCATCATTAGACTTTGAATTCCAAGTTTTTATTGAATTCAAATTTCACCATCTGCCATTGTAGGATTTGAACTCAGGTCTCCAGAGCATAGAATCATAGAATTTACAGTGCAGAAGGAGGCCATTCGGCCCATTGAGTCTGCACAGCCCTTGGAAGGAGCACCCTACCCAAGCCCACACCATCACTCTATCCCCGTAATCCAATAACCCTACCCAACCTTTTTTTGGACACTAAGGGCAATTTGGCATGGTCAATCCACCTAACCTGCACATCTTTGGACTGTGGGAGGAAACCAGAGCACCCGGAGGAAACCCACGCAGACACAAGGAGAATGTGTAGACTCCGCACAGACAGTGACCCAAGCCGGAATCGAACCTGGGACCCTGGAGCTGTGGAGCAACTGTGCTACCGTGCTGTCCATAAACCCAGGGCCCATGACCCTGGGTTTCTGGATTAAAGGTATGGGGACGTTACCATAGTACCCGATTGCTTTCCCCTTTGAGGGGGAGAGCTGACTAGTGGTGGTTTAACCTGAGGATCACCACAGATCAGGCGAGGGACTGACAAGGCTGAGAAGGTGGGGCCTTCATGAATAATCTCAGCCGGTACGGGAATTGAACCCATGCTGTTGGCCTCACTCTGCATCACGAACCAGCTGCCTAGCCAAGTGAGCTAAACTGAGTTGCTGGATTATTAGTCCAGTGACAATGCTACTGTGCCACTGCCTCCCCAGTCCAAGGTGAGAAATCACATGGATGGCTTTCCTCCCCCACTGCATTGGATTGGATTGTTTTATTGTCACATGCACCGGGATCCAGTGACAAGTATTGTTCTGCGTGCAGCTCAGGCAGACCATTCCGTACATGAAAAGAAAATACATAATAGGGCAAACATAAAATACACCATGTAAACACATATACACAGGCATCGGGTGAAGCATACAGGAGTGCAGTACTACTCAGTAGAGAAGATATGTGAAGAGATCAGATCAGTCCATAAGAGGGTCGTTTAGGAGTCTGGTAACAGCGGGGAAGAAGCTGTTCTTGAATCTGTTTGTGCGTGTTCTCAGACTTTTATATCTCCTGCCCGATGGAAGAAGTTGGGAGAGTGAGTAAGCCGGGTGGGAGGAGTCTTTGATTATGCTGCCCGCTTTGAAAATGAAAATCGCTTATTGTCACAAGTAAGCTTCAAATGAAGTTACTGTGAAAAGCCCCTAGTCGCCACATTCCGGCACCTGTTCGGGGAGGCTGGTACGGGAATTGAACCATGCTGCTGGCCTGCCTTGGTCTGCTTCAGCTATTTAGCCCTGTGCTAAACCAGCCCCTGTGCTAAACCAGCTCTCCCAAGGCAGCGGGAGATGTAGACAGAGTCAATGGATGGGACGCAGGTTTGTGTGATGTACTGGGCTGTGTTCACGACTCTCTGAAGTTTCTTCCCGTCTTGGGCAAGCAGTTGCCATACCAGGCTGTGATGCAGCCAGATAGGATGCTTTCTATGGTACATCTGTAAACGTTGGTAAGAGTCAATGTGGTCATGTCGAATTTCCTTAGTTTCCTGAGGAAGTATAGGCGCTGTTGTGCTTTCTTGGTCGGAGTGTCGACGTGCGTGGACCAGGACAGATTTTTGGTGATGTGCACACCTAGGAATTGGAAGCTGTCAATGATCTCCACCTCGGTCTTGTTGATGCAGACAGGGGTGTGTACAATGCTTTGCTTCCTGAAGTCAATGACCAGCTCTTTAGTTTTGCTGGCATTGAAGGAGAGATTGTTGTCGCTACACCACTCCACTAGGTTCTCTATCTCCCTCCTGTATTCTGACTCGTCGTTGTTCGAGATTCGTGTTGTCAGCAAACTTGCAGATGGAGTTCTAGTCAGATTTTGCCTTGCAGTCACATGTGTATAGGGAGTATAGTAAGGGGCTACGTACACAGCCCTGCGGGGCCCAGGTATTGAGGACTATCGTGGAGGAGGTATTGTTTATCCTTGCTGATTGTGGTCTATGTGTCAGAACAGTAAGAAGTCTTACAACACCAGGTTAAAGTCCATCAGATTTGTTTCGAATCACTAGCTTTCAGAGCACTGCTCCTTCCTCAGGTGAATGGAGATGTGGGTTCCAGAAACATTTATACAGACAAAGTCAAAGATGCAATACGATACTTTGAATGCCCTAGACTCTAGGCCCTAGGCCGCTGGCCTGGACTCGATATGTATGCTCAAGCCGTCAGGAGTCGCGTCAATGCCAGATTCATCAGTCGCATTCACAAGACAGCCGCGAACGTCACCCAAGAACAACACAACGCCATCTGCGTTCTCAAGACCAACCGCAACATCATCATCAAACCAGCAGACAAAGGAGGGGCCACCATCATACAGAACAGTACAGACTACTGCAAAGAAGTGTACCGACAACTCAACAACCAGGAACACTACAGACAGTTACCCGCAGATCCAACCAAAGAACACACCCGCCAACTTAACAGACTTATCAAGACTTTGGATACAGACCTTCAGAGCACCCTACGTGCTCTCATCCCACGTACGCCATGCGTTGGAGATCTCTACTGCCTCCCGAAAATACACAAGGCCAACACACCAGGTCATCCTATTATATCAGGCAATGGACCCTATGTGCAAACCTCTCTGGCTACATCGAGGGCATCTTGAAATCCATCATAGAAGGAACGCCCAGCTTCTGTCGTGATACGACGGACTTCTTACAGAAACTCAGCACACATGGACCAGTTGAACCAGGAACATTCCTCGTCACAATGGACGTCTTGGCATTCTACACCAGCATCCCCCATGATGACGGCATTGCTGCAACTGCCTCAGTACTCAACACTGACAACTGCCAATCTCCAGACGCAATTCTGCAACTCATCCGCTTCATTCTGGATCACAACGTCTTCACCTTCGACAACAAGTTCTTCATCCAGACACAGGGACCAGCCATGGGGACCAAATTCGCAGCTCAATATGCCAACATCTTCATGCACAAGTTTGAACAAGACCTCCTCCCGCTCAGGACCTTCAACCGACGTTATACACCAGATACATCGATGACATTTTGTTCCTTTGGACCCATGATGAAGAATCACTGAAACGACTGCACGATGACATCAATAAGTTCCATCCCACCATCAGACTCACCATGGACTACTCTCCAGAATTGGTTGCATTCTTGGACACACTCATCTCCATCAAGCACGGTCACCTCTGCACTTCGCTTTACCGCAAGCCCACGGATAACCTCACGATGCTCCACTTCTCCAGCTTCCACCCTAAGCACATTAAAGAAGCCATCCGCAATGGACAAGCCCTCCGTATACACAGGATTTGCTCAGACGAGGAGTAGTGTAACAGATATCTACAGATGCTGAAAGATGCCCTCGTACGAATATGGCGCTCGACTCATCGATCGACAGTTCCAACGTGCCACAGCAAAAAACCGCACTGACCTCCTCAGAAGACAAACATGGGACACAACCGACAGAATACCCTTCGTCGTCCAGTACTTCCCCGGAGCGGAGAAACTACGACATCTTCTTCGCAGCCTTCAAAACGTCATTGATGAAGACGAACATTTTGCCAAGGTCATCCCCACGCCCCCACTACTTGCCTTCAAACAACCGCGCAACCTCAAACAAACCATTGTTTGCAGCAAACTACTCAGCCTTCAGAACAGTGACCACGACACCAGACAACCCTGCCATGGCAATATCTGAAAAACATGCCAGATCATCAACATGGGTACCACCATTACACGTGAGAACACCACCCACCAGGTACGTGGTATATACTCGTGCGACTCGGCCAACGTTGTCTTCTTCTTCCTCCGCTGCAGGAAAGGATGTCCCGAAGCATGTTACATTGGCGAGACCATGCAGACACTGCGACAACAGATGAACGGACATCGCGCGACAATCGCCCAGGCAGGAATGTTGCCTTCCAGTCGGGGAACACTACAGCAGTCGAGGGCATTCAGCCTCTGATCTTCGGGTAAGCGTTCTCCAAGGCGGCCTTCAGGATGCACGACAACGCAGAATCGCAGAGCAGAAACTTAGAGCCAAGTTCCGCACACATGAGTACGGCCTCAACCGGGACCTTGGATTCATGTCGCATTACATTCACCCCCCCACCATGTGGCCTGGTCTTGTGGAATCCTACCTACTGTCCTGGCTTGAGACAATTCACACATCTTTAACCTGTGATTATCCCTCTCTCCAGTTGCTCTGTCTGGACCTGTAAAGACTTAATTACCTGCAAAGACTCGCATTCAAAGTATTGTCTTGCATCTTTGACTTTGTCTATTTCAATGTTTCTGGAACCCACCTCGTCATTCACCTGAGGAAGGAGCAGTGCTCTGAAAGCTAGTGACTCGAAACAAACCTGGTGGACTTTAACCTGGTGTTGTGCGACTTCTTACCGTGTCCAACGCCGGCATCTCCACATTATGGGTCAGAAAGTCGAGGATCCAGTTGCAGAGTGAGGAGTCAAGTCCTAGGTTTTGGAGCTTTAATATGAGGTTGGCTGGTGTAATGGTGTTGACGACGGAGCTGTAGTCGAGATGCTCCAAGGATGGTGTAGGTCCAAGGAGATGGCATCTGCCGTGGATCGGGCTGCGGCGGTGTGCGAATTGCAGTGGATCAAGGCAATCTGACAGTATGGAGTTGATGTGCCACATGACCAACCTCTCTAAGCACTTCATTATGATCGATGTCAAGGCCACCGGACGATAGTCATTGAGGCATGTTGCCTGGTTCTTCAGCCCCACTGTAAATTGAGGCCCTTACGTGGGAAATTAATGGTCACACACACCTCATCCTGCAGCCAATGGGGCTAAGGGGCGGGGTGGGGCTGCCATGCCAGGAGCACAACAAGCAAATTCTGGTGTACTTGCTTGTTGGCTTCTGGAACCCCTCATCCAAAAGCCTGATTGCGAGCTCTGGTATTGAGAAACAGAGCCCGCTGTGGGCGGTCCTTCCCTTGCTGCAGGCGCACCACCCCCTTCTCCGGCGACCTTCACCCAGTGATTCCCCCTCCCACCACCATTCACCTGTGCCTAGGTCCATGTCGATACTTGGCCTCAGGTGGGTGTCATATTAGCAGCAGCCACGAACACCCTGGTGGCGCTGCTGGGTACAAAAGATCTGCCGGCCTCCGATTGGTCGCCTGCCACTAGCCTGTCAGGTGATGAGCAGCATATGATCTCACAGGCCTTCCCAGAGAGAGGTGGCATGGGGGCCTTCCTGGATCTTCAAGCAGCCACAGAGACCCCTGTCATTGTAGTATTAAGGTGTTGGAGACTGTAAGAGTTAATGAGTGGGATAGTGGAAACAGTACCGTCTATATTATGACTTGGAGAGTCATGTGGGAGTAGAAGAGTGCAGCAGTGAGGCTGGTAGAAGTTGGCATGAAGTTGGCACATAGCCAGGCCTGTACCTGGATATATGTATATGGTTATGTGTTATTGATAATAGCTCATTCAACTACACAAGCCACTAGAACGCTTCATGAGACAACATACAGCCTTCCAGAGAGTAGAAAAGCAAGTGCGTTACAGTGAACCTGTGTAAAGCAATGATTCAGCTTCAACTGGAGTATATATCCAATTCTGGGCACCACACTTTTCCTATTTATCTTGGTGTCATCAGCAAGTGTAACGACCATATATTCTGTACCTTCATCCAAATCATTGACATAGATTGTAAATAGTTGAGGCCTCAGGATTGAGCCTTGTGGCATTCCAGTTATTATAATTTGTCAACCCGAGAAAGATCAATTTATCCCACTCTTTACTTCCCATGAAATATCCAATGTTTATCCGGATAATATGTTACCTCAACGCCACATGCTGTTATCTTGTGTAGTACCCATTGATGTGGCACCTATCAAGTGCATTTTTGGAAATCCAAGTACATCACATCTACATGTTTTCCTTTATCTACCTTGCTTGTTTCTTCCTCAAAGAACTTTAATAAATTAGTTCAACACAATTTTCCTTTCACAAAATCATGTTGACCCTGCCATGTTGACAAAGTCTGTTTGATACAGTCAACTTGTAAAGTTTTTCCAACAGTCCCCAACTTGGTGGCACGGCAAATATCTACTTCCAAATTGAATCAAGTCCAACAATGGCTTCTCTTCCTCTCTCAGCATTGCTGTCTCTGAAGACCACAAGGATATCGCCTTCTACCTCCCTTTTTCCTCATCGAAATGATCCATCAGTTCCTCAGCAAAACCTGCAGTCATCATCTTTATTCCTTGCTGTAAACTCCCTTAATTGCCACCGATTCCCTCACCCTCCTGGCCACTGTCTTAGCCTGTTCACTACCTCGACAACCTATTCAACTTCAAATGAAGCATCTGACCTTAGGTCCTCTCTGTCACAAATACAACCCCCCCCTCCCAACCTTCCTTGTAGATCGGTACCATTACCCACTCTTATATCTGCCTTAACCCAATGTCACTGAAACCCTTATCTAAATGATTTATTTGCTCTCCTGGTTGACCTAATGTCTACAGAGTTTCATGGTGTGTAGTTATATTACCTATATCCTTTTCGACACACTAAGGCCCACTTGCCTATCTCCCCAATGTTTGTTGACCTAAATTGATTCTCAATTTGCCATCATCTCAAATTTAAAACGCTTCAGCCTTGAGTTTAAGTTCCTTTACTGTCTCGTCACTCCAACGCACTGTAGCCTCTTTCAATTTTACAGCACCCTCCCTGGCCCCTGCAATCTCCATTCTTAATAATAACCTTTATTGTCACAAGTACGCTTACATTAACACTGCAATGACATTACCGTGAAAAGCACCGAGTCGCCACATTCCGGCACCTGTTCGGGTACACAGAGGGCGAATTCAGAATGTCCAAGATACCTAAAGCACGTCTTTCGGAACTTGTGGGAGGAAACCGGAGCACCCGGAGGAAACCCACGCAGACACGGGGAGAACATGCAGACTCCGCACAGACAGTGACCCAAGCCGGGAATCGAACCTGGGACCCTGGAGCTGTGAAGCAACAGTGCTAACCACTGTGCTACCGTGCTGCCGCCCCCCCCCCCCCCCGAAACTCTCTGTTCCTCTGATTCTGGTCTTGTGTGTAATTCCCCCCCCCCTACCCCGACACCCCTCCTTTGCTCCACTTTTGTGATCTGTACCTGAGATGACATCCATATTTTTATGCTTGCCTCTCTGTGAAATACTATCTAAATCCAAGTTGATTTGTTCTGTTGCTTTTGAATCAATGCGTATCGGGGCAAAGTCAGAATATCGTAAATGAAATTGCGTCTGTTGTGAAAGCTCACTCGTAATCTTGATTTTCTGCATTGTTTCAGGGAGCATGCTGGATAAGGGGATTCAGGTGGTGTAAATGCTGGTGTTGACTGTGAGAGCTGATGTTGTTTTGATGGCGACTGTATTAAAGGAGTGAAGGGAAAGGAGTTAACTGGAGTGATGAGTAATTCATGTGTCCAATTTTTTTTTTTACTGTTTTCATCATTCAGACTTTTTTTCCAAAGCAGGAATATAAATTACCCGTCTCTAATCTAGATACTTACATCTTAAGGTTACAGCAGAATATGTACTAATAAAACACATCATGTGATGATTAATAGACAATATTTCATGACCAACATTGAGATTTGATAAATATCTTCACTGAGGTTGACCAGATAATGAGATGGTTGGCCTCATGAGTGGAGACATTTATCATATGGTTCTACTGTCCGCGATATGTTCTATTTATAAACTTTTGCAATGTTTTCAATTGCAAAAAATTGAACTCTTGTGAGTCCTTTGTAGTTTAATTTAACCCCAAAATATAGAGGACATTGCTTTGCATGTCACTTGATCCTTTGATGTGACAGAATGAGAATCTGCTCATCTCCTGCTGTTTTTTTCAGCATTTTACTTCAGTTTGCACCAGGTTGGAAATATGCATGTCTGCTAGTTCCTGGTCTGGGAACATTCAAGGTCAATTGCAGAGGTTGTTTCATTTACAACCGCAGCAGCTTACAGAACAGACTGCTTAAATGGGCCCTCATTTTATGACTGGAGGTCTTGTGGTGCAGTGGGTGAGCCAGAAGTTCCGGGTTCGGGTCCCATCCCAGGACTTGTTCGCCAAGGACAGTGCGTTCATAACACCGTCCAACAGGTTGAATGTGGCAACCTGCAAATCCTTCCAAACACGCCAATGGCGGGCAGCACGGTCGCATAGTAGGGGCAGCACGGTAGCATATGGGTTAGTATGGGTCCCAGGTTTGATTCCCTGCTGGGTCACTGTCTGTGCGGAGTCTGCACGTTCTCCCCGTGTCTGCGTGGGTTTCCTCCGGTTGCTCCGGTTTCCTCCCATAGTCCAAAGACGCGCAGGGTAGGTGGATTGGCCATGCTAAATTGCCGTTAGTGTCAGTTAGGAGGGGTTATTGGGTTAAGGAGATAGGGTTGAAGTTAGGGCTTAAGTGCGTCGGTGCAGACTCGATGGGCCGAATGGCCTCCTTCTGCACTATAGGTTTGCACTGATTGCTGAATTTGGTGCTTTTTGAGTGCTATAGTAAGAGTTTGGTGACCGAGGGAGTTAGGTGAGGAGGGAGTAAGGGGCTCCTTTCATTTTTTTCCCCGACATTTCCGCAAAGAGTGCGAAGAGAGCCAGGAGTTTACAGAAAGTGTAGCTGACTGGGAGCAGAGTCGGAGGGCGGAGATCTAGTTAGTCCACATGGCAGCTATATTCTGGAAGGTAAGAGGGGATGGAGGCTAGGCGAGTTGCATGCTCCTCCTGTAGGATGTGGGTGGTGAGGGATACCACTGGTGTCCCCGCTGACTATACCTGCGGGAAGTGCACCCAACTTCAGCTCCTCAAAGACCGTGTTAGGGAACTGGAGCTGAAGCTGGATGAACTTCGGATCATCCGGGAGGCAGAGGGGGTGATTGAGAAGAGTTACAGGGAGGTAACCACACCCAAGGTACAGGACAAGAATAGCTGGGTTACAGTCAGGGAGAAAAAAACAAACAGGCAGACAGTGCAGGGATCCCTCGTGGCCGTTCCCCTTCAAAACAAGTATACCGTTTTGGATGCTGTTGGGGGGGATGACCTACCGGGGGAAGGCCCTAGCGGCCAGGTCTCTGGCACTGAGTCTGGCTCTGGGGCTCAGAAGGGAAGGGGGGAGAATAGAAAAGCAATAGTTGTAGGAGATTCAATGGTTAGGGGAATAGATAGGAGATGGTCGCGAGCGAGACTCCCGGAAGGTATGTTGCCTCCCGGGTGCCAGGGCCAGGGATGTCTCGGATCATGTCTTCAGGATCCTTAAGGGGGAGGGGGAGCAGCCAGAAGTCGTGGTGCACATTGGTACCAACGACATAGGTAAGAAAAGGGGTGTGGAGGTAATAAACAAGTTTAGGGAGTTAGGCTGGAAGTTAAAAGCCAGGACAGACAGAGTTGTCATCTCTGGTTTGTTGCCGGTGCCACATGATAGCGAGGCTAGGAATAGGGAAAGAGTGCAGTTGAACACGTGGCTGCAGGAATGGTGTAGGAGGGAGGGCTTCAGGTATTTGGATAATTGGAGCGCATTCTGGGGAAGGTGGGACCTGTACAAGCAGGACGGGTTGCATCTGAACCAGAGGGGCACCAATATCCTGGGAGGGAGGTTTTCTAGTACTCTTCGGGAGGGTTTAAACTAATTTGGCAGGGGAATGGGAACCGGATTTGTAGTCCAGCAACTAAGGTAGCCGATATTCAGGATGCCAAAGCGTGTAATGAGGCAGTGGGGAAGGGAACACTGACAAAGGAGAGTACTTGCAGGCACGGAGATGGGTTGAAGTGTGTATACTTCAACGCAAGAAGCATCAGGAATAAGGTGGGTGAGCTTAAGGCATGGATCGGTACTTGGGACTACGATGTGGTGGCCATCACGGAAACTTGGATAGAAGAGGGGCAGAAATGGTTGTTGGAGGTCTCTGGTTATAGATATTTCAATAAGATTAGGGAGGGTGGTAAAAGAGGTGGGGGGGGGGGGGGGGGTGGTGGCATTATTAATTAGAGATAGTATAACAGCTGCAGAAAGGCAGTTCGAGGAGTATCACCCTATTGAGGTAGTATGGGTTGAAGTCAGAAATAGGAAAGGAGCAGTCACCTTGTTAGGAGTTTTCTATAGGCCCCCCAATGGTAACAGAGATGTGGAGGAACAGATTGGGAAACAGATTTTGGAACGGTGCAGAAGTCATAGGGTAGTAGTCATGGGTGACTTTAACTTCCCAAATATTGAGTGGAAACTGTATAGATCAAATAGTTTGGATGGGGTGGTGTTTGTGCAGTGTGTCCAGGAAGCTTTTCTAACACAATATGTAGATTGTCCGACCAGAGGAGGGGCAATATTGGATTTAGTACTTGGTAATGAACCAGGGAAAGTGATAGATTTGTTAGTGGGGGAGCATTTTGGAGATAGTGACCACAATTCTGTGACTTTCACTTTAGTAATGGAGAGGGATGGGTACGTGCAACAGGGCAAGGTTTACAATTGGGGGAAGGGTAAATACGAGGTTGTCAGACAAGAATTGAAGTGCATAAGTTGGGAACATAGGCTGTCAGGGAAGGACACAAGTGAAATGTGGAACTTGTTCAAGGAACAGGTGCTACGTGTCCTTGATATGTATGTCCCTGTCAGGCAGGGAAGAGATGGTCGAGTGAGGGAACCATGGTTGACAAGAGAGGTTGAATGTCTTGTTAAGAGGAAAAAGGTGACTTATGTAAGGCTGAGGAAACAAGGTTCAGACAGGGCATTGGAGGGATACAAGATAGCCAGGAGGGAACTGAAGAAAGGGATTAGGAGAGCTAAGAGAGGGCATGAACAATCTTTGGCGGGTAGGATCAAGGAAAACCCCAAGGCCTTTTGCACATATGTGAGAAATATGAGAATGACTAGAGCGAGGGTAGGTCCGATCAAGGACAATAGCGGGAGATTGTGTATTGAGTCTGAAGAGATAGGAGAGGTCTTGAACGAGTACTTTTCTTCTGTATTTACAAATGAGAGGGGCGATATTGTTGGAGAGGACAGTGTGAAACAGATTGGTAAGCTCGAGGAAATACTTGTTAGGAAGGAAGATGTGTTGGGCATTTTGAAAAACTTGAGGATAGACAAGTCCCCCGGGCCTGACGGGATATATCCAAGGATTCTATGGGAAGCAAGAGATGAAATTGCAGAGCCGTTGGCAATGATCTTTTCGTCCTCACTGTCAACAGGGGTGGTACCAGGGGATTGGAGAGTGGCGAATGTCGTGCCCCTGTTCAAAAAAGGGACTAGGGATAACCCTGGGAATTACAGGCCAGTTAGTCTTACTTCGGTGGTAGGCAAAGTAATGGAAAGGGTATTGAAGGATAGGATTTCTGAGCATCTGGAAAGACACTGCTTGATTAGGGATAGTCAGCACGGATTTGTGAGGGGTAGGTCTTGCCTTACAAGTCTTATTGAATTCTTTGAGGAGGTGACCAAGCATGTGGATGAAGGTAAAGCAGTGGATGTAGTGTACATGGATTTTAGTAAGGCATTTGATAAGGTTCCCCATGGTAGGCTTCTGCAGAAAGTAAGGAGGCATGGGATAGTGGGAAATTTGGCCAGTTGGATAACGAACTGGCTAACCGATAGAAGTCAGAGAGTGGTGGTGGATGGCAAATATTCAGCCTGGATCCCAGTTACCAGTGGCGTACCGTAGGGATCAGTTCTGGGTCCTCTGCTGTTTGTGATTTTCATTAATGACTTGGATGAGGGAGTTGAAGGGTGGGTCAGTAAATTTGCAGACGATACGAAGATTGGTGGAGTTGTGGATAGTAAGGAGGGCTGTTGTTGGCTGCAAAGAGACATAGATAGGATGCAGAGCTGGGCTGAGAAGTGGCAGATGGAGTTTAACCCTGAAAAGTGTGAGGTTGTCCCTTTTGGAAGGACAAATATGAATGCGGAATACAGGGTTAATGGTAGAGTTCTTGGCAATGTGGAGGAGCAGAGAGATCTTGGGGTCTATGTTCATACATCTTTGAAAGTCGCCACTCAAGTGGATAGAGCTGTGAAGAAGGCCTATGGTGTGCTCGCGTTCATTAACAGAGGGATTGAATTTAAGAGCCGTGAGGTGATGATGCAGCTGTACAAAACTTTGGTAAGGCCACATTTGGAGTACTGTGTAAAGTTCTGGTCGCCTCATTTTAGGAAGGATGTGGAAGCTTTGGAAAAGGTGCAAAGAAGATTTACCAGGATGTTGCCTGGAATGGAGAGTAGGTCTTACGAGGAAAGGTTGAGGGTGCTAGGCCTTTTCTCATTAGAACGGAGAAGGATGAGGGGCGACTTGATAGAGGTTTATAAGATGATCAGGGGAATAGATAGAGTAGACAGTCAGAGACTTTTTCCCCGGGTGGAACAAACCATTACAAGGGGACATAAATTTAAGGTGAAAGGTGGAAGATATAGGAGGGATATCAGAGGTAGGTTCTTTACCCAGAGAGTAGTGGGGGCATGGAATGCACTGCCTGTGGAAGTAGCTGAGTCGGAAACATTAGGGACCTTCAAGCAGCTATTGGATAGGTACATGGATTACGGTAAAATTATATAGCGTAGATTTATTTGTTCTTAAGGGCAGCACGGTAGCATTGTGGATAGCACAATTGCTTCACAGCTCCAGGGTCCCAGGTTTGTTTCCGGCTTGGGTCACTGTCTGTGCGGAGTCTGCACGTCCTCCCCGTGTCTGCGTGGGTTTCCTCCGGGTGCTCCGGTTTCCTCCCACAGTCCAAAGATGTGCAGGTTAGGTGAATTGGCCAATGATAAATTGCCCTTAATGTCCAAAATTGCCCTTGGTGTTGGGTGGAGGTGTTGAGTTTGGGTAGGGTGCTCTTTCCAAGAGCTGGTGCAGACTCAAAGGGCCGAATGGCCTCCTTCTGCACTGTAAATTCAATGATAATCTATGATTAATCTAGGACAAAGGTTTGGCACAACATCGTGGGCCGAAGGGCCTGTTCTGTGCTGTATTTTCTATGTTCTATGTTCTATGTTCTATTTTCTAAAAGCGGGAGAGACTCCTGGTCAGCCACTCCACTTCATGCAGAGTGGCGACCCTCAAGATATAAGCCACCAGTGACAGACTAGCGATCTGTTCCGGGAATTACTGCCTATAGAAAGAGACAGAGGTCTACCTTGGTGGACCACTAGGTGCGGGAAGGGAATTGTAATATTGCTATATTCCAATCAAAGGCTTAAGAGTTCCCATGTGCTCGTAACATAACTAACATTTCTATTTCCATTAAGACTGTACTGAATGAAGTCACTGTATTGTTTTGGTACACGTACAGAGAGGGAAATACAAAGACACCATTAGGAATGGTGATGCACACAATTGGAACTGCACACCATTTGAAAGCACAATAATGCTTTAAGCTAAACACATTTTAAATGTCTCTCTGCCATTTTTCCTTCCTAATTTGCTGTTTACAATTATGTTAATTTGTATTAACTTTATTTTTATTTAATGTGACCTGGGGCTGAATTTTATGGGGGATGGGTGCACATTACTTGCAACCACCACCACACCCCCCCCCCCCCCCCCCCCCCACTCCTGGAGGAAATGTAGGATGCGAGCTGGCTGCCGTTACATAAGGCTGTGCCGCAATAATAAGACTAAGCAAGTGGCATCAACAAAGTGAGAGGGAATTGAAGAAGAATCTTTATTAATGCCACAAGTAGGCTTGCAATGAAGTTACTGTGAAAATCCCCCAGTCGCCACATTCCGGCGCCTGTTCGGGTACACTGAGGGAGAATTCAGAATGTCCAATTCACCTAACAAGTCTTTTGGGACTTGTGGGAGGAAACCGGAGCACCCGGAGGAAACCCACGCAGACACGGGGAGAACGTGCAGGCTCCGCACAGACGGCGACCCAGCCGGGAATCGAACCTGGGACCCTGGCGCTGTGAAGCAACAGTGCTAACCACTGTGCTACCGTACCGCCCTCCACCCCTCCGTGATTCCCGCAGCGCCGGAACTCAGTAGTGGGCACTGCCAGGACTGCAAGCAGGCCCCCAGATGAAGCATAGAAACATAGAACCTAGGAGCAGGCCATTCAGCCCTTCAAGCCTGTTCCGCCATGCATGATGATCATGGCTGATCATCCAAATTAATAGCCTGATTCCGTTTTCCCCTATATCCTTTGATTTGCTTCACCACAAAAACTGTTTCTGACTCCTTCTTGAAAACATACTGGGCGGGATTCTCCGGCCCACCAGCCACGCGTTCCTCCACGACATCCTCGCCGGCAGCAGGATCCTCCGTTCCAGCAGCCGGCCAATGAGATTTCCCACAATGGCCACCCCATGCCATCGGAAAACCCACGGGCATGGGTGCGCTACCGGCGGAGCAAAGGATCCCGCCGATGCAGATTTCTGCTGACTAGGTTTTGGCCTCAACCTCTTCCTGTGGGAGCAAATTCCACAGGCTCCCCCCTCTCTGGGTGAAGAAATGTCTCCTCATCTCAGTCCTAAATGGTTTAACCAATATCCTTAGACAATGATCCCTGGTTCTGGCCACCCCCACCATCGGAAAAATCCTTTCTGCGTCTACCTTGTCCAGTCCTGTTAGAATGTTATAGGTTTCGAAGAGACCCCCTCATTCTTCTGAACTCCAGCGAATACATCCTAACTGACTCAATCTCTCCTCATATGTCAGTCCCACCATCCCAAATCAGTCTGGTAAACCTTCTCTGCACTCCCTGTACAGCAAGAATATCCTTCCTCAGATAAGGAGACCAAAACTGCACACAATATTCCAGGTGTGGCCTCACCAAGGCCCTGAATAATTGCAGCAAGACATCCCTGCTCCTGTACTCGAATCCTCTCGCTATGAAGGCCTACATACCATTTGTCTTCTTTACTGCCAGCTGTACCTGCATGCTTACCTTCAGCAACCGGCATACAAGAATGCCCAGGTCTCATTGCACATTCCCCTGTCTTACGTTACAGCCATTTAGATAATTTTCTGCCTTCCTGTTTTTGCTACCAAAGTGGATAACCTCACATTTATCCATATTATACTGCGTCTGCCACGCAGTTGCCCACTCACTCAGCTTGTCCAAATCACACTGAAGGATCTAAAGGTCCTCTTCACAGCTCACCCTCCCATCCAGCTTTGTGTCACCTGCAAATTTGGAAATGTTGCATTTAGTTCCCCCATCTAAATCATTAATATATTAATAGCTGTGGTCCTAGCACCCATCCCTGTGGTACCCACTAGTCGCTGCCTGCTGATCTTTAAAAGGCCCACTTATTCCTACGCTTTGTTACCTGTCTGCCAACCAGTTTTCTGTCCATCTCAATACACTCCCTAATCCCATGCACTTTAATTTTACAGCTAATGTGGGACTTTTGTCGAAAGCCTTCGGAAAGTCCATACAAGCCGCATCCACTGGCTTCCCCTGTCAACACTACTCGTCACATCCTTGAAGAATTCCAGTAGATTTGTCAAGCGTGATTTTCCTTTCACAAATCCAGATGATGAAGGCAACATAGCTTTTTGAAGGCAGGTAGCTCTGGGACTTTGGATGGAGAAGGAGCGGGGTGCGGGAGAGGGCGAGGAAGGGATAGGTGGGGGATGTGCTTTGGAAGACAGGTGGGGAGGAAAAGAGAGCAGGGCATCATCTTATGGGAGGTGCCCCCAATGCACACAGGGCACCACCAAAGGACATATCCCCCTCCCTATCCCTCCATGAAGCAGCTTGCTTAAAACAAAAGGCTTTCCCACTCCCACCCGTTTGCCTACGCCAACCGTATTATGGCATGGACAGTGTATTATTTGGGTCAATTGGCATGGTAACAAGCTCAATTGACCCATAATTATCTCAATTTCAGCACCTGACTTCCTACCATGTTATGGGGTTAGGCTTCAGTGTGAGCAGCAAGAGGTGGGTTTCCTGTCCCTCGTATTTTGTATGCCACAACCTCCCTATCAAAATCACTCCATGCAGGTGCCCGTAAGATCCAGCCTGGAGACTATTTATATTCTGTTAAAAGAAATCGAGAGCCCACAAAAT
The DNA here is from genome assembly GCF_047496885.1 of Scyliorhinus torazame. Classification (NCBI taxonomy): domain Eukaryota; kingdom Metazoa; phylum Chordata; class Chondrichthyes; order Carcharhiniformes; family Scyliorhinidae; genus Scyliorhinus; species Scyliorhinus torazame. Next base: position 25,775,875 of record NC_092713.1, read on the forward strand.
ATTTCAGCGTGATGTTATCTGCATTTTACTGGCCATAACAAACCCCCAAAATGTATTTTCTCCCACTCCTCGCCCCATCCATACTGCAGCCAATACTGCAGGAATCTGGCTGGCGAAGAGCCATTTGGTGTGTCCAACTCATCAGAAAAATATATATATTTTTTAAAAATATTTTTATTCTCCTTCTTTTTCACATTTTCTCCCAAATTTACACCCACCAACAATAAACAATAATCAGTGACGAAATGTAATGTCAATCCCCATATCAATAACAATGATCCCATCCTCCCACCAAACCCCAAACATTAGCCCGCATGTTCACATAAAGAAATGACTAAAAGGAATCAGGAATCACCCGTAGTCACCATTATCACATACAATCCCCCTCCCCTCAACCCTCCCAACTGACCCCCCCCAACTAATGTTCGATGTTATCCAGTTCTCGAAAGTGCATAATGAATAATGCCCATGAATTGTAGAATCCTCCATCCTTCCCCTCAGTTCAAACTTAACCTTCTCAAGAGTCAAGAATTCCAACAGGCCCCCCCGCCACGCCAGGGCACAGGGTGGAGAGGTTGCTCTCCAACCCATCAGGATCTGCCTTCAGGCGATCAACGAGGCGAAGGCTACAACATCTGCCTCCGCGCCTGTTTCCAACCCCGGCAGGTCCGATACCCCGAATATGGCCTCCCGAGGGCCCGGGTCCAGTTTCACGTGCACCACTTTAGAGATTACCCTAAAAACCTCCTTCCAGTAATCCTCCAGCTTTGGACAGGACCAAAACATATGAACATGGTTTGCGGGCCCACCCCGCAACGTTCACACACATCTTCTACCCCCTTAAAGAGCCGGCTCATCCTCGCCCTTGTGAGGTGCGCTCTATGTACCCCTTCAGCTGTATCAGCCCCAACCTCGCACACGAGGTGGAGGCGTTCACTCTCCGGAGCACCTCACACCAGAACCCCTCCTCCATATCCTCTTCCAACTCCTCCCACTTTGCTTTTACTCATCAGAAAAATATTAACTCGGCTTTATCCTGCAAGTGGTTCAACCCTCTTGATCGCCATGTTAGGCTGTCCCTGCTGTCATATCGCCCCTGCTGTCATATCGCCAGTTGCTACCCAGCTGAGAGCTCCCCCACTTCACTAAGTTTCCGCCAGCACTTCGGACTGCGTAGAGTGTGCCAGTACAAGAACTGGCCCTCATTAATGTTTATGCTCCACCCTGTCGTGTTGGGTGTTCCGATACACAAACAAACCAACACGGTTGTAGATGGTACAACTCTGTTTTATTGTTCTGTACAATAATAACTATTAACTTCTGGCTGTAGTTCATACTTCACCAGCTAACCTGTGGACCCAGCCCTAGCACTATCTTAGTGAGGCACTCAGCACATGGTCTATGTCTGAGTGGCACGCTGTGAGCTCTGTGCTCTGAGCTATCTCCTGGTGGAATGAGCGGGAACTGAGGTGTTCCCTGTTTTATAGTGCGTGTGCTCTCACTGGTGATTGGCTGTGATGTTGTGTGTGTGTTGGTTGGTCCATCTACCTGTCCATCAGTGTGTGTGTGTGATTGCACCATGATATGTTAATGTGGATATCATGACACACCCTACCTCACCTCCAGTTTTTATTCGCTCCTCTCTCGTGCAGCTAGTTAGCATGTCCCTTTAATAGACTCTTCTGTTCATGTCGGTCTGTCTTCGCCTGTTTGAAATCTTCTGCAGGCTTTCTCCGCGTGTTCGCTGCATTGGGAGGTTTATGCGGAGTGCCAACCCAATTGTGTCCACGATGTGAGATGTGTTTCCAGCATTCAGTGTCCGCAATCTATATCCTGTCCATTAACCAGAGGACTATCATCAAGATAGCCACTTTCTCATTCATAACATTATCCGCTTTTATCCGCACTTCATCTCTCTACACTATGATTCCCAAACGCGTCATCTCCAGGATCGCTGATTGCGCTGCTCGTTACAACGCCTTTGGCCCTCACTAGACTCACTTGCCGCTCAGTACCCACCACTCCTTCTTGCTGGATGCTTTGAGATCTTCCTCAGTTGGAGAAACAGGCTGCAGCAAGAAGCAATTAATATTATATCAATGATAAATAGTGCAGGTTAAGTCTATCATCTTTCCCGTTGCTCTGAATACTTCCAAGGAGACACGACTGTTCCGTCTTTGTTTCTGGCAGCAGATAAATGATTTATTTGAGTCGCTGAAGACATTCAATATTCCTTTATTCCCTTTAAATCAGGTGAGGCATACTTTACACCAGAGATGGAAACTAATCCAACTTAAATTGCTCCAATGCAGAATTTTTAACAAAAGGCACATAATGGCAATTCTATCCACATTTCCTCCGATAAAAAATATACTGGCATGAGCTTTCGCTCCAGTGGAGAGATATTTTCTGCTGTGAATTTGTGGAGGTAATTTATAAATCCTGCAGTTTACTTTTTCATCATTGATGGTGAGTTGCTCTTTATCTGAGCCACATCATTATAGATTACAGATCATAGAATTCCTACAGTGTGGAGGAGGCTATTTGGCCCAACGGGTCTGCACCGATTCTCTGAAAGAGGCGGCATGGTAGCACAGTGGTTAGCACTGTTGCTACACAGCGCCAGAGGCCTGGGTTCGATTCCCCGCTTCGGTCACTGTCTGTGCGGAGTCTGCACGTTCTCCCCAGGTCTGCGTGGGTTTCCTCCGGGTGCTCCGGTTTCCTCTCAGAAGTCCTGAAAGACGTGCTTGTCATGTGAATTGGACATTCTGAATTCTCCCTCCGTGTACCTGAACAGGCGCCGGAATGTGGCGACGAGGGGATTTTTACAGTAACTTCATTGCAGTGTTAATGTAAGCCTACTTGTGACACCAGTATCCCCATATCCCCATCTAACCTGCACGTCTTTGTACACTAAGGGGCAATTTATCATGGCCAGTCCGCCTAACCTGCACATCTTTGGACTGTGGGGAGAAACTGGAGCACCCGGAGGAAACCCACGCAGACAAGGGGAGAACGGGCAAACGCCACACAAAAGAACAAAGACAAAGAACAAAGAAATGTACAGCACAGGAACAGGCCCTTCGGCCCTCCAAGCCCGTGCCGACCATACTGCCCGACTAAACTACAATCTTCTACACTTCCTGGGTCCGTATCCTTCTATTCCCATCCTATTCATATATTTGTCAAGATGCCCCTTAAATGTCCCTATCGTCCCTGCCTCCACTACCTCCTCCGGTAGTGAGTTCCAGGCACCCACTACCCTCTGCGTAAAAAACTTGCCTCGTACATCTACTCTAAACTTTGCCCCTCTCACCTTAAACCTATGCCCCCTAGTAATTGACCCCTCTACCCTGGGGAAAAGCCTCTGACTATCCACTCTGTCTATGCCCCTCATAATTTTGTATACCTCTATCAGGTCGCCCCTCAATCTCCTTCGTTCCAGTGAGAACAAACCGAGTTTATTCAATCGCTCCTCATAGCTTATGCCCTCCATACCAGGCAACATTCTGGTAAATCTCTTCTGCACCCTCTCTAAAGCCTCCACATCCTTCTGGTAGTGTGGCGACCAGAATTGAACACTATACTCCAAGTGTGGCCTAACTAAGGTTCTATACAGCTGCAACATGACTTGCCAATTCTTATACTCAATGCCCCGGCCAATGAAGGCAAGCATGCCGTATGCCTTCTTGACTACCTTCTCCACCTGTGTAGCCCCTTTCAGTGATCTGTGGACCTGTACTCCTAGATCTCTTTGACTTTCAATACTCTTGAGGGTTCTACCATTCACTGTATATTCCCTACCTGCATTAGCCCTTCCAAAATGCATTACCTCACATTTGTCCAGGTTAAACTCCATCTGCCATCTCTCCGCCCAAGTCTCCAGACAATCTAAATCCTGCTGTATCCTCAGACAGTCCTCATCGCTATCCGCAATTCCACCAACCTTTGTGTCGTCTGCAAATTAATAATCAGACCAGTTACATTTTCCTCCAAATCATTTATATATACTACAAAGAGCAAAGGTCCCAGCACTGATCCCTGTGGAACACCACTGGTCACAGCCCTCCAATTAGAAAAGCATCCCTCCATTGCTACCCTCTGCCTTCTATGGCCTAGCCAGTTCTGTATCCACCTTGCCAGTTCACCCCTGATCCCGTGTGACTTCACCTTTTGTACTAGTCTACCATGAGGGACCTTGTCAAAGGCCTTACTGAAGTCCATATAGACAACATCTACTGCCCTACCTGCATCAATCATCTTAGTGACCTCCTCGAAAAACTCTATCAAGTTAGTGAGACACGACCTCCCCTTCACAAAACCGTGCTGCCTCTCACTAATACGTCCATTTGCTTCCAAATGGGAGTAGATCCTGTCTCGAAGAATTCTCTCCAGTAATTTCCCTACCACTGAAGTAAGGCTCACCGGCCTGTAGTTCCCGGGATTATCCCTGCCACCCTTCTTAAACAGAGGAACAACATTGGCTATTCTCCAGTCCTCCGGGACATCCCCTGAAGACAGCGAGGATCCAAAGATTTCTGTCAAGGCCTCAGCAATTTCCTCTCCAGCCTCCTTCAGTATTCTGGGGTAGATCCCATCCGGCCCTGGGGACTTATCTACCTTAATATTTTTTAAGACACCCAACACCTCGTCTTTTTGGATCACAATGTGACCCAGGCTATCTACACCCCCTTCTCCAGACTCAACATCTACCAATTCCTTCTCTTTGGTGAATACTGATGCAAAGTATTCATTTAGTACCTCGCCCATTTCCTCTGGCTCCACACATAGATTCCCTTGCCTATCCTTCAGTGGGCCAACCCTTTCCCTGGCTACCCTCTTGCTTTTTATGTAAGTGTAAAAAGCCTTGGGATTTTCCTTAACCCTATTTGCCAATGACTTTTCATGACCCCTTCTAGCCCTCCTGACTCCTTGCTTAAGTTCCTTCCTACTTTCCTTATATGCCACACAGGCTTCGTCTGTTCCCAGCCTTTTAGCCCTGACAAATGCCTCCTTTTTCTTTTTGACGAGGCCTACAATATCACTCGTCATCCAAGGTTCCCGAAAATTGCCGTATTTATCTTTCTTCCTCACAGGAACATGCCTGTCCTGTATTCCTTTCAACTGACACTTGAAAGCCTCCCACATGTCAGATGTTGATTTGCCCTCAAACATCCGCCCCCAATCTATGTTCTTCAGTTCCCGCCTAATATTGTTATAATTAGCCTTCCCCCAATTTAGCACATTCATCCTCGGACCACTCTTATCCTTGTCCACCAGTACTTTAAAACTTACTGAATTGTGGTCACTGTTACCGAAATGCTCCCCTACTGAAACATCTACCACCTGGCCGGGCTCATTCCCCAATACCAGGTCCAGTACCGCCCCTTCCCTAGTTGGACTGTTTACATATTGTTTTAAGAAGCCCTCCTGGATGCTCCTTACAAACTCTGCCCCGTCTAAGCCCCTGGCACTAAGTGAGTCCCAGTCAATATTGGGGAAGTTGAAGTCTCCCATCACCACAACCCTGTTGTTTTTACTCTTTTCCAAAATCTGTCTACCTATCTGCTCCTCTATCTCCCGCTGGCTGTTGGGAGGCCTGTAGTATACCCCCAACACTGTGACTGCACCCTTCTTATTCCTGATCTCTACCCATATAGCCTCACTGCCCTCTGAGGTGTCCTCTCGCTGTATAGCTGTGATACTCTCCTGAACAAGTAGCGCAACTCCGCCTCCCCTTTTACATCCCCCTCTATCCCGCCTGAAACATCTAAATCCTGGAACGTTTAGCTGCCAATCCTGCCCTTCCCTCAACCAGGTCTCTGTAATGGCAACAACATCATAGTTCCAAGTAGTAATCCAAGCTCTAAGTTCATCTGCCTTACCCGTAATGCTCCTTGCATTAAAACATATGCACTTCAGGCCACCAGACCCGCTGTGTTCAGCAACTTCTCCCCGTCTGCTCTGCCTCAGAGCCACACTGTCCCTATTCCCTAGTTCTCCCTCAATGCTCTCACCTTCTGTCCTATTGCTCCCGTGCCCACCCCCCTGCCATACTAGTTTAAACCCTCCCGTGTGACACTAGCAAATCTCGCGGCCAGGATATTTATGCCTCTCCGGTTTAGATGCAACCCGTCCATCTTATACAGGTCACACCTGCCCCGGAAGAGCTCCCAGTGGTCCAGATAACAGAAACCCTCCCTCCTACACCAGCTGTTTAGCCACGTGTTTGTCTGCTCTATCTTCCTATTTCTAGCCTCACTGGCACGTGGCACAGGGAGTAATCCCGAGATTACAACCCTCGAGGTCCTGTCTTTTAACTTTCTGCCTAGCTCCCTGAACTCCTGCTGCAGGACCTCATGCCCCTTCCTGCCTATGTCGTTAGTACCAATATGTACAACGACCTCTGCCTGTTTGCCCTCCCCCTTCAGGATTCCCTCTACCCGTTCGGAGACATCCTGGACCCTGGCACCAGGGAGGCAACATACCATCCTGGAGTCTCTTTCACGTCCACAGAAGCGCCTATCTGTGCCCCTGACTATAGAGTCCCCTATAACTATTACTCTTCTGCGCTTTGACCCTCCCTTCTGAACATCAGAGCCAGCCGTGGTGCCACTGCTCTGGCTGCTGCTGTTTTCCCCTGATAGGCTATCCCCCCCGACAGTATCCAAAGGGGTATATCTGTTCGAGAGGGGGACAACCACAGGGGATTCCTGCACTGACTGCCTGCCCTTTCTGGTGGTCACCCATTTCTCTGCCTGCACCTTGGGTGTGACCACACTTACATAACTGCGACCTATGACGCTTTCCGCCACCTGCATGCTCCTAAGTGCATCCAATTGCTGCTCCAACCGAACCATGCGGTCTGTGAGGAGCTGCAGTTGGGTGCACTTTCTGCAGATGAAGCCATCCGGGACGCTGGAAGCCTCCCGGACCTGCCACATCTCACAGTCAGAGCACAGCACCCCTCTAACTGACATTGCGTCAATTAATTAAAATTAAAATTTGTCTTTTTTTTTTTAAATACTTTTTTTTTTTTAAATTACAAAGTTACTGTCAACTATCTGTTTCCTAGCACTAGATTTCTAATAGAAATGCGATAGCTAACTATAATATTCTCCGATCTCTGGCTTAGATATCCTCTAAATTATAATTAAGTTATTATATGTTTAATTAGTTCCCAAATACTCAAAAAAATTTAGGTTAGAATCCCAACCAGCCACTCAGGTCACAGCTTTTCTGTGATGTCACTTCAGTTTCCCCCCGACACACACAATTTGAAAAAAAGGTATAAAAGTAAAAATCACTTGCTTACCTTCTGAGATGTTCTCAGGTTCTCTCGCTGACAGAGACTGCTCCTCCACCTCCAATCCTTGACCTGCACAATGCTAATAATATAATAATATAATATGGCACTTACCTTACACCAATGGGTCTTATTATTAGGTTAGAGGAGGAGGGTGGGTGGGAGACACTACACGTGTAGTGTCTCGGGTTTCCTCTCCACCAGAATTTATTGGTTGGGGGGGGGGGGGAACTTGCCAGAGGTCGAACTTCCGGTTCCCACCGAAATCCAAAGGGCTGCTCCTGTAAAGGTAAGTGGTTTTAAACTCACTACTCACCTCCAAGAAGGCCCCTGCGCACCGCTGCCGCCGAAATCCAAAGGGCTGCTCCTGTAAAGGTAAGGTTTTTAAATACACTACTCACCTCCCAGAAGGCCCCTGCGCACCGCTGCCGCCGAAATCCAAAGGGCTGCTCCTGTAAAGGTAAGTGGTTTTAAACTCACTACTCACCTCCAAGAAGGCCCCTGCGCACCGCTGCCGCCGAAATCAAAAGGGCTGCTCCTGTAAAGGTAAGGTTTTTAAATACACTACTCACCTCCCAGAAGGCCCCTGCGCACCGCTGCCGCTGAAATCCAAAGGGCTGCTCCTGTAAAGGTAAGTGGTTTTAAACTCACTACTCACCTCCAAGAAGGCCCCTGCGCACCGCTGCCGCCGAAATCCAAAGGGCTGCTCCTGTAAAGGTAAGGTTTTTAAATACACTACTCACCTCCCAGAAGGCCCCTGCGCACCGCTGCCGCCGAAATCCAAAGGGCTGCTCCTGTAAAGGTAAGTGGTTTTAAACTCACTACTCACCTCCAAGAAGGCCCCTCAACACAGACAGTTGAGGCCGGAATTGAACCTTGTGCTGCGAGGTAGTGGTGCCAGTCACTCTGTCACCGTTTGGGAAAGGTACAGAGGGGATTCACTGCAAGGGGTGAGGGACTTCAGTTATGTGGAGAGACCAGACAAACTGGGATGGTTTTCCTATTGGAGCAGAGAAGGTTAAGAGGTCAGCTCACAGACGTGTTCAAGATCAAGAACGGCTTTGATAAAATAGACAAACTGAGTGAGATGTTTCGCTGTGGTATAAACCTCTGTGACCAAAATGCGCAGCTTGAAAGTAACTGGCAAAAGGAACAATTAGAAGGCGAGGGGAACTTTTTTACGCTGCAAGTTTTTTTATTGAGCTGTAACGCACTACCTGAAAAGGTAGTGGAAACAGAGTCAATGCAGAGCTACAGAAGGGAATTGGACATATACTTAAAGGAAAAACCTCCAGAGCTAGATGGAAGGAGTTGGGGAATGGGACTAATTGGATAGCTCTTTCAGAGAGCCAGCCAGTAACTTGATGGGTCGACGGGCACACTGTGCGGAGAGGGGCAGGGAAGGAGGAGGGCCTCCTCATGAACCTACTCCTGGGTCTGGCCAAACTTGCCAGAAACAGCTGCAGGCAGCGGGGAACCGAGGAACCGAGGGGTCCGCCGATTCGACCGCCTCACCTCTACCTCGACTAATTCTGCGGCAGAGTGTCCCTCAAAAGGCAGCACGCGGTGTCTGCCAGCACCGTCGAGGCCTTCCGTGCCCGGTGGGCACTGTGGGGATTGGGGTGCCTTACCGACCCTCTTAATCATGTTCTGGTTTAATATTTTAAGTTTCATTTGTGATTTGTTTTTTGTTTCAGGCAGTTTCCCTTTAAGGGGGCTGCCCCTTTAATTTGTCCCTCGGCTTACTTGATTTATTCAAAATAGAAAAGACATAATGGGCCAAATGTACTCCTTCTGGGCTGTATGATTCCACACAATGGGTATTTGTATTGTCTGATTCCATACGATGTAAATTCACACACCTACCTGCGATAGTCCACCTGTAAGCGGGATTGTAAATTCACACACCTACCTACGATAGTCCACCTGTAAGCGGGATTGTAAATTCACACACCTACCTGCGATAGTCCACCTGTAAGCGGGATTGTAAATTCACACACCTACCTACACCTACACCCAAGACACACACACACCCAGGACACACACACCCAGAACACACACACACAGGACACACACAGCCAGGACACACCCACCCAAGACACATACACCCAGAACACACACACACAGGACACACACACCCAGGGCACACACACCCAGAACACCGACACCCAGGACACACACACCCAGGACACACACACCCAGAACACACACACCCAAGACACACACACCTAGAACACAGACACCCTGGACAGCCACACTTCCAGGACACACACACCCAGGACGGACACACACACACAGGACACACACACCCAGGACACCCACACATCCAGGACACACACACACCCAGGACACACACACCCAGGACAGACACACACAGGATACACAGGACACACTTGGTCATTATATGAATCTGATAGTTCCAGAGGTCAAAGGCCAAAGTATCACCTCCTCAAAGTTCCTCCCCTCATGTTTCAAATCCACCCCGGATTACAGGTGTCTCCAGGATATTCAACATTCTTTGCACTGCTGTTAACGCCGCATTCTGAGATCCACGCTACATGCACACACCTCTCTCCGACTCACCCTATCTCAAAGCTGTCCTCGCCCCAATTTCATTTCATTCTTCGTCTTATCTGATGTTTGAACAAGAGACTTTTTCATCTTCCTTTCAGGCGTTAAGGAATGAAAACTCCAACAACTCATCGATACCAACGTCCATGCCGGACCCTTCCTGCCCCTCGGACCCCGTCCTTTCTAACCGCAGCCCCTGCTGTGTACCCACCATATCCTCTGACCTTTCCCCCTGTGGTTGAACATGTCGCGCTCAGCAAATGACTCAGCTTCGTACCCTTATGGCCCCACCTCAATGAATTTTGGGCTCAGCGCAATGCCACCGTCTTCATCTCATTGCTCCTTCTTAGGCGGGATCTTTTCACCCACCTCCAATATTCTCAGTCCACCTGCACCCCTCCCTCTCGCCGCTTACATGCTTTTAATAATTTCATTGAGAACTGTCGGCGTGACATTGACCGTCTCAATTTCTCTGCTCCTCCCACCCACTCTAACCTGTCCCCTTCTGAACTTGCAGCACTCCACTCTCTCAGGCCCAAGCCTGACTTTGTTGTCAAACCCGTTGGCAAGGGTGGAGCTAGTGGTTGTCTGGCATACCGACCTGTAACTCGCAGAGGCAGTGCGCCAGCTCTCAAACACTTCCTTCAACCTCCATCTGGATCATGACCCCACCACCGAGCATCAAGTCATTGTTTCCAGGACTGTCAGTGACCTCTCCTCTGCTTTTACCTCATCCCTTCCCTCCCAGGACCAGGATTGGGTCCCCCCTTGTCCACACTTTTCACCCCACCAGTCTCCGCATTCAAAGCATCATCCTCCGCCAGTTCCGCCAATCCAGCATAAGGGCAGCACGGTAGCAAAGGGCAGCACGGTAGCACAGTGGTTATCACACTTGCTTCACAGCTCCAGGGTCCCAGGTTCAATTCCTGGCTCGGTCACTGTCTGTGCGGAGTCTGCACGTTCTCCCCAGGTCTGCGTGGGTTTCCTCCGGGTGCTCCGGTTTCCTCTCAGAAGTCCTGAAAGACGTGCTTGTCATGTGAATTGGACATTCTGAATTCTCCCTCAGTGTACCTGAACAGGCGCCGGAGTGTGGCGACGAGGGGATTTTTACAGTAACTTCATTGCAGTGTTAATGTAAGCCTACTTGTGACACCAGTATCCCCATATCCCCATCTAACCTGCACGTCTTTGTACACTAAGGGGCAATTTATCATGGCCAGTCCGCCTAACCTGCACATCTTTGGACTGTGGGGAGAAACTGGAGCACCCGGAGGAAACCCACGCTGACAAGGGGAGAACGGGCAAACGCCACACAGACAGTTGAGGCCGGAATTGAACCTTGTGCTGCGAGGTAGTGGTGCCAGTCACTCTGTCACCGTTTGGGAAAGGTACAGAGGGGATTCACTACAAGGGGTGAGGGACTTCAGTTATGTGGAGAGACCAGACAAACTGGGATGGTTTTCCTATTGGAGCAGAGAAGGTTAAGAGGTCAGCTCACAGACGTGTTCAAGATCAAGAACGGCTTTGATAAAATAGACAAACTGAGTGAGATGTTTCGCTGTGGTATAAACCTCTGTGACCAAAATGCGCAGCTTGAAAGTAACTGGCAAAAGGAACAATTAGAAGGCGAGGGGAACTTTTTTACGCTGCAAGTTTTTTTATTGAGCTGTAACGCACTACCTGAAAAGGTAGTGGAAACAGAGTCAATGCAGAGCTACAGAAGGGAATTGGACATATACTTAAAGGAAAAACCTCCAGAGCTAGATGGAAGGAGTAGGGGAATGGGACTAATTGGATAGCTCTTTCAGAGAGCCAGCCAGTAACTTGATGGGTCGACGGGCACACTGTGCGGAGAGGGGCAGGGAAGGAGGAGGGCCTCCTCATGATCCTACTCCTGGGTCTGGCCAAACTTGCCGGAAACAGCTGCAGGCAGCGGGGAACCGAGGAACCGAGGGGTCCGCCGATTCGACCGCCTCACCTCTACCTCGACTAATTCTGCGGCAGAGTGTCCCTCAAAAGGCAGCACGCGGTGTCTGCCAGCACCGTCGAGGCCTTCCGTGCCCGGTGGGCACTGTGGGGATTGGGGTGCCTTACCGACCCTCTTAATCATGTTCTGGTTTAATATTTTAAGTTTCATTTGTGATTTGTTTTTTGTTTCAGGCAGTTTCCCTTTAAGGGGGCTGCCCCTTTAATTTGTCCCTCGGCTTACTTGATTTATTCAAAATAGAAAAGACATAATGGGCCAAATGTACTCCTTCTGGGCTGTATGATTCCACACAATGGGTATTTGTATTGTCTGATTCCATACGATGTAAATTCACACACCTACCTGCGATAGTCCACCTGTAAGCGGGATTGTAAATTCACACACCTACCTACGATAGTCCACCTGTAAGCGGGATTGTAAATTCACACACCTACCTGCGATAGTCCACCTGTAAGCGGGATTGTAAATTCACACACCTACCTGCGATAGTCCACCTGTAAGCGGGATTGGAGCCTTGGCTGCAATTTGGTCATTATTTGAATCTGATAGTTCCAGAGGTCAAAGGCCAAAGTATCACCTCCTCAAAGTTCCTCCCCTCATGTTTCAAATCCACCCCGGATTACAGGTGTCTCCAGGATATTCAACATTCTTTGCACTGCTGTTAACGCCGCATTCTGAGATCCACGCTACATGCACACACCTCTCTCCGACTCACCCTATCTCAAAGCTGTCCTCGCCCCAATTTCATTTCATTCTTCGTCTTATCTGATGTTTGAACAAGAGACTTTTTCATCTTCCTTTCAGGCGTTAAGGAATGAAAACTCCAACAACTCATCGATACCAACGTCCATGCCGGACCCTTCCTGCCCCTCGGACCCCGTCCTTTCTAACCGCAGCCCCTGCTGTGTACCCACCATATCCTCTGACCTTTCCCCCTGTGGTTGAACATGTCGCGCTCAGCAAATGACTCAGCTTCGTACCCTTATGGCCCCACCTCAATGAATTTTGGGCTCAGCGCAATGCCACCGTCTTCATCTCATTGCTCCTTCTTAGGCGGGATCTTTTCACCCACCTCCAATATTCTCAGTCCACCTGCACCCCTCCCTCTCGCCGCTTACATGCTTTTAATAATTTCATTGAGAACTGTCGGCGTGACATTGACCGTCTCAATTTCTCTGCTCCTCCCACCCACTCTAACCTGTCCCCTTCTGAACTTGCAGCACTCCACTCTCTCAGGCCCAAGCCTGACTTTGTTGTCAAACCCGTTGGCAAGGGTGGAGCTAGTGGTTGTCTGGCATACCGACCTGTAACTCGCAGAGGCAGTGCGCCAGCTCTCAAACACTTCCTTCAACCTCCATCTGGATCATGACCCCACCACCGAGCATCAAGTCATTGTTTCCAGGACTGTCAGTGACCTCTCCTCTGCTTTTACCTCATCCCTTCCCTCCCAGGACCAGGATTGGGTCCCCCCTTGTCCACACTTTTCACCCCACCAGTCTCCGCATTCAAAGCATCATCCTCCGCCAGTTCCGCCAATCCAGCATAAGGGCAGCACGGTAGCAAAGGGCAGCACGGTAGCACAGTGGTTATCACACTTGCTTCACAGCTCCAGGGTCCCAGGTTCAATTCCCGGCTGGCTCACTGTCTGTGCGGAGTCTGCACGTTCTCCCCGTGTCTGCGTGGGTTTCCTCGGGTGCTCCGGTTTCCTCCACAGTCCAAAGATGTGCGGGTTAGGTGGATTGGCCATGCTAAATTGCCGTTAGTGTCCAAAAAATGTTAAGTGGGGGTTACTGGGTTATGGAGATAGGGTGGATACGTGGGCTTCCGTAGGGTGCTCTTTGTAAGGGCCGGTGCAGACCCGATGGGCTGAATGGCCTCCTTCTGCACTGTAAATTCTATGATTCTATGATTACACCATCAAACGCATCTTCCCCTCACTCCCCTTGTCTGCATTTCACAGGGACTGTTCCCTCTGGGATACCCTGGCCCACTCCTCCATCACCCCCAACATCTCACCCTCTTCCCACGGCACCTTCCCATGTAATCGCACAAGGTGGAACACCTGCGCCTTTACCTCCTCCCTGCTCACCATCCAAGGGCCTTAACATTCTTTCAGGTGAGGCAACGCTTCACATGCGCCTCCTTCAATCTGGTCTATTGCATTCGCTGCTCCAAGTACGGTCTACTCTACATTGGAGAGACTAAACTGGGTGGCCGCTTTGCAGGACACCTCAGGTCTGTCCGCAGGCGGGACCCAGTCATCCCGGTCGTTTGCCATTTTAACTCACCGTCCTGCTCTCATGTCCACATGTCCACCTGCTGCAATGTTCCAGTGAAGCCCAACGCAAACTGGAGGGACAGCACCTCATCTTCCGATTAGGCACGTTACAGCCTTCCCGACTTAACATTCAGTTCAACAACTTCAGACTGTGAACTCTCTCCCCCACCTTTGCCCCGTTTCTATTTCTATCAATTTCTTTTCTTTTCTGCCATCGATCTGTTTTTCCCTCACCACCGTCTCTCCCCCCCCCCCCCCAGTAGTGTCATCTGTTCCCTGTTCTGAGTTGTCCTTTGACACACTGCTTGTCTTTGTTGCCATGAACACATTCTGATCTCTTAATGTGCCACTATCAGCACCCTTCCTAGCTTTGATCACCCCCATTGATAAACCCTTGTTCTTTCTGTCCATGACATCTTTGTCAACCTCTCCCTCACCTCCAACTATCACTGGCCCTCTATATAGCCCCACTGCAGCGCGCCCCAACTCCCCCCTCCCACTGCAACAACAGTATAAATCTAATCCTATTTCCAGTTCTCTCTAGCTTCAACAACGAGTCATTCAGACTCAAAAACGTTAGCTCCTTTCTCTCTCCACAGATGCTGTCAGGGCTGCTGAGATTGTCCAGCATGCTCTGTTGTTTGTATCTAAGTGCACATCTGCCTGCAGAAAGTACCCCTGAGACTCCGCTGGCTTCAACAGTTTGTGATCAAATGTGCCTAATTCCAGTTCACACTTCTGTGTAAGCATCTCCTTTGACAGTGCTATGATGTAGTGTAGCTGATATCAATTAAACCCTGGAGATTACATTAAACTGAATTATTCTACCCCGCGAATAGTTGCTGCCAAATTTAACCGCGCTTCAAAGTCTTTTCTCAATTTCTGAATTCACTGGGAGAGAAAATTGTCGGCAACTCTCCTGTTCTTCAAAGGAATTCCCTATAGTTTGTTACAACAGGACGTACTTGAAAAGAGTCTGTACTGTACAATTCAGTCCCTGCATGCAAATGATTCAAGGTCTTCCAGTGCACGAAGCCTCTTACAATTACAATTAGTTTAGGCCTGTGAGGCTTGAAACAAAATGTTCTTTGCTCAGTGTTGATGAAAGGATTAGGCTATGCCAACACCCTTGATGACAGATGGAGGTTAATATTCATCAAGTATCCCATTCATCAGAAATTTTGCCAGCCCACTGAAACAACAAGGTTTTAATTTTTTTTTTCCCCCAACCAAGTACGTCAATAGTAGCTGTTTAGTGCTACGTTATCCAACCAAGGCATGTTTTCTGTTCCTTGCATCCGCAATCCTTGGACATGTGGTGGAGTGTGAGTGTAGCCAGTGCACCATTTGCTGTCCCAAGAACGCCATATGGTTTTGTTATGATTCATGGATCCAGGAGTTCAATCCCACTCTATCCTAAGGCACTGTAAGTGCTGATAAATCTATTCCTGGGCATCTGTCTCGCTGAAATTAACCCAGGGACCAAATTATTGATGGCATTCGAGGGAGAGTCCAGGAAAAATAAAAGCACTCAAAAGCCTGGTGGAGATCAGCTCCTGTGCTCTGCTCTCCCCAGTGACAACTGACGTCCGCAGGGAAGTTGACGTACAAAATCTTAAGCGCCCATTGCGTCACGCAGGTGGTCTCGTTCGGAATGGCATCGCTGGGTGAAGGAACTGTCCCATCTCCCCCTCCTCTCTGCGCGGTTAAAAAAAAAGAGGCCGAGGCAGCAGGGTGGCACAGTGGCCTAGCACTGCTGCCTCACGGCGCCGAGGTCCCAGGTTCGATCCCGACTCTGGGTCACTGTCCGTGTGGAGTTTGCACATTCTCCCCGTGCTTGCGTGGGTTTTACCCCCACAACCCAAAGACGTGTAGGGTAGGTCGATTGGCCACGCTAAATTGCCTCTTAATTGGGTCAAAAAAATAATTGGGTACTCTAAATTTTAGGGAAAAAAAGAGGCCATCTTATTTACACTATATTACTGCTACATTTATTTATAAGTTTTAAAAACCAATGTTCTGTCCCCGCAGTCTCACCTATGTTTTTTTTAACTTTCTCATTTCAACGCCAGTGCAAAAGGATGTGGTGTGTGTCATAATATCAACTCATGTATATACTGATGCAAACGTAAAACAATTTATAAAGAATTTACTCTCTGGGAGTGGGTCTGGCTGCTGAGGCCTGCATTGATGGCCCACCTACCCCTTGTTACCATAGCAGTTTGATACAACTGAATGGCTTGCCGGGCCACTTAAAAGAGAGCCAGGTGGCTTTTTACAACAATCTGGCAGCTTCGCAGCCACTTAATGATACTTATTTACAGATTTTCTAAAAATGAATTTGAATTCTCAAACGGCTACAGCGGGATTTGAACTCACTCTGTAGCCTAAAACTCCAGGCCTCCAGGATTACCAGTTTAGTAACATAATCACAACACAAATGTACTCTTGAGTATTGATCAATTAAAAATAGATAACATGCATCGGTAAAATAAGCTTACTTCAAAAAAGAAAAGAGAGATTACTAAATGGAATTTTTAACATTAATTTATAGGATGTGGCCGTCGCTGTCTAGGCCAGCATTTATTACTCCTCCCTAATTTCCCATGGGAAGGTGGTGGTGAGCTGCCTTCTTGAGCCGCTACAGTCCATGTGGTGTAGGCATACCCACTGTGCTGTTAGGGAGGGAGTTCCAGGAGTTTGACCCAGTGACAGTGAAGGAGCAGCGATGTATTTCCAAGTCAGGATGGTGAGTGTTATGGGCGAGGCATTTTCAGAACCCCAAAATGTATCATGGAGTTCAACCAACCTCCCCCTTTAATGTATTTGTTGCTTTTCCTAGCACACGGCTTGTTCCCTAGGTGTGGGATTACAATTATGGACACGTAGGTTTTTAAACACAAAACACTGTTTATTCCATGAACTCAACTTAGCATCTTAAATAAACATTGGATCTCTTAACACCCCTTACTTCAAAGATAACTCAGAAAATATTGTAACAGTAAATAATTCCTCAAAATGTTCCTTCAAACTTCCAAGAGGCTTAACACCTTTAAACAGAATCACATCAGGTTAAAGGCTTTACTATTCTGAGTTTAAATCACCCAAATGATCCAGAGATAGTCTTTCATGGCAGAGATCCAGCTCACTGCAAACACAGACACTCCCGAGCTCTTTTCTAACTGCAAAACTAAAAACTGCCAAAATGGCTGATCTAAAGCCCAGCTCCACCCACTTTCTGACATCACTGTTTTCTTAAAGGTACATTGCTTAAACATCCATGTCTTAAACATGACAGTGAGTGACTTGGAGGTGAACCTCCAGGCGGTGGGGTTCCTAGGTATCTCCTTCTCCTGTCTTTTGAGATGGTAGTAGTCATGAGTTTGGAAGATGCTGCCTAAGGAACCTTGGTGAATTCCTGCATTAAACCTTGTAGATGGTACACATGGCTGCCACTATGCAGCAGTGGTGGGGGGGGGGAGTGAATGAGGTGCCAATCAAGTGGGTTGTCCTGGATGGTGTGGAGCTTCTTGAGTGTTGTTGGGGCTGCACTCATTCAGGCAAGTGGAGAGTATTTCATTACTCCTGACTTGTGAATTGTAGGTGATGGACAGTCTTTGGGGAGTCAGGAGGTGAGTTACTCACCGCAGGATTCCCAAGTCCTGGCTTGCTCTTGCAGCCACAGTATTTATATGGCTAGTCCAGTTCAGTACCTGATCAATGGTAACACCGTGGATTTGATATTTTGCAATGGTAATGCCATTGAATGCCAAGAAACAAGAGTTAGTTTCTCTTTTTTAGGAGATGGTCATTGCCTGGCACTTGTGTGGTGTGAATGTTACTTGCCACCTGTCAGGTCAAGTCTGGATATTGTATCCAAAGAGTCGCGAATGGTGCTGAACATTGTGCAGTGATCAGCGAACATGCTGACCTTCTGATGGAAATAACCCTCAGGAGGCCCACGGGATACCCTTATTGATTTCCCCATAGGTCTTGTGGACTATGGGTTTCCCGCTAGTGGGCACGGCACACCCAGCTGGGGCTCATAACAACTCAGTATAAAGGCCGGTCCGGGCAGGGACTGGCACGGGCAGAGGGGCAGCTGGAGTGAGCTCCAGAAGCCTCACCGGGCTTTAGTCTGTAAATATATTCGATGATGTAGGCAGACTTTTTGTGAACATAAATAACTCGGCTTTCACACTATCGCTCGGCTTCCTGGGTCGTCATACTGGCGACGAGGTAAAAGAAACCTTGGGCACAATTCAGCGGAAAAATTTCAAAATGTCATTTTGGGCGGGGTTGAGTGTTTTCTGTCTGCTGCATTGGTGAGATCACGGCCTGTATTTAACAGCACTTAATCCCAAAAATGAACCCCCATGTGAACCTCGCCACTTCTGGCTCCCTCGCCATCTGATTCGCCCGACTTGCACCTCAGAAGTTGCCGCTGACAAGTGAAAGGTGCTTTTGAGTGCTACCTCATCACTCATTCCCAGTCAACAAACAAGGATGGCAGCGTGTCGATCTGGTCCTCGCAGCCGTGATCACAGCAGGTATCCCTTGGCCCTCACAAGCCAACCCGTCATCCTGGGGTGGTCCTCGAAGACACCAGGGATCTCTGGGTTCCCCAGGATGTAGATGCCATGCATGCTCTCTGGGTAGGAGGTATACATGTGCATGATTTTGAGGAATTGATCACACATGATCTGAACATTCAGGGAGTGGAACGTCTTCCTATTAATATAGGACACTCCGGATTTCCTCAGTGCTTGCAGGGTGACACACATGCCAACCATCGCCTCCTGGACCTGGGGTATCCCAGGGATGGCACCGAAACCTGCAGCCAGGCATCTTGGTGGGCCTGGTCCAGGTTGAAGGTGATGTAGTCTAATACCCGGGCACACAGAGCATTTGTCAACTCTGGGACGCGCCTGTGGGGCTGAAGACTTGGAAATGCTGCATTGGATCAAGCCTATGATCCGTGGAATGACCCAATGGCATAGAGGTTTAGAGCTGCAGTGACCTTCACAGCCACTGGGAGCAGGTGTCCTCCTCCAGGTGCCATGTTGAGAGGATGTGGCACAGGTCATTATCTCGCTGTTGAGATGCAGGTTTTTTGCACAATATGCTGTCCATCACGTCATGGAAGGACCAACGACTCCTGGACACCTTGGGCCTTCGCTGGTCTCCCCTTCTGGTCCCTTCCTCAGTGGTCGGGTCTTCAGGGTGTGCGGTGGCCTGCACATGGGTTTCCGCCACCAGCCCATGTTGGTGCTATGGCCTTCCACGGCGTCTGCCCACCTCAGCTGCGACTAGCCCAGTAAGGGCAGCCTCTGCTCGATCCAGACCAGCAAACGTTGTTTTGTATCTGGAAAGAATTGGGGAAGGAGAGAGATCAACAATCAGTGAGGGTTACCATCCCCTGACCGTCAAAACCCCCAAGCCTCTCCCACCCTTATCATGACTGTCCCGCCTTCTCTCAGAGTGCCATCTAGTGCTGGCAAGTTGTGCTGGCAAACATCACTCTGCACACTCACCCCCAGCCAGATCAGGAGCCCCTTGATCCCAGACTCCGGCCGGGAACATTAGAGAGGCCGTGTTCAGCTGCCCTCTGCTCGTTCACACACTTACCCTTTGGCCACAAGAACATCCCCAGTGCTGAAGCCCAGCTCTTTAGTCTTTGATTGTTGGTAGCTGCCTCTATATTTCTGATGCCCCTGGAGGATAGGCGCACTGTTTAGGCATCAACGGTTGGTTGCTGGACATGCTATGCCCTAATCATCCTCTGAGACATGGCACCCGTACCTTCGAGGAGGCACTTGAGAATTCAGAAATGCTATCACAAGTAACAAGGTTAATTCCTCTTTGAAATAGCCCTCAGCTGTGAAGCTAGAGGCTGCTCACAGTCAAAGGGAGTGAAGCTGACTTTCATAGAACATAGAACAGTACAGCACAGTACAGGCCCTTCAGCCCATGATGTTGTGCCGACCATTTATCCTAATCTAAGATCAACCTAACCTACACCCCTTCAACTTACTGCTGTCCATGTGCCTGTCTATGAGTCGCTTAAATGTCCCTAATGACTCTGACTACACCCCCTCCACTGGCAGTGCATTCCACACACCCACCACTCTCTGTGTAAAGAACCGACCTCTACTTCGGGGAGAGGCTGCAGCAGGGTTCTGTCCTGGAAGTGTTTGGTAGGACAGACAGGCTGTAGCTTGTTGCCCCTGCTTTATGGGTCTCCACAATATTT
The DNA here is from genome assembly GCF_047496885.1 of Scyliorhinus torazame. Taxonomy (NCBI): domain Eukaryota; kingdom Metazoa; phylum Chordata; class Chondrichthyes; order Carcharhiniformes; family Scyliorhinidae; genus Scyliorhinus; species Scyliorhinus torazame. Next base: position 25,796,270 of record NC_092713.1, read on the forward strand.
AAAGATGACTTGAAGGCCTCACAGATGCAAAGCTCCTCACCTCCTACCCCTCCCCCAGCCCCCTGAGGGGCAACCCCGACCTGGGCCCCTCCAGGCCCCCTGAACAACCCCAACCCCGCTGAAGGGCCCCCATCCCCCTCACTCCCCCCCCCCCCCCCCCCCCCTCAAGCACAGGGCAGGCGCTCCAGTGTCCTCGAGTTGCAGGCCGGAAAATGGAAATGGCTACTCACCTCCTCACTTCCCTCAGCCGCCATTGCACCAGCCTCACATTTTTGAAAAGGAGCACTAAACGACACCCGGGAGACTTCCCGCTGGGGAGTGGGGTAATTCCCGGGAGGCCGCTGCATTCGACTTTGATCTCGGAAATAAGATTGAAATGAATGCAAATGAGGGTTCGTGATATTCTCACCATTTCTGGATGAGATCCTGAACTCGCCATTGGGAGCGGGCCGGGTGAATCGCAAATAGGTTCCCGCCCGGTGTGAATCTTGATTTTGCCCTCTCCCGCTACTCACCCGGTGCGCCTCGATCCATGCCGGGCTTAATTGTGCCCTTAGGGTGGGATTCTCCGACCCCCCCCGTCGGGTGGGAGAATCTCCAGGGGCTGGCGTGATTCCCGCCCCCGTCGTCCTCCCAATTCTCCCGCCCCCCCAAAAGCCAGCCCGGCGTGAGTTGCATCGCCCACCTGGGAGAATGGCGGGGTCCGGCGCGACTCAATGGGCCCCGGGGCTGTGCCGATTCTCTGGCCCGCGATGGGCCGAAGTCCAGCCCGCCTGTAGCCTGTCCCACCAGCGTAAATTAGAGTTGGTCCCATTGCCGGCGGGACCTGGCGGCGCGGGCGGGCTCCGGGGTTGTTGGGGTGTCGCGGGGGGATCTGGCCCCGGGAAGTGCCCCCACGGTGGACTGGCCCGCGGTCAGGGCCCAGCGATCCGCGGGCGGGCCTGTGCCGTGGGGGCACTCTATTCCTTCCGCACCGGAGGCCGTGGTCATCCATCATTCCCGGTGTGGAAGTGAATCCCTCTGCGCATGCGCGGGGATGACGCCAGCATGTGCTGACGCTCCCGCACATGCGCTGACTCGCGCCGGCCGGCGGTGGCCCTTTGGCGCCGGTTGGCGTGGCGCCAGGATTCCGCACCTCTGGGGCGGCCCGACGCCGGAGTGGTTCACACCACTCCGTCCCGCCGGGACTCCCCTCCCCGCCGGGTACGGGAGAATCCCACCCTTTATCTCCGATTCTGGACCTCCCTGCCGCTCCAGGATATTGTCGTGCACCAATGCTTTGGACTGACTTTGAAATATGCCTCTCTTTGGGAAATTAAAAGCCTTCGACACAGGCCTGTTGGATTGGATCCAGTACGCAGAGTGAATAAGGCACTTTTCCCAGTCTCACGGTATGCCTGCAGAGGATCGACAGAAGGTAATCTTCCTGACTCCCTGTGTGACCCCAACCTTCATCATCGTTAAAGCCTCACATACCCGGCTGTTCCAGATTCAAGTCATGTGATGAATTGGTAGAGTTGGCATCTCACCATCACAACCCGAATCCGTCTGTAATCATGCAAAGGAACCAATTCAACACTGCTGTGCGGACTCCGGGGGAGGGGGGTGCGGCTGACTGAGAATTACAATGTGGGCCATCCCTTTCCGAGGTGTTGTGGGCTGGTGTGCGGAATTAATAACATGGCCACATAGAGGAAACTGTTGGCGGAGCCTGCACTTGATTTGAAGTGGGTCATTGAGTTTGTCTGTACCACGACAACACAGAAAAAGGGGTTCACGGGCTCCAAGATTCCATGGATTACCGTGTCCATTGTGTAGCTCGACCCCCATACTGGAATCCCGCGGCGTCCCAGGACACCACCGATACCACAACAAAGAGTACAACACCGCATCTGGACTCAACGATCGAGGGTCACCACGGGACCAGCGGGATATCTCCGGACAGGATGAGGGGGAGTTCTGGCAACACTGCCAAGCCTGCGGGCATAGAATGTGCAGCAAACAAAGCTGCCAGAATTGGCAGAGAACGCACCGCTCTGGACAGAGGTCTCTTCGAGCCAGGGCCTTGCACGTGGCCCACCTGAGGAGGTAAACATGATGCCGTTGAACCACATCACAGCTCCTAAAGTGGCGCCGATTTGAAATAAACTCCGGGTAAGTGGGCATCCCTGTGTGATGGAGGTAGGCACAGGACCTGCCACCTCCTTCATTGGTCAGCAGACCTTCTGCCGGCTTCACCTGCGCGACACCAAGGTCAGATACACTGGGGAACCACTCCACATCATTGGAACCACCATGAACTCGGTGACCCTCGGGCTACAAACAGTCAGGCTGCCTCTGATGGTGGTTCAAAGACCGGGACCCAACCTCTTGGGCCGTGATTGGCTGCGAACATAGAACATAGAACATAGAACAATACAGCGCAGTACAGGCCCTTCGGCCCACGATGTTGCACCGAAACAAAAGCCATCTAACCTACACTATGCCATTATCATCCATATGTTTATCCAATAAACTTTTAAATGCCCTCAATGTTGGCGAGTTCACTACTGTAGCAGGTAGGGCATTCCACGGCCTCACTACTCTTTGCGTAAAGAACCTACCTCTGACCTCTGTCCTATATCTATTACCCCTCAGTTTAAAGTTATGTCCCCTCGTGCCAGCCATATCCATCCGCGGGAGAAGGCTCTCACTGTCCACCCTATCCAACCCCCTGATCATTTTGTATGCCTCTATTAAGTCTCCTCTTAACCTTCTTCTCTCCAACGAAAACAACCTCAAGTCCGTCAGCCTTTCCTCATAAGATTTTCCCTCCGTACCAGGCAACATCCTGGTAAATCTCCTCTGCACCCGCTCCAAAGCCTCCACGTCCTTCCTATAATGCGGTGACCAGAACTGTACGCAATACTCCAAATGCGGCCGGACCAGAGTTCTGTACAGCTGCAACATGACCTCCCGACTCCGGAACTCAATCCCTCTACCAATAAAGGCCAACACTCCATAGGCCTTCTTCACAACCCTATCAACCTGGGTGGCAACTTTCAGGGATCTATGTACATGGACACCTAGATCCCTCTGCTCATCCACACTTTCAAGAACTTTACCATTAGCCAAATATTCCGCATTCCTGTTATTCCTTCCAAAGTGAATCACCTCACACTTCTCTACATTAAACTCCATTTGCCACCTCTCAGCCCAGCTCTGCAGCTTATCTATATCCCTCTGTAACCTGCTACATCCTTCCACACTATCGACAACACCACCGACTTTAGTATCGTCTGCAAATTTACTCACCCACCCTTCTGCGCCTTCCTCTAGGTCATTGATAAAAATGACAAACAGCAACGGCCCCAGAACAGATCCTTGTGGTACTCCACTTGTGACTGTACTCCATTCTGAACATTTCCCATCAACCACCACCCTCTGTCTTCTTTCAGCTAGCCAATTTCTGATCCACATCTCTAAATCACCCTCAATCCCCAGCCTCCGTATTTTTTGCAATAGCCTACCGTGGGGAACCTTATCAAACGCTTTGCTGAAATCCATATACACCACATCAACTGCTCTACCCTCATCTACCTGTTCAGTCACCTTCTCAAAGAACTCAATAAGGTTTGTGAGGCATGACCTACCCTTCACAAAGCCATGCTGACTATCCCTGATCATATTATTCCTATCTAGATGATTATAAATCTTGTCTCTTATAATCCCCTCCAAGACTTTACCCACTACAGACGTGAGGCTCACCGGCCTATAGTTGCCGGGGTTGTCTCTGCTCCCCTTTTTGAACAAAGGGACCACATTTGCTGTCCTCCAGTCCTCTGGCACTATTCCTGTAGCCAATGATGACATAAAAATCAAAGCCAAAGGTCCAGCAATCTCTTCCCTGGCCTCCCATAGAATCCTAGGATAAATCCCATCAGGTCCCGGGGACTTATCTATTTTCAGCCTGTCCAGAATTGCCAACACCTCTTCCCTACGTACCTCAATGCCATCTATTCTATTAGCCTGGGGCTCAGCATTCTCCTCCACAACATTATCTTTTTCCTGAGTGAATACTGACGAAAAATATTCATTTAGTATCTCGCCTATCTCTTCAGACTCCACACACAATTTCCCATCCCTGTCCTTGACTGGTCCTACTCTTTCCCTAGTCATTCGCTTATTCCTGACATACCTATAGAAAGCTTTTGGGTTTTCCTTGATCCTTCCTGCCAAATACTTCTCATGTCCCCTCCTTGCTCGTCTTAGCTCCCTCTTTAGATCCTTCCTCGCTACCTTGTAACTATCCATCGCCCCAACCGAAACTTCACACTTCATCTTCACATAGGCCTTCTTCTTCCTCTTAACAAGAGATTCCACTTCCTTGGTAAACCACGGTTCCCTCGCTCGACGCCTTCCTCCCTGTCTGACCGGTACATACTTATCAAGAACACGCAGTAGCTGATCCTTGAACAAGCCCCACTTATCCAGTGTGCCCAACACTTGCAGCCTACTTCTCCACCTTATCCCCCCCAAGTCACGTCTAATGGCATCATAATTGCCCTTCCCCCAGCTATAACTCTTGCCCTGCGGTGTATACTTATCCCTTTCCATCATTAACGTAAACGTCACCGAATTGTGGTCACTGTCCCCAAAGTGCTCTCCTACCTCCAAATCCAACACCTGGCCTGGTTCATTACCCAAAACCAAATCCAACGTGGCCTCGCCTCTTGTTGGCCTGTCAACATATTGTTTCAGGAAACCCTCCTGCACACACTGTACAAAAAACGACCCATCTATTGTACTCGAACTATATATTTTCCAGTCAATATTTGGAAAGTTAAAGTCTCCCATAATAACTACCCTGTTACTTTCGCTCATATCCAGAATCATCTTCGCCATCCTTTCCTCTACATCCCTAGAACTATTAGGAGGCCTATAAAAAACTCCCAACAGGGTGACCTCTCCTTTCCTGTTTCTAACTTCAGCCAATACTACCTCGGAAGAACACTCCGCTTCCATTGGCAGCAGATTTTCCGGATGGACACCTCTGTATGAGATCCTAGGAAAGTATCCAGAGGTATTCCAGGAGGGTCTGTGCAAGATAAAAGGAGCCAAGGCCCGCATTAATGTTAATCCACAGGCCCAGCCCAGATACATCAGGGCACGACCCACCCCCTATGCCTTGCTCACAAAGTGGACACTGTGTTGCAGCGCTTGGGGAGTTTGGGCATCGAACGTCCTGTGCGATTTGCGGAGTGGTCCCAGTGATGAAGCCGGACAAGTCAGTTCGCCTCAGTGGGGATTATAAACTTACTGTAAACAGGGCGTCCCGTCAGGACCGTTTCCCCGTGCCACGCGTGCAGGGTTTGGACACAAAACTGGCTGGGGGATGCTCCTTCACCATATGGGTCACGCACATCTTCAGTTAGGATTGGACACATCATGGATGTATGTGACTTTCTATACCCAGACAGGGGTGTTCGAATACACTGGCCTTCCCTTCGGGGTCTCATCCACCTGTCCACTCTTTCAGGGGGTGATGTAGACATCCTCCAGGGGCTACCCAAAGTGGCGATATATTTAGATGATGGAATCATCATGGGGACCATTGAAACAGAACACACGGACAATCTAGACGAGGTCCTCAGATGCTTTTCCCAAGTAGGCGTCTGCCTGAGGAGAGGCAAGTGCATCTTCCAAACAAAGACTGGGACACACCTGGGTTATCGGGTGGATAAGGCCAGCTTGCACCCTGTGGAGGAAAAGGTTCGGGCCATAAGAGGGGCCCCATCTCCACAAAATGCCACGGAATTGAGATCATTTCTGGGACTCGTAAACCATTAAGCAAACTTTATTCCAAACTTGGCCACCCTGCTGGCACCTCTTCCTGTCTCATTAAAAAGGGACCTAAAGTGGGCTTGGGGAGCTCCACAAGCGGAAGCGTTCACAGGAATGAAGAGACGGCTGTTATCCTCCCAGCTGCTGGCCCAATATGATCGTCCCTGCTGCTCGTTCTCACCTCTGATGCCCGCCTTATCGGACTGGTTCTAATCCATCAGTGGGACTCAGAACGCCCCATCGCATTCGCTTCCAGAACCCTGGCAGATGTGGAACGCAGCTATGTCCAGATTGTAAAAGAAGGCTTGGCTGTAATATACACAGTAAATAAATTCCACCAATATGCCTATGGGCAGTATTTTTTCATATTCACTGACCATTGGGTCTCTTTCAGGAGGAAAAAGGGATTCTGCCAAAGCCTCGGCCTGGATGAAGCACTGGGCTCTACTGCTGCAGGACCTACAATGGTCTCCCAGGGGCTTCAAAGATGAAGCTGTTGGAAAGGAGTTATGTCTGGTGGCCAGGGATCGATGTGACATTGAGCAGGTGGTGAAAAGATGTCTGGCGTGCCAAGAATACCAGACACTCCATCCTTCAGCCTCTGTTCAGCCCTGGGAATGGTCAGGGTGCTCCTGGATAAGACTGCACGCGGACTTTGCTGGACCTTCCATGGGGTCCACGTTCTTGATCCTTGTGGAAGAAAAAAATGAAAATCGCTTATTGTCACAAGTAGGCTTCAAATGAAGTTACTGTGAAAAGCCCCTAGTCGCCACATTCCGGCGTCTGTTCGGGGAGGCTGGTACGGGAATTGAACCCGTGCTGCTGGCCATTCTAAGTGGCTAGATGTCCACCACATTCAGAGCCACTGTTGAAAAACTAAGGTGCTCGTTTAGCACCCACGGGATTCCAGAGGTGCTGGTCACTGATAACGGGATCCTGTTTATGAGCGAGGAGTTCTCCATATTTGTACACAATGGGATAAGGCACATCCGGGCCGCCCCATAAAACCCATCTTCAAATGGTTTGGTTGAACGGGCGGTGCAAACGTTCAAGCGGGGCATCCGGAAACAAACCAGGTGGTCCTTGGACACACGGCTGTTGAGATTCCTCTTTCATTATAGGACTAGGCCACATGTCACAACAGTGGTAGCACCAGCGGAGCTGCTGGTGGGTGGCGCCTCCCAACCCGTTTAAGTCTAACTTTCCCCAGTATGGGCAGAAAGGTCAAGTTCCAGCAAGACATGTAGAGAAAGTATCCCGGCCACAGGCCACCGGGGAGAAACTTTCAACTGGAGATGCTATTTATGTCCGGAACTTCGGAGATGGTGCTCCTTGGCCCCCGGGAATTGTGTTGGAGAAAATAGGGCCCATATATTATAAGGTCACGACCCAAGGGAAGACCCGGCCTGGGACGTCGGTACCTCCCCCGCTTCTATGACCACACCTCAGCCAAGACGTGCAACCCGCCGTGGGCCAAAGCCCAGACCACCAAGATGATGACGACTCCGGCTCGATGATGGACACCGAAGCTTACAGATGACATTGTGTCCGGAGACGAACCCCCGGCAGTATTCCTCTGGATATTGTCTCGTAAAAGGCGGTCTACAAACCGCTATGAGCCGCCTGACCCTGACCCGCCACTGGCAGAAGCACCACCGCGTGCACAGTGGGGCAGAGGGCCTCCTCAGATTGTGGCAGAGGGGGAACCTTCGGACTTGGGCGGGAGAGGGATGTAATAAACCCACACGAGGCCTACGGGGATACCCTGATTGATCTCCTTGTGGAACGCGTGGAATATGAGCTTCCACGCTAGTGGGCCGAGGCCCGCCCAGCCGAGGATCACAAGAACTCAGTATGAAGGCCGGCCTGGACAGGGACCGGCACTTTAGTTGACCCAATGGGACTTTACTCTGCGTGACTATTTACTGCAGCAGGCAGACATTTTGTGATCGTAAATAAATTGACATTCACCTTACCGCTCGGATTCCTGGGTCTTAATAAGAACATTCCCCTGAGGATCATGATAAGTTTGCAACCACCTAACTGGCAGAGTGACCTTTAACAGCATCAGCTGTGTCTCAATCGATTGCACAATCACCTTGGAATCTCTGGGTTCAAGTTCTGCATCAGGGTAGAAACTCCTGTTCTGCCAGCGGGTCGGGGAAATCAGCTTCACAATGGTGGGAAGAACTTTAGCAATTATGTTCTAGGGACTTTAAAGGCAGGTTAAAAGTGGGTCGAGCTTCCTGACAAATATTGTCGGGAAGCCGTTTTGCATGCATTAGCAAGTGGTGCCAACTCATTAAAAGACCAGCTTGCGGGAATTAAATTTGTCCTCCAAGTTCTGTTCCCTGCCGGTGCGAAATTACAAGGTTCACTTTTACGACTGCGTAAGCGGCGTGGACCCGGCGAGGTAGACTTCCTGTGATCAACGGTGAGCTGCAGCTGCATCGGCCTCTTTGGGGAGTGTCTGTAAATTCCAGCCTGTGCTCCGGACCATGTGGTGGCAGTGTTCGCTGCGTGGAGGATGACCAAGGGGTGGCGGGGGGGAGGATGGAGCTGTGGCCGGGCCAAGATGAAAGGGATAGTGCAGGCTGTCTGGGTGCCCTTTAAATATGGTGCCCGGACCTTTGACCCCCCCCAGAAAATAATGGCGGCATGGCAACTTCCTGCCTGGCCTCACCGTGCGGTTTGCCAAGCTCCTCACAGATGCATATGTAATGACCTGAACAACAGAAGATCGCTAGCGGTCAGCCGTCCCGACCCCAATGAAAACCGCTCCCATTCCCGCTCCGGCCGCCAAACGTAGACTCCAGAAGGGAAGATTCCAGCCCAGGGCTTGAGCCCCCAAATCATGGCAGACTCTGCGGTGTAGTACTGAGGGTGTGCTGCACTGTCAGAGGGTCCATCTTTTAGATGATGCCGATGTTAGTCTGAGGTCCCATCTCCTTCGAGTGTGGATGTAAAAGAATCCGTGGCACTATTTTGAACAGAGCAAGGGTGTTTTCCCCAGTGACCTGACCAATATTTATCCCTCAATCGACATCAAAAACAGATTATCTGATCATTATCACACTGCTGATGTGGGAGTTTGCTGAGTGTGTCTTACTTTACAACAGTGACTACACTTTAAAAAGCACTTCACTGGCTAGAAAGTGCTTTGAGATGCCTGGTGCTCATGAAAAGCACTATATAACGGCAAGTCTTTCTTTGACATCAGCTACATTTTGTTCTGTTGGATCTTGAAAAGGGGTTATTGATTTTGTATTATTATGTCCATTTAACAGTCTTCAGGAATATTGGCCTTTTCAACTGAGTGCAGTCCATCTCCTCCTGTTTTCATCGTTCCCCCATGTCCTCCCACTCTCCCCCGTCCCCAGCTGCCCCACTACCCAGGACGTTCTGGGAGCCATAACCCATAAAAATAAAAGTCTTCAGTTGGACCAACTGGGATACAGCCAATGTCAAAGAATTGCCACAATTATGTAAATGAGGAACAAGGACTAACTTGACCTAATCCTCAGACCTCCATCTCTCAATGCAGAGAATGCTCCCATTTAGCGTTTCAAAAGTGACCTAAATTAATTTCCATCTGGGGAGTGCACCTTAGCCTAGAATCTGAAGGACGGACACAGATTTTATGATTTAAACTTCTATGCATTGTTATCTTTGGGCATCATCCTCTGTTTGCGGATTCGCACAGAAAACCTTTCATGTTCTGCTGTTTTTGATTTATTCCTGCTTACAGTGTCAGTGGAGGTGTTCATGGGGAGTGTGGTCACCAATGGCTAATCACGTATGTGGATAAAGAACAGGAAAGGCAGCAGTGCTAGTGACAAAGCTGTCTAATGTGGAGTTAGAGTGGGCACATAAGACGGTTTGCAATATGATGACTTGCAATTAATTGTTGTATCTAGCACCTTTCATGAATGTTGCAAAGCTCTTTACAGCCAATGAAGGCCTTTGGAACTGCCGTCACAGCAATAGAGAAAGCATTACAATCTGGTCAAAAACCGTCACTGTATAAAGTTGTGTTCCTACTCTGCCAATCCCAAATTCAAGTGCATTCAACTCATGTTTTTTTCCACATTAACTGAGATACTAAGATCGTCGAATCAAAATGCACCAACTGGGGGGCACATGAGCTCAATGATAAGCAAGAGTGAGGACGCTACAATCTATTCCGAGGACAGGGGTCAGCCGATACTTTCTAGATTTTGTCATGTTTGCGTTTTTCTTACTCCTCCCCTGCATCCACCCTGATGAAAAAATGAAAATCGCTTATTGTCACAAGTAGGCTTCAATGAAATTACTGTGAAAAGCCCCTAGTCACCACATTCTGGCACCTGTTCGGGGAGGCTGTTACGGGAATTGAACCATGCTGCTGGCCTGCCATGGTCTGCTTTCAAAGCCAGCGATTTAGCCCTGTGCTAAACAGTCCCTGATGCTGCTGCTGTTCTCCACAATTGAAATCTGCTGCGTGTTGTGGTTGGATTGGATTGGATTGGATTTGTTGATTGTCACGTGTACCGAGGTACAGTGAAAAGTATTTTTCTGCGAGCAGCTCAACAGATCATTAAGTACATGGGAAGAAAAGGGAATAAAAGAAAATACATAATAGGGCAACACAAGGTGCACAATGTAACTACATAACACCAGCATCAGATGAAGCATACAGGGTGTAGTGTTAATGAGGTCAAAGAACAAAGAACAAAGAAAAGTACAGCACAGGAACAGGCCCTTCGACCCTCCAAGCCCGTGCCGACCATGCTGCCCGACTAAACTACAATCTTCTACACTTCCTGGGTCCGTATCCCTCTATTCCCATCCTATTCATGTATTTGTCAAGATGCCCCTTAAATGTCATTATCGTCCCTGCTTCCACCACCGCCTCTGATAGCGAGTTCCAGGCACCCACTACCCTCTGAGTAAAAAACTTGCCTCGTACATCTACTCTAAACCTTGCCCCTTGCACCTTAAACCTATGCCCCCTTGTAATTGACCCCTCTACCCTGGGAAAAAGCCTCTGACTATCCACTCTGTCTATGCCCCTCATAATTTTGTAGACCTCTATCAGGTCGCTCCTCAACCTCCGTCGTTCCAGTGAGAACAAACTGAGTTTATTCAACCGCACCTCATAGCTAATGCCCTCCATACCAGGCAACATTTTGGTAAATCTCTGCTGCACCCTCTCTAAAGCCTCCACATCCTTCTGGTGGTGTGGCGACCAGAATTGAACACTATACTCCAAGTGTGGCCTAACTAAGGTTCTATACAGCTGCAACATGATTTGCCAATTGTTATACTCAATGCCCCGGCCAATGAAGGCAAGCATGCCGTATGCCTTCTTGACTACCTTCTCCACCTGTGTTGCCCCTTTCAGTGAACTGTGGACCTGTACACCCAGATCTCTCTGACTTTCAACACTCTTGAGGGTTCTACCATTCACTGTATATTCCCTACCTGCATTAGACCTCCCAAAATGCATTACCTCACATTTGTCCGGATTAAACTCCATCTGCCATCTCTCCGCCCAAGTCTCCAAACAATCTAAATCCTGCTGTATCCTCTGACAGTCCTCATCGCTATCCGCAATTCCACCAACTTTTGTGTCGTCTGCAAACTTAATAATCAGACCAGTTACATTTTCTTCCAAATCATTTATATATACTACAAACAGCAAAGGTCCCAGCACTGATCCCTGCGGAACACCACTAGTCACAGCCCTCCAATCAGAAAAGCACCCTTCCATTGCTACTCTCTGCCTTCTATGACCTAGCCAGTTCTGTATCCACCTTGCCAGCTCACCCCTGATCCCGTGTGACTTCACCTTTTGTACTAGTCTACCATGAGGGACCTTGTCAAAGGCCTTACTGAAGTCCATATAGACAACATCCACTGCCCTACCTGCATCAATCATCTTTGTGACCTCCTCGAAAAACTCTATCAAGTGAGTGAGACACGACCTCCCCTTCACAAAACCATGCTGCCTCTCACTAATACGTCCATTTGCTTCCAAATGGAAATAGATCCTGTCTCGAAGAATTCTCTCCAGTAATTTCCCTACCACTGACGTAAGGCCTGTAGTTCCCTGAGGGAACTACATAAGAGGGTCATTTAGGAGTCTGGTAACAGTGGGGAAGAAGCTGCTTTTGAGTCTGTTCGTGAATTGGGAATTCCAACTCTTGGAATGGTGAGGGGCGAGTCCGGGAATGGAGGAGGACAATCTCTAAATTATGCTAATTTTCCCATTCCGGTCCACCTTGGCAAACCCGACAATGTAAATCTAGCTTACCAACATCCGCGCGATACTGCCTGTGGCGATCTTGCAGTGCCTAGGGGTGGATTTTCCAGAGTCCCGTGGTGGGAGGGGGTGGGGAGTTGGAGGGATTCCAGCCGCAGAGCTTGCGCAACGTTGGGGTCATTAATTATGCAGCCGGGAATTTCCGGGCAAATTCACAAGGCAAGAATTGGCTCACCCACCATCCTTTCCAGGCGCCATACTTAAAAGGCACCCTGACATTTCATTTATAAATAGCACATGGCTCTGCGAGACAGAATGGCATCCAGGAAGCGGCAGGCACTGGCCCTACCCTTCAGCGTCTTCTTACTGGAGCCTCTCCTGCAGGTCGTGGAGGACCGGAGGAATGTCCTCTTTCCCAATGATGGCAAGGGGAGGTCCACTGGATTCTCCCCACCTGTCTGGGGGGGGGGAGGGGGGAGGGGGTGGTCGCCAGGGTGGTCAATGTCACATCCTGTATGGGGGGAGGTCGCCAGGGTGGTCAATGTCACATCCTGTCTGGGGGGAGGTCGCCAGGGTGACCAATGTCACATCCTGTCTGGGGGGAGGTCGCCAGGGTGGTCAATGTCACATCCTGTCTGGGGGGAGGTCACCAGGGTGACCAATGTCACATCCTGTCTGGGGGAGGTCGCCAGGGTGGTCAATGTCACATCCTGTCTGGGGGAGGTCGCCAGGGTGACCAATGTCACATCCTGTCTGGGGGGAGGTCGCCAGGGTGGTCAATGTCACATCCTGTCTGGGGGTAGGTCACCAGGGTGACCAATGTCACATCCTGTCTGGGGGGAGGTCATCAGGGTGGTCAATGTCACATCCTGTCTGGGGGGAGGTCACCAGGGTGACCAATGTCACATCCTGTCTGGGGGGAGGTCATCAGGGTGGTCAATGTCACATCCTGTCTGGGGGGAGGTCACCAGGGTGACCAATGTCACATCCTGTCTGGGGGGAGGTCATCAGGGTGGTCAATGTCACATCTCTACAGAGGAAGATCCATCTTGCAGTGCAGAGAAAGAATAAATGACCTCATCCACACTGCTTGGGTATGTGAACCCTTACTCCCCATCTGCAGCTCACTGGATGGATACTGGAACATGGCCATCAATGGCAAGTGTGCCAACTGTGCTGCCTATGCATAAAGATCCATTGCCAGGTACTGGGGTGCTGCCTCATTACCTCACTACATGGCCATGTGGTTTGCTGGTCAGGAGGAAACTACAAGTTGTTTACACAGCCACACTCAGGGCACAATCATTGTAGGGGGTGGTGGGTGGGGAGTTGACGTTGAGGGCAACTCTGAACTACTGCTGATTCCATGCCTCTGTCACCCTTGTTCTTGTCGCTGCTGGAGCTTGAGCATGTAAAGGGTACTGCTGAAGTAGCCTGGGGGGTAGGCAGCAGTGCATCTTTCGTATGATACACACTGCTGCCAATGGGTCAGAGCGGAGGGACTTAATGGTGAGGGTGCTGGATTAGGTGCCATTGAAGTAACCTGTATTGTTCTACATGGTCTCCAGTTTCCTGGGTGCTATTGGAGCTATGCTCAAGCAGGCCAATGAACAGTATTCCCTCAAACCCCCCACTTCTGCCTTGCATACAGTGATTAGGGTTTGGGGATTCATAAGCGCACTCACCAGACAGAATTAGCAACATGCAACCTGTGCCTGCATATGAAGTGCCCACTCCTTATCTTTATGCAGGAGAAGGCAGCACCCAGCAGGCACGCGAGGGAGCAGACAGGAGGGGGCCAGGAGTCTGCCCCCTCACAGAGTTGGAACAGTGGGCTGCCGAGCTGGCAGGGGAAGACCATGACCGTGCCTGTGCTGAGGGAGATGTTGGCCTCCCCCAGCCATGCCACCAGGAAACATGCTTAATTTCTGTCAAGTAGAACCTGATGGTGGGGCTCTGTGCAATGTAGGAGGCAGGAAGAGGGTGAAGCCAAACCCCGTGCCTGAAATCAGCCCCAGTCCATGTGACACCTCTAAAGAGATCGAGGATGATGAATTCTGACCCCTAGAGCTGTCACAAAATTTACACTCACCCTGCACCAGCCCAGAATCGTACAGGCATGGTATGAGGATGATAGTACCAGACACTGTGACTATAAGAAATCTCCCTGCCTGAAGAACTCGGTCACCATCACAGAAGAGGAAATCAGGAAGGGAAAGGTTTGACTGCACACAACTTTGTGAGAGATGCTCATATTGCCACATGAGATTAGGCTAAATGACCCTTTATTAGCCCCAGATGATGAGATGTAAGTTTTGTCAATCTGCTCTGTTAAGTCCAGCTGACTATTGAAAAGCTAAAATTTAACACTGACTTCAGGTACGTGTGCCAGAATGGCTGATAAAACAATTTCACTGTTTGGCCCTACTCTGCACCAGCTCTGAAGTTTGTTTTTGGCTCATATATTTTTAATACACAGACACTTATCTCAAGCTTGACTTGAGTTCTCATTGATTTTTCTGGCTATATGTGTAGAGTGAAATAGGAAACATTTCACTTTAGCTGCTATAGAGCATTAGAGACCTTCATCTGCAAAGGGACAGAAAGTAGGAAGGACAGTGAGATGCCACATTACTGAACCTCTGAGCAGTCTCTGCACTGTGATTAGGTTGCACGTTGGTGTCTCACTTGTCCAGGTGATGTTGGTGATATTGACAAGGTCACATTCCATGTCCCAGCCTCAGTTGTCCTGAGAAGGTGCTGGTGAACTTGTCCCTTAATCCATTGCAATCCCTGGGGGCATGGTGTTCCTAAAATGGTATTAAGTAGGGAATACCAGGATATTGGCTCAGTGTTAACGTAGGAAAGGTAATGCATAGCCAAAGAAAGAGGGAACATAGATTGATTAGAAACCTAATGCTGTTTCTATGACGTTGCTGGCCTTGGACAAATCACATGATCGAGAGGCCACCCTACAGATCAGTGATGAGTAACCCAGGCCAGTGATTGAGCCGCGTGATTGGTCCTCCTTTATCTCAGTGGGCCGCAAGATTGAAATTGGGCTTCTTCACTAACTATGACCCGTGAATACCTTTAATGCACGCCAGGTATTTCAGAACGAGTTATAGAAAATACTTAATCACTCATATGGTCAGGATCCTCTTGTTTAAACCTGGTTTCCCGTGTGTATTCCCTTTATTTTATGTTATTCTTTTATAACTGTTTTTATAACTTGTGTGCCTGGACAGTTGCTGGGACCTATGCCTTTCAGATGGACTGCACTTTTAATTTTAAAAACAAATGGGATGCCCCCGGCAAATGTGTTGTTTGGTCTGTCCTCAGGAAGTGTCCCCCCCCCCCCCCCCCGGTGAGATGTGCTGCTTGGTTTGGTCCAGTGATGGCACATCTTGATGGACTTGGCTGGCAGCCAACCAGCTACTTTAAATTCCTAGGACTTAACAGATCCTCGATGCTGATTGGTGCTGATCGTTCCGGAATTTCCCTTGCTGTGTGAGTCTGTGTGTTTGTTTCAGTTTCGTTTTGAACTGAGCAGAACTCTTTTAAATATCTCTCCCAGAAAGGGTGGAACTGGCTCTCTAATCCCTCAGCTGGGGCTCACTCCAGGTAAACGGAGCAGCCAATGTTTTTCCCTTTATCCAACTGGTGCGCATTTAAAGCCTGAAGATAGAACTGGAGGGAGCTTTCCAGATTCCTCTCCCTGTAAAATTACCGGATCACTCTATGGTCTCGCGGAAGCTGCCTCTCTGATACTCTGTTTATCTGATACAAGCTGCTGGTCAGTCTGCTGAAGCTGGCAATAAATAAGAAGTTGAACATACCTGAAGTGCATCTTCCATGTGAAAGCTCAGGTTAACACAAGTTAAAGTGACTCCCTTGAGGTGATCCCACAGCCTAGGTCCGGCCTGAATATTCCAGCCAGAAGATCCAAAACAACTGCTAGTTTCAGCACCTCAGCATCCTGGGAAGATAGCTGACTACAACAATCTCAAAATCAGCAACAAGGACACTTATCTCTCTTCCTTCCATTTTAATCCCAATCATTTTACCCCTTTCCCCTTTGTGTGCCTGTCTTATGTGTGTTCAGATAGAGGGTGGGACGATAAAGGGCTGTAAGGGATGGTAAAGTACAGCACGGTAGCACAGTGATTAGCACTGCTGCCTCACAACTCCAAGGTCTCAGGTTCAATTCCAGACTCTGGTGACTGTCTCTGTGGAGTTTGCACTTTCTCCCCGTGTCTGCGTGGGTTTCCAAAGATTTGCAGGTTAGGTGGATTGGCCAGGTTAAATTGCCCCTTCGTGTCAAAAAGGTTAGGTGGAGTGACTGGGTTACAGGGATAGGGTGGAGATGTGGGCTTAGGTAGGCTGCTCTTTCCAAGGGCCGGTGCAGATTCGATGAGCTGAATGGTCTTCTTCTGCACTGTAGATATTCTATTCTATTCTATGAATCTATTGTAAGTAATAGATTACCTGCCCAATAGTCTATGATAATTAGTGCATGCCGTTTCTCTATTGTTGTTGCAAATAAACATTTTTTGATGTTTCACTTACAAATCTGGTGCCCGTAACTTATTGGAGCAGTCAAGGATCAAAAATTTCAGAAACTATATACGGATTATTGGTTACTTCACTTATGTTGGGACTCCAGGGCCTGTGGAGCTGGAGTTGGCCATGCACTAGCCCAGGGTGTTGTAACAATATATTAACAGAAGTGTCATCAAATTCAAATGGTAAAATCAAAAGAAATATTTACACTTTGGACACTGAGGGAGCACACGGCTCTTACAGTCAAAGTTGTGAGCAACCAGCACGTGCGTCACTTAACTTGCCCTTGCTTTACGTGTGCACTCAGTCATACCGGTAGGAAAAATACTATGCAGATGGAAACCAGCGGATGGTAAGTCTGCGCGGGGGCAACAGTCAACAAAATTTCTCATGGGCTACATGCAAAACCCATATGGGTCGCATTTTGCCCCCAGACCGCTGATATCCCATCACTGCTATCGATCATACGCACCGTAATAAAGGAACAATTTCACTTCTTCTCCTCCATAAATCAGTAACCTGATAACATATTATTGTAGGATAACAGTAAACAACACATCCTCTGTCTTAATGTGAGGGAAGCCATGGGAGGTCATCGCGCCATACAGTACAGAGAAGCCCTTCAGAGGGGGAGGCAGTGACTTAGTGGTATTGTCACTAGACTGATAATCCAGAGGCGCAAGATAATGCTCTGGGGTCCTGGGTTCGAATCTCGCCATGGCAGATGGTGAGATTTGAATTCAATAAAAAACCTGGAATTATAAGTCTAATGATGACCATGAAACCATTGCCGATTGTCGCAAAAGTCCATCTGGTTCACTAATATCCTTCAGGGACTGAAATCTGCCGTCCTTACCCGATCTGGCCTACATGTGACTCCAGACCCACACAGTGATGCGGTTGACTCTTACTTGCCCGCCCTCTGAAATGACCTAGCGCGTCACTGCGTTCCAGGGCAATTAGGGATGGGCAACAAATGGCGGCCCAGCCAGGGGCACCCACATTCCAAGAATGAATAAAAAAGAGAGTCTGCACCGACAGAACCACGCTCAATCTACACTAATCCCAATTTCCAGCTCGTGGCCCATAGCCTTGAATGTTATGACATTTACAGTGCTCATCCATGTCCATTTGAAATAGTGTGAGGTTTCCCATCCCTACTATCCTCCCAGGCAATGCATTCCAGAATTCACTACCCTCTGGACGAAAACGTTTTTCCTCAGATCCCTTTTAAACCTCCTGCCCCCTCACCTTAAAATTACGCCCCCTCATTAATGACCCTTAAACTAAGGTGAACAGCTACTTCTTACCCATCCTGTCCATAACCCTCATAATCTTATCCACC
Organism: Scyliorhinus torazame; assembly: GCF_047496885.1. Lineage (NCBI taxonomy): Eukaryota > Metazoa > Chordata > Chondrichthyes > Carcharhiniformes > Scyliorhinidae > Scyliorhinus > Scyliorhinus torazame. Next base: position 25,814,245 of record NC_092713.1, read on the forward strand.
TCAATCAATCCCCCCTCAGCCTTCTCTGCTCAACCCGAGCCTCTCCGGCCTCTCTTCACAGTTCAAATGCTCCATCCCAGGCTACGTCCTGGTGAATTTCATCTGCACCCTCTCCAGTGCAATCCTTCCTTCCTATAGTGAGGCGATCAGAACTGCCTCCAGCTGTGGCCTAACCAAAGTCCTGTAGGGCTCCAACATAACCTCCCTGCTCTTATAATCTGTGCCACGACTGATAAAGGAAAAATGTCCTGTACGCCTTCTTAACTGCTCTATTAACCTGTCCTGCTGCCTTCAGGAATCTGGGACAAGCACCCCAAGATCCCTCTCTTCCTCTAAGCTTCCTAGTATCCTGGCATTCATTGAGTGCTTCCTTGTTTTGTTGGTCCTTTCAAAGTGCATCAACTCACACTTTTCAGGGTTAAATTCCATCTGCCACTGATGTGCCCACCTGACCAACCCGTCTATATCTTCCTGAAACCGCGACCTTCTTCTTCACTATTAACCACCTTGTCAATCTTTGCGTAATCCGTAAGCTTACTTATCACCGCCCCCCCCCCCCCCCCCCCCCCCCATTACGCACACACATTCTCATCTATATTGTTTATATATATCACAAACAATAAAGGACTCAGCACTGATCCCTGTGGTATTTAATTGACCATCGGCCTCCAGTCACACAAACAGCCTCCTACCACCACCATCTGTCACCTACCACTAAGTCAGTTTTGGATCCAACTTACCAAGTTACCATGGATCCCATGTGCTTGTACCTTCTCTATAAGTTTTCCATGTGGGACCTTGTCAAGGGCTTTGCTGAAACCTATATAAACTACATCAACTGCACTACCCATATCTATACACCCAATCACCCTGCTTGAAAAATTCAATCAAATTCGTAAGGCATGACCACCCTCAGACAAAGCCATGCTGACTATCCCTGATACAATATAATAATGGTAAAAGGTTAATTGAGGAAAAAGTGGGTCCTATTAGAAATGAAGAAGGGAACTTGTGCATAGATGCTGAGACGCTGGGAAGCTTTTAAATGAATATTGTGGCTCCATGTATACAAAGGAAATGGATAATGCAGATGTAGTAGTCCAGGAGGAACATTGTGAGATATTCGATGGGATAATCATAAAGAGAGAGGAAGTACTCGAAGGGTTGGAATCCTTGAAAGTTGATAAGTCGCCAGGGCCAGATGGACTGTTTCTGAGGCTACTGAAGGAGGTCAGGGAGGAGATGGCTGGTCCTCTGAGGATGATTTTCCAATCTGCACTAGATACAGGGGGGAGTACCGGAGGACGGGTGAAATGCAAACTTGATTCCATTGTTTAAAAAGGAATCGAAGGAAATGCCAAACAATTATAGGCCAGTTAGTCTAGTTGGTGAGCAAATTAGTAGAATCAATCCTGAGAGCTAGGATTAACTGTCACATAGAAAAGCATGGACTAGTCAAGAATAGTCGACATGGATTTGTTAAAGGAAGGTCTTGCCTCACAAATTTGATTGAATTCTTTGAGGAAGTGACAAGAAGAGTTGATGAAGGTAGTGCAGTGGATGTGGTGTACATGGATTTTAGCAAGGCCTTTGACAAAGTACCACATGGCAGATTGGTCAAAAAAATTAAAAACCCATAGGATACAGGGCAATGTGGGAAGCTGAATAAAAAGTTGATTTAGTAACAGGAAACAAAGGGTAATGGTTGATGGGTGCCCTTGCGAATGGAAAGTTGTTTTAAATGGTGTTCCACAGGGCTCAGTGCTGGAACACTTGCTGTTTAGAACCATTCCTACAGTGCAGAAGGAGGCCATTCTGCCCATCGAGTCTGCACCAACCCTCTGAAAGTGCACCCTACCTAAGCCCACTCGGCCGCCTTATCCCCATAATCAAAGACCCCTCCCACCCGGCTTACTCACTCTTCCAACTTCTTGCATCGGGCAGGAGATACAGAAGTCTGAGAACACGCACAAACAGACTCAAAAACAGCTTCTTCCCCGCTGTTACCAGACTCCTAAATGACCCGCTTATGGACTGACCTGATTAATACTGCACCCTGTATGCTTCACCCGATGCCGGTGTCTATGTATTTACATTGTGTATCTTGTGTTGCCCTACTTTGTATTTTCTTTTCATGTACTAAGTGTCTGTTTGAGCTGCTCACAGAAAAATACTTTTCATTGTACTTCGGTACACGTGACAATAAACAAATCCAATCCAATCTATAACCCCACAACCTCACGGGCGCGATCTAATGGAAAAGTTTCTAAGTGTCATTTCAGGCGGGTTTGGCTGGGAATTCCCCACAGCTTTGTAACCACCCAAGGGGCTCGATTTAATGGCCGTGTTGTGCTTCAGCAAGAGCACAAAGGAGCCCTTATATCATGGGCAAGGTCAAAATCGAGAACTGCGTCGAACTCTGATCGGTTTACGATCTAACCGGCCCGCTCCCATCGGCAAAATCAGGATCCCGCCCTAGCATGGTGAGAAACCAATAATCACCACTTAAGGTTAATCTCCATACAATTAACGGAAATTACCCTCTGTCTAAGGGGCTCCCATGATCTAACCGCCTCCCCAACAAGTGGTCACGTGGGTACCGATTGGCACTCCTTTTTATAAATGTGAAGCTGGCGGAATGGGGGGGTGAGAGATGGTCACAGGGTGGAAGACATCACTGATTGTCAGTCTCAGTCTCACACCCTCTCCAGTTCCTTATAGGTATTACCCGGGATGGACGATATCTTGGACCCCACGGAGGCTTCCCTCGCTGTGTCGCTGGCAGGCCAGGTGGCCAGACGGCGGAGAAGGCAGTGGCAGCAGCATCGAGGCAGCGGCCCATGTTCAGGGCCCGGCCCACACCCTGAAGACACGGCCTCCCATCAGGCAAGGGAGGGACCCAGAAGGGAGGCTGGCAACAGCCCAGGGTGTACAGGCGTCGCTGGCCTTTCAAACAGATGATGGACAGCAAGTGCTGCAAGAGGCTGCATGTCAACAAGGAGATGGTGCGGCACCTGTACCATATCTTCGCAGACTTGGCATCATGGGGAGGAGGAGGATACCTGTTCCCAGTGGCTGTCAAGGTTGTCATAATATACACCAGTATATCATGGTGCAGACACACACTGATGGACACACAGTGGGACCAATCAACACCGCAGCCAATCACCAGTGAGAGTACACGCACTATAAAGACAGGGGGCATCAGAGTTCCCGCTCATTCGAGTAGCAGCTAGCTAGGAGGACAGAGCTCACAGCCTGCAACACAGACATTCACCATGTGCTGAGTGCATCGACTGGTTAGGACAAGGCAAAGGTCTTTAGTTAAAGCTAGTATCATATTAACCCACAGTCTGAGTGTGTTTAAACAGTTAATGATTCAATAAAATAGTGTTGCACTATTTCAAGTGTTGGTGACCTGTATGTGACCAAGAACACCCAACACATCAAAGATCACCATAGCCCTGAACCTTTACTCCTCACGGTCATTCTAGGGCTCGGGCAGAGACTTGTGTGACATCTCACAAGTTACAGCCCACAAGTGCTGTAAACTTTGACATGGACCAGGCCCAATAAGATGCCAGGGCTGCAGGATTCTTCGCCATAGCAGGGATGGCGCTGGTCCAGGGGGTAATAGATGGTGCACATGTCGCCCTGCATGCATCGGGCCACCAGGGAGTACCCCATCAACAGGAAAGGGTTCCACTCATCAGTGCAGGAAATGATGTACGTGCGGCCTCGACGGGGCATTCCTTGACGATGCCAAAAGGAACGCCAAAGTGGTCTTGTACAGCGTGGCCTTTCCCGGTGCTGCAGGGTCAAAACGGGAGTCTGTTTTTGGCCCGTGAAATCACACCTGGATCTTTCTTCCCATGTGATTTCCGGGAAACACTTCCACTTTCTCAAGCTGCGGCAGACCATGGGCAAAGGAGTGAAAGTAAATTGGAGTGGGCTGTAAATTCGGTGTGCTGAGAGGTAGCCAGGCAACGCCTGGGGCGGGAATTTCCAGCCCTGCCTGCCAGTCCTGCCAAAGGTGGCCCAACGGGTTCCCCGATGGCGAGATGGGAGAACCACGCTGGAAACATCAGCAGGATCGGATGATCCCGCTGGTGGCCAATGTCAAGCTGCCTCTACCCACCAGAAAGCACCCCCCCACCCCTCCCCAATGGAAAAAGCTGGAAAATCCCACCCTTGGAGAACTGTGAACAAGAATATTGTGAGAACTCAGGGATCATACCTAACAGGAAAGAGTTAACAGGCTGAGATAACTGAGGGATAACCTGATGAAAGTCTTCAAGATTATGAAAATATTTGACTGGGTAGGGCTTATAGAAGATGTTTCCACTCACGGGGGAGATCAGATCTGGAGGCCATAAATGCGAGGTAGCCATTAATAAATCCAATAGGGAATTTAAGAAAAGCCAGAGAGTGGTTAGAATGTGTAACTCGCAATCACCAGCAAAGTGATGAAAGGTATCATTGACAGGGCTATCAAGCGGCACTTACTCAGCATTAATCTGCTGACTGACATTCTGGGTTCTGCCAGGGCCACTCAGCTCCTGACCTCAATGCAGCCTTAGCCCAAACAAGGACAAAGGAGCTGAATCCCAGAGGTAAGCTGAGAGTGCCTGCCCTCGGCAATCACGACAGCATTTAACTGAGCGTGGTATCAAGGGGCCCGAGAAAATCTGGAGTCAATGGTAATCAGGGGGAAACTCTCCACTCCTGGAATCATACCCAGCACAGAGGACGATGGCCGTAGTTGTTGGAGGCCAATCATCTCAATTCTGGGACATGACTTCAGGAGATGCTCAAGCTCGTGCCCTGAGCTCAACCAGGCTCATCAACAACTTTGTTCCATCTTAAGATCAGAAGTGGAGATGTTCACCGATGATTGCACAATGTTCAGCACCATTCGTGACTCCTCAGATACTGAAGCAGTCTGTGTCTACATGCAGCAAGACTTTGACAACATTTGGGATTGGGTTTGTATAAGTAGCGAGTGACACTTGCCCCTCACAAGTGTCAGGCAATGACCATCACCAACAAGACAGAATCTAACCATCCCCCCTTAACATTCAGTAGTAGTTACCTTCACTGAATCCCCTACTATCAACAATCTGGGGGTTAGGAACTGCACTGAACCAGCCATATAAATACAGTGACTACAAGAGCATAGAATTTACAGTGCAGAAGGAGGCCATTCGGCCCATCGAGACTGCACCGGCTCTTGGAAAGAGCACCCTACCCAAGGTCAACATTTCCACCCTATCCCCATAACCCAGTAACGCCACCCAACACTAAGGGCAATTTTGGACACTAAGGGCAATTTATCATGGCCAATCCACCTAACCTGCACATCTTTGGACTGTGGAAGGAAACCGGAGCACCCGGAGGAAACCCGCGCAGACACGGGGAGGATGTGCAGACTCCGCACAGACAGTGACCCAAGCCGGAATCGAACCTGGGACCCTGGAGCTGTGATGCAATTGTGCTATCCACAATGCTACCATGCTGCCCTGCCAGCAGGTCAGAGGCTGGGAGTTCTGTGAACAGTAACTCACCTTCTGACTCCTGAAAGTCTGCCTGTCATCTACAAGACATAAGTCATGGGTTTGATGGAATGTACTCCACTTGCCTGGATGAGTGCAGCTCTAACAACACTCAAGAAGCTTGACACCATCCAGGACAAAGTAGCACACTTGATTGGCACCCTATTCACCACCTTGAACATCTATGTGACCCTCCACCACTGACGCACAGTGGCAGTAGTGTGTACTGCTCACAAAATGCACTGCGGCAATCACCAAGCACCACCCAGGCCCTAAGTCATTACCATCTGGAAGGGCAAGGGCAGCAGCTGCATGGGAATACCATCAGCTGGAAGTTGCCCTCCCAGCCACACACCATCTTGGCTTGGAAATGTATCGCTGTTCCGTTACTGTCACTTGGTCAAAACCCTGGAACTCCCTCCCTAACTGCACTGTGGGTGTACCTACATCACGTTGATTACAGAGGTTCAAACAGGCATCACCTTAGAATCATAGAATCATAGAAGTTTACAGCATGGAAACAGGCCCTTCGGCCCAACCAGTCCATGCCGCCCAGTTTTTACCATTAAGCTAGTCCCAGTTGCCCGCACTTGGCCCATAACCCTCTATACCCATCTTACCCATGTAACCATCTAAATGCTTTTTGAAAGACACAATTGTACCCGCCTCTACTACTACCTCTGGCAGCCCATTCCAGACACTCACTACCCTCTGAGTGAAGAAATTGCCCCTCTGGGCCCTTCTGAATCTCTCCCCTCTCACCTTAAACCTATGCCCTCTAGTTTTAGAAAAGGGCAATTAGGATTGGGCACTAAAACCGCTGGCCCAGCCAGAATGGCCACATCCTGTGAAAAAATATTATTCAAGTGCAGATTAAGCAAGAGTCTAGAAGGAAAGGTTACACATAGAGGTGAAGGGGTGGGTGGGTGGGCTTCTCGTGTCCAGCCGTACAGCTGAGGTTTACAGGGAGGCCATATGATCCCAGGAGTTTAAGAGTTGTGAAGTTCCTTTGGGTTCTGGGAGGATTGGGTATGGAGTCCTCAGCTCCCGAAACCTCTGGATTCCCAGAGAATTGGGACTCACATATCGAGAGTGTGGGACCGGTGGCAAACTGGGGCTACAGGTATGACATTTCAGGGACAGTGGCACTAGGGGTTACTGGAATGCAGGATTATTGCTGGAAGCAGCATATTGGAATGTGTATCCTGTGGATTTGGAAAAAGGGGAAATAAGTTGTAAGATCTTTTGGAATGCTGAGAACGTTGTACCATGTTTTGTTTTTATTTTTCCAAATTAAGTGGCAATTTAGCGTGGCCAATCGACCTACCCTGTCCATCTTTGGGTTGTGGGGGTGAAACCCACGCAGACACGGGGAGAACGTGCAAACTCCACATGGACAGTGACCCGGGGCCGGGATCGAACACGGGTCCCCGGCGCCGTGAGGCAGCAGTGCTAACCACTGCGGCACCCTGCCTGCTGCTCCATGTTAAGGGAATGAGGCAGGTTAATAAGATATGGTTTGCGATCAGCTTGGTGGGCTTGGCAGTGATATTTGATTTCTGAGTGATCCCTGTTTCTGTGTGGGATCCAGGGCCATTGCTGGGAGAATGAGGGTGGTGAGGTTGTCACAGGACATGGGAGGAGGGAGATTGGTTACGGTTACACAGTTCAGAGTTCTGGAAAGTTGGGAGTCCTAGGGTCTGGGCTGAATAAGGAGTGTCCTTGGTTTCCAGGATTGAGTGGTCGGAATCTACTGATGACTCCAGTATGTGGTAGCATTCCGGGACCTGGGAGTAGTTTTGCAAGAGAATGGGGTGTGGAAGACTTGTCTGTAAGCTTTGATGTTTCCCGTGAGAGGTTTTCCTGGCACTATTTCTGCTGTTTAAAGCTCTTGTGTTATAAATGCCAACAGGACGTCAACGATTACAGCATGAGAACACAAAAAGGATAATTAATCAGAGCACAACCCTGTGCTGATTGCTGATAAAACCATCGCTGAGCATCAGTTTCCCCTCCCCAAGAAAATTACTACAATATCATTCCCGTTGATGAGGAATCCAGCTTTAAGCTCCTGAAGGGACTAATTGGGTTTTTAACTATCCCCAAAAGAATCAATATTCCTGATATATTGCTACCAGCATTCTGACTTTTGAGTGAGAAGGTTGTGTTTCAGACCTGACTTCAAGACCTGAGAACAACATCTCAGGTGACACTTCAGGGAGGCAGGGGAGGGGTTCTGCATTGTTGGCAGTACCGCATTTCAAATGAGATATTGAACCATGTGTGCAAATGTCATCCAAGGTGGACGGGTCCTATCCTATGGAACCATCATGGTGAACAGCGTGTCTTGGCTAACATTTATCCTTGAACCACACATTGTCATGAGAATGTCGCTTTAAGAAATGTTTGGCTGCACATGTTACTGCAGTGATGTCAGAGTGTGGGTGGAGCTGAGCTCTGGTTCTGCTTTTTAGTTTCACTTTGAGAAAAGCTTGGGTGTGTCTGTGTCTTTTTGGTTTCGTTTTTCAGTGTGTTGCAGCTGAAGTCAGCCAAAGCAGCTGTACCGTTGAGCTCTCTGCCATGAAAGACTATCTCTGGATCATTTGGTGAATTCAGAATTATAAATGTTTTCAGTATTGAATGTAAACTCTGATGTGCTTCTGTTTAAAGGTTTGTTAAGTCTTTTGGGTGTAAAAGGACAGCATACAGGTTACTTAGTGTTGTATTCTTTGGGGGTTATCTTTGAATTAATGGTTGCTAACATATTCACTGTTTGTTTTAAAAAGGTTAACTTGAGTTCATAGAATAAACATTGTTTTGCTGTTTTAAAAAGTACTTGTCCATTTCTGAAGTACCACACCTGTAGAGTGGGCCCTGTGCTCCCCATACCACAAAAAGTTGTGGGTCAGGTGAACTCCATGATACACTTTGGGGTTCTCCAAACCCTGGCCCATAACAACATCACCCATTAAACAGACAAACTTGTCATTTCTGTCTGCACGTGCTCCCCGTGTCTGCATAGGTTTCCTTCGGGTGCTCCGGTTTCCTCCTACAGTCCAAAGACGTGCAGGTTAGATGCATTGGCCATGCTAAATTGCCCCTTCGTGTCCAAAAGGTTACTCGGCTATGGGAATAGGGTGGGGCCTGACCCTAGATAGTGTGATCTTTCAGAGGGTCGGTGCAGATTTGATGGGCCGAATAGCCTCCTGTAGGGATTCTATGATTTGTGATTCTTCTATGAATGTAACCTGTAGTGCAACAAGCAGGCCACGCACATCCAATGTTCCCTTTAAGATGCGTGCGTGAGAGGCCAGGTGGCAATCTTAAAGGGACTGCGCACTGCAACAAAAAGGCCACGCACAACAAAGAAACATGAGAAGGAACATTGGGCCCATTGTTAGATGCCGGTCATAGTACATCGGTACAGTAAAGGGTCCAAGCTCGGAGCTGTCTCCATGCTTGCTTCTACACACAGCTCTGTCCAACATTACACTGACCCTTAGGTGTGGGTCATGTGTTATTTTGTATCATTGTTTGGATGGTACTGTACTCTGTCCCACATTAACTCTTTATCCATAGAATATCCATAGATTCCCTACAGTGCAGAAGGAGGCCATTTGGCCCATTGGGTCTGCATGACCTTCTGAAAGAGCAACCCACCTAGATCCACTCCCCCGTCCTATTCCCGCAACCTCACCTAACTTGCACATTTTTCAACACTGAGGGGCAATTTAGCACGGCCAATCCACCGAACCAGAGTTATGTGCCAGACTCTTTTTCGACAGGGCCCAATCCAGCCCTACCCTCTTGGCTGAAAAGCTCATGGGGCACATTGGGATTCTCAAAAGGAGGAGGGGGGGGGGGGAGGGAGATAGTGTGATGTCAGCTGTTTCAAGGATTAAAATTAGAAACAGAAGTGTTGGAAATATACAGCAAGTGGGTCAGCATCTGAAAACAGACTAGGTGTCTTAACGTTTTATTTGGTCCTTCACCAAAGCTCCTGTCAATCGTACACAGTTGAAAAATGAATCCACCCTTTCCTTATTTTGCAGATGTCTGTTTTAATCAGCAAGAAGCCTTACAACACCACATTAAAGTCCAACAGGTTTGTTTCAAATCACGAGCTTTCAGAGCGCTGCTCCTTCCTCAGGTGAATGAAGAGGTATGTTCCAGAAATATATATACAGACAAAGTGAAAGATGCAAGAAATGCTTTGAATGCGAGCATTTGCAGGTAATTAAGTCTTTTCAGATCCAGAGAGAGGGGTAACCCCAGGTTAAAGAGGTGTGAATTGTCTCAAGCCAGGACAGTTGGTAGGATTTCGCAGGCCAGATGGTGGGGGATGAATGTAATGTGACATGAATCCCAGGTCCCGGTTGAGGCCGCACTCATGTGTGCGGAACTTGGCTATAAGTTTCTGCTCGGCGATTCTGCGTTGTCGCGGGTCCTGAAGGCCGCCTTGGAGAGCGCTTACCCGGAGATCAGAGGCTGAATGCCCTTGACTGCTGAAGTGTTCCCCGACTGGAAGGGAACATTCCTGCCTGGCGATTGTGGCGCGAAGTGCTCCGAAAGCTAGTGATTTGAAACAAACCTGTTGGACTTTAATCTGGTGTTGTAAGACTTCTTACTGTGCTTACCCCAGTCCAACGCCGGCATCTCCACTTCATGTTTTAATCAGACCTGTGAAGGGAGAGTGCTGGGATTTTCCACTGTCACTCAGGCAAAAGAGTCAGTATCACCAAAGGCCTCTTTAGAAGGGCACTACTTAACAAAAAAACTAACCGGGTCTAAACAAACTAGCAGAGACATAAGCCAAATTCACATTTCTTTATATGTATCAGTACACAATGAATGTTTCACACTGCTTCTGGAAAGTCATGAACATGCTGGTAGGTCATTGGGTCATTCACAGTACGAGAGGAGGCAATTCAGCCCATCGAATGCATGCCGGCCGTCTGTGGAGCAGTCAGTCCCAGTCATCTACTCGATCCTTGTAACCCTGCAAGTTTGTTTCCTCCAAGTACCCGTTCCTTTTTGAAACATTGATTATTTCCGTTTCCACCATTCTGTTGGGCAGTGAGTTATCATAGAATTGTTGCAGCGCACAAATAAACCATTCAGCCCTTCTTGTCTGTGCTGGTCCTGAGAAGCTCAAATACCAACTGTATCAAGTCTCGTTAATGTAAAATTTACAGTGCAGAAGGAGGCCATTCGGCCCATCGAGTCTGCACCGGCCCTTGGAAAGTGCACCCCACTTAAGCCCACACCTTCACCCCTGCAACCCTTGTAACCGCACTTAACCTTATTGGGCACTAAGGGTAATTTAGCATGGCCAATCCACCTAACCTGCACATCTTTGGACTGTGGGAGGAAACCGGAGCACCCGGAGGAAACCCACGCAGACACGGGGAGAACATGCAGACTATGCACAAACAGTGACCCAAGCCGGAAATTGAACCTGGGACCCTGGCGCTGTGAAGTAACCGTGCCAACCATTGTGCTACCGTGCTACCCTCTCTTAAATAAAGTGACTGTTGCAAATGTGGAGTGGACTTCAAAGCATTGAGCAGACAGGCTAAAAGGGACATCAAATTATTTCTCACAGGCCTGCCATTGGTTTTACATCCTGTAACCGTGAGATGAGATGATGCAGGGAGATTAACCTGTCTTGATCATGAGGCAGTGAGATCAAACCAAACTGGATAGGGCCTGGTCCCGTAGGCTCCTTGGTCAGGGCTGCCCCCACGCGGGCAACGCAGCAGGGCAGAGACTGCCTTCTTTACTCCCCTCGCCCCTCCACGGACCCCATTCATCCCGTGCCTGAGCCTTTTCTTCAGGGACTGAAGGCCCTGTGGCTGTCTCGGGCACTTTCCATTGATATATTAATACACTTTTTTTTTAATTAACTGCATTCTGAAAAATAAACAGATCAAGGGGCATGGGGTCTGTAACAAGCACCATAGGCCCCGATAGAGAATGATAAAAGCAATGCTGAAGTTCAGAGATACGGCCCCAAATTGTCAGATTCATTAGCTCTGCCCAGCTGCACATAAAAATAATTCAGTAACACGTTTGATTTTTTTTAAACCAAGAGTGAATGAGTAAATTTTCCAGCTTGTAACATCCTCTCTTGCCGAATTAAACAGCTTTGTTTTATGAATTAGTTCAGATATTAAAATTAAATTTCAATGCAAAGCTCAGTTATTAGTTTCACAAAATAAATGTGAACACTCAAATTAAATATTCACTGTAGGCTGTCTTCCAATAAAATAGAATTTGGCCTTTGAAGTGTTTTTATTAATCTTCTCTGATGTGTCGGTTCTTTAAATTCCAGGAATGTGCAACGCTACTGCCAGCTCAGTGCTTCACTTGCTTTAATTTATTTTCTGGAGAAATTCTATTTATAATGAAAATCTTATTAAAACCGGACAAGAAAAATTAGTCCATAGCCTTGCCTTGGTGGGATAAAAACAAAATGACTGACCTAAGTTGAAGTGACATTTACAAATTACCTGTTAATTTAAACTACGTTGAAGGATGACAGAGTTGAGTTAGACTGACAGTAAGTTCGCACAGACTGACAGCTGTGGCCCAGTGGTTGTAAAGCTCCTGCAGTTAGCACATTTATCCACTTTGACAAGAAAAACTTCATAAGCAATAAATTCCGCCAAAATAAAAAAAAAATAAAAAAAACCTTTGCGTCAAAACTCTTCTGAGGACGAGTGGATGCCCGCATCTGTTAGCCCTGCGCTGGAAACTTGGTCCTGTGCTCCGAGCCAAGTCGTGTCGGCCTCAACTACTGTTACCCACCCACCACCACCCTCACCCCCTCGCCAAAGCAACAACATAGGACACTGGCCTTTTTAATGATATGCTACAGAATCTGACAGGGCCTCTCCCTGCTTCCAGTGGCTGCGGGACACCAGTTAATGCCCTGCAACCTAGAATTGTGCAGTGCGATACACCCCGTCGTCAAACATCACAGTCAAACACCAGTATCAGACTGATGGAAGTCACTCAGATAGAATTATTCAGCAAGGGGGTTTTCATTATTTTCACGTTTTAATAAAAGATTAGGGTGCACTAAAACTGTCATCAATGTTACAGGAGTGCGGATGATCCGGTGTGAGTTTACAGACATGTGGGGAGACACTCATTTAACTTTATTGTAAAGAAGAATGGAAGCTACAGCATGGGATGAGGCCGTTTGGCCCAACTGCTCTGTGCTGGTCTTCATGCACCACACAAGACTCCTCCTGCCCAACTTCACAAACCCTTTCAGCTGAAACTTTTATTCGCTTCTCCCTCATGGATTTATACAGAGTCTTAGTGTTTTACAGCACAAAGAGAGGCCCTTTGGCCATCAAGCATCTATTCTAGTCCCATTTTCCTGCACTTGGTCTGTAGCCCAGATCCCCTTAAATTATTATTTTTTTCACATTTCCACACACAACCAAATCTCAATATGGGACTCCACCCAGGGATAGGGGTGTGTTAGTTACAAGGGGCGTGATTCAGTGACCCCGTTGCACCTGGTGCGGATCCGGGCGCATTGGGTGAATCGCAGGAGCGCCCCAAATCGGACTCCATGCCATGCACAGGGCCGATTGTGAGTCACCTGACTCCCTCTGCCTGGCTCAATCTGGATCTCACCCTCGCTGGGCGAGAACTAGCTCTGGATATTTAAATGAGCCTAATGGCTCTTATAAATACCCAGACACCGGTTTCACCCCGTGCCCGGGACTGAACGGTCACGCCTGCCAGGGCACCGCTTCGTATTGGTTCACACAAACGTGAACCAGACGTAATGGCAGCTCAGTGGGTCATTAGAAAAACCCGGGTGGTCAGAGACAGGGCAAGGTGTTTTTTCTCTACTGCAGTTTTCCCCCGCTGAATGTCCAACCCGTGTACAACAGGTGACATGGTTTTCCCCTTACAGCCTTGTTTCTGACGGTTTCCATTTTGTGGATCTTCGCTCCAGCCCCTATCTGTGAAGCCTCTTTTGTTCCTAGCTCCATAGAGATGGCAACGTCCACAGCAGCTGCGGGAGTTAAACGCTTACAGTAAGCTGCTTCCTTTGAATAGCTTCACTGCGTAGTCCACATACTAGCCTATCACGTAGGGTGTCGTCTAGTGTTGCACCAAAGTCGCAGTATTTTCTAACCTTCTTCCTGACTACAGCAGTGGATGCGAAACCTTTCTGCAATTAACTATGGTTTAGATGAGAAATGCCCTTCTAAAACCTTCATTCGTTCGATATGGGTCTTTTCTCCAAGATTTGCTCGATGCACTAGACTTTGCAGTGGCAAAAATTTCACGCCCTACCGAACTGAGAAATGTTGCCAACTTTAGGTCCTCTGGTGTTTGATTCGCTATGAGATCTAATTGGAATCTCTCCTCATATGAGTTCCAGGTTTCTCAGTCTTCAACAAATGCATCCATGGTGCCCGTTTTTCCTGTCATTCCGGATACCGGCCCGAGGGTTTATACTTCAACCAACTTCCTCCCTTCCGATTCTTTTGAGTGGATGGAACAAGTGATCCCCTTATCCACAATACAACTTTGAATTTTTTTTTCTTTTTTGTCTGACTGTGATTTGGCTTTTTCCCATGTAATGGCCTGTACTGAGTCGGAAGACTTCTGAATCACAGTTTAACTTTGCCACATGTGCGGATCCCGCTGCCGAGACTCAACCTACTTCAATGGTAAGCAAGTTTTCGAACCTTTATCTTTTAAAAGCTTCAGCAGCGGCGGCTTTGCTTCACCCGACATGTGGGTCCAGTCCCGGGAATCTTTCTCCACTCTCAACCCGGTCTCCACTCTTCTGGTCGACGAGTTTTCTTTTAGCAATTTTTGTTTTATTGCCTCAGTCCTCGTCGCCAGTTTTCTCTTTTATTATTATTCCTCAAAGAGAAAAGGTATGGAGGTGTCACATTCTTGCGGACTCGATGACAGGTTCTATTTGGAGATGTCGCCCATACAATCTAAGATGGAGACCTGAAGTCTGCACAAACACTCTCCACTGATGTCTCTACAGATCACATGGTGTTCCACCAGCAGGGACGCATTCCCTGATCGATAATTCGAGAGTAGGTTGGAAAGAATGGGATTGTTCTTCTTGACGCAAATGAGATTGAGGGGATTGAGAGGTGTACAAGATTGACAGGCTTAGATAAAATAGACAGGTAGAAACACTTCCCGTTAGCCAATAATAGAAGGGCTACGAGGACATAGTATTAAGATTTTGGGAAAGAGATGCAGGGGACTATGAAGAAGACCTCTTCTACACAGTGTGTGGTGATGATCTGGAATTGACTGCCTGTGGGGATGGTGCAAGCGGAGATGATCAATGAATTGAAAAGGAAATTAGATGAGAACCTGAAGGAAGTAAACTTGTAAAGTTACAGCGAATCAAGCGGGGGATAGACTGAATGGAGTCAATGAGCAGAATGGTCTCTTTCTGTGCATAAGTGACTCTTTGGGCCAAATTGTCATAAAGCCGGAAGGGCCCCACGCCTTAGCCAAAATGGCCCCAAACCCGGCACCCACCATTCCCGCTCCCGGGGTGGGGGTTGCAGAACAGGGGCAGGAGATATTTCACTCATTCGCAATTCACAGAGGCAACTGTGTATTGAAAAATGTGACAGCCTTCAAACAGAAGCAATTTTGGTCACCCAGGTTCCTGAAACATGAACCGGGTGAATTAGACATTTGAGGACAAGGTTTAAACCTGCTGGAGTTACTTTGGATAGGTAAGATGCCCCTTTTGGGATTATTAAATTCCGCACACATGAGTGCGGCCTCAACCGGGACCTGGGATTCATGTCGCATTACATTCATCCCCCACCATCTGGCCTGCAAAATCCTACCGACTGTCCTGGCTTGATACAATTTACACCTCTTTAACCTGGGGTTACCCCATCTCTGGATCTGTAAAGATTTAATCACCTGCTAATGCTCGCATTCCTAGCATTGTTTGGCATCTTTGAATTTGTCTATATATGTGTTTCTGGAACAGACCTCTGCATTCACCTGAGGAAGGAGCAGCGCTCCGAAAGCTAGTGACATCGAAACAAACCTGTTGGACTTTAACCTGGTGTTGTAAGACTTCGTACTGGGATTATTAAGAGTAGACATGAATGTGCACAAACAGTGGACAAGGTTCGAGGGGGCTGGTGAGGCGGTGCAAGGGGTGTGCGGGGTGAGAGCTATGTTTCTGTTTTATTGTTTTTGTTGCAACTGGCACAAGGTCCCACAACACCAAGGCGGGTCTCTTCCACAGCCCGCCCCGGCACCCAGTAGCTACCGCCAAGCACTGGCTGACTCCAAATTCTTTCCAGAATCAGCGACTCCAGGTAGCATCCCTCTGCCCCCCCCCCCCCTGCCCCCCGCCAATCCCTTCTTCCCCCCACCACCTGACACCCCCAGAACAAAAATCTCAACATTCGGGTTTGTAGAGCCTTGAAATTCCGCAACGTACTTGACTTAAGGACAAAGATTCAGATCTCTGGCTGCGTCCCCTAACTGTCTGCTATTTTACACAATAGCACGTCGATTCGTTTTCTGACTTGGTTTTAAAAACATTACCAAGGTTTGTAATACGCTGCGTTGAATCCATCGGTGAGGAGGCCATTAGTTAGAGCAGAGCAGTGGGCGTGTGAGATCTGACATGCAGCAGCACAGCAGTCTTCTCAAGCAGGGTGAAACAGCTTACAAAAATATCATTTTCAGACCAATTGACTCGTACACAAAGAACAAAGAACAAAGAAAAGTGCAGCATATTATATTAAATGTATTAGAGGGATATACAATGGGAAAACGTGAAAAGACTCAAGTATCTTGTGAGCTGGCCGTCTAACTCTCATCGACTGACGTCAGAACGGAGGTCTGGCTCCAAACTTGAAAATTACCCGCAATTTACAGTTTATAAACAGGCCATTCTGTCCATCTGCTCTTTGCTGGTGATTCTGTTCTACATGGGCATTCATCCTTCCTCCCATATCCAATGCTTTCTAAACCTCAAACCGTGCAAATTCACTGGAAGTGTTTTGAGAGCTGGAAGATCATATTCTCTTCATCTAAAAGCTGGAAAATTGAAATAAAAACAGAAAATGCCGGATAAAGCCGGTAGATGTGGCAGCAGCTGTGGAGAGAGAGACAAAGTTAACGTTTTGAGGCCATATGGCTCAGTCCAAAGATGTGCAGGTTAGGTAGATTGGCCGTGCTAAATTGCCCCTTAGCGTCCAGGGACGTGCAGGTTAGGCGAGGTTCCCGGGGATAGGGCAGAGGAGTGGGCCGGGGTAGGACACTCTTTCAGAGGATCCGACTCGATGGGCCGAATGGCCTTCTACTGCACTGTGGGAATTCTAGTCTATGATCTATAGACTCTACTGAAGACGTCATAGGGACTAGAAACAATTAACTCTGTTTCTCTCCCCGCGGATGTAGCCGGACCTGTTGAGTTCATCCAGCATTTTCTGTTCTTATAATCTCGTCATCACTTGGTTCCTCCAATCGGTAGGAATCTCCTTACTCCTGCCAGCTTGTGACCAGCCCTGCTCTATTCCCACACATTCCCGGGAAGTGCTGCAAGCTGGTGAACTTAAGGTTGGTGGACGGGGGCAGTGGGGGGGGGGGGTGGAAGGCGAGGTGGGAACAGCGGGGAACCGGACAATCTGGTGATAAGACGGCGCTTACGCTCCACGAAGGCAGCCTAGGCGGATGAAGGACGGAAGATGTGGTGGGCAATGAATTAGGTTCATTCATAGTCTTTGTGGGGGAGGTCGGGGGGGGAGGGGGGGTTCTTCTGGCGCTTTGCGTATTGTGCCTGCGTCTGAGGCAGAAGGTCCATGTTCCAGTCTCAGGACTTGATGGCTGTGTTCATAACGAGGCCAAACAGATTGAGCATCAACTTGTAAATCCTTCTGCCGCACAGCGATGGCAGCCAATAAGAGCGGCAGAGATTTCCTGGTCAGCCCATGTGATGGAAAGGAAGGTAGAGCCTCCACCATCATTCTCCCGAGCCCCAGACGACACATGCTTGTAATAAAGCGACTCAGACTCCCGGAGTGAACTGTAATACACACCAAGAGCCTTGTTAACGGTGAGTTAAGGAGGCCGACTGAGATTGTCCAGTCAGCCTCCAGTTGCTCCATGTGAAAGGCGCAGTTGATACCAGGAAGTGAGCAGCATGCAGCAGCCTCCGCAACTTGGCCTTCCAGCCCTTGGTGGGGGGGCAGCCAAAGGTCACCCTATGGACGGATTCTGTTCTATTGTCATATTCAGAGGCACAGAACTGTTACGCGCAGGAGGCCATTTCGCCCATCGTGCCTGCGTTGGCTCTCCAAACGAACATTATGACTCAGTGCCTGCCTTTTCCCGCACTCCCCGCATTGCTTCTATTCAAATAATCATCTAATGCCCTCTTGAATGCCTCGATTGAACCTGCCTCCACCACACTTCCAGGCCGTGCATTTGCTTCTTTTGCAAATCACTTTCAATCTGTGCCCTCTCGTTCTTGATCCTTGTACGAGCAGGAACAATTTCTCTCCGCCTGCTCTGCCCACCCCCTCATGATTTTGAACATAGAATCATTGAATCACTCCAGTGCAGAAGGAGGCCATTGGGCCCGTTGAGTCTACACCGACCCTCTGAAAGAGCACCCTACCTAGGACTACCACCGTCCTATCCCCTTAACCCCAGAACCCCACCTAACCTACGCATCTTTGGAAACCAAGGGGCAATTTAGCATTACCAGTCCACCTAACCTGCACATCTTTGGACATCTCTATCAAATCCTCTCTTAGCCTTCTTCTGTCCAAGGACAACAGTCCCAACCTCTCCAATCTATCCTCATAACTGGCGTTTCTCTACTCTGGAACTATTTGTGAAGAAATAATTGCCAGTTGTTATGAGAATGTACATCCAGAGTGCCACATTTTACTGAGTTGAGAGGGCGGGAAGGTTAAACACCTTTGCCATTGGTTTTCCATGTGCACGATTTGTGGAACGTAACCACATAGTTTCAACTTAAGAAATCCGTCATAGTAAACAAACCACTGGACGGTGATCGATGATGGCTCGTGATATGCTGATAGGGGAGGTTGAAGAGAAGTGGGAGGAGACTCACGAGGAGCAGAGAGGTAAACGTAGGAAGACTGAGCCAAATGGATCGTCTCTCTGCTGTAGACGACACATGATCATAGAATCATAGAATCCCGACAGTGCAGAAGGCGGCCATTCGGCCCATTGAGTCTGCGCCAGGCCCCCCCCAAAAGAGAACCCTAGCCAGACCCACGGCCCCTCCCTATCCCCGCATCTCCAACTAACTTTTGGGCACCAAGATTACCATCGCCAATCCATCTAACCTGCACATCTTTGGAAACAATTCAGTCCAAATCCCAAAACGCACGAAGAAAACTCCTGTCAACATGGAACAAGGTGTTCGTTTCTGAATAGATTTACAGGTGTAGATCCGGGGCCGCTCGTAATTCTTAACAGGAGCCATCTGCTGCTGAAGCATCTGTTTCAGCAGCGGTGATGTGATTCTGAGCGAATAACAGTGCAGACAGAAGAATAAACCATCAATTCTGAAGTCACACTGGTGGTTTGAAAACCCAAGCCATATCAATCACGTCCTTGCAAAGTACAGGAGCTAAAGGTGTGCTGCTGCAGTTGGGAAAATAATTGGCAATGAAGCCTTCTATTATTTTGTCAGGTACACAGATTGCTGAACTACATAAAGCCCGATGAGATCGGCAGATTGAGATCACAAAGCGCCTCGCACTACAAATGTTAATGCGCCCCATTCAGCTTGGGTGGAGTTGGAGGAGAAAGCTGGTACGATTACGTAGTGCGTCCATTAAAGTAATGTCATTGTCGTCTCAGAGCTTTACAGCACAAAAAGAGACCCTTTGGCCCATTAAGTCTGTACCAGCCGTCAAGCGGCGATCAATTCTGATCCTATTTTTCAGCACTTGGTCCGTCGCCTTGTCTGCTATGGGTACGATGTGTGGTTGTTGTCTCGGGAATTAGAGCATGAGAAATGTAACTCCCGGCAGAAGGTTTTACAGGGAACCACGGTCTCAGGATGTGGGTAATGCAGCTCATTCCCAGTTCCATGGAGGACATTTCCTCAAATCCCCTTGGAATTTCCTGCCCCTCAACCCAAAACCATGCCCCCCCCTTGTGATTGACTCCCTCAACCAAGGGGAACAGCTGCATCCTATTTACCCTGTCCAAACCCCTCATAATCCTTAGCACCTCAACCATGTCCCCCCCTCAGCCTTCTCTGCTCTGAGGAAAACAATCCAAGCCTATGCAGCCACTCCTTATGCTTCATAGAAACATAGAAAATAGAAGCAAGAGGAGGCCATTCGGCCCTTCGAGCCTGCTTCGCCATTCATCATGGCTGATCATCAAGTTCAATACCCTGATCCCGCGTCCCCCCCCATATCCCTTTAGAGTTATATCCAATTCCTTCTTGAAATTACACAACTACTTTCTGAAGTAGTGAATTCCACAGATTCACCATTCTCTGGCTGAAGAAATTTCTCCTCACCTCAGTCCCAAAAGGTTTGCCCCTTGGTAGCATGGTAGCACAGTGGTTAGCGCAATTGCTTCACAGCTCCAGGGTCCCAGGTTCGATTCCCGGCTTGGGTCACTGTCTGTGCGGAGTCTGCACATTCTCCCCGTGTGCCCGTGGGTTTCCTCCGGGTGATCCGGTTTCCTCTCTCAGTCCAAAGATGTGCAGGTTAGGTGGATTGGCCATGCTAAATTGCCCTTAGTGTCCCAAATTGCCCTTAGTGTTGGGTGGGGTTCCTGGGTTATGGGGACAGGATGGAGGTGTGGGTTTGGGTAGGGTGCTCTTTCCAAGAGCCGGTGCAGACTCAATGGGCCGAATGGCCTCCTCCTGCACTGTAAATTCTATTATCATCAAACTATGTCCACTAGTTCTGGACTCCCCAACCATCAGGAACATTCTTTCTGAATCTACCCTGTCTAATCCTGTTAGAATTTTGTAAGTTTCTATGAGGTCCCCTCACACTCTTCTGAATTCCAATGAATATAATCGTAACCAATTTAGTCTCTCCTCATATGGCAGTCCCGCCATCCCAGGAATCAGTCTGGTAAACCTTCACTGCACTCCCTCCATAGCAAGAACATCCTTCCTCAGATAAGAACATCAAAACTGCTCACAATACTCCGGGTGTAGCCTCACCAATGCCCTATACAATTGCAGTAAAACATCTCTATTCCTATCCTCAAATCCTCTTGCTATGAAGGCCAACATACCATTTGCCTTCTTTACTGCCTGCTGTACCTGCGTGATTACTTTCAGCGACTGATGCATGAGGACACCAAGGTCTCGCTGAATATCCACCTCTTTAAATTTACACCCATTTAAATAATAATCTGCCATCCAATTATGCTGCCGAAATGGATAACCTCACATTTATCCACATTATACTGCATCTGTCATGCATGTGTCCACTCACTCAGCCTGTCCAAATCCCGCTGAAGCATCTCTGCATCCTCCTCACAGCTCACCCTCCCACCCAACTTTGTATCATCTGCAAATTTGGAGGTAATACATTTAATTCCCTCGTCCAAACCATTAATATATAATGTGAACATTGGAGTCAAAGCACAGATCCCTGCGGTGCCCCATTAGTCACTGCCTGCCAATCAAAAAAAGACCCATTTATTTCAACCTTTTACTTCCTGTCTGCTAACCAGCTTTCTATGCATCTCAAGACACTATCCGTAATCCATGCTCTTTAACTTTACATATTAATCTGCTATGTGAGATCTTGTCGAAAGCCTTCTGAAAGTCTAAATAAACCACATCCACCGGTTCTCCCTGGTCAATTCCATGAGTTATATCTTCAAAGAATTCCTGTAGATTTGTCCAGCATGATTTTCCCTTCATAAATCCATGCTGACTTAGTCTGATGACACCACTGCTTTCCAAATGCTGTGTTCCGAAATCCTTGATAATGGACTCCAGCAACTTCCCTACTACCGACGTTAGGCTCACTGGTCTATAATTCCGTTTTCTCTCTACCTCCCTTTTTGAATAGCAGGGTTACATTCGCGACCCTCCAATCTGTAGGAACCATTCCAGAGTCCAAATAATTTTGGAAAATAACTACCAATGGATCTACTATTTCTAGGGCCACTTCCTTAATTACTCTGGGATGAAGATTATCAGGCCCTGGAGATTTGTCCGCCTTCAATCCTGTTAATTTCCCCCAAACCATTTGTTTACTAATACTAATTTCCTTCAGTTCCTCACTGAAACTTGTGTTTCTCAGAACTTCCGGTATATTTTTCATGTCCCCCTTTGTGAAGACAGAAGCAAAGTACAAATTTAGTTGTCAGCCATTTCTTTGTCACCTGTTATGAATTTCCCTGTTTCTAACTGTATGGGGCTTACATTAGTTTTATTAATCTTTTTCTCTTTACACACCTATAGAAACTTTTACAGTCAGTTTTTTATGTTCCTTGCTTTCAAATTGTATTTTCCCCTCTTTTATCAATCCCTTGGTCCACCTTTGCTGACTTTTGAACAGTTCCCAATTCGCAGGTTTATTGCTTTTGTTGCTAATTTGTATATCTCTTCTTTAAATCTAATACTATCTCTAATTTCCCTTGGAAGCCATGGTTTGGCCACAGTTCCCTTTCTACTCTTGCGCCAAATAGGAATAAACAACTTTTGGAGTTCGCCTATTCATTCCTTGAATGCCTTCCATTGCCTACCACTGTCCTTCCTTTCAGTAATGTTTCCCAGCATAGCCAACCTGTGCCTCATGCCATCATAGTTACCTTTACTGAGGTTAAGGGCCTTGGTCTCAGAATCAACTACCTGATTATCCACCTTGATAAAGAATTCTACCACATTATGGTCACTCATCCCCAAGGGTTCTCTCACATCTAGATTGCCAATTAATCGTTTCTCATTGCACAACACCCAGTCAAAGCTGGCCTGTTCCCTTGTTGGTTCCTCAACATACTGGTCCAGAAAAACATCCCGTTTGCACTCCAGAAATTCCTCTGTATTGTACTATGACTAATTTGAGTCACCAAATCGATAAGCAGATTAAAGTAACCCATAGTCACAGGTGTTCCTTTATCATATGCATCGCCGAATTCCTGTCTAATGCTATTCCTAACATTGCCACTGCAGTTTGGTGGTCTCTATAGCACCCCTATGAATATTTTTTTTCCCCTTGATGTTTCTTAACTCGATCCATACAGATTCCACATCGTCTGTGCTAATATATTTCCTCAATATTGTATCAATGTCTTCTTTAATCAACAATGCAACTCCACCACCTTTTCTTTTCATAGAATTTATCAAAGAATCTACAGTGCAGAAGGAGGCCAGTCGGCCCATCGAGTCTGCACCAGCCCTTGGAAAGAGCACCCCACCCAAGCCCAAGCCCACGTCTCCACCCTATCCCCATAACCCCGTAACCTTTTTGGACACTAAGAGCAATTTAGCGTGGCCAATCACCTAACCTGCACATCTTGGACTGTGGGAGGAAACCGGAGCACCCAGAGGAAACCCACGCAGATAGAGAGAGAACGTGCAGACTCTACACAGTTAGTGACCCAAGCCGGGAATCGAACCCGGGGTCTTTGGCACTGTGAAACAACAGTGCTACAGTGCCACCTAGTTCTCTGCCTATTACTTTTCTTATTCTCCTTTCTGTCTTTTTCTCTTGTTCTGATTGCCCCTGCTCTGAATCCTTACATAGAATCCCACCCCCCTGCCATATTATTTTAAACCCTTCCCAACCGCTTTAGCAAATATGCCCCCAAGGACATCTGTCCCAGTCCTGCCCAGGTGTAACCAATCCAGTTTGTATGGGTTCCACCTCCCCAGAACCTGTCCCAAAGCCCCAGGAATCTGAAACCCTCCCCCTCACACCATCTCTTCAGCTACGTATTCATCCGATACATAGAATATAGAACATACAGTGCCGAAGGAGGCCATTCGGCCCATCGAGTCTGCACCGACCCACTTCAGCCCTCACTTCCACCCTATCCCCATAACCCAATAACCCCTTCTAACCTTTTTGGACACTAAGGGCAATTGTGACAATAAGCGATTTTCATTTAGCATGGCCAATCCACCTAACCTGCACATCTTTGGACTGTGGGACGAAACCGGAGCACCCGGAGGAAACCCACGCACACATGGTGAGAATGTGCAGACTCCACACAGACAGTGACCCAGCGGGGAATCGAACCTGGGACCCTGGCGCTATGAAGCCGCAGTGCTATCCACTTGTGCTCCCTTGCTGGCCCTATTATTTCTACTCTGACTAGCATGTGGCACTGGTAGGAGTCCTGAGATCACTATCTTTGAGGTCCGACTTCTCAACTTTCTTCCTAACTCCCGATATTCTGCTTTCAGGACCTCTTCCCTTTTTTTTTACCTATGTCGTTGGTCCCGATGTGCACCACGACCACTGACTGTTCACCCTCACCCTCCAGAATGTCCTGTAACCGCTCTGAGACATACTTGATCCATGAATCCTTGATTCGTCCCAGGCAACATCCTGGTAAATCTCCTTTGTACCCCCTCCAGTTCAATCACCAGAACTGTGGAGCAGGTGTAGGCCACAAGGCCCGTGAAGCCTGCTCCACCATTCAATGTGATCCTGGCTGACCGTGAGGCTACAACTCAACTCTCCTGCCTGCTCCCCACATCCCTTCACTCCCTGAGACGGCAAACATCTACCTATACCAGCCTTAAATGTATTCTCTACCCTCTGGGGTAGAGAGTTCTAAAGATTGACAGCCCTTTGAGTGAAGGGGTTTCTCCTCACCTCTCCAGCATGGAGGCAGCACCCATGCAGGGTGTACCTTGCATATGTGCAGAGTTATGTCACCAATAAATGGTTCCCGTTCAACCACCCAAGCCTCCAGTCCTCTCTGCAAAACACCAAGTAACCTTAAAGGTGCCTTAACCTCGACCACCAATGACCTCAAATGAGGGAAGTCTCCATTACAGTAGTCGCAGGCCTTCGACACTGCCTGCACTTCCTCTGAAGGAATGAATAACATGCAACCGGTGGAGAGTGTGGCAGCCGAGAGGACTGTCACCACAAGGGTGGATTTCAGCTTTCAGCTGCGGGCCAGTGGCCAGAGGCTCACATCTTACATTCAAAACAGACGTCTCATTTCAGATTGCTGACCTCAGTGTTGGGTCACTGAGATAACGTGCCCAGCCTCTGATCGGTCCCAAGGGAACCTAATCGGAAAGGGATGAGCTCACCCTGTGATACTTCTGTGGAGTCAAGAAAGGGATTCCTGCTCAATCCAGACCTACAAAAGCAGAACTTGGCAAAAGACTTTGGAGCCATTTTAGCTGGTCACACGAGCAGGGTGCATACTTCATCCATGTGGTGATATGCATCACTGTAAATACACAAGGAGTTAATGTAAATACACTAGAACTATATAAACACTAGAGGGAGCACCAGAGACAGCAACCAATAGGTCAGTAAGATAGGACACGACCAATGGGCAGTCACGACACACACAGAGGTGACACTACCACAAGGGGGCTACGCACAGGACACACATGCCCTTTCTCTTTCCATAGGCGACACTCAGAGAGACAGGGGCAGATCAGGAGGCATCACACCCACCGCATGGATTAGAGCAGACTGGTTAGTTAGATTGAGTTACTATAGTAAGATTAGCAGGAGAGTCGAACCCAAGTAGGAGAATTGTTAACTGTTCAATAAATGTGTTAAACCTATCTCCAAGTCTGAACCTTCCTTTGTCAGAGTATACATCAAGGAAGCAGCTTGTGCCACATGAAGAAGCATAACACAACAATCCCCATATCCCTTAATATTACAAAGTAGGATCCGTGTTTCCTTCATGATATTGACTGAAGATTGTTACGGAGAGGCAAGAGGAAATTGGAACTTCTTTATCCGCTCTCCACCTGTCCTAATGTCCTAAGCAGAGGTAATTTTGAATTAGCTTTAAAGTCGGCAGTGGCGTATCTCCCCAAGCACTCAGTTTTGGTGGTGGTTTAGCTCAGTGGGCTAGACAGCTAGTTTATGATGCAGAACAAGGCCAGCAGCGCGGGTTCAATTCCCGTACCAGCTGTGAATTCTGAATTCTCTCTCAGTGTTTCCGAACAGGCGCCGGAATATGGCGACTAGGGGCTTTTCACAGTAACTTCATTGCAGTGTTAATGTAAGCCTACTTATGACAATAAAGATTATTTATTTATTTTATAGGTAACACGCAGAAAACTCTCTTCATGATTAACTCAGAAACTCAGAAAGTTGTTTCATTTAGCATGTTCAAACCTGACGGTGGGGGACTGGTGTTGGGCGGGGGGGGGGGGGGGGGGGGGGGGGGTATTGTTCGCAACCACACCACACACACATGAAGACAGTAAGGGAAATAAAAAAGAGGCAGATTTTTGCAACTATGAATAAATGAGTGTGAAAGATCCGCTGGAATGAATGTGATTTCCAGAGTGCGGAAAGTCGAAGTTCAGAGGGTGTTTGCTTTGTGTCAGAGTTCAGTCCAGATGAGTTGCTGACTGGAGTTGAGACACGGTTGTCGTGTTGGGTGTTCCGCTATGCAGACGAACCAACACGGTTGCAGGTGGTACAACTCTGTTTTATTACTATCAATAACAACATCTGTAAACTTATGACTGTGGTTCATTCTTTACCCTTTCACCTGCGGACCCAGCCCGTACACTATCTTAGAGAGGCACTCAGCACATAGTGTATGTCTGAGTGGCTTGCGGTGAGCTCTGTGCCCTGAGCTGTCTCCTGCTGGAATGAGCGGGAACTGTGGTGTTCCCCGGTTTATAGTGCGTGTGCTCTCGCTTGTGATTGGCTGTGATGTTGCGTGTGTGTTGATTGGTCCGTTGATCTGTCCATCAGTGTGTATGTGTGTTTGCACCATGATGTTTATCTGAATATCATAACAACGGTGACCAGCTGTTTGGCCAGCTGGGGCTTGTGCCAAAGGTCTCTGCAATTAGTTGGTGATTCAGCAGGCTGAGGGTTTCTTAGTTCTCAAAGGAATATAGAGATTTGAAAATGGCCACTCGAGTCACCTGGCCATCTTTCTCCACAACGATTGCAAAAGGGATGTTTATCTAGGGTGTGAATTAACGGAAATGAAACAGAGTCCCGTGTCGAGCGCGTTTAGCCAGGCGTTTCCCCAGCTAGAGCCCACCGAGGCTGCACTTAGTCCTGTTTCCTGCACTAACGAGCTCCAATCTCTAGGCCCCCCCCCATTGTGGTCTCTGGACCCCCCCCCCATGCCCCAATGCACCAATAAGGGGGTCATCAAGCCCCCTGCACCCCACCTCATAAGGGTAGTGCATCTCCAGGCCCAATCCCAGGCAAAGGCATGATGTCACCTGGGCACCTTGGCACTGCCAGCCTGGCACCACCCGACACCGGTCACTGCCACCTGGGCACCCTGGTACTGCTGGGGTAGCACCCAGGTGGCACTGCCATGATGCCAGGCTGGCAGTGCCATGTTGCCCGGGTGACACCAGGGGTGCCAGGGTCCCCCGCCCAGAGCCCAACAACGCAAAGGCTCCCGATCGCCTAGGAGACCCTCTTCCCCCACTTCCCTCCCCCAGTGCTGTTACGCCTGCTCTGGCTGGTTTAGCTCAGTGGGCTAGACAGCTGGTTTGTGATGCAGAACAAGGCCAGCAGCGCGTGTTCAATTCCCGTGCCAGCTGAGAATTCTGAATTCTCCCTCTGTGTTTCCGAACAGGCGCCAGAATGTGGTGACTAGGGGCTTTTCACTTCATTGCAGTGTTAATGTAAGCCTACTTGTGATAGTAAAGGTTACTTACTTACTTCTGCACTGTAAATTCTATGATTCTATGGTCCATGTTTGCGGAAACCATTGCCAAACGGCGTCTGCTCGGGGTCTTCGAGGCAAGGCCGTTAGGTCCCGGGCGCTGGGTAGACCAAGTTAAACTAACTGCTCACTTGAATATGCAAATCTGGGTCCCGATGTCAATGGGCGGCATCCAGATCATGATGCCTTGCGAGATCTCGTGAGCCTCTCGCGAGATTTACCGGCCTGGTTGCGCTCCGAGTCAGACGCGGCGAGGTCGAAAGACCTCTAGATTCTGGGGTGAACTTTAGTTTCAATGCTGAAAATGTCTCATCCATTAGCTTTTGAAAGATTCACCATCCATACTGAAGACCTTGGCTGACCCTCCGAATCCACTGGAAGGGTAAACTTATAAAGATGCAAATAAAACCAGAAAATATTGGACAAACTCAGCAGATCCACAGCATCTGTGGAGAGGGAAGCACAGTTAATGTTTTGAGTCCATTGACCCTTCCACAGAACTGAAATGGGATAGAAATGCGATGAATTATATCATTGGAGAGGTTATGGGGCAGAATGTAAAGTCAATGATTGTTCGGAGCTGAGGAGAGATTGGTGAAGATATCATGGACATAAGACAAATAGGCTGTTAATATTGCCATTAGGAGCTGAAAAGTGTTCACTGTCGGAAAGTTAGGATAGCAGAACGTGTTAATAGGGGAACAAAGTTCAGTGGGAGCAAAATTGAACAACAAGGGACAGGTGGCCATGTAGGGAGGGGTGCGATTATGTTGGAGAAGACCAGGGGAACCAAATAACCACAATCAAAAGGGGGCACTCAAGGTGGAGGAAAGGACACAGTTTTTTACACAGAGTGTGGTGGTGGCCTGGAATGCACTGTCAAGTGAGGTGGTTGAGGCCGATACGTTAGCGACCTTTAAGACTTATCTGGATAGGCACATGAACAGACGGGGTATAGAACGATACCAGCGGTTGGTCTAGATAGGACACATGTTCGGCACAGGCTTGGAGGGCCGAAGGGCCTGTTCCTGTGCTGGATTGTTCTTTGTTCAGTCCAAAGTTGTTGAACTCAATGTTGAGTGCAGGAGGTTGTAACGGGCCTCATCGGAAGATGGGGTGTTGTTCTTCCAGTTTATGTTGGGCTTCACTAGACCATGCAACAAGTCAAGGATGGACATGTGGGCATGAGAGCAAGGTGCTGAGTTGAAATGACAAGGGACTGGAAGGTTGGGACCATGCTTGCGGACGGAAAGGAGGTGTTTGGTCTTCCCAGTGTGGAGGGGATCGCATTGGGAGCAGCGAATACAATAGACCAAATTGGAGGAGGTAGAAGTGAAATGTTGCATCACATGAACAGAGGTTTTGAGCTCTTGGGACAGTGAGGAGGGAGGAGACAAAGGGTCAGGTGTTGCATCTTCCGCGATTGCATGCAGAGGTGTTATGGGAAGGCGATGAAAGGCTGGGGATGAAGGAGGACTAGGATGCCGAGAAGCAGTGGTCCCTGCGTAATGCTGACAAGGGGGGGTAAGAGGATGTGTTTAGTTGCGGCATCATGCTGGAGTTAGCAGAAATGGGGGAGGATGATCCTTTGAATGTGGAGGCTGGTGGGGTAAAAAGTGACAAGAGGGACCCTGTTATGGTTCTGGGAGGAAGTGGAAGGAGTGAGGACAGAGGTGCGGAAGATGGGTGGAATTTGGTTGAGTGCCCTGTCAACCTCAGAACATAGAACATACAGTGCAGAAGGAGGCCATTCGGCCCATCGAGTCTGCACCGACCCACTTAAGCTCTCACTTCCAACCTATCCCCGTAACCCAATAACCCTTCCTACCTCTCCTAACATTTTACACACTAAGGGCAATTTATCATGGCCAATCCACCTAACCTGCACATCTTTGGACCGTGGGAGGAAACCAGAGCACCCGGAGGAAACCCACACAGACAGTGACCCAGCGGGGAATCGAACCTGGGACCCTGGCGCTGTGAAGCCACAGTGCTAGTCATAGATATCATCCTAGATATCATAGATATCATAGAATTTACAGTGCAGAAGGAGGCCATTCAGCCCATCGAGTCTGCACCGGCCCTTGGAAAGTCACTTGTGCTACCGTGCTGCCCTCAGTGGGGGCGGGGAGAGCGGGAGCAGGGAAACCTCGGTTGAGATATAAATGGCATCCATTTTTCCTCAATGATTCCCCTTTGAGATGGACCTTGGCAATTTCAAGTGCGAGGTGGGTCTGTTAACACCTTCGCAAAAATAGTTTTGACCCCTGTTATGACCGGTTTTGTGATTATAATATCCTTACAATCGGGTGTGAGATTCCATGACGATGAGAGGATTATTTTATTCTCGGAACTTCTGCTGGAAACTTCCAGAAAAAAGGACCAATCCTGTGGTCATGTGACTTGTGGCAGCCATTTTGTTGGGCTCAGAAGAAATTCCATTCTAAAAATAGCAAACCAAAAATATGACACGCATTTTGGATTTCTTTCCTGTCTGATTGACGTAACATTTTTTACTGGCTAATGGGGCGTGGGCATCACTGGTAAGGCCACTATTTATTGTCTATCCCTAATTACCCTTGAGCAGGTGGTGGTGAGTTACCTCCTGGAGCTATTTCAGTCCATGTAGTGACGGTAAACCCACAGGAGGGAGCTCCAGGATTTTGTCCCAACAACGGTGAAGAAATGGTGATGTGGTGCCAAAGGTCACAGGTTTGAAAGATACTGTTGAAGACATCTTGCTGGGTTGCTGCAATGCATCTTGTATATAGAATACACAGCTGCAACTGTGCACTATTTGTGGAGGGAATAACTGCTGAAGGTGGTGGGTAGGGTGTCGATCAAGTAGTCTGCTTGGCCTGGGCACTGTTGAGCTTCTTGAGTGTTGTCGGAGCTGCACTCATCCAGGCAAGTGGGGAGTGTTCCATTACACTCCTGACTGGTGCCTTGTAGGTGGTGGACTCGCCTTGGGGAGTCAGGAGGTGGGTTACTCTCCTCAGAACTCCAAGAGTCTCCCTCCTCTTGTAGCCACAGTATTTATATAGCTGGTCTAATTGAGTTTCTGCGCAATGGTGTGTCCAGGATGTTGATAGTGGGAAGGTTCAGCGATGGTAATGTTGATGACAAGGTTGGATTCTCTTTCTGGTGATGGTAGCAAGTACCACTCATGTCACATGTCAACCCAAGCCTGAACATTATCCAGATTTCCCTGCGTATCCAAGATGAGGAGATGCCGGCGTTGGACTGGGGTGGGCACAGTAAGGAGTCTTACAACACCAGGTTAAAGTCCAACAGATTTATTTGGAATCATGAAATTTCGGAGCGTAGCTAATGATTCCAAATTAACCTTTTGGACTTTAACTTGGTGTTGTAAGACTTATGATTGTTGCGAATGGATATGATAGTGCCACATGACTAATAATCCAGAGGTCCAGGCCAGTGCTCTGGGGACACGGGTTCAAATCCCATCATGCAGCTGGTGGAATTTTAATTCAATTAATAAATCTGGAATATAAAACTTGTCTCAATGAGCATTTTGGACAACATTCCTGTTGTAAAAATATCTCCAATGCCCTTTGTGATCTGCCATCCTCGGTGGCACAGTGGTAAGAACTGCTGCCTCACAGCTCAGGGACCTGGGTTCAATTCCAGCCTCTGGTGATTGGCTGTGCGGAGTCTGCACGTTCTCCCAGTGTCTGCGTGGGTTTCCTCCGGGTGCTCCGGTTTCCTCCCACAGTCCAAAGAAGTGCAGGTTAGGTGAGATTGCCCATGATGAATGTGAAGGGCTATGGGGACAGGGCAGGGGTGTGGGCCTAGGTAGGGCTGCCTTTGGAGGGTTGGTGCAGACTCGATGGGCCAAATGGCCTCCTTCTGGCACAGTAGAGATTCTAAATCATCACTCAGTCTGGCCCACAACTCCAGACCCAAAAGCAATGTGATTGACTCTTAACCACCCTCTTCAGTAGCTTAACAGCCCACTCAGTTCAAGGGCAATTAGGGATGGGCAACATCCTGCCTGTGATTCCCACTCCTTGAAAGAAATAAAGGGAAGGGGGGGTAAAGTGTTCATCTGAACCCCACCAAGAGTCATGGAAGTTTACAGATCACTGGCTTTGTAAAGTCACGGAAAACGTGAACCGTAACGGTGATTGTTGTTGCTGTAATTAGAATAGAGTGGTGTGGTTAATAAATTAGGAGCGTTAACTGATCCCAGGGAATGAGAGGGTTGCGGAGGGAGTTGCCCCTAGTGATATGCTGTGAATTGCAAATCACCACACTGGCGCTCAAACTCTCTCTCTCACAACAACACAAAACTGATCGCAAAAGTTTACACACGCCAATCCTGCAAAAGGAAAAGATTATCTGGAAGTGTTGCTGCACTTTTGTGCGGCTCAGAGTCATTGTGCACTTGGCTTTGCCCATCATCACCACACTGCACAGGGGGAGTTAGCAGCAAGGCAGAGAGTCATTTATCTCAACTCTCAAGTTAAGCTTATTGTTTTCAAGCGCCTGGCTTCTTTGCAAACACCGTTCAGCAATAGAAGACACACATATTTAGACTTCTCTCATTGCTATTCCGGAGCTGATTTTTTTTTAAAATGCCGGAGCCACAATTAATAAAGAGCCGGGAGACTAATCTGTTTCTGAGGATAAGGCAATAAAGAGAGAGAGAGGGAAATCTTGGGAAAACCCTCATCGCCGAATAAAGGAAAGTCCATCAACTTTATTAATCTGCAGCCATCAGTTAGGTAGCATATTGTGCCCAGTAACTTAAGACCAGCTCTGGAAAATGCTAATATTGCTTCCCCTGAACTGTTTATGATTTTTGAGGATGTTTGATTTATAAATCCAATTAAACTCGGTCGAAATCCCAGACTTTTTTCCCCTCTAAACATTTGCCCTATTCACCATGCCGAAGTCTTTGGCCCCACCTTGTTCTGCACAAATGTTTCTCCGCACCTGCATCGAAACAAAACGGAGAGGAATCTTTAATGCTGCAGCAATAATCCGCAGACAGAAACTCCCCTGGATATTCCTGGATGCCCCATCCCCATCTCCACTGCAATTCTTTTGCCAACTTTACTGAGGCCTCCCTTTCTGTCTTGTTCACAGGATCTGAATGTTACATACAAAGCAAACTCCCCTTAATGAAAAAAAAGCTACTTCCAGTGAAGTCTCAGTTCATTGAACGCCAATAAACTTGGTGCAACGAGAAAGAAATTGTTTTAATATTCTTTGAGAATGGCTACATTCTGGTTGCCGGGCGACAAGGTCACATGCTCAGCGGGTTCATGCCTCAACCAGTTGTGTTGCGGTGTGTGTGTGTGTGCTGGCGATGATTTATTCAAACCTCGCTTTAGCACTGCTGTTTGCACCCTCATTGCCTTAATGTAGCCAGGCCTTCATTCATAACTGTCAAGGATTTGTTCATCTGGACTCGTGCTTGTCGCCTCTGCGATTGTGTGCAGAATGCATTTCCCTGCGTGGTAACACAGGGCGACTCCCAGTTTGCAAAAATGCCCATCATTCCACATGTCCAAGGGGCCAATTCCAAAGGTGTGCAGGTTAGGGGAACTGGCCGTATCTTTTTATTAAAACAGTAAAAAAACTACATACAAGGCCAAACGGTACAAACACTAATTTTGTGTTGGAGAAACAGGGGACCCGCCCCTCAGTACCAACGTGTGGGGAGTGGGGGGGGGGGGGGGGGGGGGGGGGGGGGTAGGATACTCCGATTATTAAAACAGTTCACAACACAGTTGTACAAACACTAAGCTGCGCGCTGGAGAACCAGATACCCTCGCCTCTGTACCAAGAGAAGGGAAAGGAAGGGGGAGTGGTGGGGAGAGAGAGGAAAGGAAGGTGGTGGGGAGGGAGGCTGGCCAATAGGACACTGCCTGAACTAACGGAGGCAGAAAAACAATAGAACTTTCAATTATGATGTGCCAGATTACGCTAAATTGCCCCTAAGTGTCCAAAGATGTGCAGGTTAACCGGGGTTGCGGGGATAGGGGGGGGGGGAGGATACTCTTTCGGAGAGTTGACGTAGACTTGATGGCCGAAAGGCTTCCATGAAAATGCTCAGGAGCTTTGAGAAAGTATCTGCCTTCTAGCAAACTGTTTCTCCAACCACCCAAGTGGAGGAGTCACGCTCACGTTCCGAATAAAGTTCCTCGCTCACATAATTGAGTCATCAAGCTGTGATACTGACAAGCTGATGCAGGCAAGAAGTAGAACTGAAGGGGGGGGGGGGGGAGTGGAATCAAGCGGGCAATTAGTGCAATCAGAGAGGGGCGCTAATAGAGTCAAGTAGCATCCAGACGCACCTTCTAATCAGTGACCTTTTTAAGATAATGGGCTGAAAATGTTCTCAATTCATTTACACGACAAGCCTTTATTAATATGCTTTGCAGTGTTTATTGAGAACTAGGATAGGCTGTATTTATTACATTAATATCAGCCACAAAAATAAAGGATTATTACAAAAATATATTGACTTGTGTACTGATGATGAGAGCGAATCCTTGAATCATTCATGCCTCATCTTTCCTAAACACAGGGACCGGGTTGGATTTTCAAACAATTAAGAAAGAAATTTGGGTTATCTACAAATTAGAGGTAGCTCACCTTTCTCAATGATTTCCGCCCATAATTAGAAAATTAATAATTCGTGTCAGCTTTGTGCATCAATGAGACCTGAGCGAGAATATGACAAGAACATGTAAATTCATCAGAAAGGATTTGTTAAGTGCTAAAAGAATTCTGCACAACTCCACAAAAAGGCGGCAGGTACCCAGGTGTCCATACAGGATAGCAACTAATTCTTTAAAGGCTGTACTGTGTGTGATGTCGATATGCACACCGTGCGGTAGTGTCTGTGGTGTAGATATACACACCGTGCTGTAGTGTGTGTGGTGTAGATATACACACCGTGCTGTAGTGTGTGTGATGTCGATATGCACACAGTGCTGTAGTGTGTGTGCTGTAGATATACACACAGTGCTGTAGTGTGTGGTGTAGATATACACACCGTGCGGTAGTGTGTGTGGTGTAGATATACACACAGTGCTGTAGTGTGTGTGGTGTAGATATACACACCGTGCTGTAGTGTGTGTGGTGTAGATATACACACCGTGCTGTAGTGTGTGTGGTGTAGATATACACACAGTGCTGTAGTGTGTGGTGTGCAGATATACACACAGTGCTGTAGTGCGTGTGGTGTAGATATACACACAGTGCTGTAGTGTGTGGGGTGTAGATATACACACCGTGCTGTAGTGTGTGTGATGTAGATATACACACAGTGCTGTAGTGTGTGGTGTGTAGATATACACACAGTGCTGTAGTGTGTGGTGTGTAGATATACACACAGTGCTGTAGTGTGTGTGCTGTAGTGTGTGTGGTGTAGATATACACACCGTGCTGTAGTGCGTGTGGTGTAGGTATACACACAGTGCTGTAGTGTGTGGTGTGTAGATATACACACAGTGCTGTAGTGTGTGTGGTGTAGATATACACACAGTGCTGTAGTGTGTGTGGTGTAGATATACACACAGTGCTGTAGTGTGTGTGGTGTAGATATACACACCGTGCTGTAGTGTGTGTGGTGTAGATATACACACCGTGCTGTAGTGTTTGTGGTGTAGATATACACACAGTGCTGTAGTGTGTGTGGTGTAGATATACACACAGTGCTGTAGTGTGTGTGATGTAGATATACACACAGTGCTGTAGTGTGTGTGATGTAGATATACACACAGTGCTGTAGTGTGTGTGCTGTAGTGTGTGTGGTGTAGATATACACACCGTGTTGTAGTGTGTGTGATGTAGATATACACACAGTGCTGTAATGTCTGTGATGTAGATATACACACAGTGCTGTAGTGTGTGTGGTGTAGATATACACACAGTGCTGTAGTGTGTGTGATGTAGATATACACACAGTGCTGTAGTGTGTGTGGTGTAGATATACACACCGTGCTGTAGTGTGTGTGGTGTAGATATACACACAGTGCTGTAGTGTGTTGTGTGCAGATATACACACAGTGCTGTAGTGCGTGTGGTGTAGATATACACACAGTGCTGTAGTGTGTGTTGTGTAGATATACACACCGTGCTGTAGTGTGTGTGGTGTAGATATACACACCGTGCTGTAGTGTGTGGTGTGTAGATATACACACAGTGCTGTAGTGTGTGTGCTGTAGTGTGTGTGGTGTAGATATACACACCGTGCTGTAGTGCGTGTGGTGTAGATATACACACAGTGCTGTAGTGTGTGGTGTGTAGATATACACACAGTGCTGTAGTGTGTGGTGTGTAGATATACACACAGTGCTGTAGTCTGTGATGTAGATATACACACCGTGCTGTAGTGTGTGTGATGTGGATATACACACCGTGCTGTAGTGTGTGTGATGTTGATATACACACCGTGCTGTAGTGTGTGTGATGTAGATATACACACCGTGCAGTATATGTGTGTGATGTAGATATACACACAGTGCAGTAGTGTGTGTGGTGTAGATATACACACAGTGCTGTAGTGTGTGTGGTGTAGATATACACACAGTGCTGTATGTGTGTGTGATGTAGATATAGACACAGTGCTGTAGTGTGTGTGGTGTAGATATACACACAGTGCAGTAGTGTGTGTGTGATGTAGATATACACACAGTGCTGTAGTGTGTGTGGTGTAGATATACACAGTGCAGTAGTGTGTGTGTGATGTAGATATACACACAGTGCTGTAGTGTGTCTGTGTGGTGTAGATATACACACAGTGCTGTAGTGTGTGTGGTGTAGATATACACACCGTGCTGTAGTGTGTGTGATGTAGATATACACACAGTGCTGTAGTGTGTGTGGTGTAGATATACACACAGTGCTGTATGTGTGTGTGATGTAGATATAGACACAGTGCTGTAGTGTGTGTGGTGTAGATATACACACAGTGCAGTAGTGTGTGTGTGATGTAGATATACACACAGTGCTGTAGTGTGTGTGGTGTAGATATACACAGTGCAGTAGTGTGTGTGTGATGTAGATATACACACAGTGCTGTAGTGTGTCTGTGTGGTGTAGATATACACACCGTGCTGTAGTGTGTGTGATGTAGATATACACACAGTGCTGTAGTGTGTGGTGTAGATATACACACAGTGCTGTAGTCTGTGTATGTGGTGTAGATATACACACAGAGCTGTTGTGTGTGTGATGTAGATATACACACCGTGCTGTAGTGTGTGTGATGTAGATATACACACAGTGCTGTAGTGTGTGTGATGTAGATATACACACAGTGCTGTAGTGTGTGTGCTGTAGTGTGTGTGGTGTAGATATACACACCGTGTTGTAGTGTGTGTGATGTAGATATACACACAGTGCTGTAATGTCTGTGATGTAGATATACACACAGTGCTGTAGTGTGTGTGGTGTAGATATACACACAGTGCTGTAGTGTGTGTGATGTAGATATACACACAGTGCTGTAGTGTGTGTGGTGTAGATATACACACCGTGCTGTAGTGTGTGTGGTGTAGATATACATACAGTGCTGTAGTGTGTTGTGTGCAGATATACACACAGTGCTGTAGTGCGTGTGGTGTAGATATACACACAGTGCTGTAGTGTGTGTTGTGTAGATATACACACCGTGCTGTAGTGTGTGTGGTGTAGATATACACACCGTGCTGTAGTGTGTGGTGTGTAGATATACACACAGTGCTGTAGTGTGTGTGCTGTAGTGTGTGTGGTGTAGATATACACACCGTGCTGTAGTGCGTGTGGTGTAGATATACACACAGTGCTGTAGTGTGTGGTGTGTAGATATACACACAGTGCTGTAGTGTGTGGTGTGTAGATATACACACAGTGCTGTAGTCTGTGATGTAGATATACACACCGTGCTGTAGTGTGTGTGATGTGGATATACACACCGTGCTGTAGTGTGTGTGATGTAGATATACACACCGTGCTGTAGTGTGTGTGATGTAGATATACACACCGTGCAGTATATGTTTGTGATGTAGATATACACACAGTGCAGTAGTGTGTGTGGTGTAGATATACACACAGTGCTGTAGTGTGTGTGGTGTAGATATACACACAGTGCTGTATGTGTGTGTGATGTAGATATAGACACAGTGCTGTAGTGTGTGTGGTGTAGATATACACACAGTGCAGTAGTGTGTGTGTGATGTAGATATACACACAGTGCTGTAGTGTGTGTGGTGTAGATATACACAGTGCAGTAGTGTGTGTGTGATGTAGATATACACACAGTGCTGTAGTGTGTCTGTGTGGTGTAGATATACACACAGTGCTGTAGTGTGTGTGGTGTAGATATACACACCGTGCTGTAGTGTGTGTGATGTAGATATACACACAGTGCTGTAGTGTGTGTGGTGTAGATATACACACAGTGCTGTATGTGTGTGTGATGTAGATATAGACACAGTGCTGTAGTGTGTGTGGTGTAGATATACACACAGTGCAGTAGTGTGTGTGTGATGTAGATAAACACACAGTGCTGTAGTGTGTGTGGTGTAGATATACACAGTGCAGTAGTGTGTGTGTGATGTAGATATACACACAGTGCTGTAGTGTGTCTGTGTGGTGTAGATATACACACCGTGCTGTAGTGTGTGTGATGTAGATATACACACAGTGCTGTAGTGTGTGGTGTAGATATACACACAGTGCTGTAGTCTGTGTATGTGGTGTAGATATACACACAGAGCTGTTGTGTGTGTGATGTAGATATACACACCGTGCTGTAGTGTGTGTGGTGTAGATATACACACCGTGCTGTAGTGTGTGGTGTAGATATACACACCGTGCTGTAGTGTGTGTGCGGTGTAGATATACACACAGTGCTGTAATGTGTGTGGTGTAGATATACACACCGTGCTGTAGTGTATGTGATGGAGATATACACACAGTGCTGTAGTGTGTGTGGTGTAGATATACACACAGTGCTGTAGAGTGTGTGGTGTAGATATACACACAGTGCTGTAGTCTGTGTATGTGGTGTAGATATACACACAGAGCTGTTGTGTGTGTGATGTAGATATACACACCGTGCTGTAGTGTGTGTGGTGTAGATATACACACCGTGCTGTAGTGTGTGTGATGTAGATATACACACCGTGCTGTAGTGTGTGTGGTGTAGATATACACACCGTGCTGTAGTGTGTGTGATGTAGATATACACACAGTGCTGCAGTGTGTGTGGTGTAGATATACACACCGTGCTGTAGTGTGTGTGCGGTGTAGATATACACACAGTGCTGTAATGTGTGTGGTGTAGATATACACACCGTGCTGTAGTGTATGTGATGGAGATATACACACAGTGCTGTAGTGTGTGTGGTGTAAATATACACACAGTGCAGTAGTGTGTGTGTGATGTAGATATACACACCGTGCTGTAGTGTGTGTGATGTAGATATACACACTGTGCTGTAGTGTGTGGTGTAGATATACACAGTGCTGTAGTGTGTGATGTAGATATACACACAGTGCTGTAGTGTGTGTGATGTAGATATACACACCGTGCTGTAGTGTGTGTGATGTAGATATACACACCGTGCAGTAGTGTGTGTGATGTAGATATACACACCGTGCGGTAGTGTGTGTGATGTAGATATACACACAGTGCTGTAGTCTGTGTGATGTAGATATACACACAGTGCTGTAGTGTGTGATGTAGATATACACACAGTGCTGTAGTGTGTGTGATATAGATATACACACAGTGCTGTAGTGTGTGATGTAGATATACACACAGTGCTGTAGTGTGTGATGTAGATATACACACAGTGCTGTAGTCTGTGTGATGTAGATATACACACAGTGCTGTAGTGTGTGATGTAGATATACACACCGTGCTGTAGTGTGTGTGATATAGATATACACACCGTGCTGTAGTGTGTGTGATATAGATATACACACAGTGCTGTAGTGTGTGATGTAGATATACACACAGTGCTGTAGTCTGTGTGATGTAGATATACACACAGTGCTGTAGTGTGTGATGTAGATATACACACCGTGCTGTAGTGTGTGTGATATAGATATACACACCGTGCGGTAGTGTGTGTGATGTAGATATACACACAGTGCTGTAGTCTGTGTGATGTAGATATACACACAGTGCTGTAGTGTGTGATGTAGATATACACACAGTGCTGTAGTGTGTGTGATATAGATATACACACCGTGCTGTAGTGTGTGTGTAATGTAGATAAACACACAGTGCTGTAGAGTGTGTGGTGTAGATATACACACAGTGCTGTAGTGTGTGTGTGATGTAGATATACACACCGTGCTGTAGTGTGTGTGGTGTAGATATACACACCGTGCTGTAGTGTGTGTGATGTAGATATACACACCGTGCTGTAGTGTGTGTGGTGTAGATATACACACCGTGCTGTAGTGTGTGTGATGTAGATATACACACAGTGCTGCAGTGTGTGTGGTGTAGATATACACACCGTGCTGTAGTGTGTGTGCGGTGTAGATATACACACAGTGCTGTAATGTGTGTGGTGTAGATATACACACCGTGCTGTAGTGTATGTGATGGAGATATACACACAGTGCTGTAGTGTGTGTGGTGTAAATATACACACAGTGCAGTAGTGTGTGTGTGATGTAGATATACACACCGTGCTGTAGTGTGTGTGATGTAGATATACACACTGTGCTGTAGTGTGTGGTGTAGATATACACAGTGCTGTAGTGTGTGATGTAGATATACACACAGTGCTGTAGTGTGTGTGATGTAGATATACACACCGTGCTGTAGTGTGTGTGATGTAGATATACACACCGTGCAGTAGTGTGTGTGATGTCGATATACACACCGTGCGGTAGTGTGTGTGATGTAGATATACACACAGTGCTGTAGTCTGTGTGATGTAGATATACACACAGTGCTGTAGTGTGTGATGTAGATATACACACAGTGCTGTAGTGTGTGTGATATAGATATACACACAGTGCGGTAGTGTGTGAGGTGTAGATATACACACAGTGCTGTTGTCGATGTGTGGTGTAGATATACACACAGTGCTGTTGTCTGTGTGTTGTGTAGATATACACACAGTGCTGCAGTGTATGTGGTGTAGATATACACACAGTGCTGAAGTTTGTGGTGTAGATATACACACAGTGCTGTAGTGTGTGTGGTGTAGATATACACACAGTGCTGTAGTGTGTGTGATGTAGATGTACACACCATGCTGTAATGTGTGTGATGTAGATATACACACAGTGCTGTAGTGTGTGTGATGTAGATATACACACAGTGCTGTACGTGTGTGTGGTGTAGATATACACACCGTGCTGTAGTGTGTGTGATGTAGATATACACACAGTGCTGTAGTGTGTGTGATGTAGATATACACACCGTGCTGTAGTGTGTGTGATGTAGATATACACACCGTGCTGTAGTGTGTGTGATGTAGATGTACACACCATGCTGTAGTGTGTGTGATGTAGATATACACACCGCGCTGTAGTGTGTGTGATGTAGATATACACACAGTGCTGTAGTGTGTGTGATGTAGATATACACACTGTGCTGTAGTGTGTGTGGTGTAGATATACACACTGTGCTGTAATGTGTGATGTAGATATACACACCGTGCGGTAGTGTGCGTGGTGTAGATATACACACAGTGCTGTAGTGTGTGTGGTGTAGATATACAAACAGTGCTGTAATGTGTGTGATGTAGATATACACACAGTGCTGTCGTGTGTGTGATGTAGATATACACACAGTGCTGTCGTGTGTGTGATGTAGATATACACACCGTGCTGTTGTGTGTGTGGTGTAGATATACACACAGTGCTGTATATGTGTGTGGTGTAGATATACACACAGTGCTGTAATGTGTGTGGTGTAGATATACACACAGTGCTGTAGTGTGTGTGTTGTAGATATACACACCGTGCTGTAGTGTGTGTGATGTAGATACAAAAACAGTGCTGTAGTGTGTGTGGTGTAGATATACACACAGTTCTGTAATGTGTGTGATGTAGATATAAACACCGTGCTGTAGTGTGTGTGATGTAGATATACACACCGTGCTGTAGTGTGTGTGATGTAGATATACACACCGCGCTGTAGTGTGTGTGATGTAGATGTACACACTGTGCTGTAGTGTGTGTGGTGTAGATATACACACTGTGCTGTAATGTGTGATGTAGATATACACACTGTGCTGTAATGTGTGATGTAGATATACACACCGTGCTGCAGTGTGCGTGGTGTAGATATACACACAGTGCTGTAGTGTGGGCGATGTAGATATACACACAGTGCTGTAATATGTGTGATGTAGATATACACACCGTGCTGTAGTGTGCGTGGTGTAGATATACACACAGTGCTGTAGTGTGTGTGGTGTAGATATACAAACAGTGCTGTAATGTGTGTGATGCAGATATACAAACAGTGCTGTAATTTGTGTGATGTAGATGTACACACCGTGCTGTAGTGTGTGTGGTGTAGATATACACACAGTGCTGTAGTGTGTGTGATTTAGAAATACACACAGTGCTGTAGTGTGTGTGATGTAGATATACACACACTTCTGTAGTTTGTGTGGTGTGGATATACACACCATGCTGTAAAGTGTGTGATGTAGATGTACACACCGTGCGGTAGTGTGTGTGGTGTAGATATACACACAGTGCTGTAGTGTGTGTGGTGTAGATATACACACAGGGCTGTAGTGTGTGTGATGTAGATGTACACACCATGCTGTAATGTGTGTGATGTAGATATACACACAGTGCTGTAGTGTGTGTGAGGTAGATATACACACAGTGCTGTATGTGTGTGTGGTGTAGATATACACACCGTGCTGTAGTGTGTGTGATGTAGATATACACACAGTGCTGTAGTGTGTGTGATGTAGATATACAAACAGTGCTGTAGTGTGTGTGATGTAGATATACACACCGTGCTGTAGTGTGTGTGGTTTAGATATACACACCGTGCTGTAGTGTGTGTGATGTAGATGTTCACACCATGCTGTAGTGTGTGTGATGTAGATATACACACCGTGCTGTAGTATGTGTGATGTAGATATACACACAGTGCTGTACGTGTGTGTGGTGTAGATATACACACCGTGCTGTAGTGTGTGTGATGTAGATATACACACAGTGCTGTAGTGTGTGTGATGTAGATATACAAACAGTGCTGTAGTGTGTGTGATATAGATATACACACAGTGCTGTAATGTGTGTGATGTAGATATACACACACTGCTGTAGTTTGTGTGGTGTGGATATACACACCATGCTGTAAAGTGTGTGATGTAGATGTACACACCGTGCGGTAGTGTGTGAGGTGTAGATATACACACAGTGCTGTTGTCGGTGTGTGGTGTAGATATACACACAGTGCTGTTGTCTGTGTGTGGTGTCGATATACACACAGTGCTGTAGTGTGTGAGGTGTAGATATACACACAGTGCTGTAGTGTGTGTGGTGTAGATATACACACAGTGCTGAAGTTTGTGGTGTAGATATACACACAGTGCTGTAGTGTGTGTGGTGTAGATATACACACAGTGCTGTAGTGTGTGTGGTGTAGGTATACACACAGTGCTGTAGTGTGTGTGATGTAGATATACACACAGTGCTGTAGTGTGTGTGATGTAGATATACACACAGTGCTGTAGTGTGTGTGATGTAGATATACAAACAGTGCTGTAGTGTGTGTGATGTAGATATACACACCGTGCTGTAGTGTGTGTGATGTAGATGTACACACCATGCTGTAGTGTGTGTGATGTAGATATACACACCGCGCTGTAGTGTGTGTGGTGTAGATATACACACTGTGCTGTAATGTGTGTGATGTAGATGTACACACAGTGCTGTAGTGTGTGTGGTGTAGATATACACACAGTGCTGTAGTGTGTGTGGTGTAGATACACACACAGTGCAGTAGTGTGTGTGTGATGTAGATATACACACAGTGCTGTAGAGTGTGTGGTGTAGATATACACACCGTGCTGTAGTGTGTGTGTAATGTAGATAAACACACAGTGCTGTAGAGTGTGTGGTGTAGATATACACACAGTGCTGTAGTGTGTGTGATGTAGATATACACACCGTGCGGTAGTGTGTGTGATGTAGATATACACACCGTGCAGTAGTGTGTGTGATGTAGATATACACACCGTGCGGTAGTGTGTGTGATGTAGATATACACACAGTGCTGTAGTCTGTGTGATGGAGATATACACACAGTGCTGTAGTGTGTGATGTAGATATACACACAGTGCTGTAGTGTGTGTGATGTAGATATACACACAGTGCTGTAGTGTGTGTGATGTAGATATACACACAGTGCTGCAGTGTGTGTGATGTAGATATACACACAGTGCTGTAGTGTGTGAT
Organism: Scyliorhinus torazame; assembly: GCF_047496885.1. Taxonomy (NCBI): domain Eukaryota; kingdom Metazoa; phylum Chordata; class Chondrichthyes; order Carcharhiniformes; family Scyliorhinidae; genus Scyliorhinus; species Scyliorhinus torazame. The sequence continues at coordinate 25,858,092 of NC_092713.1, forward strand.
GTAGATATACACACACTTCTGTAGTTTGTGTGGTGTGGATATACACACCATGCTGTAATGTGTGTGATGTAGATGTACACACCGTGCGGTAGTGTGTGAGGTGTAGATATACACACAGTGCTGTTGTCGATGTGTGGTGTAGATATACACACAGTGCTGTTGTCTGTGTGTTGTGTAGATATACACACAGTGCTGCAGTGTATGTGGTGTAGATATACACACAGTGCTGTAGTGTGTGTGGTGTAGATATACACACAGTGCTGTAGTGTGTGTGGTGTAGATACACACACAGTGCTGTAGTGTGTGTGATGTAGATGTACACACCATGCTGTAGTGTGTGTGATGTAGATATACACACAGTGCTGTACGTGTGTGTGGTGTAGATATACACACCGTGCTGTAGTGTGTGTGATGTAGATATACACACAGTGCTGTAGTGTGTGTGATGTAGATATACAAACAGTGCTGTAGTGTGTGTGATGTAGATATACACACCGTGCTGTAGTGTGTGTGATGTAGATGTACACACCGTGCTGTAGTGTGTGTGATGTAGATATACATACCGTGCTGTAGTGTGTGTGATGTAGATATACACACTGTGCTGTAGTGTGTGTGGTGTAGATATACACACTGTGCTGTAATGTGTGATGTAGATATACACACCGTGCGGTAGTGTGCGTGGTGTAGATATACACACAGTGCTGTAGTGTGTGTGGTGTAGATATACAAACAGTGCTGTAATGTGTGTGATGTAGATGTACACACAGTGCTGTAGTGTGTGTGGTGTAGATATACACACAGTGCTGTAGTGTGTGTGGTGTAGATACACACACAGTGCAGTAGTGTGTGTGTGATGTAGATATACACACAGTGCTGTAGAGTGTGTGGTGTAGATATACACACCGTGCTGTAGTGTGTGTGTAATGTAGATAAACACACAGTGCTGTAGAGTGTGTGGTGTAGATATACACACAGTGCTGTAGTGTGTGTGTGATGTAGATATACACACCGTGCTGTAGTGTGTGTGGTGTAGATGTACACACCATGCTGTAGTGTGTGTGATGTAGATATACACACCGCGCTGTAGTGTGTGTGATGTAGATATACACACTGTGCGGTAGTGTGTGAGATGGAGATATACACACAGTGCAGTAGTGTGTGTGGTGTAGATATACACACAGTGCTGTCGTGTGTGTGATGGAGATATACACACAGTGCAGTAGTGTGTGTGGTGTAGATATACACACAGTGCTGTAGTGTGGGCGATGTAGATATACACACAGTGCTGTAATATGTGTGATGTAGATATACACACCGTGCGGTAGTGTGTGTGGTGTAGATATACACACAGTGCTGTAGTGTGTGTGATGTAGATATACACACCGTGCTGTAGTGTGCGTGGTGTAGATATACACACAGTGCTGTAGTGTGTGTGGTGTAGATATACAAACAGTGCTGTAATGTGTGTGATGTAGATGTACACACCGTGCTGTAGTGTGTGTGATGGAGATGTACACACCGTGCTGTAGTGTGTGTGATGGAGATATACACACAGTGCAGTAGTGTGTGTGGTGTAGATATACACACGCTGCTGTAGTTTGTGTGGTGTGGATATACACACCATGCTGTAATGTGTGTGATGTAGATGTACACACACTTCTGTTGTTTGTGTGGTGTGGATATACACACCATGCTGTAATGTGTGTGATGTAGATGTACACACCGTGCGGTAGTGTGTGAGGTGTAGATATACACACAGTGCTGTTGTCGATGTGTGGTGTAGATATACACACAGTGCTGTTGTCTGTGTGTGGTGTAGATATACACACAGTGCTGCAGTGTATGTGGTGTAGATATACACACAGTGCTGAAGTTTGTGGTGTAGATATACACACAGTGCTGTAGTGTGTGTGGTGTAGATATAAACACAGTGCTGTAGTGTGTGTGATGTAGATATACACACAGTGCTGTAGTGTGTGTGATGTAGATATACAAACAGTGCTGTAGTGTGTGTGATGTAGATATACAAACAGTGCTGTAGTGTGTGTGATGTAGATATACACACCGTGCTGTAGTGTGTGTGGTTTAGATATACACACAGTGCTGTAGTGTGTGTGGTGTAGATATACACACCATGCGGTAGTGTGTGTGATGTAGATATACACACCGTGCTGCAGTGTGTGTGATGTAGATATACACACCGTGCTGTAGTGTGTGTGATGTGGATATACACACAGTGCTGTAGTGTGTGTGGTGTAGATATACACACAGTGCTGTAGTGTGTGTGATGTAGATATACACACAGTGCTGTAGTGTGTGTGGTGTAGATTTACAGAGTGCTGTAGTCTGTGTGTGATGTAGATATACACACAGTGCTGTAATATGTGTGATGTAGATATACACACAGTGCTGTAGTCTGAGAGATGGAGATATACATACAGTGCTGTAGTGTGTGTGATGTAGATATACACACAGTGCTGTAGTGTGTGTGTGATGTAGATGTACACACAGTGCTGTAGTCTGTGTGTGATGTAGATATACACACAGCGCTGTAGTGTGTGTGGTGTAGATATACACACCGTGCGGTAGTGTGTGTGGTGTAGATATACACACCGTGCTGCAGTGTGTGTGATGTAGATATACACACCGTGCTGTAGTGTGTGTGGTGTAGATATACACACAGTGCTGTAGTCTGTGTGGTGTAGATATACACACAGTGCTGTAGTGTGTGTGGTGTAGATATACACACCGTGCGGTAGTGTGTGTGATGTAGATATATACACCGTGCTGTAGTGTGTGTGGTGTAGATATACACACCGTGCTGTAGTGTGTGTGGTGTAGATATACACACAGTGCTGTAGTCTGTGTGGTGTAGATATACACACAGTGCTGTAGTGTGTGTGGTGTAGATATACACACAGTGCTGCAGTGTGTGTGGTGTAGATATACACAGTGCTGTATGTGTGTGTGGTGTAGATATACACACAGTGCAGTAGTGTGTGTGGTGTAGATATACACACAGTGCTGTCGTGTTTGTGATGTAGATATACACACAGTGCTGTAGTGTGTGTGATGTAGATATACACACAGTGCTGTAGTGTGTGTGTGATGTAGATATACACACAGTGCTGTAGTGTGTGTGATGTAGATATACACACAGTGCTGTATATGTGTGTGGTGTAGATATGCACACAGTGCTGTAGTCTGTGTGTGGTGTAGATATACACACAGTGCTGTAGTGTGTGCGATGTAGATATACACACAGTGCTGTAATGTGTGTGATGTAGATATACACACACTGCTGTAGTTTGTGTGGTGTGGATATACACACCATGCTGTAATGTGTGTGATGTAGATGTACACACACTTCTGTTGTTTGTGTGGTGTGGATATACACACCATGCTGTAATGTGTGTGATGTAGATGTACACACCGTGCGGTAGTGTGTGAGGTGTAGATATACACACAGTGCTGTTGTCGATGTGTGGTGTAGATATACACACAGTGCTGTTGTCTGTGTGTGGTGTAGATATACACACAGTGCTGCAGTGTATGTGGTGTAGATATACACACAGTGCTGAAGTTTGTGGTGTAGATATACACACAGTGCTGTAGTGTGTGTGGTGTAGATATAAACACAGTGCTGTAGTGTGTGTGATGTAGATATACACACCGTGCTGTAGTATGTGTGATGTAGATATACACACAGTGCTGTACGTGTGTGTGGTGTAGATATACACAGCGTGCTGTAGTGTGTGTGATGTAGATATACACACAGTGCTGTAGTGTGTGTGATGTAGATATACAAACAGTGCTGTAGTGTGTGTGATATAGATATACACACAGTGCTGTAATGTGTGTGATGTAGATATACACACACTGCTGTAGTTTGTGTGGTGTGGATATACACACCATGCTGTAAAGTGTGTGATGTAGATGTACACACCGTGCGGTAGTGTGTGAGGTGTAGATATACACACAGTGCTGTTGTCGGTGTGTGGTGTAGATATACACACAGTGCTGTTGTCTGTGTGTGGTGTCGATATACACACAGTGCTGTAGTGTGTGTGGTGTAGATATACACACAGTGCTGTAGTGTGTGTGGTGTAGATATACACACAGTGCTGAAGTTTGTGGTGTAGATATACACACAGTGCTGTAGTGTGTGTGGTGTAGATATACACACAGTGCTGTAGTGTGTGTGGTGTAGGTATACACACAGTGCTGTAGTGTGTGTGATGTAGATGTACACACCATGCTGTAATGTGTGTGATGTAGATATACACACAGTGCTGTAGTGTGTGTGATGCAGATATACACACAGTGCTGTACGTGTGTGTGGTGTAGATATACACACCGTGCTGTAGTGTGTGTGATGTAGATATACACACAGTGCTGTAGTGTGTGTGATGTAGATATACAAACAGTGCTGTAGTGTGTGTGATGTAGATATACACACCGTGCTGTAGTGTGTGTGATGTAGATGTACACACCATGCTGTAGTGTGTATGATGTAGATATACACACCGCGCTGTAGTGTGTGTGGTGTAGATATACACACTGTGCTGTAATGTGTGTGATGTAGATGTACACACAGTGCTGTAGTGTGTGTGGTGTAGATATACACACAGTGCTGTAGTGTGTGTGGTGTAGATACACACACAGTGCAGTAGTGTGTGTGTGATGTAGATATACACACAGTGCTGTAGAGTGTGTGGTGTAGATATACACACCGTGCTGTAGTGTGTGTGTAATGTAGATAAACACACAGTGCTGTGGAGTGTGTGGTGTAGATATACACACAGTGCTGTAGTGTGTGTGATGTAGATATACACACCGTGCGGTAGTGTGTGTGATGTAGATATACACACCGTGCAGTAGTGTGTGTGATGTAGATATACACACCGTGCGGTAGTGTGTGTGATGTAGATATACACACCGTGCTGTAGTCTGTGTGATGGAGATATACACACAGTGCTGTAGTGTGTGATGTAGATATACACACAGTGCTGTAGTGTGTGTGATGTAGATATACACACAGTGCTGCAGTGTGTGTGATGTAGATATACACACAGTGCTGTAGTGTGTGATGTAGATATACACACACTTCTGTAGTTTGTGTGGTGTGGATATACACACCATGCTGTAATGTGTGTGATGTAGATGTACACACCGTGCGGTAGTGTGTGAGGTGTAGATATACACACAGTGCTGTTGTCGATGTGTGGTGTAGATATACACACAGTGCTGCAGTGTATGTGGTGTAGATATACACACAATGCTGTAGTGTGTGTGGTGTAGATATACACACAGTGCTGTAGTGTGTGTGGTGTAGATACACACACAGTGCTGTAGTGTGTGTGATGTAGATGTACACACCATGCTGTAGTGTGTGTGATGTAGATATACACACAGTGCTGTACGTGTGTGTGGTGTAGATATACACACCGTGCTGTAGTGTGTGTGATGTAGATATACACACAGTGCTGTAGTGTGTGTGATGTAGATATACAAACAGTGCTGTAGTGTGTGTGATGTAGATATACACACCGTGCTGTAGTGTGTGTGATGTAGATGTACACACCGTGCTGTAGTGTGTGTGATGTAGATATACATACCGTGCTGTAGTGTGTGTGATGTAGATATACACACTGTGCTGTAGTGTGTGTGGTGTAGATATACACACTGTGCTGTAATGTGTGATGTAGATATACACACCGTGCGGTAGTGTGCGTGGTGTAGATATACACACAGTGCTGTAGTGTGTGTGGTGTAGATATACAAACAGTGCTGTAATGTGTGTGATGTAGATGTACACACAGTGCTGTAGTGTGTGTGGTGTAGATATACACACAGTGCTGTAGTGTGTGTGGTGTAGATACACACACAGTGCAGTAGTGTGTGTGTGATGTAGATATACACACAGTGCTGTAGAGTGTGTGGTGTAGATATACACACCGTGCTGTAGTGTGTGTGTGATGTAGATATACACACCGTGCTGTAGTGTGTGTGGTGTAGATGTACACACAGTGCTGTAGTGTGTGTGTGATGTAGATATACACACCGTGCTGTAGTGTGTGTGGTGTAGATGTACACACCATGCTGTAGTGTGTGTGATGTAGATATACACACCGCGCTGTACTGTGTGTGATGTAGATATACACACTGTGCGGTAGTGTGTGAGATGGAGATATACACACAGTGCAGTAGTGTGTGTGGTGTAGATATACACACAGTGCTGTCGTGTGTGTGATGGAGATATACACACAGTGCAGTAGTGTGTGTGGTGTAGATATACACACAGTGCTGTAGTGTGGGCGATGTAGATATACACACAGTCCTGTAATATGTGTGATGTAGATATACACACCGTGCGGTAGTGTGTGTGGTGTAGATATACACACAGTGCTGTAGTGTGTGTGATGTAGATATACACACCGTGCTGTAGTGTGCGTGGTGTAGATATACACACAGTGCTGTAGTGTGTGTGGTGTAGATATACAAACAGTGCTGTAATGTGTGTGATGTAGATGTACACACCGTGCTGTAGTGTGTGTGATGGAGATGTACACACCGTGCTGTAGTGTGTGTGATGGAGATATACACACAGTGCAGTAGTGTGTGTGGTGTAGATATACACACAGTGCTGTAGTGTGTGCGATGTAGATATACACACAGTGCTGTAATGTGTGTGATGTAGATATACACACACTGCTGTAGTTTGTGTGGTGTGGATATACACACCATGCTGTAATGTGTGTGATGTAGATGTACACACACTTCTGTTGTTTGTGTGGTGTGGATATACACACCATGCTGTAATGTGTGTGATGTAGATGTACACACCGTGCGGTAGTGTGTGAGGTGTAGATATACACACAGTGCTGTTGTCGATGTGTGGTGCAGATATACACACAGTGCTGTTGTCTGTGTGTGGTGTAGATATATACACAGTGCTGCAGTGTATGTGGTGTAGATATACACACAGTGCTGAAGTTTGTGGTGTAGATATACACACAGTGCTGTAGTGTGTGTGGTGTAGATATAAACACAGTGCTCTAGTGTGTGTGATGTAGATATACACACAGTGCTGTAGTGTGTGTGATGTAGATATACAAACAGTGCTGTAGTGTGTGTGATGTAGATATACAAACAGTGCTGTAGTGTGTGTGATGTAGATATACACACAGTGCTGTAGTGTGTGTGGTTTAGATATACACACAGTGCTGTAGTGTGTGTGGTGTAGATATACACACCATGCGGTAGTGTGTGTGATGTAGATATACACACCGTGCTGCAGTGTGTGTGATGTAGATATACACACCGTGCTGTAGTGTGTGTGATGTGGATATACACACAGTGCTGTAGTGTGTGTGGTGTAGATATACACACAGTGCTGTAGTGTGTGTGATGTAGATATACACACAGTGCTGTAGTGTGTGTGGTGTAGATTTACAGAGTGCTGTAGTCTGTGTGTGATGTAGATATACACACAGTGCTGTAATGTGTGTGGTGTAGATATACACACAGTGCTGTAGTCTGTGAGATGGAGATATACATACAGTGCTGTAGTGTGTGTGATGTAGATATACACACAGTGCTGTAGTGTGTGTGTGATGTAGATGTACACACAGTGCTGTAGTCTGTGTGTGATGTAGATATACACACAGTGCTGTAGTGTGTGTGGTGTAGATATACACACCGTGCGGTAGTGTGTGTGGTGTAGATATACACACCGTGCTGCAGTGTGTGTGATGTAGATATACACACCGTGCTGTAGTGTGTGTGGTGTAGATATACACACAGTGCTGTAGTCTGTGTGGTGTAGATATACACACAGTGCTGTAGTGTGTGTGGTGTAGATATACACACCGTGCGGTAGTGTGTGTGATGTAGATATACACACCGTGCTGTAGTGTGTGTGGTGTAGATATACACACCGTGCTGTAGTGTGTGTGGTGTAGATATACACACAGTGCTGTAGTCTGTGTGGTGCAGATATACAGACAGTGCTGTAGTGTGTGTGGTATAGATATACACACAGTGCTGCAGTGTGTGTGGTGTAGATATACACAGTGCTGTATGTGTGTGTGGTGTAGATATACACACAGTGCAGTAGTGTGTGTGGTGTAGATATACACACAGTGCTGTCGTGTTTGTGATGTAGATATACACACAGTGCTGTAGTGTGTGTGATGTAGATATACACACAGTGCTGTAGTGTGTGTGTGATGTAGATATACACACAGTGCTGTAGTGTGTGTGATGTAGATATACACACAGTGCTGTATATGTGTGTGGTGTAGATATGCACACAGTGCTGTAGTCTGTGTGTGGTGTAGATAGACACACAGTGCTGTAGTGTGTGCGATGTAGATATACACACAGTGCTGTAATGTGTGTGATGTAGATATACACACACTGCTGTAGTTTGTGTGGTGTGGATATACACACCATGCTGTAATGTGTGTGATGTAGATGTACACACACTTCTGTTGTTTGTGTGGTGTGGATATACACACCATGCTGTAATGTGTGTGATGTAGATGTACACACCGTGCGGTAGTGTGTGAGGTGTAGATATACACACAGTGCTGTTGTCGATGTGTGGTGTAGATATACACACAGTGCTGTTGTCTGTGTGTGGTGTAGATATACACACAGTGCTGCAGTGTATGTGGTGTAGATATACACACAGTGCTGAAGTTTGTGGTGTAGATATACACACAGTGCTGTAGTGTGTGTGGTGTAGATATAAACACAGTGCTGTAGTGTGTGTGATGTAGATATACACAGTGCTGTAGGGTGTGTGATGTAGATATACAAACAGTGCTGTAGTGTGTGTGATGTAGATATACAAACAGTGCTGTAGTGTGTGTGATGTAGATATACACACCGTGCTGTAGTGTGTGTGGTTTAGATATACACACAGTGCTGTAGTGTGTGTGGTGTAGATATACACACCATGCGGTAGTGTGTGTGATGTAGATATACACACCGTGCTGCAGTGTGTGTGATGTAGATATACACACCGTGCTGTAGTGTGTGTGATGTGGATATACACACAGTGCTGTAGTGTGTGTGGTGTAGATATACACACAGTGCTGTAGTGTGTGTGTGATGTAGATATACACACAGTGCTGTAGTGTGTGTGGTGTAGATTTACACACAGTGCTGTAGTCTGTGTGTGATGTAGATATACACACAGTGCTGTAATGTGTGTGGTGTAGATATACACACAGTGCTGTAGTCTGTGAGATGGAGATATCCATACAGTGCTGTAGTGTGTGTGATGTAGATATACACACAGTGCTGTAGTGTGTGTGTGATGTAGATGTACACACAGTGCTGTAGTCTGTGTGTGATGTAGATATACACACCGTGCGGTAGTGTGTGTGGTGTAGATATACACACTGTGCTGCAGTGTGTGTGATGTAGATATACACACCGTGCTGTAGTGTGTGTGGTGTAGATATACACACAGTGCTGTAGTCTGTGTGGTGTAGATATACACACAGTGCTGTAGTGTGTGTGGTGTAGATATACACACCGTGCGGTAGTGTGTGTGATGTAGATATACACACCGTGCTGTAGTGTGTGTGGTGTAGATATACACACAGTGCTGTAGTCTGTGTGTGATGTAGATATACACACAGTGCTGCAGTGTGTGTGGTGTAGATATACACACAGTGCTGTAGTCTGTGTGGTGTAGATATACACACAGTGCTGTAGTGTGTGTGATGTAGATATACACACAGTGCTGTAGTGTGTGTGGTGTAGATATACACACAGTGCTGTAGTCTGTGTGGTGTAGATATACACACAGTGCTGTAGTGTGTGTGGTGTAGATATACACACAGTGCTGTAGTCTGTGTGTGATGTAGATATACACACAGTGCTGTAGTGTGTGTGGTGTAGATATACACACCGTGCGGTAGTGTGTGTGGTGTAGATATACACACCATGCTGCAGTGTGTGTGATGTAGATATACACACCGTGCTGTAGTGTGTGTGGTGTAGATATACACACAGTGCTGTAGTCTGTGTGGTGTAGATATACACACAGTGCTGTAGTGTGTGTGGTGTAGATATACACACCGTGCGGTAGTGTGTGTGATGTAGATATACACACCGTGCTGCAGTGTGTGTGATGTAGATATACACACCGTGCTGTAGTGTGTGTGGTGTAGATATACACACAGTGCTGTAGTCTGTGTGTGATGTAGATATACACACAGTGCTGTAGTATGTGTGGTGTAGATATACACACAGTGCTGCAGTGTGTGTGGTGTAGATATACACAGTGCTGTATGTGTGTGTGGTGTAGATATACACACAGTGCAGTAGTGTGTGTGGTGTAGATATACACACAGTGCTGTCGTGTTTGTGATGTAGATATACACACAGTGCTGTAGTGTGTGTGATGTAGATATACACACAGTGCTGTAGTGTGTGTGTGATGTAGATATACACACAGTGCTGTAGTGTGTGTGATGTAGATATACACACAGTGCTGTATATGTGTGTGGTGTAGATATGCACACAGTGCTGTAGTGTGTGTGTGATGTAGATATACACACAGTGCTGTATATGTGTGTGGTGTAGATATACACACAGTACTGTAGTGTGTGTGATGTGGATATAAACACAGTGCTGTAGTGTGTGTGATGTAGATATACACACAGTGCTTTAGTATGTATGTGATGTAGATATACACACAGTGCTGTAGTGTGTGTGATGTAGATATACACACAGTGCTGTATATGTGTGTGGTGTAGATATGCACACAGTGCTGTAGTCTGTGTGTGATGTAGATATACACAGTGCTGAAGTGTGTGTGATGTAGATATACACACAGTGCTGTATATGTGTGTGGTGTAGATATACACACAGTGCTGTAGTGTGTGTGATGTGGATATAAACACAGTGCTGTAGTGTGTGAGATGTAGATATACACACAGTGCTGTAGTGTGTGTGGTGTAGATATACACACAGTGCTGTAGTGTGTGTGATGTGGATATACACACAGTGCGGTAGTGTGTGTGATGTAGATTTACACACAGTGCTGTAGTGTGTGTGATGTGGATATACACACAGTGCGGTAGTGTGTGTTATGTAGATTTACACACAGTGCTGACAGAGATTCTTATTCTGTGGCTGTGCAGCCTGCTCCCGGTCTGTGCATCCTCAGAAGTCCAACGTCCATAGATGTTCATGTTCGGTGGATTGTCCATGCTAAATTGCCCCTTAGAGTGTCGTTGCAGGAATAGTTTGGGGGAATGGGCCTAGGATTCGGCCTAGGTCTTTCGAAGTGTTGGACCAGACTCAATGGACCGAATGGTCTCCTTCTGTCCTGGAGGGATTCTGTTATTCTATGGTTGTAAGAATCCCTATTCGCTGAATAGAAGCTCTGAGGTCTGTCAAATATGGATACAAATTCCATAGATTTTTAAATTAATTGAAATTGTTTTTGTTTAATTGATGTTTGATACTTTAGCTTCCATCTTAATCTCATGTTTAATGGCTTTCTATTAAATTGAAATTATTAAAAACGAATGATTGAACCTGTGTGTTATTTCCTGAATTGCTGTCTGTGAGAATTCTTTAATGTTATTGGCCTGCTTAATGATCTAGTTGTCACTGGACACCAGAGATTATCTGTGGTTGACACCAAATGAAATCAATGACAGGAAACGGAAAATCCATTTCACCAGATATTTTTGATCAAATTCCTTAAAGGTCATCACCAATTCGCTGCTGAATGTAAAATCAATGCCAAAATTCACTTAATTTCAGAGAGTGATTTAAACGCTTTTCCACCCATTTGAAATACTTTCCAGTGAATATTAGCATTATTTTTTTTTTTTTATCCCGCTAATTGTGCGCTTTTCTGAGCCACACAAGCCGAGAGTCAAGGCTCCTGAGGGAGCGTGGGTTTTTATGGAGCCTTGTCCAATAATCTCCAGACCTTTAATAAAAAGCGAAACACTTCGGACGCCGGGAATCCGGAACCGCCCCCCCAGAAAATGCTGCAAAAACTCAGCTGTTCTGGCAGCATCCGGGAAGAGAAATACGAACGTTTCACGTTCGTACGAACTTTCCAGCGCTCTGAAGGCAAATCTGGCGGACTTGAAACGTTTTCTCCCTCCACAGATGCTGCCAATGCTGAATCTTTCCAGCATTTCCTGTTTTATTTCTATACATTGTTTCCTTTGCTACTCAAAAGGCAGAAGGCCTTTGTCAAAGGCAATAAAAAACACGCGGACAAATACCAAAGTTCTGTCATTTAGCAAATGTTATCATTTAAAAATGGGTAAGTCAGGAAAGGCAAGCCATTCTGCTAATGATTAGATCAATGCACGCCCAAAGAGTATTGGCAGAGACACAGGTTTCTTTTCGGAGCAGGAAAATGTACAGGACTAAAAACCAAAAACACCTTGTAGTCCATCTGGCTGGTTTCAGGTACCAATAACTTTCATGTCTACACATTACCACTCGCACCCCTCTGTGAAATGTTTCTCCAAACAGGACATGTTTGATGCACGTCATTCATTTGGCCAATTGTCCGCCTGTAGATTTTGTGGAAAATAGAATGGGCTGCTGTTAAGTTGAAGCCAAAGGTTTCCAGCATAGATCTTTTTGGCAGGCACCTTTTTCTTTGTGAAAGGTCCTTGTTAACAGGTTTTTTTCTTTTCAAAATGTGTAACCGGGTAACAATTGGTCACCCACCTAGCTCGTGTGCAAATTAGGGGGCGGGATTCTCTGATCCTGAGGCGAAGGGTTGACTCCATCGGAAATGCCATCGCGTTTCTCGACGGCGTCAACACGGCCCCAGGATCAGCAATTCTGGCCCCTACAGGGGGCCAGCGGGGCGCTGGAGCGGTTCACGCTGTTCCAGCTGCTGATCCGGCCGTGGAATGGGCGGCGGGGGATACGCGCATGCGCAGTGGGTCCGGCGCAAACCCGCGCATGTGCAGTCCCACCGGCGCAATTTCCATGCATGTGCGGTGTCTCCCTCGTCGGCCCCGACCCAACATGGCGCAGGGGTACAGGGGCCGGCGCGGAAGAAAGGAGGCCGGGAGACAGAGAGGCCGGCCCGCCGATCGGTGGGCCCCGATCGTGGGCCAGGCCACATCGGAGGCCCCCCCCCCCCCCGGGGTCGGACCCCCCCCCCCCCCACCCTCCCCCACCCCCCACCCCCCACAGACCGGCACCCGACCCTTGAACGCTGAGTTCCCGCCGGCTGAGAGCAGGTGTGGACGGGGCCGGCGGGACTCTGCGTTTCCACGACGGCTGCTCGGCCCATCCCGGCCCGAGAAGCGGCCGGCCGGCCGTGTAGAGCGGCCTTCGGCCGGCACCGTGCCAACCACGCCGCCGCCAATGGCGCCGTTTCTTCGCTCTGTGGAGAATCGCATGCCACCGTCGGGGCGGCATGGCGCGATTCGCGCAGGTCGCCGGGATTCTCCAGCCCTGCCCTAGCCTGACAGAATCCTGCCCAGGGTATCCTATGTTGTGTATAGCAAACCTAGCAAGTTGCATTGCTTGCACAGATCAAACAGCCAACATTGCCCAGGAGCACAGCACCATCCCTGTAGTTGGACTGTAGTCCCAGAAAAGATGATTGTCTTCCGTTTAACAGGCCCAAGATTCAACAATGGCCAAAGCAAGATGCCACACAATTAGCTTGTCAACAGTTGGAGTTGTGTCTTCATGAATGCAAATTCATGTAGAATACTATCCCTGGCCAACCCACAGGTGCAGCCAACCAATTGAACCTACTTGCTCCAAAACTGGGTACCTGAAAAAAAAACCCCAGAAAATGCTGTAAAAACTCAGCAGTTCGGGAAGCATCCGGGAAGAGAGAAACGCTAACGTTTCAAGTTCGTACGACCTTTCGAGCGCTCTGAAGAAAAATCTTGCGGACTTGAAACGTTTTCTCTCCGACGATTCTGTTTCACCTCTCCAAAATACAAAACCTAGGAACGCAATGTCCTGACAAGCAGGCTGCATCAGTTTGCGTACGCTGCTTAAAGACACATTCCGAATATGGGTCCACGGACTTAAAATAAAACAAAAGAAAACAGGAGCAAAGGAAATAAACAGGAAGGGCTCTTACAATGTACAAAATCATAGAGTGAAACGTTGTCTCACCGATGCTAGTTTTGTGACCTACAATCTGGGATGCATTTGGGAAAATGTTTACAATCCAGGATTCCACAATTCCCAGGGATTAGTGTACTATTAGAGGGATTATATTGTGGATGAGGTGTTAAACTGAGGGGCTGTCTACCCTCTCGGGTAAAACTGACACCATTGTGTTACATGACAATAATTTGAAGAAGAACACAGGAGTTCTTCAATATTTATTCCTTAGCCAACACTTGATGGTATGATAGCATTGTGACAGGGCAGCGCGGTGGTGCAGTGGTTAGCACTGCTGCCTCACGGCGCCAAGGGCCCAGGCTCGATCTCGGCCCTGGGTCACTGTCCGTGTCATGATATTCACATTAACATATCATGGTGCAATCACACACACACTGATGGACAGGTAGATGGACCAACCAATACACACACAACATCACGGCCAATCACCAGTGAGAGCACACGCACTATAAAACAGGGAACACCACAGTTCCCGCTCATTCTACCAGGAGATAGCTCAGAGCACAGAGCTCACAGCGTGCCACTCAGACATACACCATGTGCTGAGTGCCTCACTAAGATAGTGCTAGGGCTGGGTCCACAGGTTAGCTGGTAAAGTATGAACCACAGCCAGAAGTTAATAGTTATTATTGTACAGAATAATAAAACAGAGTTGTACCATCTACAACCTTGTATGTACAAACCGTTCGTTTGTGAGGCCAACACGACATGGTACCAGGCTTGGAAACTCGCCAGCGACTGTGAGACCTACCTGCACCTCTTCAGAGATCCGCCATCCTGCGCCATGGACACCATCAGCCCGCCGCAGCCGCTCCAAATCGCTGGAAATCTCGGCCTCTACTGAAAGCTGTTTAAACAGCGCTTCCAGCTCTTCCTAGAAGCCACAGACAGGGAGAATGCATCGGACACCAGGAAGATTGCCCTCCTCCTCTCCACGGCGGGGCAACACGCCATCCACATCTACAACTCCCTGGCATTCGCGGAAGGCGAGGACAAGACGAAGTACAAGACAGTCCTTCTAAAACTTGAGGAACACTTCAGCATGGAAGTTAATGAGAGCTTCGAGAGGAACCTCTTCCAGCAGCGCCTGCAGGGTACGGATGAGCCTTTTCAATCTTATCTAACACACCTCCATATCCTCGCGCAGTCCTGCAGCTATGAGGCCACCTCCGACTCCATGATTCGGGATCAGATAGTTTTTGGGGTCACCTCGGACACCCTATGCCAGCAGCTCCTCAAAATAAAGCGCCTCACCCTAGCCACCGCCATCGAAACCTGCGTCCTCCACGAAAATGCGACCAGCCGGTAATCCCAATTCCAGGCGGCCGAATCGGCACGGCAGGGGTCCTACGAGCCCGAGCGGGTCCAGTCGATCGAGTTCCTCCCGTCCCGCGGCCCGGACGAGGGCGGCCATTTCGCGTGCTTTCCGAGGCCTCCCGCGCTTGTACGCGCCAGAAGAGGGGACGTCGACGCAGAGGGACATGATGCGCAGGCGCGCTCTACGCAGGACCGCACCATGCATGCGCGGTGGCGCAACGAACGCCATGACGTCACGACGTGCGGCAACTGTGGATCTGCACACTTAAAGCGGCAACGTTCAGCCAAAACGGGACAATGCCTCCGCTGTGGCAGGATGGGCCACTACGCTGCCTGCTGTCGAGCAGCTCAACCTGCCAACTCTCCCCAATTCTGCCAGCCTTGCAGGGACGTGTGGGCCATTCAGCCCCCATACACCGGGTCATACCCTGACGACGTGCAGACCAGTGATACCGATGACGGGGAACCCTTCCGCGTTGCGGTAATAGACAGGAACCGGATGTCCCCAAGTAGGACCCACCAGCCGATGCCAGTGAACAGCGTTAATCCGGGTGATGAATGGTGTGCCACCCTAACGATTAACCGATCACCAGTCACATTCCGCTTAAACACTGGTGCCTCCGCCAATCTCATTGCATGGTCAGCCTTCCACACCTTGCAGGTTAAACCACCGATCTGGCCATCCCACTGTCAGCTGGTTGATTACAAAGGGAACGTTATCCTGGCCATGGGGTCCTGCCAGCTCGAGGCTGCACACAATTCATACACAGCCACACTGTCCTTTGAGATAGTTGGATCCTCGAAGGACTCCCTGCTAGGTGCACAGGCGTGCAAGATCCTCCACCTCGTTCAGCGGGTACACACTCTGTCTCCAGAAGGCACGTCCGATTTCCTGGATGCAGACTTTAAGGCACAGCTCCACTCGCTCCTCGCCCACAACCAGGAGGCTTTCGAGGCCATGGGCACACTGCCCTACACTTACAGAATACGGCTCAAACCGGACGCCACCCCGGTCATTCACGCACCTCGTAGAGTCCCAGCATCACTCAAGGACCGCCTCAAGCAGCAGCTGCAGGACCTGCAGGATCAAGAAGTGCTTTCCCGGGTCACGGAGCCAACGCCATTGGTCAGCTCCATGGTGTGCGTAAAAAAGCCCTCTGGCGAGCTCCGGATCTGCATCGACCCGAAAGACCTGAACAATAACATCATGAAGGAACACTACCCCATACTCCATACTCAAACGGGAAGAAATCACGAGCGAAATGGCCTGAGCTAAAATTTTCACCAAGCTTGATGCCTCAAAGGGTTTTTGGCTGGATCAGTCCAGCAGGAAGCTGTGCACTTTCAACACTCCCTTTGGCAGATACTGCTACAATAGGATGCCGTTTGGCATCATCTCGGCATCCGGGGTCTGTCATCGAATCATGGAACAGATGATGGAGGGCATCAAAGGTGTACGAGTATATGTTGATGACGTCATCATCTGGTCCGCCACACCACAGGAGCACATCAGTCGGCTCCAGCGTGTCTTTCCACGGATACGAAATCACGGCCTGGGGGACCACATATCCCGGTCAGGGGTGAGTCCGGATGCCGACAAAGTGGCAGCTATCACAGCCATGCCGCAGCCGGCAGACAAGAAGGCAGTGCTACGCTTTCTCGGCATGGTTAACTTCCTGCGGAGGTTTATTCCCAACCTTGCCTCCCACACAACGGCTCTTCGCCACCTGGTCAAGAAGACAACGGAATTCCAGTGGCTGCCCGCACACCAGAAGGAATGGGAAGAGCTCAAGATCAAGCTCACCACCGCCCCGGTATTGGCGTTCTTCGACACTACTCGGGACACAAAGATCTCGACTGATGCCAGCCAGTCCGGCATTGGGGCGGTACTCCTGCAACAGGACGACACTGCATCATGGGCCCCGGTCGCCTATGCCTCGCGGGCCATGACCCCCACAGAACAGCGCTTTGCGCAGATTGAAAAGGAGTGCCTGGGTTTGTTGACCGGCATCGACAAATTCCACGATTATGTGTGTGGTCTTCCGCAGTTTACTGTGGAGACCGACCATCGCCCCCTGGTTGGCATCATCCAGAAAGACCTCAACAAGATGACCCCTCGCCTCCAGCGCATTCTGCTCAAGCTCCGTAGGTACGACTTTCAACTTGTCTACACCCCGGGAAAGGACTTCATCATCGCGGATGCCCTGTCCAGAGCAGTGAGCACACCGCCCGAATCGGAGGGGTTCGTTTGTCAGGTCGACGCACAAGTAGCCTTCACATTGGCCAATCTGCCAGCTACTGATGGACATCTGGCCCACATTCGCCGTGAGACTGCGGCTGACCCCCTTCTACAACGTGTGATATGCCACATGACGGAAGGGTGGCTCAAGGGGCAGTGCCCACAATTCTACAATGTTTGGGACTACTTGGCCGTCATTGATGGTGTCCTCCTAAAGTTGGACCGGATTGTGATCCCACACAGCATGCACCGGCTTGTCCTCGAACAATTGCACGAAGGCCATCTCGGGGTTGAAAAGTGCAGGCGGAGGGCTCGAGAAGCTGTGTACTGGCCGGGCATCAGCGACAACATCGCCAACATGGTGCTCAACTGCCCCACCTGCCAAAGGTTTCAGCTGGCACAACCCCCTGAGACACTTCAGCCCCATGAGTTGGTCACGTCCCCCTGGGCAAAGGTGGGTGTGGCCTTCTTTCATGCGCTCGGCAGGGACTAGGTCATAATAATTGACTATTTTTCCAATTATCCGGAGGTCATACGCCTGCACGACTTGACATCATCAGCTGTCATCAGAGCATGGAAAGAAAGCTTCGCTCGCCATGGAATTCCGCTCACCGTCATGTCCGACAACGGGCCCTGTTTTGCGAGCCAGGAATGGTCTTCTTTTGCCGCTTCGTATGGCTTCACACACGTGACGTCCAGCCCCCTGCATCCCCAGTCGAATGGCAAGGCGGAAAATTGCGTCCATATCGTGAAGCGGCTCCTCTGCAAGGCTGCTGATGCCGGATCTGACTTATATTTAGCCCTGCTGGCCTATCGCTCGGCCCCACTGTCCACGGGCCTCTCACCAGCCCAGCTGGTGATGGGTCGCACCCTCAGGACCACTGTGCCGTCCATTCATGTTCCTAAACCCGACCATGCTCCAGTACTGCAAAGGATGCGACAACAGCGTGCTCAGCAGAAGGTGGCGCATGACGCTCGAGCAACTGATCTTCCTGCCCTGGTGCCTGGAGACGAAGTCCGCATACACCTACCGGAGGGTGGCTGGTCGGCAACCGCCGAGGTTCTCCGCTGCGTGGCTCACCGTTCGTTCCTGGTTCACATGTCTGATGGCTCCATTCACCGGCGTAATCGGCGGGCCCTTCGGCTGCTTCCGCGCTCGCTACGTGATCATGCACCGGTGCCACGCCCTCCTGTTATCCCTGATGTCGACTTCGTGGAGCTTCCTGCCACTCTGCCTATTCCTCTCTCGCCCGTGGCCCGGCCCATTCCTCAGCCGGTGGATCCTGACCCACCCTTGAGGCAGTCAACACAAATTCGTCGCCCACCTAATAGACTGGAATTATGAGCCTGTTTGCACATTGGACTCACTGCATTGTTTTGCAATACTGTTAACGTGTTTCTTTCTTGTTGTTCCAGAAGTTCTCTTTCGATATTTGATGATTGCATTTGTTTTGTTCGTGGTACAACCTCGTGGCTCTGTTGCACCTGACACCTTCCTATGTATATAGTTTAGCCTCATGTACATGTTGTAAATATTGCACACACATACTCAGCTGCACTCAGTACACACCAATATTTATTACCATGTAGGCACATATCTTTGTGAAAAGGGGGGGATGTCATGATATCCACATTAACATATCATGGTGCAATCACACACACACACTGATGGACAGGTAGATGGACCAACCAATACACACACAACATCACAGCCAATCACCAGTGAGAGCACACGCACTATAAAACAGGGAACACCACAGTTCCCGCTCATTCTACCAGGAGATAGCTCAGAGCACAGAGCTCACAGCGTGCCACTCAGACATACACCATGCGCTGAGTGCCTCACTAAGATAGTGCTAGGGCTGGGTCCACAGGCTAGCTGGTAAAGTACGAACTACAGCCAGAAATTAGTAGTTATTATTGTACAGAATAATAAAACAGAGTTGTACCATCTACAACCGTGTTGGTTCGTTTGTGTATCGGAACACCCAACACGACACGTGTGGAGTTTGCACATTCTCCCCGTGTCTGCGTGGGTCTCACCCCCCACAATCCAAAGATGTGATGGGTTGGTGAATTGGCCACGCTAAATTGCCCCTTAATTGGAAAAAATGAATTGGATACGCTAAATTTGAAAAACAAACTAAAAAAATGATAACATTGTGACTTTGCTGTTGGACCAGTAACTTGGAGACCGGAGTTTAAATCCCACCACAGCAGCTGGGTACTAAAATGGAGTTATTTAAATATAGCTGCGATTAAAAAGCCAGCACCGTTAACAGTGCCCGTGAAACTACTGAATTGTTGTGAAAATCCACCCACTAAGTTCCATTTAGGGAAGGAAATTGCCATCCTTACCTGGTCGGGCCTGTTATGATATTCAAACATACATCATAACACATACATAATGATAGACAGAGCAACGGACCAATTAGCACACATGACACGACAGCCAATCACAGACAAGAGCAGACACAGTATAAGACAAGAAACACGACACTTCCTGGACAGTCCATCTGGAGACAGCACAGGGCCTGGACCTCATTAGCAAGACACTCACACAGTCACAACGTGCTGAGTACCAAGTCAGATGTATAAATAGTTGGTTGGAATAAAACTGCGTTGTTCCAATCGCAACCGTGTTGGTTCGTCTGTACCTCAGAGCACCCAACACCTCATGATTCCAGGAGTGAATCAATACCTACCGGCAAATCTGCCATCCTGAGCCATGGACACCCGCAACAAACCGCAGCCGTTGCAAGTCCCTGGGAACCTGGGCACAAATTGGAAGCTCTTCAAGCAGCGATTCGAACTCTTCATGCAAGCCAATGAAAAACAGGGCGCCTCAGACGAAACAAAGATTGCCATGCTCCTCACTACCGCAGGTCAGCACGCCATCGATGTATACAACTCCTTGGTGTTCACGGAAGGCGAGAACAAAGCTAAGTATGACACGGTCCTCCTCAAGCTCGACAAGCACTTCAACGTTGAGGTCAACGAAAGCTTTGAGAGGTATGTCTTTCAGCAGCGCCTGCAAGGTAAGGATGAGCTCTTTCAGTCCTTCCTGACGCACTTCCACATACTCGCGCAGTCCTGCGGTTACGACACCACCTCAGAGTCCATGATCTGGGACCAGATCGTTTTTGGCGTTGCCTCCAGTGGCCTACGCCAGCAGCTTCTAAAAATAAAAGGCCTGACCTTAGCATCTGCAGTGGAAGCCTGTGTCCTGCATGAGAATGCGACTAGCCACTATGCCCAATTTCAGGCGACCGAATCGGCACGGAGGGGGTCCCACGCGATCGAATCGGCAAGCCAGGCCGCCCACGAGGCCGAACGCATCCAGGCAATTGAGTTTCTCCCGGCCCGCCGCCCGGACGAGGGCGGCCGTTTCGCGCGCTTTTTAAGGCCTCCCGCGTTTGTGCGCGCCAAAACCTACGGCAACACTGAGGGACGTGCTGCGCAGGCGCGCCCGATGCAAGACCGAACTGCGCATGCGCAGTGGCGTAACGAACGTCATAACGTGCGGCAACTGTGGAGCTGCACATTTAAAAGGGCAATGTCCTGCAAAAACCCGACAATGCCTACGCAGTGGCAAAATGGGCCATTACGCTGCCTACTGTCGAACGGCTCTTCCACATCTCCGACAACCTCTCAGGAACGTGCGGACCATTCAGCCTCCACATCACGACATCCAAACCGACGACACAGATGACCAAGACGCCTTCCAGGTTGCGGTCATTGATGCGAACCGGGTCAACACCATCAATCCGGCCGATGAATGGAGTGCCACCCAGACGGTCAACCGATCGCCGATCACTTTCCGCCTGGACACTGGCGCCTCCGCCAACCTCATAGCATGGTCAGCCTTCTATGCCATGAAGGTCAGACCACCAATCCAGCCATCCCGGTGCAAGATGGTCGACTACAACGGGAACGTTATCCCGGCCATGGGATCCTGCCAGCTCCAGGTGACACACAAAACACACACAGCCACACTCTCGTTCGAGATATTTGGCTCATCGAAGGACTCCCTGCTGGGCGCACAGGCATGTAAGGCTCTCCACCTTGTGCAACGAATTCTCTCTCTCTCTCCAGACGGCACGTCTGACTTCCCGGATGCAGAGTTCTACGCACAGCTCCAATCGCTCCTCACCCACAACCAGGAGGCATTCGAAGGCATGGGAACACTGCCATACACCTACCGAATTCGCCTCAAACCGGACGCCATCCCGGTCGTTCATGCACCTCGCAGGGTTCCTGCGCCACTTAAAGACCGCCTCAAGCAGCAGCTGCAGGATCTCCAGGACCAAGGGGTCCTATCCAGGGTCACGGAGCCCACTCCATGGGTCAGCTCCATGGTGTGTGTCAAGAAGCCCTCTGGCGGGACTTCCGGGTGCGGCGATGACCAGCTGAGTCGCACGTTTCGGCAGCTCCCGGTGGAACGGACTTTTGGGCTCTTAATAAGAGCCCCAACGGCAATTTTAACGGCTAAAAGTACTGTGCGGTGAACCAGAGGGAATCCCCCCTGGATACGGATGAAAAAAGGAGAGGAAGGTGGCCGGATTGCGGTGGATCCTTTAGAGCAGCGGCAAGGAAGGCAAGCAAAAACCAAGATGGCGTCGGAAGGTGGCAGTTTAATATGGGGTCCTGAACAACACGAGTTTTTGAAACGCTGCGTGGAAGAACTCAAAAAGGAAATGAAGAAGGAGCTGTTGGCCCCGATATTACAGGCGATCGAAGGGCTAAAGGAGGAGCAAAAGACCCAGGAGCAGGAGCTTCGGGTCGTGAAGGCAAAGGCTGCCGAGAATGAGGACGACATACAGGGCCTGGTGGTGAAGACGGAGATGCACGAGGCACACCATAAACGATGTGTGGAAAGGCTGGAGGCGCTGGAGAACAACGCGAGGAGGAACAACCTAAGGATTCTTGGTCTTCCTGAAGGTGCGGAGGGAGCGGACGTCGGGGCATATGTGAGCACGATGCTGCACTCGTTAATGGGAGCGGAGGCCCCGGCGGGTCCGCTGGAGGTGGAGGGAGCATACCGAGTGATGGCGCGAGGACCGAGAGCAGGAGAAATTCCTAGAGCCATAGTGGTGAGATTCCTCCGTTTTAAGGATAGAGAGATGGTCCTTAGATGGGCAAAGAAAACTCGGAGCAGTAAGTGGGAGAAGGCGATGATCCGCGTATATCAAGACTGGAGTGCGGAGGTGGCGAGAAGGAGGGCGAGCTTTAATCGGGCCAAGGCGGTGCTTCACAAAAAGAAGATAAAATTCGGAATGCTGCAACCGGCAAGACTGTGGGTCACATATCAAGGGAGGCACCACTACTTTGAGACGGCGGTTGAGGCGTGGACTTTGATCGTGGAAGAAAAATTGGAATGAGCGGGTTATTAAAAAAAGAACGTTTGAAACAAAGTGGTGGGGCGAGTATGGGGGGCGAAGAGGGGGGTAAAAAGGGGGGAAAGAGGAGTTTTATGTTATTAATCCTGCGATGTGGTAACTTTTCTCTCTTCCACAGGAGGTGGTGGGGGGAGGAAAGGAGGTGGAGGAGATGGGGCGTTGGCCATTGGGGGCGGGGCCAAGGGGGAAGCAGGGCTCGGTTCCCGCGCTATGATAATCATGGCGGGAATAGGGAAGCAGGAAGGAGGGGGCGTCGCACGGTGCGAGCCGAGGTCACGAGGGGAAGCCGAGGTCGGCCAGAGTTTGCTGACTTCTGGGACCAACATGGGGGGTGCAACTACGCTAGTGGGGGATCTAGCGGGGGGGGGGGGGTGGGAGGGGGGAAGTATTGGGCTGCTGCTGCTGGGGAGAGGGGGGAGCTGGTATGGGGTGGGATGGGCGGGGGGGCACCGCCTGGGGGGGACACAGCTGCGTGGGAACCGGGTGAGGAGCTGGAAAAAGGGGATGGCTAATCGACAAGGGGGGGGGGGGTAAAAAGCCCCCCAACCCGGTTGATCACGTGGAACATGAGAGGGCTGAACGGGCCGATAAAGAGGGCACGGGTACTCGCACACCTTAAGAAACTTAAGGCAGACGTGGTTATGTTACAGGAAACGCACTTGAAACTGATAGACCAGGTGAGACTACGCAAAGGTTGGGTGGGGCAGGTGTTCCATTCGGGGCTAGATGCAAAAAACAGGGGGGTGGCTATATTAGTGAGGAAGTGGGTAATGTTTGAGGCAAAGACTACAGTGGCGGATAGTGGCGGATAGCGGGGGCAGATACGTGATGGTGAGTGGCAAACTACAGGGGGAGACGGTGGTTTTGGTAAACGTATATGCCCCGAACTGGGATGATGCCAATTTTATGAGGCGTATGCTAGGACGCATCCTGGACCTAGAGATGGGAAAGTTGGTAATGGGGGGAGATTTCAATACGGTGTTGGAACCAGGGCTGGACAGGTCGAGGTCCAGGACTGGAAGGAGGCCGGCAGCAGCCAAGGTGCTTAAAGATTTTATGGAGCAGATGGGAGGAGTCGACCTGTGGAGATTTAGCAGACCTAGGAGTAAGGAGTTTTCGTTTTTCTCCTATGTCCACAAAGTCTATTCGCGAATAGACTTTTTTGTTTTGGGAAGGGCGTTGATCCCGAAGGTGAGGGGAACGGAGTATACGGCTATAGCCATTTCGGATCACGCTCCACATTGGGTGGACTTGGAGATAGGGGAGGAAACAGAAGGGCGCCCACCCTGGAGAATGGACATGGGACTAATGGCAGATGAGGGGGTATGTCTAAGGGTGAGGGGGTGCATTGAAAAGTACTTGGAACTCAATGATAATGGGGAGGTCCAGGTGGGAGTGGTCTGGGAGGCGCTGAAGGCAGTGGTTAGAGGGGAGCTGATATCAATAAGGGCACATAAAGGAAAGCAGGAGAGTAGGGAACGGGAGCGGTTGCTGCAAGAACTTCTGAGGGTGGACAGGCAATATGTGGAGGCACCGGAGGAGGGACTGTACAGGGAAAGGCAAAGGCTACACGTAGAATTTGACTTGCTGACAACGGGTACTGCAGAGGCACAGTGGAGGAAGGCACAGGGTGTACAGTACGAATATGGCGAGCAGGTTGCTGGCCCACCAATTGAGGAAAAGGGGAGCAGCGAGGGAAATAGGGGGAGTGAGGGATGAGGAAGGAGAGATGGAGCGGGGAGCGGAGAGAGTGAATGGAGTGTTCAAGGCATTTTATAAAAAATTATATGAAGCTCAACCCCCGGATGGGAGGGAGAGAATGATGGGCTTTCTGGACCGGCTGGAATTTCCCAAGGTGGAGGAGCAGGAAAGGGTGGGACTGGGAGCACAGATTGAAATAGAGGAAGTAGTGAAAGGAATTAGGAGCATGCAGGCGGGGAAGGCTCCGGGACCGGATGGATTCCCAGTTGAATTTTACAGGAAATATGTGGACTTGCTCGCCCCGCTACTGATGAGGACCTTTAATGAGGCAAAGGAAAGGGGACAGCTGCCCCCGACTATGTCTGAGGCAACGATATCGCTTCTCCTAAAGAAGGAAAAGGACCCGCTGCAATGCGGGTCCTATAGACCTATTTCCCTCCTAAATGTAGACGCTAAGATTCTGGCCAAGGTAATGGCAATGAGGATAGAGGGTTGTGTCCCGAGGGTGGTCCATGAGGACCAAACTGGGTTTGTGAAGGGGAGACAGCTGAATACGAATATACGGAGGCTGCTAGGGGTAATGATGATGCCCCCACCAGAGGGGGAAGCGGAGATAGTGGTGGCGATGGATGCCGAGAAAGCATTTGATAGAGTGGAGTGGGATTATCTGTGGGAGGTGCGGAGGAGATTTGGTTTTGGAGATGAATATGTTGGATGGGTGCAGCTGTTGTATAGGGCCCC
This sequence comes from Scyliorhinus torazame, assembly GCF_047496885.1. Taxonomy (NCBI): domain Eukaryota; kingdom Metazoa; phylum Chordata; class Chondrichthyes; order Carcharhiniformes; family Scyliorhinidae; genus Scyliorhinus; species Scyliorhinus torazame. The sequence continues at coordinate 25,883,652 of NC_092713.1, forward strand.
AGTGGCGAGTGTGGTCACGAATGGACGGGGATCTGCATACTTTCGGCTCCATAGAGGGACAAGGCAGGGATGCCCTCTGTCTCCATTATTGTTTGCACTGGGGATTGAGCCCCTGGCAATAGCATTGAGGGGTTCCAAGAAGTGGAGGGGAGTACTTAGAGGAGGAGAAGAACACCGGGTATCTCTGTATGCGGATGATTTGTTGTTATATGTAGCGGACCCGGCGGAGGGGATGCCAGAGATAATGCGGACACTTCGGGAGTTTGGAGAATTCTCAGGATATAAACTGAACATGGGGAAAAGTGAGTTGTTTGTGGTGCATCCAGGGGAGCAGAGCAGAGAAATAGAGGACTTTCCGCTGAGGAAGGTAACAAGGGACTTTCGTTACTTGGGGATCCAGATAGCCAAGAATTGGGGTACATTGCATAGGTTAAATTTAACGCGATTGGTGGAACAAATGGAGGAGGACTTCAAGAGATGGGACATGGTATCCCTGTCACTGGCAGGGAGGGTGCAGGCGGTTAAAATGGTAGTCCTCCCGAGATTTCTCTTTGTGTTTCAGTGCCTCCCGGTGGTGATCACGAAGGCTTTTTTCAAAAAGGATCGAAAAGAGTATCATGAGTTTTGTGTGGGCCGGGAAGACCCCGAGAGTGAGGAAGGGATTCTTACAGCGTAGTAGGGATAGGGGGGGGCTGGCACTACCGAGCCTAAGTGAGTACTACTGGGCCGCCAATATCTCAATGGTGAGTAAGTGGATGGGAGAAGAGGAGGGAGCGGCGTGGAAGAGATTGGAGAGGGCGTCCTGTAGGGGGACTAGCCTACAAGCTATGGTGACGGCCCCATTGCCGTTCTCACCGAAGAAATACACCACAAGCCCGGTGGTGGTGGCGACTTTGAAAATTTGGGGACAGTGGAGACGGCATAGGGGAAAGACGGGAGCCTTGGTGGGGTCCCCGATAAGAAATAACCATAGGTTTGCCCCGGGGAGAATGGATGGGGGATTTGGAATATGGCAAAGAGCAGGAGTAACGCAACTGAAAGATCTGTTTGTGGATGGGAAGTTCGCAAGTCTGGGAGCGCTGACCGAGAAATATGGGTTGCCCCAAGGGAATGCATTCCGGTATATGCAACTGAGGGCTTTTGCGAGGCAACAGGTGAGGGAATTCCCGCTGCTCCCGACGCATGAGGTGCAGGACAGAGTGATCTCAAAGACATGGGTGGGGGACGGTAAGGTGTCAGATATATATAGGGAAATGAGGGACGAGGGGGAGATTATGGTAGATGAGCTGAAAGGGAAATGGGAAGAAGAACTGGGGGAGGAGATTGAGGAGGGGCTGTGGGCGGATGCCCTAAGTAGGGTAAACTCATCGTCCTCGTGTGCCAGGCTAAGCCGGATTCAATTTAAGGTGTTACACAGGGCGCATATGACTGGAGCACGGCTCAGTAAATTTTTTGGAGTAGAGGATAGGTGTGCGAGATGCTCGAGAAGCCCAGCGAATCACACCCACATGTTCTGGTCACGTCCGGCACTACAGGGGTTCTGGGTGGGGGTGACAAAGGTGCTTTCGAAAGTAGTGGGGGTCCAGGTCGAACCAAGCTGGGGGTTGGCTATATTTGGGGTTGCACAAGAGCCGGGAGTACAGGAGGAGAGAGAGGCCGATGGTTTGGCCTTTGCGTCCCTAGTAGCCCGGCGCAGGATACTGTTGATGTGGAAGGAAGCCAAGCCCCCGGGGGTGGAGACCTGGATAAATGACATGGCAGGGTTTATAAAGCTGGAACGGATTAAGTTCGTCCTAAGGGGATCGGCTCAAGGGTTCACCAGGCGGTGGCAACCGTTCGTCGAATACCTCACAGAAAGATAGAGGGAATGGAAAAGAAGAAGGTAGCAGCAGCAGCCCAGGGGGGGGGGGAGTGGGGAGGAACCAGAAGGACTCTCAGGGTTGTTAATATATATGTATAATATGTATAGGTCGTTGCTATAAATAATTGTATATTGGACTGTTAAATCATATTTTTGGAGTGTGTTTATCTGAGACAAGGCAGTTGCCATTTAGTTTTAGTTTTAGTTATATATTATTTATTCTTTGTTTATAAAACAGGTCATTGTTATTTATACTGTTATATTATTGTATGAAGGATACACAATGTACTGTGATGGTTGACCAAAAATTTTCAATAAAATATTTTTCTTTTTTTTTTTTAAAAAGAAGCCCTCTGGCGAGCTCCGCATCTGTATTGACCCCAAAGATCTCAATAATAATATTATGAGGGAACATTATCCCATACCCAAACGGGAGGAGATCACCAGTGAAATGGCCCAGACGAAGATATTCATGAAACTGGATGCTTCTAAAGGATTTTGGCAGATCCAACTGGACCCGTCCAGCCGAAAGCTATGTACCTTCAACACCCCTTTCGGCAGGTTCTGCTACAACCGGATGCCATTTGGCATCATCTCGGCATCCAAGGTCTTCCATAGAATCATGGAGCAGATGATGGAAGGCATCGAAGGAGTGCGCGTATATGTGGACGATGTCATCATCTGTTCCACCACATCGCAGGAGCACATACATCGTCTCCAACGCATCTTTGCCCGCAGACGGGAAAACGGCCTGCGCCTCAACCGAGCCAAGTGCTCCTTTGGCCAGACCGAGTTGAAGTTCCTGGGGGACCATATCTCCCAGTCAGGGGTCTGTCCGGATGCAGACAAGGTGAGCGCCATCACAGCCATGCCGCAGCCGGCCGACAAGAAGGCTGTCCTACGCTTCCTTGGCATGGTCAACTTCCTGGGGAAGTTAATTCCCAACCTTGGCTCCCTCACGCCACCTCGTCAGAAAATCCACAGAGTTCCAGTGGCAACACACACACCAGCTGGAATGGGAGGAGCTCAAACGCAAACTCACTACGGCACCAGTGTTGGCGTTTTTTGACACGTCTCGTGCCACCAAAATCTCAACTGATGCCAGCCAATCCGGCATTGGAGCAGTGCTCCTGCAGAGGGATGACACGGCATCATGGGCCCCAGTGGCCTATGCATCGCGGGCCATGACCCCCACAGAGCAGCGCTACGCGCAAATCGAAAAAGAATGCCTGGGCTTGCTAACCGGTTTAGACAAGTTCCACGATTACGTCTATGGTCTTCCACGGTTCACGGTCGAAACTGACCACCGCCCCCTGGTCAGCATAATAAACAAGGACCTGAACGAGGTGACCCCTCGCCTCCAGCGCATCCTACTTAAACTCAGGAGGTACGACTTCCAACTGGTCTACACTCCAGGGAAGGACCTCATCGTGGCGGATGCCCTATCCAGAGAAGTGAGCACGCCGCCAGATGCGGAGGGATACGTATGTCAGGTCGAGGCACAGGTGGCTTTTACAGCGGCAAATCTGCCGGCTGACGACTCCAGTCTGGCCTGTATTCGGCGAGAGACTGCGGCCGACCCCCTTCTACAGGGTGTGATGCGCCACATGACGGGAGGATGGCTCAAAAGGCAGTGCCCGCAGTTCTACAATGTACGAGACGACCTAGCCATCATTGATGGTGTCCTTCTGAAGCTGGACCGGATTGTGATTCCGCACAGCATGCGCCAGCTGGTTCTCGACCAACTACACGAAGGCCACTTGGGGGTCGAGAAGTGCAGACGGAGGGCTCGAGGGGCGGTATACTGGCCGGGCATCAGTGACGATATTGCCAACATGGTGCTCAACTGTCAACCTGCCAAAGGTTTCAGCCGGCGCAACCTCCTGAGACGCTTCTGCCCCATGAGCTGGTGACGTCCCCCTGGGCGAAGGTGGGTGTCGACCTATTTCACGCGCTCGGCATGGACTATGTCATCATAGTTGACTACTTCTCAAACTACCCAGAAGTCATACGCCTGCACGATTTGACGTTGTCTGCTGTCATCAGGGCCTGCAGACACCTTTGCTCGCCACGGCATTCCGATGACTGTCATGTCGGACAATGGGCCCTGTTTTGCCAGCCATGAATGGTCGTCCTTTGCTGCTTCGTATGGCTTCACACACATAACGTCCAGCCCTCTGCATCCCCAGTCCAATGGAAAGGCGGAGAAGGGCGTTCACATTGCCAAGCGGCTCCTCTGCAAGGTTGCTGCTGCCGGGTCGGACTTCTACCTCGCCCTGCTGGCCTATCGCTCGGCCCCACTAGCCACTGGTCTCCAACCAGCACAGCTGCTGATGGGTCGCACCCTCAGAACCACTGTGCCTTCCATCCTGGCACCAACAATAGACCATGCTCCGGTACTGCATAGGATGCAACTGCAACGCGATCGCCAGAAGAGATCATACGTCATACGGGCAACTGATCTTCCCTCCCTGGCCCCTGGAGACAACGTCCGCATCCACCTACCAGACGGTGGCTGGTCAGCACCTGCCGAGGTTCTCCGACGCGTGGCTCCCCACTCGTTCCTGGTACGCATGCCGGATGGATCCGTGCGTAGGGGCAATCGCCGAGCCATTTAGAAGTTTACCATTTAGAAGCAAAATATGAACTCTCTCTCACGCACCATAGAATCAGATTCACAGCCAGGAGCAGGAGGGACGTACTACCAGCTGAATTCTGATCTGGTATTGGTAGTTACAACATTGACACTTTATTAAAAACAGAGCTGATTAGACCCCTTCAACCGAGATTTTAGTTATAGGTTGTGTGGTGTTCTTTCTCTTGTTTAATTCAGGATGGTTGGCGTTGTGTTCACAAAGATCACAAAATAGCTTAACTTAAACAAAGCATCAAATTTATTAACACTACTAACTTGGATTCGGCACACACATCTAAATAACGCACAGTTGATTGTTAACATATAAACTACACTCATCTACAACTAATCTTAATACTGGGATAAACTATGATCTGCTCTCACTCATACAACATAGAACATACAGTGCAGAAGGAGGCCATTTGGCCCATCGAGTCTGCACCGACCCACTTAAGCCCTCACTTCCACCCTATCCCTGTAACCCAATGACCCCTCCTAACCCTTTTGGTCACTAAGGGCAATTTATCATGGCCAATCCACCTAACCTGCACGTCTTTGGACTGTGGGAGGAAACCGGAGCACCCGTAGGAAACCCACGCAGACACGGGGAGAACGGGCAGACTCCGCACAGACAGTGACCCAGCGGGGAATCGAACCTGGGACCCTGGCGCTGTGAAGCGGCAGTGCTAGCCACTTGTGCTACCGTGCTGCCCTCACACTAATAATACTTCTGACTGTCTCTAGCTAACTCCTGGACTACTCTTCCCCATCAATGCCTTCTATACCTGTATCTGTAGCTCCCTTTGGTGGCTACTCTAAACATTTAACTAACACTTGCAGTTCTTACAGTTATGACAATACCGCAGGTTGTACCTTCGAGTAGCCACAAGTACAAAGGCTCTACATTTTGCTTGGAGCCAGTTCTTCCCAGCTAGTGGATAGACGTGTAAAATGCAGGAAAGGTGGCTAGTGCAATGGGGGATGTCATTGGAGGGGTTGTGATTTGCCAAGAACCGAATGTGTGTCTTGCCGAACAAGTGGGTCAGAGAATGAAGTTGCAGGGCTGAAAGAATTAAATTGCTTTCATTGTTTTGAATTGAGTGGTGCTAATGTTGGATAGAGGCAATTGAAAATGATGCCGGACAGGTTGAGGAAGGTGCAATATGTGGAACCTACTCTCAAAGGCACTCAAGTTAGTTTCACTGCTCTACGAAACAGCCCAATGGATGGACCAAGACTTAATGTAAGGTAATTAGAGCATAAGAACATAAGAACTAGGAACAGGAGTAGGCCATCTGGCCCCTCGAGCCTGCTCCGCCATTTAATGAGATCATGGCTGATCTTTGTGGACTCAGCTCCACTCTCCGGCCCGTACACCATATCCCCGAATCCCTTTATTCTTTAGAAAGGCATCTATCTTTTTCTTAAAAACGTTTAAAGAAGGAGCCTCAACTGCTTCACTGGGCAAGGAATTCCAGAGATTCACAACCCTTTGGGTGAAGAAGTTCCTCCTACACTCCGTCCTAAATCTACCTCCCCTTATTTTGAGGCTATGCCCCCTAGTTCTGCTTTCCCCGACCAGTGGAAACAACCTGCCCGCATCTATCCTATCTATTCCCTTCATAATTTTATATGTCTCAATAAGATCCCCCCCGCATCCTTCTAAACTCCAATGAGTACAGTCCCAGTCTACTCAACCTCTCGTCATCTAATCCCCTCAACTCTGGGATCAACCTAGTGAATCTCCTCTGCACTCCCTCCAGTGCCAATATGTCCTTTTTCAGGTAAGGAGACCAAAACTGAACACAATACTCCAGATGCGGCCTCACCAACACCCTATACAATTGCAGCATAACCTCACTAGTCTTGAACTCCATCCCTCTAGCAATGAAAGACAAAACTCGATTAGCCTTCTTAATCACCTGTTGCACCTGCACACCAACTTTTTGCGACTCGTGCACCAGCACACCCAGGTCCCTCTGCACAACAGCATGTTTTAACATCTTACCGTTTAAATAATAATCCATTCTGCTGTTATTCCTCCCAAAATGGATAGCCTCACACTTGGCAACATTGAATTCCATCTGCCAGGCCCTAGCCCATTCACCTAACCTATCCAAATACTTCTGCAGACTTCCGGTATCCTCTGCCCTTTTTGCTTTACCACTCATCTTAGTGTCGTCTGCAAACTTTGACACATTGCACTTGGTCCCCAACACCAAATCATCTATGTAAATTGTGAACAACTGCAGGCCCAACACTGATCCTTGCGGGACCCCACTAGTTACAGGTTGCCAACCAGAGAAACACCCATTTATCCCCACTCTCTGCTTTCTGTTAGTTAACCAACCCTCTACCCATGCTACCACTTTACCCTCAATGCCATGCATCTTTAGTTTATGCAGCATCCTTTTGTGTGGCACCTTGTCAAAAGCTTTCTGGAAATCCAGATATACCACATCCATTGGCTCCCCGTTATCTACTGCCCTGGTAACGGCCTCAAAAAATTCTACCAAATTAGTCAGACACGACCTACCCTTTGTGAACCCATGCTGCGTCTGCCCAATGGGACAATTTCCCTCCAGGTGCCCCGCTATTTCCTCCTTAATGATAGATTCCAGCATTTTCCCTACAACCGAAGTTAAGCTTACCGGCCTATAATTACCCGCTTTCTGCCGACCTTTTTTAAACAGTGGTGTCACGTTTGCTACTTTCCAATCCTCTACTGGGGGACACCATTTGAGTCAGGTAAAATTACATATCAGCGTGGATATACATGGGTCTTGGTGGCTGAATGTTTAATTGTCTATTTGACGATGGCATCTATGAGCCATTACTGGCGCATTAGGGAAAAATGTGCCATGGTTATCAAATATCTATCGCTATGAATAAAAGGATGTAAAATAATGATGTGACTGAGGCGATATATCTGAATTACGACCAGATTTTACTGAGTTGGAATGCATGTAATTGGAAAACTTTTAATTAAAAATATATATCTTTGACAGGAAAGGAGAAAGAAAAATTTGATGGTTTGTCCACTGTCCAACATTTTTGAATTCCCTTCCAGGGATAATTCGGTGACCAGAACTGTTCCATTCACTGATAAAGAAGGAGGCCATTCAGGGGATGTAGTGATGTAGTGGTATTGTCACTGGGCTAGTAATACAGAGACCCAGGGGAATGCATTGGGACCCAGGTTCGAATCAGGGCAGCTGGTGAAAATATGAATTTGATTTAAAAGCAAAAATATGGAATTAAAAACTCTCATTGATCGATTGTAAAAACCCATCTGGTTCACTAATGTCCTTTAGGGAAGGAAATCTGCCGTCCTTTCCTGGTCTGGCCTACATGTGACTCCTGACCTCAGCAGTGTGGTTGACGCTTAAATGTCCTCTGAAACAACCGAGACAGCCGCTCAGTTCAAGGGCAATTAGGGGTCAGCAACAAGTGCTGGCCTTGCCAGCGACGCCCACATCCTATCAATGAATTAAAACAATAATAATTTCCTCTCCATTCTGTGTGAGGTAGTGCTCCCTGATATCACTTCTGAATAGTCAGGGCAGCGCAGTGATTAGAACATCGAACATACAGTGCAGAAGGAGGCCATTTGGCCCATCGAGTCTGCAGTGACCCACTTAAGCCCTCCCTGGGATAACACAGGCTGCAACTCGATGCAGCTTTGACCAAAAGATACTCCAGACTTTGAAGTAAGTTCAATGTGATTTATTGAACCATTAGCACAGTTCTCTATGAGTTCGACTCTACTGCTAATCTTGCTATAGTAACTCAGTCTAACTAACCAGTCTGCTCTAAGCCACGTGGTGGGTGTGATGCTCCTGATCTGCCCCTGTCCTACTCTCTAAGTGTCACCTGTGGAAAGAGACAGAGCATGTGTGTCCTGTCCTTATATATGGGTTGTGTAATGCCCCCTTGTGGTAGGGTCACCTTTGGGTGTCTTGACTGCCCATTGGTCGTGTCCTATTCTATGTGTTCATTAGCTGTATGTCTGCATGTCATGACGTCTCTGGTGCTCCCTCTAGTGTTTACTTAGTCATAGTTGTATTTACATTAACCCCTTGCGTATTTACAGTGATGCATTTCACCACACCCGTAACCCAATAACCCCTCCTAACCTTTTTGGTCACTAAGGGCAATTTATCATGGCCAATCCACCTAACCTGCACGTCTTTGGACTGTGGGAGGAAACCGGAGCACCCGGAGATAACCCATGCAGTCCCAGGGAGAATGTGCAGACTCCGCACAGATAGTGACCCAACGGGCAATCGAACCTGGAAGCCTGGCGCTGTGAAGCCACAGTGCTAACCACTTGTGCTACCGTGCTGCCCACAGTTAGCACAGTTGCTTCACAACTCCACAACTCCAGGGTCCCAGGTTAGATTCCCGGCTTGGATCACTGGCTGTGCGGAGTCTGCATATTCTCCCCGTGTCGGTGTGGGTTTCCTCCGGGTGCTCCGGTTTTCTCCCATCGTCCAAAGATGTGCAGGTTAGGTGGACTGGCCGTGCTAAATTGTCCTTCGTGTCCAAAAAGGTTAGGTGTGGTTACTGGGTTACGGGGATAAAGGGGATAGCATAGAGGGATAGGGCTTAATTGGGGTGCTCTTTCCAAGGGCTGGTGCTGAATGGCCTCCTTCTGCACTGTAAATTCTATTATTCTAATATCCTGGCTCTAATTTGTGCAGGGCCGTCATTGCCCTGCTGCCCAGGAAGAGGGATGTCCGCTGTTTTGCAAATTGTTGCCCAGTCTTCCTCCTCTGCAGGGACCACAAAATCTTTGCCTAGGCAATGCCTTCTGCCTTGGCACAGTGCTGGACCACGTGATCCACCCTGACCATTCCTACACGGTCCCGGGCCGAAGAATTCATGGAAGAATTCATGGCCTGGTCCGGACCTGATCCACCACACCCAGAGGGTTGGTCTGTCAAGGGCCTTCTTGTCTCTCAACCAGGAGAAGGTGTCCAACAGGGTGGATCATGAATACTTATTCAGAACTCTGCGGACATTTGAGTTCGGGACACATTTGCCCGGATCCAACTTCTGAACGCTGCCGCAGAGTGCCTCGTTCAGGCTAACGGGTCCCTGGTGGCGCCCCTTCGCTTTGGGAGAGAAGTGCGTCAGGGCAGCCCCATGTCTGGCCAACTGTATTCTATCTGCATGGAGGATTTCCTGTACCTCTTGTTATCAGGATTGGTTCTGCATGAGCCAGGCTTTGTGGTGATCCTTTTGTCCTACACTGATGACGTGTTCCCCACGTTCACAGACCCGGATGACCTGCAGAGGATGTGCAAGTGCTAGGCTGTGTACTCTGCTGCTTCCTCTACCAGGATCACTGGGCCATGTGCTCCAGACTCCTGGTCCGTCCATGGAAAATGGACCCCCTTCTGGAGGAGCTTTCACCTGGAGAAGAACCAGCCTCCTTTACTTGGGAGTCCGTCATTGGCCGTCTGAGGAATCCTGTTTGTCGAGTTGACAGGAGCAGGGGATCAAGGTCACTCTTTGCTTGAGACACCTGGCAGGACTGCTCCGAGTTTCGTCTTACAGGGGCTGAGTTCTGGTCACAAACCAGCTGATTGTCTCCATGTTGTGGTACTGGCTGGTCACTTTTGTCGTGTTGGGTGTTCCGATATATAAACGAACCAACACGGTTGTAGATGGTACAACTCTGTTTTACTTTTCTGTATAATAACAGCTGTTAACTTCTGGCTATGGTTCATACTTTACCAGCTAACCTGTGGATCCAGCCCTAGCACTATCTTAGAGAGGCACTCAGCACATGGTGTATGTCTGAGTGGCACGCTCTGAGCTCTGAGTTATCTCCTGGTGGAATGAGCGGGAACTGTGGTGTTCCCTGTTTTATAGTGCGTGTGCTCTCACTGGTGATTGGCTGTGATGTTGCGTGTGTGCTGGTTGGTCCATCGACCTGTCCATCAGTGTGTGTGTGATTGCACCATGATATGTTAATATGGATATCATGACAACTTTGACCCTTCCCCCTGACTTTGTCACGAAAGTTCAGAGAATACTTATACAGATCTCCTGGGGCAAAAGACTGCTCTAGGTCACGGCTGAGGTTCTGTGTCTCCCGCTTAGGGAGAGTGGTCTCCTCCTCCAGGTGGTGCCCTTCTGCCTTCAGATACTGCAGCAATACCTCGATGTAGAGTGACCTCCTAGATGGTAGCCAGGGCATTGACTTTTTCTGCCAGATGCACGGGCTGAACTACAACACGAAGCTCCTGTTCATAGACCTGAGAGGTCTTTGTAATAAGACCATAAGACATAGGAGCGGAAGTAAGGCCATTCGGCCCATCGAGTCCACTCCACCATTCAATCATGGCTGATTTCAACTCCATTTACCCGCTCTCTCTCCATAGCCCTTAATTCCTCGAGAAATCAAGAATTTATCAACTTCTGTCTTAAAGACACTCAACGTCCCGGCCTCCACCGCCCTCTGTGGCAATGAATTCTACAGACCCACCACTCTCTGGCTGAAGAAATTTCTCCTCATCTCTGTTCTAAAGTGACTCCTTTTATTCTAAGGCTGTGCCCCCAGGTCCTAGTCTCCCCTGCTAATGGAAACAACTTCCCTACATCCACCCTATCTAAGCCATTCATAATCTTGTAAGTTTCTATTAGATCTCCCCTCAACCTCCTAAACTCCAATGAATATAATCCCAGGATCCTCAGACGTTCATCGTATGTTAGGCCTACCATTCCTGGGATCATCCGTGTGAATCTCCGCTGGACCCGCTCCAGTGCCAGTATGTCCTTCCTGAGGTGTGGGGCCCAAAATTGCTCACAGTATTCTAAATGGGGCCTAACTAATGCTTTATAAAGCTTCAGAAGTACATCCCTGCTTTTATATTCCAAGCCTCTTGAGATAAATGACAACATTGCATTTGCTTTCTTAATTACGGATTCAACCTGCAAGTTTACCTTTAGAGAATCCTGGACTAGGACTCCCAAGTCCCTTTGCACTTCAGCATTATGAATTTTGTCACCGTTTAGAAAATAGTCCATGTCTCTATTCTTTTTTCCAAAGTGCAAGACCTCGCACTTGCCCACGTTGAATTTCATCAGCCATTTCTTGGACCACTCTCCTAAACTGTCTAAATCTTTCTGCAGCCTCCCCACCTCCTCCATACTACCTGCCCCTCCACCTATCGTTGTATCATTGGCAAACTTAGCCAGAATGCCCCCAGTCCTGTTATCTAGTTCGTTAATATATAAAGGGAACAGCTGTGGCCCCAACACTGAAACCTGCGGGACACCACTCGTCACCGGTTGCCATTCCGAAAAAGAACCTTGGGCGAAATTCTCTGGAAACGGCGCGATGTCCGCCGACTGGCGCCCAAAACGACGCAAATCAGACGGGCATCGCGCCGTCCCAAAGGTGCGGAATGTTCCGCATCTTTGGGGGCCGAGCCCCAACATTGAGGGGCTAGGTCGGCGCCGAACGAATTTCCGCCCGCCAGCTGGCGGAAAAGGCCTTTGGTGCCCCACCAGCTGGCGCGGAAATGACATCTCCGGGCGGCGCATGCGCGGGAGTGTTAGCGGCCGCTGACGGGGGGGTCGGAGAATTTCGCCCCTTTTATCCCAACTCTCTGCCTTCTGCCTGACAGCCAATCGTCAATCCATGTTAGTACCTTGCCTCGAATACCATGGGCCCTTGTTTTACTCAGCAGTCTCCCGTGAGGCACCTTATCAAAGGCCTTTTGGAAGTCAAGATAGATAACATCCATTGGCTCTCCTTGGTCTAACCTATTTGTTATCTCTTCAAAGAACTCTAACAGGTTTGTCAGGCACGACCTCCCCTTACTAAATCCATGCTGACTTGTCCTAATCTGACCCTGCACTTCCAAGAATTTAGAAATCTCATCCTTAACAGCCTTGCAGATATTGCCTATATTTTACCAGGACCTAGTCAAAGTCTGGAACATGGTCACTTTGCGCCGCCGCACTCCCGCATCTGGAGTAGTGGCTGTCATCAGGGAGCCCCCGCTGAGCAATCGGCACCTCCAGCAATACCAGTTCAGGTGGCTGGTGGAGGGATGGGCTGTGGCTACCAGGATGACCAGCATCTGGGTCGTGCTGGGTAGCGGAAGGGTAGGCTGGATGACGCCCCGCGAGTTGGCGCATCACATAGTAGTGAGTGTCCAGCCTGCGGCCAAAGCTATCAGTGTCCTCAAAATGGTTGTGCTGGGCCCTGATGGCACATGAGGACTGGGGGATGTGCAGTAAATTACTGCCTGAGCGTATCACGGTTTGGGCTGAATCTCACATTGCTCCCAAGCCCCGAACCCCCCCCCTTTGGGAGCTGGTGCCCCACAGCCCGAGCTGCCTCACGAAAATGCCCCCCCGTGCCCGTTTGCGCTGCATGTAGGGGTCTCCTGTATGGCTGCCGCTGCACATCCTCCACTTCCTTTCCCTCGACCGCTGCCCGTACTTGCCTTGGTGCACTTTGTTGCCATCCTGTGGCAGAGGTCCCCAGTGGAGGTCCCTCTACAGAGGAGGCCTCTACAGAGTCCCTCTACAGAGGAGGCCTCCTCCTTAACATTGGGGACCTGAGGGTGAGGTGATCGAATGCAGGTCTCACGTACAATATAGAATGCCTTGGTTCATGGACCCCCTACATGCCTGCCATTTGTACACCATCGTGTAGTCCATGGACCATGCTTATGTCAGTTAGCTTAGACTGCAGCCCTGTTTCAGTTATTTAACAAACCTTGTGTTACAGTGTTGTTTGCACTTCAGTCCCATGCTCCTGATCTACAAGCACTCGGGGGCAGGGAAGGAGGAGGACTTCCTCATGAACCAGCTCCTAGGCCAGGCCTAACGTGCCATCGTCAGGTCCAGGCAGTGGGAAACTGAGGGGGCCATCCCATCCGACTGTCTACCCCTTTACCGCGTGGCTACATTTGTGGCCGCGTACTCCGGAGAGGGAGCACACAGAGTCCATTGGTACCGTCATTGAACCCTTACAGTGCAGAATGGGCCATTCAGCCCACTCAGTATGCACCAGCCCTCCGATAGCACACCCCACCCAGGCCCACTCCAACGCCCGATCCCCGTAACCCAACCAAACCTGCATTCTTTGGACACAATGGGGCAATTTAGCATGGCCAATCCACCTAACTCGCACATCTTTGGGCTGTGGGAGGAAACCGGAGCACCCGGAAGAAACCCACGCTGAAACCAGGAGAAAGTGCAAACTCCACACAGTCACCCAAGGCCGGAATCGAACCTGGGTCCCTGGTGCTGTGAGGCAGCACTGCTAACCACTGTGCCGCCCGCAAAAGAACATTGAATTGAACATTGAAAGCGGTTGAATAAACTCGGTTTGTTCTCACTGGAACGAAGGAGGTTGAGGGGCGACCTGATAGAGGTCTACAAAATTATGAGGGGCATAGACAGAGTGGATAGTCAGAGGCTTTTCCCCGGAGTAGAGGGGTCAATTACTAGGGGGCATAGGTTTTAAGTTGAGAGGGGCAAGGTTTAGAGTAGATGTACGAGGCAAGTCTTTTACACAGAGGGTAGTGGGTGCCTGGAACTCGCTGCCGGAGGAGGTGGTGGAAGCAGGGACGATAGTAACACTTAAGGGGCATCTTGACAAATACATGAATAGGATGGGAATAGAGGGATACGGGCCCAGGAAGTGTAGAAGATTGTAGTTTAGTCGGGCAGCATGGTCGGCACGGGCTTGGAGGGCCGAAGGGCCTGTTCCTGTGCTGTACATTTCTTTGTTCTTTGTATTCGTGAACCAGATGGGTTTTTACAACAATCAGCAATGGTTTAAAGTCATCATTACACTATTAATTCCAGATTTTGTTTCACCATCTTCAATGGTGGGATTCTAACCCAGGCCACCAGAGCGTTACCCTGGGTTACTAGTCCAGTGACAATACCACTGTGCCACCCTGTTGAAGCCTTCCGTGCCAGGTTGTCATCATGGGAGATGGGCTGCATTATCAACCCTCTTAATCACAATTTGGTTTGATGTTTTAAGTTTCATTTGTGATATGTTTTTGTTGAAGGCAGCACCCCTTTCAGAGGCTGTCCCTTTAATTTATCCCTCAATTTATTTGATTTTGTTTCCTTGGTTATTTGATTTACCTCAAAATAGGATGTGGTCACTGGACCAGCAATCCAGGATCAGAATTCCATTGAAAAATCTGGAATTAAAAAGTTGAATGTTGACGACAAAACCATTGTCGATTGCTGTAAAAACCCACCTGGTTCCATAATGTCTTTCGGGAAGGAACTTGGCCATCCTTACCTGTGACTCAAGATCCACAGCAACGTTGTTGACTCTGAAACGACCTAGCAAGCCACTCAGTCCAGGGGCAATTGGGGATGGACAATAAATGATGGCCCAACCAATGATGCCAACAGGCCCATGAATAAACAAAAAATAAAATTAATTGCAGGAGGAAGCTGAGAAGTTTATAAGACAGGTCGCTAGCTCAGAGGACCTGTTCACAAGGAATGTCTGGCATAAGCATTGCTTTTCACCCTGAAAGGATGTGATTGGGAGGTGACCTGAGAAAGACCGGGGGCTGGATTCCCCGATGCTGGGGCTATGTCCCCGCGCTGGCGCGGGAACGGTGGCGTTTTACGGCAGAAAAAACTGGTGCAAAACGGCCACCGGCAGCATAGAGCACCCGGCACGAGCTGCCGATACGCCCCGGAGAATTGCCGGGTCCGTGGCCATGCAGACGCACGGCCTGCAGCGGCCGCGCCATGCAACATGGCGGTGGCCGCTCGCGGACCCGGCCCGCAAAATAGCCCCCCCACTTCGGCCGGCTGGCGCACCCAGGACCGCTCCACCACAGTGCCCCCAGCCCTGAATATGTCCCCCACTGCCCGCTGACCGGCCCTCCCCCGACTGTGGCGCCATTGGACTGAGTCAGCAGCCGCCACGCCGAGTTCCCGATGGATGAGACCACGCATGTCCTGCGCCGTTGGGAACTCGGCTGAAGTGGGGAGCATGGGGGGGGCCTCAGGCAATGGCCTGACACCGTCGATACGTGGCGCGGGGTACTCTGCGAGTATGCCCCTTTGGAGGGGGGCGGAGTATCGTCAATGCGCGCCGCCCCCGATTTCGTCGGGAATTTAGATTCTCCGGCCATTCGCCGAAAGGGTTTTCGCCATCGGCAACTGGAGAATGCAGCCCCTGATGTAAGAAACAATGAACTTGCATTTAACTTGTTGCTTTCACTTCATGAAAACATAAGAAATAGGAGCAGAAGTCGGCTATTTTGCCCCTTGCGCTGGTTCCAACATTCAACAATGTGGCAGAACGGCCACCTAAGATGGTATACTGCAAAGGGTGCTGGGAGAATTGGCCAAGTTTAAGGGCAAGCAGGCTGCAGTTTAAAGAAACATTGATGAGCAAACTGAAGCATAGACTTCGCAATACACTGGAAAAAGATCAGCTCCAGGCCATCCCAGGAACAATAGAACTATCCAGTCAATCATGCTTGTTTACCCGACACAGCAGCACCTAAACCCCTTATTTGGAACGCCTACATGCCCCAAACATCTACAGAATGGCCGGTGAGTGCACACTCCAAAATCAATGTGGCAACCCCTGATTGGACTTGATCGATCAGGGTGACCGAGGAAGGTTGAAAGGTGCCGCACCCACGTTAGAATCTCACTCTGCAGCAGCCAGCAACGGGAACACAACAACGGTGATCTTCACCGTCCACCATGAGGAGCACCATCACACCACCAGTAGCGGGAAGGCCAGAGCCGGAGTATCAGACCAGACCGAGGACTGAACTTCGCGGACGGCAGAAGCCAGATCGGGGATAAAGGCCAATATCTGTTTGGGTACTTGTCAGTCACTCAAAGTTAAGTCAAGGTTTGGTGTTGCACTTTAGCATTCTGTAGCATAACTTAAACTGATGAGTGTGATTGATTGATGCTAACATTGTGTTTGTGTGAATAAAGACTATTGATTTGAAACAAAGTCGGCTCGCGGTCATTTGTCCACCCCATACGGGTTAAAGACACACTGTGAGCAACAACAATATCATGGGCGGGGTTTTCTGGATTCCCGGCCGCGTGTTTCTCGGAATTCTCTGTTTCCGTGGCTTGTCAACGGGATTTGCCATTGGAGCCACCTCACACCGCCGGGAAACCCAGCGGGAAAAGAGAATCCCAACGGCCGAAGAATTCCGGCTCACATCCAATCTTCTACCTCAACTCCATTTACCCACACTTACCCCTTAATTCCCGTAATACCCAAACATCTATCAACCTCTTGCCTTGAATACACTCAATGGCTGAGCATCCAGGGTTCTGTTGGGTTAGAGAATTCCGAAGATTCGTAAACATTTTGAGTGAAATTTTTTTTATTTATCTCAGTCTTAAATTGCCAGGAAATATCGAGATGTCCTAATATAGTTTCACAGCTTTATTAAGTGTTTCAAAGTTGTCATCACCACCTCGAGGACGACGGGGAAACCATCACTGATCTCCCCGTTGGATGCGTGGAGTACGAGCTTCCCAGGTAAGGGGCGAAAGCCCATGACTTGGGCTCGTTATGAGCTAACATGAAAGTAGGCCCAAAACAGGGCCTGGTGTGGTTAGTCCTCCTGTGGTGGAGGTCATTGATGTTTTCTCCGTGGTCCCTCGTGAGAATTATGACGAAAGTTATGACAGGTCGCCCGAAGCTTGGGGCTGTGTTTGCGGACTGAATGGAGGTGATCCACAAAGCGGTCACCAGCACGCCACCTTGCGCTCATGCTGACATAGGGTTGCGGGGGCCATCCTGGTGGGGCGGGGGGACGGGGGGGACGGAGCGATGCGACTCCATGGGGGGCCTCCACGGTGGCCAAGCGATCGGGGACTACCAATCGGCGAGCGGGCTCATTCCGAGGGGGGCCTATGCTCCTCCACGCCGGGCCCCTGTAGGGCTCCGCCATGATGCCCAGAGGCCGACACGGAGACGGCAACCTACGCGCGTGCGCCGGCGCATGTCCCCGCTGCACGCCACGGCCGTCTCCACACCGGCGCATGTGCGTAGGTTGCCGTCTCTGTGCCGGCCCCCGGGCAACATGGCGGAGCCCTACAGGGGCCCGGCGCGGTCCTGTCAGGCCGGCTTTCGGCGTTGGAGCAACGCACAGCACTCCGGCGCTGTACTAGCCCCCGAGGAAGGGGAGAATGATTGGCCCTGGAGGCCCGTTGACGCCAGCGTCGCTCGCGCCAGTTTTGACGCCGGCGTCAACACTTGGCCGGGATTTCGGAGAATCTCAGCCCAGGAGTTTTGGTCTCCTTCTCGGAGGAAGGATGTTCTTGCTCTCGAGAGAGTGCAGCGAATGTTTACCAGACAAATTCCAGGGATGGCGGGACTGTCATATGAGGAGAGATTGACTAGGTTGGGATTGTTCTCACTGGAGTTCAGAAGAATGAGGGGGATCTCATAGAGACTTCTAAAATTCTAACAAGACTAGACAGGGTAGATGCAGGGAAGATGTTATCAATGATGGGTGTGTCCAGAACCAGGGGTCACAGCCTGAGGATTCAGGGTAAACCATTTCGGACAGAGATAAGGAGACATTTCTTCACACAAAGAGTGGTGAGCCTGTGGAATTCATTACCACAGGAAGTAGTTGATGCTAAAACTTTGAATATATTCAAGAGGCGGCTGGATGCAGCACTTGGGGAGAATGGGATCAAAGGCTATGGGGAGAAAACAGGATTAGGCTATTGAGTTGAATGATCAGCCATGATCGTGATGAATGGCGGAGCAGGCTCGAAGGGCCAAAAGGCCTCCTCCTGCTCCTATCTTCTATGTATCTATGTATCTATGCTATATCTAACTCCTTCTTGAAAACATACAATGTTGTGGCCTCAATTGTTTTTTGTGGTAGCACATTTCAGAGGCTCCCCACTCTCTGGGTGGAGAAATTTCTCCTCTTCTCAGTCCTAAATGCTCTACCCCATATATCCAGACTGTGACCCTTGGTTCTGGGCACCCCCACCAATGGCAACAACCTTCCTGCATCTACTCTGTCCAATCCTGTTAGAATTTTATCGATTTCTATGAGACCCCCCCCCTCATTCTTCTAAACTGTAGTGAATATAATCCTAGCCAACTCAATCTCTTCTCATACATCAGTCCCGCCATCCCAGGAATCAGTCTGGTAAACATTTACTGTGCATCCACCATAGCAAGAACATCCTCCCTCAGATAAGGAGACCAGAACAGCACACAATATTCTACGTGTGGTCTCACCAAGGCCCTGTAACTGTCCTGAGATATCCTTGACCTAGTACAAGGGAGGCAACTTACCATCCTGGAGTCTTGTTGCCTATCTATTCCCTTTACAATCGAGTCCCCTACAACAACTGCATCCCCACACTTCTTACTCCTCTTCTGTTCTGCAAAGCCAACCATGTGCACTGGATTTTGGCTGCTGCTGCTTTCCCGAGAGGTCATTCCCCAACAGTGTCCAAAGCACTCTAACTGTTTTACAAGGGAATGACCATAGGAGGTTCCTGCACCACCTGCAAGGACCTCTTGCTCTGCCTGATGGTTACCCATTCCATTCCTACCTGTGGAGTCTTAACCTGAGCTGTAACCACCTGTCGATACGTGCTATCCACAATACTCTCTGCCTCGCGGATGCTCCACAGTGTCCCCAGCCGCCATTCCAGCTCTGAAACACGGGCTTCCAGGTGCTACAGCTGGAGACACCTCCTGCACATATGCTGGCCCTGGGCACTGATTCCCACATAGCGCAGGAAGAGCACACCATGGCTTTGAGCTCTTCTGCCATGATTATCCCTTTATATCAAACCTCTTGGAAGATATTTAAAATAAACAAATATCAATTATTCTCAGGCCCTTCTTCCCTGGTGCTCATTACTACTGAATATAATCCAGCAAACAATAAACCACGAATTGTAAATGATGAAAGTTGTAAATATTTACCCCACTGCACTCGCCCAATCATTTTCCCTGCATCACCTTTGAATCCTGATGTCACCTCAGGAACCCCAAACTAACACTCAAATCTCTCCCTGCACTCTTGCGCTGTTTTCAATCTCCTGGCAATCAGCTCTCTCCCCTGTAGTCTCTACTCCAGCTATAGGTGCTGCTGACTGTCTGTCCTGGTGCCCTCCTCCCACACGCTCCTCTTGGTTCTCCCTGGAATTCCCTCCGTAACAGCACCATAGGAGTGCTTACATCATGTAGACCGTGATGGCTCAAGAAAGAAGCTCACCACCTCCACCTCAACGGCAACTAGGGATGGGCCTAGTCAATGGCATCCACACCCCGTGAAAAGAATGAAAGAAAAGGTCCCACAATCAGAAATGAGATAAATGACCAGTTATTGGTGTGGTTCGGGAGTAAAAGTAGTGTGATGGGATGATTCACATCCACCCAAATTGGCAGACAAGGATGCAGTTTAGCATCTCTTATGAAAGACACTGGGTGGGATTCTACACCGGCAGGATCTACCGCTTCGCTGGCAGCGCACTCCGCCCGCGGATTTCCGCAATGGCCGATTGCCAGGACGGAGGGTCCCACTGCCAGCGGGGGCGCACCGCACCAGAAAACAGAGAAACCCGCCTACCACCTCTGATAATGCAGCTTTCCACTCTACCAGGCTGAATCACTGACATTAGAATTTGTCCCTAAGTCTCTACAGTGGGACTTGAGCCCACAACCTTCTTCGGTCCAGAAGCGTCAGTGCTATCATTCACCCGAGGCTGACGCTTCAGGGTAGAGACTGGTATAAAGAAAAACAGGATAGAAATGTAACTGTGAAAGCAGGACACAGGTTCAAACTAGCAAAAGGCAAATTTAGGACTCATGCTCGAAAATGCGTTTTATATAAAATGTGATGAGCAAGCAGAAATTATTGGAAGTGACAACCCTGGAATTATTTCAGAAACAATTGGAAGGTTCATGTCTATTTTTTCCCCATGAAATGTGCAGTTAGAGAATGAAATGAAATGAATGAAAATCGCTTATTGTCACAAGTAGGCTTCAAATGAAGTTACTGTGAAAAGCCCCTAGTCACCACATTCCGGCGCCTGTTCGGGGAGGCTGGTACGGGAATCGAACCGTGCTGCTGGCCTGCCTTGGTCTGCTTTCAAAGCCAGCAATTTAGCCCTGTGCTAGAATGATCTGTTCCCAACATCTGCCCACCTCCAGCCCCACAATAGTCCCTCTCCCACAGGATATCCTGCACTGCATGTCCAGATCTAGTGGCCAAAGCAGCAGCCAGGCCCATGAATACAGGACAGGTATAGCCCCAATCCGATTTGCTCAAAAGTATATGTCGGCTTCTACGCCAATCTTCTTGATGTCAACTTACTCCAAAATTTCCCGAGAATCTCGCTTTCTTTCATCCATTTGTGGGATGTGGGCTCCGCTGGTTGGGGCAGCATTTTATTGCCCATCCATCCCTAATTGTCGTCAGACTGAGCGGCTTGCTAAGCCATTTCACAGTCAACCGCATTGCTGTGGGCCACAGAAAGACCATCAGGGAAGAGTGACAGTTTTCCTTCCCTCAAGGGCAGCAAAGAAACGGGTTTTGATGACAATCGGCAATGGTTTTGGAATGTTAGTATGCGCAGGAATGTAAAAATAAGCATAAAGCCAGCTGAAGCAATCAGCTGTAACTTCCTTCAATTTAGTCCCAGATCTCTCTCACTTGTGCCTCATAAATTAAAGTTTGATTCCGTCAAAGCATCATTATACACATTGAAAGCCACATGTCCTCAGCAAGTGAAATTGTTGAAGCTTTTCTCAGTTTAAATGTAAATAATTCTGATGCCACGTGAAAACGAATTCCGAGACATAAGGGTGAGCTTAACCCCTGCGATTGGGGGTTGCAGTGGTGCGAGTTTGAGTCGGAGGCCCATCCGGGCCTCACTTATCAGCTACTTGACTCTTCCTGACAAAAAGTGACAGTTGGCCAGCGGGGAAGGACCAAGATGGCTGCCGGAGGCATGGTAGACCCAAGAAAGGGAATGTTGCAGACATGGGCAGTGGTAAGGGCAAGTGAGTGTAGCTTTAAGTCACAGATGATTGTAGCTTTCTTGTGGGGTCCCTTAGGGTAAATATCAAAATTCTCTAGGGCTCCCATGTACATCACAAATCCCTGAACAAAGAACAAAGAAATGTACAGCACAGGAACAGGCCCTTCGGCCCTCCAAGCCCGTGCCGACCATACTGCCCGACTAAACTACAATCTTCTACACTTCCTGGGTCCGTATCCTTCTATTCCCATCCTATTCATATATTTGTCAAGATGCCCCTTAAATGTCCCTATCGTCCCTGCTTCCACTACCTCCTCCGGTAGCGAGTTCCAGGTACCCACTACCCTCTGCGTAAAAAACTTGCCTCGTACATCTACTCTAAACCTTGCCCCTCTCACCTTAAACCTATGCCCCCTAGTAATTGACCCCTCTACCCTGGGGAAAAGCCTCTGACTATCCACTCTGTCTATGCCCCTCATAATTTTGTATACCTCTATCAGGTCGCCCCTCAACCTCCTTCGTTCCAGTGAGAACAAACCGAGTTTATTCAATCGCTCCTCATAGCTTATGCCCTCCATACCAGGCAACATTCTGGTAAATCTCTTCTGCACCCTCTCTAAAGCCTCCACATCCTTCTGGTAGTGTGGCGACCAGAATTGAACACTATACTCCAAGTGTGGCCTAACTAAGGTTCTATACAGCTGCAACATGACTTGCCAATTCTTATAATCAATGCCCCGGCCAATGAAGGCAAGCATGCCGTATGCCTTCTTGACTACCTTCTCCACCTTTGTTGCCCCTTTCAATGACCTGTGGACCTGTACTCCTAGATCTCTTTGACTTTCAATACTCTTGAGGGTTCTACCATTCACTGTATATTCCCTACCTGCATTAGACCTTCCAAAATGCATTACCTCACATTTGTCCGGATTAAACTCCATCTGCCATCTCTCCGCCCAAGTCCCCAGACAATCTAAATCCTGCTGTATCCTCAGACAGTCCTCATCGCTATCCGCAATTCCACCAACCTTTGTGTCGTCTGCAAACTTACTAATCAGACCAGTTACATTTTCCTCCCTGCTTGGCGTTTATAGAATTTACAGTGCAGAAGGAGGCCATTCGGCCCATCGAGTCTGCACCGGCCCTTGGAAAGAGTATCCTACCCATGCCCACACCTCTACCCTATCCCCGTAACCCCACCTAACTATTTTGGATACTAAGGGCAATTTAGCATGGCCAATCTACCTAACCTGCACATCTTTGGACTGTGGGGGGAAACCGGAGCACCCGGAGGAAACCCACGCGGACACGGGGAGAAAGTGCAGACTCCACACAGACAGTGACCCAAGCCTGGGAATTGTACCTGGCACCCTGGATCTGTGAAGCAACTGTGCGAACCACTGTGCTACTGTGCTGCCCAAATGAGACTGCCAATGCAGTCTGGCAGGAGCCCAAAACTTTTGGGTGAAAGTTTATGCCCACTCAGAAATGTAACGGATGCAGGAACTTTGTGCTCCCAGGGTTTTGTTGCACAAAGCAGAACTATTTTAATCAATTAATTAAGGTTTCTGCGGTTGTAACTGAAAGGCGGCGCAAATGATTCCCATCATATGCATACATTGAGGTTCTAGTACCCAACCAGAGCAAATTTCCCCTTGAATACAGCAGCATTAGTTGCACAAAAGCTGATGAGGAAATTCCTTGCAAATCTTCTCACCTCACTCGCCTGCCCAGGACCCAAGTTCAGGTTGCATGGTTTCGCTGCAATGTCAAAGTTGCTCAGCAAAAATGCAATGGTGGCAGTTATCAGGGAATGGGGGTAATTTTAAGTAATCCTAAGGTTGGTGACCTGAGTACAGCCTGTGAAGAAATAGTGTTTTCTCGGTGTGTCTGGGTACCTGAGAGAGTGAATGGAATCTTGAATGTATGTGGAAATCCAAAGCAAAGAAATACTGAAAAGAGAGATTGAAATCCTGGAAGTGGGTCCTTGGTGAAAGCATCCAAGAGACTGCGTCGTTTGGGAGAAGATTCCAAGGCATGGTTTTTCAAAAGTGGAGTTTGGGAATACTTGTGTGGCAGTCAGAGATCCAGTGAGATTCCATGGCTAATCCACCTAGCCTGTACATCTTTGGATTGTGGGAGGAAACCCACGCAGAGACGGGGAGAACGTGCAGCCTCCGCACAGACAGTCAACCAAGGCCAGAATTGAATCCTGTTCCCTGGCGCTGTGAGGCAGCAGTGCTAACCACTGTGCCGCCCAATTTTATTATCGTAAATCTTTTCAAGGTTAAAAAATGTTTTAGTATTTTGTTAAAAGCCGTCCTGTGACCCTGTTCATCCAAGTCTCTAAAAAATAAAAGTTCCGATCTGTTGAGCCAGAGTTGCACTCTGGGTCCTGACCGTCCATTAGGAACATCAGCTGGGGATTGCAACACAGAATAACTCTGTTCAAATGTCCACTTTTGGCATGTGCTGCTTTACTTAAAGGTGAACCTACAGCAGAGACTTTGAGACACTGGCCACCTGGTCAGCCCTCTGCTAGGGGAGAAAGGTAAGGAAATTAACAACCATGAGGTTGAGGGATCAAAGACGGGAGAATTGCATCAAGCCATTTGGTCCATTAAATATGTGCATGGGGTGTAGGGGTCTTCGATGAGCAGCCATTTTCTAATTCCCAATAAAGCATGGAAAGATTTATTGCTGAGAAGGGGCACTCTGGTGCCATTAGTAATGTTGGGGAGGTGGATCCAGATTTCATTAATAATTTCCCCTGTCACCTCAATAAGAAACGAATTTGATTGGTGCTATATTTATTCATTCTCTATCAATAAATATTACAAGGATAAAGAAAAGCCGCCTTTCCTTTCTTGCTGTCGAGATGTTGATTTATGAATATTGGACAAAGGGGGTGGTGAAATGTGACGGGTATTTACACAAGTGGATTAATCGGAGAGCTCACATGCAAAGCATTCACCAATTAGCAGTGGTTTTCAAAGTAAATAATTAATTAGAAAGCTGCGAGGGTGATCCTTTGTCGTGTTTCTTTATTCCTTTCCGTCGCTGCTTTGCGAGTTGCTTTAAGTGACCATTTTGTGGACGAAGGTGAGAAGCAGGCAGTGGACCACAGGATCCAACGAGCGGGCCTGGGAGAGGCTTTCAGTGACGTAGAAAGTGACCTCGGTGTCCTCGTCAATAAACCACCGAAAGTTAACATGCAGGTGCAGCAAGCAATGAGGAAGGCTAATGCTATGTTATCACAAGAGGATTTGAGTACAGGACTGGTGAAGTCATGCTTCAATTCTATGGAACCTGGAGAACTGTGTGCAGTTTTGGTTCCCTTCCCTTAGGAAGGACATTATTACCATAGAGGGAATGCAACAAAGGTTCATCAGACTCACTTCTGGGATGGCGGGTCTGTCCTATTAAGTGAGACCGGGCAACCCATCTCAATAGCTGGGCCAGAAAGAAATACCCCTCATTCACCCCCCTAGGGTTGCTATGGAACCTCTATATCACTGGTTGCCAAGGCAAATGGACATTTATGGGCCCACGCAAACGAGACTCCAACAATCAATCCATCGCACATTCCATCCACTGCTGTCTTAAGCTCATTACAGTTTCAGCCCATAATGTGCAATTAGCCAGTTCTTAATATAGTGGAAGTTCAGGTCATGTGAAATACATCATAGTGAATCAGATTTGACTATGTAAAATGGGCTCCTTGTACTCTTCCTAGTTAACTCCAAGCTGACGAGAGTGTGGCATTCAGAATCCCATGTGAAAATTGTTTTCAAACAACATTCTTTACCTCATCATTTAATCAGCTAGAAAATGGGGAGGAACATTAGTTCTAAGTATGTATCATAAGTATCTAGGTTAATGAATTTTATTTGACTGTACAGATATATGGGCCTCGTAACGCAGTGATTCACATATTAATTTGAGGTTTCTGCAGTTACAGTTCAAATCCCAGAGGTAGCCCACGCTTTAGCTCATTAAATTGTGTGTAAGAAGTTTTCTCAGTTCATGAATTGAGTCTCTCAGTGTGACAGAATAAATGATACAGTATGCATGCAAGAAGAGGACTCGTGCCTTGTGTCAGTTGGTTTATGTAACTATGAATCTACGGCAGAGAGCTCGCGACATTGATCACCTGATCAGCTGGGCTGGAGGAGGGAGGTAAAGAAACTGACAAGTTGAGAGATGAAAGATGGATGAATTGTGTCAAATCCATAGCGAGGCCATTTGGCCCATTAAACATGACTGAAATCTGATATAAAGGATGTGATAAAGGATTGTGGGCAGCACGGTAGCATTGTGGATAGCACAATTGCTTCACAGCTCCAGGGTCCCAGGTTCGATTCCGACTTGGGTCACTGTCTGCGTGGAGTCTGCACGTTCTCCCTGTGTTTGCGTGGGTTTCCTCCGGGTGCTCCGGTTTCCTCCCACAGTCCAAAGATGTGCAGGTTAGGTGGATTGGCCATGATAAATTGCCCTTAGTGTCCAAAATTGCCCTTATTGTTGGGTGGGGTTACTGGGTTATGGGGATAGGGTGGAGGTATTGATCTTGGGTAGGGTGCTCTTTCCAAGAGCCGGTGCAGACTCGATGGGCCGAATGGCCTCCTTCTGCACTGTAAATTCTATGATCTATGATCTATGATAAATGGACACTGAGATAATAATGATCTAACCAGGCATAGTCAACATGGATTTATGAATGGGAAATCATGTTTGATGAAACTATTGGAGATTTTTGAGGGTGTTACAGACAGAAATGATAAAGGGGAGTTGATGGATGCAGTGTACTTGCATATTCAGAAAGCTTCGATAAAGTCCCCCACAGGAGGTTGTGGAGCAAATTTAAAGCACTTGGAATAGGCGATCATATACTGGCATGGATTAAAGATTGGTTATCAGGCAGAAAATAGAGTCGGAATAAGCAGGTCATTCTTGCATGGGCAGGTTGTGGTTAGTGGGGTACCACAAGGATCAGGACATGGGCGCTCGCTGCTGAAAATATATATCAATGATTTGGATGTGAGATCCAAATGTAATCTTTTCAAATTCACAGATGACGCAAAGCTCGATTGGAATGCGTGTTGTGAAGAAGGTGAGAGGTGGCTTCAAGGGGACTTGGGCAAACTTCGGGAGTAAGCAAGAGCATGGCAGATGGAATATAATGTGGAAAAATGTGAGGTAATCCACTTTGGTAAAAGGAACCACTGTCGATGTGCAGAGTATTTCCTAGATGGTGAGAGATTAAAAAGCGACCTTCAGGGTGACATGGTGATGGCTCAGTGGTTAGCACTGTTGCCTCACAGCACCAGGGGCCCGGGTTCAATTCTGGCCTTGGGTGACTGTGTGGAGTTTGCACTTTCTCCCCGTGTCTGCGTGGGTTTCCTCCGGGTGCTCTGGTTTCCTCCCACAGTCCAAAGATGTACAGGTTAGGTGGATTTGCCTTGCTAAATTGTTCCTTAGTGTCCAGACTACTCAGGAGATATTATGCATGAGAGATGAAATCCAGCATATCCTTTAACGGTACCCTGCTGTATTTAAAGGTCTGGGCACTTTACCGTACCAGTACAAGATCTTACTTAAAAAAGATGCAAAATCTGTAATTCATCCGCCTCGGAGGTTCCTACTCATTTGCGAGAGGTTGAAACTAGAACTTGACCAATTACAGTCCCAAGGAATCATCTCTGGAGTCACGTGACCGACTGACTGGGTCAGCTCTCTCTTATGTGTTAAAAAACCATCTGGAGATCTTTGAATCTGCATAGATCTGAAGGACTTAAAGAAAAATATTCGTAGGGAACACGATCCCATCCCTAAGTGTGAAGAAATCACATGTGAGATGGCGAATGCTCGTATCTTCACAAAACTCTACGCCTCGCAGGGATTCTGCCAGATGCAGCTTGACGACTCGGACAGATTATTGTGGCACTTTCAATACTCCATTTGGACGCTTCTGCTTTAACCGCATGCCGCTTGGGATAATATCCGCTTCAGAGATTTTCCATAGGAATATGGAGCAGATGACTGATGGTAACGATGGTGTAAGGGTGCGGAAGGATGTTACAAGTTACAGAGGGACATAGATAAGCTGCAGCGCTGGGCTGAGAGGTGGCAAATGGAGTTTAATGCAGAAAAGTGTGAGGTGATTAATTTTGGAAGGAATAACAGGAAGACTGAGTACTGGGCTAATGGTAAGATTCTTGGCAGTGTAGATGAGCAGAGAGATCTCGGTGTCCAAGTACATAGGTCCCTGAAAGTTGCCACCCAGGTTGAGAGGGTTATTAAGAAGGCGTACGGTGTGTTAGCTTTTATTGAGGGATTGAGTTTCGGAGCTATGAGGTCATGTTGCAGCTGTACAAAACTCTGGTGCGGCCGCATTTGGAGTATTGCGTGCAATTCTGGTCGCCGCATTATAGGAAGGATGTGGAAGCATTGGAAAGGGTGCAGAGGAGATTTACCAGAATGTTGCCTGGTATGGAGGGAAGATCTTATGAGGAAAGGCTGAGGGACTTGAGGCTGTTTTTGTTAGAGAGAAGAAGGTTAAGAGGTGACTTAATTGAGGCACACAAGATGATCAGAGGATTGGATAGGGTGGACAGTGAGAGCCTTTTTCCTCGGATGGTGATGTCCAGCACAAGGGGACATAGCTTTAAATTGAGGGGAGATAGATATAAGACAGATGTCAGAGGTAGGTTCTTTACTCAGAGAGTAGTAAGGGCGTGGAATGCCCTGCCTGCAACAGTAGTGGACTCGCCAACACTAAGGACATTCAAATGGTCATTGGATAGACATATGAACTATAAGGGAATAGTGTAGATGGGCTTTAGAGTGGTTTCACAGGTCGGCGCAACATCGAGGGCCGAAGGGCCTGTACTGCGCTGTTATGTTCTAAAAGTAGGGATCGACCTTTTTCATGCAACTGGTCGTGACTGCGTTCTCATCATGGACTACTATTCAAACTATCCAGAGGTTATGAAACTTCCTGATCTTACTTCTTCATCCGTCACAAAGGCATGTAAAGAAACATTTTCGCGGCATGGGATTCCACAAACAGAAATGTCCGTTAATGGTCCTTGTTTCGCAAGTTGGGAATGGACAGAGTTTTCCAACTACAATTTTCGACATGTGACATCCTGTCCACTCTACCCACAATCCAATGGGAAGGTAGAAAAAGGTATTCACATCATTAAATAACTTATCAGTAAAGCGAATGATTCACAATCCGACATACATTTGGCTTTATTATTGTACAGAGCAACTCCATTAGTTTCAGGACTACCATCAGCACAAATGCTTTTTAATAGAGACATCAGAACCACTTTACCAGCAATACAATTTCAAGATCCTGATCACATACCAGTTCTCAAAACAATCACTGAACATCGTTCAAAACAGAGGCTATACTATGATCAGCACGCGATCAAACTAGACCCACTGACAAAAGATCACACTGTCAGACTAAAGAATCCAGAGGGAGGATAGTCTGCTCCAGCCACTATACTCAGGCAAGCAGCACCTACATCGTCAAATCTGCTGATGGATCAATTTTGCGACGCAACAGACAAGATTTACTGACGATTCAACTTCAACCACAGATTTTTCCTTCATTAAATTTTAATGACTCACTTTTTTGACAAAATCT
The DNA here is from genome assembly GCF_047496885.1 of Scyliorhinus torazame. Lineage (NCBI taxonomy): Eukaryota > Metazoa > Chordata > Chondrichthyes > Carcharhiniformes > Scyliorhinidae > Scyliorhinus > Scyliorhinus torazame. Next base: position 25,912,827 of record NC_092713.1, read on the forward strand.
ACTTAACAACAAGAAGACAGACGACATTCACAAAGACATAAAGATTTCAGGCTCACCACTTCAACACAGAGATGGGTATAAAAGATAAACTCAAGGAGAGTTCCCACCTCTTCGTGCTTGGAGTGACTAGCGACCAGAGATAGAGAGAGATAGCTCAGTGTGCAGGTGCTGTTAATCATAGTTAATATATATTTAATCTTGTTAATTTAATCTCTAGTTTAGTTGTTGAAGAGAGAACGAGCTCCCAGTTAAATTGTTATCGTTGTTCAATAAACAGTATTTGCTTTATTTGAAGACTTTGAGAGTTAATGAACATTGAGTATAGGACCATCTTGGAAAGAAGCAAATGAGTAATAAGGTATTACACAACGTAATATAACATGTGCCAGTGTTTATGCTCCACACAAGCCTCATCTGAACCCTCGCCACCTCACCCTCTCAGCATAACCCATTCCTTTTCCCTTCATTTAATATCTAGCCTCCCCTTAAGAACATGTCTAATTATTTAAGTGGGGATTATATTTAAGGTGTGGCATATGGGCTCGGAACGGAACAGCCCCTTTTGTTTGCTGATGTTTCACCCGGAGCTGTTTCCCTGGCAGTTTGTCAATGATGCCTTGACGTTGCCTCCCACTCTCGGGGGCAGAGCGAGGAGGCGGGTCACAAATGTGCCTCAGCCAGAACGGGAATCGAATCGCTCGCTGCTGCTACTAATCTGAACCACATGCATTGTGTTGGAAAGGGGTGTGAATGTGTGCGTGAGTTCACATGTGTGTTTAATAATACATTCTCACCAAATGATTTTCCAAAATGACTTTTAAGTTCTCAAAGCGTACAATAAATGTAACTTTGTCATCGTCCATTCAAAAATAGATTTAGTGAGTAGTAAAAACAGATGCATTTGCTTGTCTTATAAATTGGAACCTGATACCTAATTGGAATGCTTAGCAATCCTGTGCAATGTACGTTTGCTACTGGGAGACAATGGGTAATTTCTCTCTCAGATGGTCATTTACAATGACCTGAAATTGGAGAAGGTAAATGATTGCAAAACTGGGCCCCTACTCTCCTGGCAATGTTATACATCACATATATGGAATCAGTTGGCTTGATGACTAGCATATGGTTCAGATTAAAGAGAGGCTAGATATTGAATGAGTGGACGATGAATAGGTAATGCTGATAGGGGGAGATGAAAAGGAGTCGGAAGGAGCTCATGTAGAGCATCAACATTGGTTAAAGAGCTGACTTTGAAAGCAGACCAAGGCAGGCCAGCAGCGCGGTTCAATTCCCGCACCAGCCTCCCCGAACAGGCGCCGGAATGTGGCGACTAGGGGCTTTTAACAGTAACTTCATTTGAAGCCTACTTGTGACAATAAGCAATTTTCATTTTCATTGGCTTATACCAGTGTTTAATCAGCCAAATGGTCTGCTGTAGATTTAATTCAATTCTTCTGTCTTTCATCCCTCAACCCTGTGGTTGCTAATTTCCTTACCTTCCCCTCCCAGCCAGCTGACCCGGCGGTCGACATCTCAAAGTCTCTGCCGTGGGTTCATCTTTAAATAAAGCAGCTGACACGAGGCCTCTTCTTGCATGCATATTGTATCATTTATTCTGTCACAGTGAGAGACTCAATTCAAGAACTGAGAAAACTCCTTACACACAATTTAATGAGCTGAAGCCTGGGCCACCTCTGGGATTTGAACTGCAACTGCAGAAACCTCAAATTAATATGTGAATCACTGTGTGACGAGGCCCATATATCTGTACAGCCAAAAATACACTAAAAGTGATGGAAGGTGAGATATTTGGACAATTATTTGGGCTCTAAATGGTCGCAAACCTCTGATATGGTAGGGAGGGAGTGCTTGCCAACTATGAGCCAGAAATATGCCCACAAATTAGATTGATCCTCTTCATTCAGGCACAAGGATTGTTTTATGCCTAGAAATGGATGAGTATGAATGACTAGGCTATGGAATTAAGCCTCCGTCTGACTGCCAGGGCTAGAAGCGGGGGAATGTGCAAGGGGAGAGCAAGGATTAAGAAAGATGTACTTTTTTAGGACACTTCTCCTGGCCTCTGGGTATCCCAAGCTGCTTTACAAGCAATGAGGTTACAGTTAGATGGGGCCTCTGCTTAACATCTCATCTGAGAGATGGCACCTTCAACAGTGAAGGACTCCGAAGTGGGTCCACATAGAGTGGGATTTCCCAGCCCCTCCCCCGACCAAAGTTGACCCCCCCCCCTGCGGCGTGCTCCCCGGCGGCAAGGGGGGGTACTGTGCCGGAAAATTCTGGCCTACATTTTGTGCCCAAGTCTGTGGAGTGGAGTTTCAACCTGCAACCTCTTATCGGAGAACTGAGAGCTATACCATAAATTGCATAATATCTACAAATTACGGTGCTGTTGGGAAAGTAAATGTGTTAACTGAAAATCTAGCACAGTAGTGGCACGGTAACACAGTTGTTAGCTTCAAAGCTTCAGGGTCCCAGGCTTGGGTCACTGGCTGTGTGGAGTCTACACGTTCTCCCCGTGTCTGCGTGTGTTTCCTTCGGGTGCTCCGGTTTCCTCCCACAGTCCAAAGATGCGCAGGTTAAGTGGATTGGCCATGCTAAATTGCTCCTTAGTGTCCAAAAGGTTAGGTGGGGTTACTGGGTTCTGGGATAGGGTGAAGGCGTGGCCTTGAGTGGGGTGCTCTTTCCAAGGGTCAGTGCAGACTCGATGGGCCGAATGGCCTCCTTCTGCACTGTAAATTCTATGATTGTAATACCTGGGCTGGGTTGGTAAAATCAAATAGGAAAAGTGCTCATTTGCTATTGACTGGTCGTGACATTTGAGTCCGCGTCGCTATCTATCTCAGAGCCTTTCCTTCAGTGGAGGCAGCAAAAGGTGGAGTGCTGCCATGTTATGTGGCGAAATCTTCTCAGGGCCACGAACACTGGAAGGCTTATCTTTCGCACTCCTGGACACTGGCCCTATCAGCGATTCATGGAGCAGAACAGAAGGTAGAGGTGGAAGACCATTTAAACAGCCCAGCCTCCCACCTTTAGGAGGCTGCCTGCTGTGAGCGGTGGAAAAGGCATGGGGATGGAGGAGAAAGGAGGCGATATTGAAAAATGAAAATGTGCTATCTTAAAATGCATTTGGTAAAATTTAAAATGAAATAAAGAAAACACAAAATGTTCTTTTGATGAGATTTGAAATTGCTTTTGCTTTGGTACAAGGGTATTTTTAAATGCAATTTACTTGAAGTATAAAATATTAGTCTGCATTGAAATGGGTCCCATGTGTTAAGGAAATTAAGTACAATATATATTTCTAAATATCCCAGAATGACCTTTTGCTAAATAATTTCTAAACGTATTCAGAAATATCTGTTAAATTAATCTTCACATCTAGAGAGAGCATCTTGTACACTGTCAGGAAGTATCTTATCCTTCCTTATCTCTGGCGAGTTTCATTTCATCACTGAAATTACATGGTAGGAAAAGATGGGAGGGTGATTAATAGACAGTTGCTGAAACTGTCCAGCCGCTAGGTAGCTGTTAGCAGGCGGCTTATCAACTACTGGGGCATTGCTAGAGGCTGTTTGATTATAAGAAGGAAGAGGTTACTTTTACACTGTGTAACTGACCAGTGCAATCACATTTGGGATATCAACAACAACTTATGTCGTGCCTTCACCAATAGTAAAATATCTCCCGCTCCGCAGAGAGTTGTCAAACAAAATTTGACACTGGGTTATTGCAAGGCGATCTTCAGACAGATTAATCAAAGCTTGGTGCAAGGTAGTTTTTTATTCTTTTATAGGATGTGGGCATCATTGGCAAGGCGAATATTTGTTGCCCATCCCCATTTGCCCTTGAACGGAGTGATTTGCTAGGCTGCTTGTGAAGGCCATTAAGAGCCAGCCAAGTCATTGTGGGGTCTGGAATCACATGTAGGCCAGCCCAGCTAAGGACGGCAGATTTCCTTCCCGAAAGGACATTGGTGAATCAAATGGGTTTTTACAACAATCGGTGACATTTTCATGGTGACCATACTGAGATTAGCTTCATATTCCAGGTTTTCATACTGAATTAAAATTCCACCATTTGCCCGGGATTTGAACCCCTGTCCCCTGAGCATTAGACCAGGGCCCCTGGATTGCTCACTCCATAACATCACCACTCTGCCACCCCCCCCCCCCCCCCCCCAATAACATCACCACTCTGCCACCCCCCCCCCCCCCCACCCACTCACACACTTTTTATGGTGGTCTTACAGGAGGAAAGAAAGATTGAAAGGCAGAGAATCTTAGGGAAGAAGTTCAAGAACTTAGGGCCTTGGCGACCTGTTTTTCTCTCATTTGTTTATGGGACGTGAGCATCTCTGGTTAGGCCGCCATTTGTTGCCCATCCTTCGCTGCCCTTGAGAAGGTGGAGGTGAGCCGTCTTCTTGAACACTGTAGTCAATTTGGCACTGAAAGTGGGGAGTTCCAGGATTTTCTACACAGCAACAATAAAGAAGCGGTGATATTTATAAGTCAGGATGGTGTGTGGCTTGGAGGGGAACTCACAGGTGACGGTGTTACTGCTCCCGCTGTCGTCGTCTGTCAAGGTGGTAGAGGTCACAAGTTTGGAGGTGCTGTTGAAGGAGGCCTGGGGAGTTGCTCCAGTACATTTTGTAGATGCTACGCAACGCTGCCATTATGCTTCGGTGGTGGAGGGAGCGGCGGATGGAAGCGTTGGATGGGGTGCTGATAAAGTGAGCTGCTTTGTCCTGGATGGTGTCAAGCTGTTTGAGAAGGCTGCCAGGGAGCTCTCTCCCACGGTCTGCCTCAAGCTTACCTTCACTGGTCCACATACACATTGGGATTCCTACAGTTCCATGCGCGATAACATTTGCCTGATCAACAACATAGTAAATAGGGCCCACGCCCTATGCAAACTTGCAACATGCAAACTTGATGCGAGAATAGGGTGCACCAAAGACATCCTGTGAGATAATGGCGACAAGGGGTATGGGAAAAGTGCGGGAGAACGGCGTTGAGGTAAAGGATCAGCCGTGATCATATTGAATGGTGGAGCAGATTGGAAGGGCCAAATGCACTCCTGCTCTTATTTTCTATGTTTCTATGTTTCTACCCTGATCGAATAATTTTAGGCTGTATATGACAGCCTATGGACATCACTTCTGGTACTGAAAAGTCCCCCCTCTACCTCAGATTATCCTGAAAGGGAAAGGTATCTAAAAAAAATTGAGCAAAAGGTAAAGCTAGCTGTTTCACAGTGCCACTATGTAGTAGCAACACAAGTGGTAATTGTTGCTAAAAATATGCTGCCAACAAGTCAAAAAGACATTCTGCCTATCACACTAATGAGTAATGTGATATATGAGTTTCAATGTCGGTGTGATGCCAGGTATGTAGGCCGTACGCCCCAAAGATTGACAAACTGTATCAAACAGCATGTGCCCTCCACTGTTCGCAACGAGCAAAGTACAGACGGCCCAACCAGCTCATGCTTGTAAAACTCAAAACACAGTCTCCAACATTAGATCTGATTTCGTGATTGGACAATATTTGCTGAATAATACTCGGTGCACTAAGAATTACTCTGACAACCAATTTAAGATTGTCAGTCAGGCTTACGGTGTGGCACACTGGAAACTACATATATTAATACACAGGGCCCTGTTCTTTGCAGACAGAAAAAACATCTGCACAGATTGCACCTGTTTCAGCTAAACAAAATGTGTGACAGCCATTTGCTGTTTCATTCCTCAGGGCAATGCCTTGACCAATCAGAGTCAAGCTACATGGTTTAAATTTCAAACAATGATTGGCAATGACTGCCTAGGGAATTCTCCATGGCAACGCCTCTACTGATCAGAATCAAACCAATCAGCACACTCATTCAGTGAAAATCTGTTGCCTCGCTTGGATTTGTATTCTTGCAAAATGGTCTGTCGAATGCAAGACAAAAAGCGCTGACAAAAATGTCTTTTTTTCAGAAATATTTTTTGAGTGATGTTGGAGTTTGCTCATCCGGGCAAGTGGAGAGTGTTCCATCACATTCCTGACTAGTGTCGTGTAGATGGTGGGCAGGCTTTGGGGAGTCAGGAAGTGAGTTACTCGTCACAGAAACTTCCATCTCTGACCTGTTCTTATAGCTGTAGTATTGATATGGTTGTTTCAGTTCCGTTTCTGGTCAATGGTAAGTCCCCAGGATGTTGATAATGGGGGGTTCAGTGTTGGCAACGCCATTGATTATCAAGGGGTTGTGGTTAGATCCTCTCGTCGGAGTTAATCACTAACTGGCAATTGTGTGACACAAACATTACTCGACACTTATCAGCCCAGGCCCATGTGTTAGCAAGTCTTTGCTGCATGCTGGTATGGATTGCTTCAATATCTGAGGAATTGGGAATGGTGCTGAAAGGTGTGTTCAGCAAACATCCCTTTTTCTGACCTTATGATGGAGCGAAGGTCATGGTTGAAACAGCTGGAGATGGTTGGGCCGAGGACCTGCCTTGGTCTGCTTTACAAGCCAGCTATTTAGCCCACTGTGCTAAACCAGCCCCTCCATCCGGTAACTTCAGCTGTTATCACGCAGAGTGAACCAAATCAGTTTACGACCAGCAGCCGTGAGGCTGGGGACCGCAGGAGGTGGTCGAGATGGATCATCCATTCAGCACTTCTGGTTGAACATGATTGCAAATGTCTTTTGCCCTGATATGCTGGGCTCTGCCATCGGTAAGCATAATGTGGAAATGCCGGCGTTGGACTGGGGTGAGCACAGTACGAAGTCTTACACAGGTTAAAGTCCAACAGGTTTGTTTCAATGTCACTAGCTTTCGGAGCGCTGCTCCTTCCTCAGGTGAATGAAGAGGTCTGTTCCAGAAACACATATATAGACAAATTCAAAGATGCCAAACAATGCTAGGAATGCGACCATTAGCAGGTGATTAAATCTTTACAGATCCAGAGATGGGGTAACCCCAGGTTAAAGAGGTGTGAATTGTCTCAAGCCAGGACAGTTGGTAGGATTTCGCAGGCCAGATGGTGGGGGATGAATGTAATGTGACATGAATCCCAGGTCCCGGTTGAGGCCGCACTCATGTGTGCGGAACTTGGCTATAAGTTTCTGCTCGGCGATTCTGCGTTGTCGCGGGTCCTGAAGGCCGCCTTGGAGAACGCTTACCCGGAGATCAGAGGCTGAATGCCCTTGACTGCTGAAGTGTTCCCCAACTGGAAGGGAACATTCCTGCCATAAGGTAAGCATAATAATAATAACGATCTTTGTTGTCACAAGTAGGCTTACATTAACACTGCAATGAAGTCACTGTGAAAATCGCACATGCCGGCGCCTGTTCGGGTACAACGAGGGAGAATTCAGAATGTCCAATTCCCCTAACAGCACGTCTTTCGGGACTTGTGGGAGGAAACCGGAGCACCCGGAGGAAACCCACACAGACACGGGGGGGAACGTGCAGACTCCGCACAGACAGTGCCCCAAGCCGGGAATCGAACCTGGGACCCTGGCGTTGTGAAGCCATAGTGCTAACCACTGTGCTGCCTCAGAGCATGAGGAGAGTTTTGGAGCCTCGCCCTCATGTTAGTTGCTCAGCTGTCCACCACCATTCACATCTGGGTGGGGCATGACTGTGGGATCGCTTTGCTCCGTCTATCCCATGTTTTTACTGCTGCGTAGAATACACATCACCCGCTGTTGCAGCTTCACCAAGTCTGCACCTCGTTTTTTGGTATGTCTGGTACTGCCCCTGGCATACTCTGCTGTGCCCCTCGTTGAACCAGTAGAAGGCATGGCTACGAATGATGGAGTACTTAAAATTGGGGATATGGAGGCCAGAAGTGGACGAGCAGATATGGCAGACAATTATAAAGCTGGAGGATGCAAAATAAACGTCATGGTTGGAAACAAATATGAGAATATTAACTTAGTGGAACAACCAAAGATGGTACAAAGGAGCATTCCCTGACAGACATGTATGTTAATCTTTTCCTCAGATTGCCACCTTGCTGTAGTTGAGAAGCTTGAATGTTCTGTTGATCCAAGAGTAATGCTCTGGGAGTCGTTTGTTCCTGGCAGGGTCACCCATGACGGTAAGATCGGAGGGGAGGAACCAGACAAAACACAATCCAAAACAAGTCCTCAACGGCAGATCAGGTGGAAGATGTTCGGATGATATGAACGGGTGCCCTGGTGGATGACGGCTGCAACAATAGGGAGATTCCTAGTCGTCCCTTGCCACTGGAACTGATCCTATCCTCTGTCAAGGGCCGTGTGTCTGCTGATGTGCAATGGCATACCCATGTTAAAACATGTCCCACACCAGGCAACTACCGAGAAGAAACCAACACCCCCCGCCCCCCGCCCCCCCACATAGACGAGCCCTGTAGCAATCGGTGAGAGGTGATGGGGACAGGATCATGAGATCTGGAAGTAATAGTATCATAGAATCCCTACCGTTCAGAAGGAGGCCATTCCGCCCATCGAGCCTGCACTGACCCTTTGAAAGACCACCCTACTTAGGCCCAATCCCCAGCCCTATCCTTGTAACCCCACCCAACCTTTGGACATTTAGCAGCAATTTAGCACGGCCAAACCTAAGCTGGACATCTTTGGACTGTGGGAGAAAACCGGAGCACCTAGAGGAAAATCATGCAGACACGGGGAGAACGTGCAAACTCCACACAGTCACCGGAGGTCAGAATTGAACGCGGGTCCCTGGCTCTGTGAGGCGGCAGTGCCACCCTCCCTTGCTTCAGACCGGCAGGCAGGCGGTGGTGTTTGATTCAGTCGACTCGCTCTGGGAACGGGAACAGGAGAGCGTTTCGGCAGCTTTCTTCACAACCGAGCAGCCCTCCTCAAGATCACATGCTCACCCCTCAGGAGGAAATGGCTACAAAAGGTGCCCTAAAAATAGTCTGTTCCATCCCCAACCTGACTGGAAAATTGCATCCAGCAGGGTCATCGACCAGTGGTCAGAAAATTAAATTTAAACTGAATTTTGGAATCTGGAAAGTATGAACCTTCATAGAAAATGAGCAAAACAATTGACCGGAATGAAGAACTACTCTAGTTGTTCGTGAACTCAGGCACTTCAACATTGATGTCACTGCCCTGCAGGAGACCCAAAGAGTAGGCGAAGGGAAGCTGAGAGAATATGATGGTGGTTAGACCTTCCTCTGGAGAGGATATCTCAAGGCTCCTCCCAGGATTTCATAGAATTTACAGTGCAGAAGGAGGCCATTTGGCCCATTGAGTCTCCACCGGCTCTTGGAGAAGAGCACCCTACCCAAGGTCCACACCTCCACCCTATCCCCACAACCCAGCAACTCCACCCAACACTAAGGGCAATTTTGGACACTAAGGGCAATTTATCATGGCCAATCCACCTAACCTGCACATCTTTGGACTGTGGGAGGAAACCGGAGCACCCGGAGGAAACCCACGCACACACGGGGAGGATGTGCAGACTCCGCACAGACAGTGACCCAAGCCGGAATGGAACCTGGTACCCTGGAGCTGTGAAGCAATTGTGCTATCCACAATGCCATCCAGAACAAATTTGTCAACTGACTCTCGGAGCTCCCTATCGGCATCAACGAGCGCCTCATGAACCTTTGCAACAGTCGTGACTGCCTGTGCCCCAACCCTCGGTGTCATTGATGAGTCCAAAAGAGCTTCTGCTCCACCCCTGGGCACAATGCTCTCTAACATTTCTGAGGAAGATGAGATCATCTTCTTGGGGATTTCAACGCCAGGGCGGGAAAGGACTCCCAACTCTGGAAAGGAACCATCAGAAAGGAAAGAGTTGTAAATTGCAACTCCAGCAGGTTCTCCTGCTCGTCAAATGCGTGGAGCACCAACTTGACGTCACCAACACACTGTTCTGCCGAAACGACAAGTTCAAGACTTCCTGGGGACATCCGCGATCAAAGTACTGGCACATGATTGACTTTGTCATTATCTGATCCCGAGACGAAAAGGATGCCCTCATCACCAAAGCCACGACCAGTGCAAATGACTGTTGGACAGATCACCAGCTCATCCACTTCGCTATGTCCATCAAACCCCGCCAGAAACAGCAGAGGATGAAGAAACAGCTCAGATAAAAGCTCAATGTTGAGCGGATTCAAGTACCAAGCATGCTAGTGAACTTCCAACAATGTCTTCACCAAAATCTCCAAAGTGTCCATTCTAATGGGTCTGGAGGAAAACTGGGAAGAGCCGAAGACAGCGATCATCTCAAACTGTGAAGACACTACCAGCTACAAGACCAGGAAACACCAAGACTGGTTCGACAAGAGCAAGCACGCCATTTAAAACCTCTTCACCAAGAAGAGGAAAACTTTCCGCACCTGGCAAACTGACAGGAAAACAAAGAGGAGAACTCACCAATCAGCCAAGGCAGAGGTACAAAGAACAACTATAAGACCATAAGACATAGGAGCAGAATTAAGCCACTCGGCCCATCGAGTCTGCTCCACCATTCAATCATTGCTGATATTTTCTCATCCCCATTCCCCAGCCTTCGCCCCATAACATCTGATCTTAGGGAAGTCAAGAACCAATGGTGGACTGAGAAAGTTAAGAGCTGCAACTTCTCGCTGACAGGCATGACACCTGGAGTTTCTTCAGTGCCACCAAGGCAACATATGATCCCAGTACCCTAGGCCTCAAACTGGCGTGGAGTAAGGATGGAATCCACTTTAATGACAGAGAAACATTGGCCTTTGACAGAGAGAACACTTCAAAGAACTCCTAAACTGTGATACAATCATCAATGAGGATGTGTTTGAGGAAATCCCCCAACTTCCCATCGAAGATGACCTTGGATTCCCATCAAGTGTGGACGAAGTCAAAGCTGCCAATAAACACAAGAAGAATGGGAAAACCGCAGGAGTGGATGGAATTCCAGCAGAAATTTTCAAACTTGGAGGAGAGGAGATCACCCGTCATCTTCATCAGCTGTTCCTGAAAATCTGGGCCAGAGAAAAAATTCTTGCCAACCTCAGGGCTGCCATCATCGCCACCATCTTCAAGAAAGAAGACAAAATAGACTGTGGGAACTACCGAGGAATCTCCCTGTTCTTCATCACCGGGAAGATCATCGTCCAAATCCTCGTTCTCCACCTTCTCCCAGTCTCTGAAGAAATCCTTCCGGAAAACCAGTGTGGCGTCCGACCAAATCGTAGCACAACGGAAATGATTTTCACTGCTTCGCAACCTCAAGAGAAATGCCACGGGTGACAACGTTGTACCCTCAGAGTTGGAGCGGCCAGTTAGGGGACTCTGGCTGTTTATGAGGCCAAGACAATTCCTGGACAGATTGACATTGTGATGAGGTGTTATGGAATCTCTCCCCTTGTGCTTCTCACTCTTTTATTGTATATCATAACTGTACATAACTTGCTCCGTAAATATGTTATTGAGAGCCATAAGGGGGGAGCGGGTGCGGTAGCACTGCCCCTTTCAGGGGCGATCCCTTGCGGTCCACGTGATCGACTCTGGGTCTATCCCGTGGGAGTGCACGAACCCCAACCAATGGGGATAAAGCGTGGGGGCCTGGGAGCTGGGGCCCTGGGAGCTGGGTCCCTGGGAGCTGGGGCCCTGGGAGCTGGGTCCCAGGCAGAATGAACCCTGGAGCCGGAGAGTGGAGACCAGTTCAGTGACTCTGTGCCTGTGTATAGTTTACCTTTACTTGTTACCGCTAAACCCTTGTTCGGTTATACTGGAAATCTCTCTTGTATTTCCTCGAGCTGCCACAAACAGCTTAATAGTTACATATTTTCTTGTAAAATAAGTCGTAAAATAGTTGCCGCTCTATTAGATATGCGCCCTTCTTGTGGGAGCTGCATTTTTACTCTGGGGAATATCTTCTATAATGATAAAAATAAATCTACGTGCAAACTTTTCCAAATGACATAATTGGAATTAAGTTTCAGTCTAAAATAACAAAAGACTTTTGCATTGTCTTCTCCACATCAGTTAGATATAGGCACTACATTGATCACAGACTTCATTCATTCCTTCTTTTTAGTTTCCCATCTTTTTACACCATTTCAGGGACTGACATAATTGCAAACGCAAAAATTATTCAAGAATAATTGACTATCACTGTAACACAAAGCGATTGTCCATGACATCGAGCACTTCAATGGAATGTGTAGTGTTCAATTACTTTTTCGCTTCTCATCAGAAGAAAAAAAAACATTCCATTGATTACACAATGAAAATACATCCATTCCAACCTTGTCATCCTTTTACTTAAAGGAAATTAAATTAAGCAACAAGACTGAGAAACTATTGTGACTAAACTTGTTTCACAGCAGCTAGCTCATGGGAATGGGCAATGTAACAGCCTGAATTTCCAGAGCGACAGAAAGGGTCTTTGGCCTAGCCAAAGTAGAACCGCAACCCCGATTCCGGACGTCCCGCCGATGAGGTGCTCCCACCATTTTTAGTGGGATGGAGGGGGGGACGGAGGTGGGATTTGGTTCCACACCCGTGGTTCACAGATGCAGCTGTAGGAGCTGTTTAGCACACTGGGCTAAATTGCTGGCTTTGAAAGCAGACCAAGGCAGGCCAGCAGCACGGTTCAATTCCCGTAACAGCCTCCCCGAACAGGTGCCGGAATGTGGCGACTAGGGGCTTTTCACAGTAACTTCATTGAAGCCTACTTGTGACAATAAGCGATTTTCATTTCATTTCATTGAAAGTGCAGCTGCCTTCAAACAGGTCCAATTTTCTTTTGTGGGATATCCAAATCGCGACTTATGAGCTTTAGACCATTGAGGGAAAAGTCTCACGCTGCCAGAGTTATTTGGAGAGGTCCATGTATCCTTTAGGAATTGGCAAGATGCCCTTTGGGATTTGTAAGAGTGGACATGAATGTGCGTAAAATGTGGATAAGCTCTGTGGAACTGTCAAGGTTTCCAGACATTTTAAATCTCCTGCCTTTTTGAATTAAAAAAAAAACAATCTGCAGCATTAAAAAAATCAGTTCTTGCAATTTCACTCTATCTGTTGACATATGCTTAAGGGTCATTATTGTAGGATTAACACTGTATGACTGATTATACAACCTAGCATTATCACAGCGGGATGCCTATCAGTTCACAATTTGATTTTCAGCTTCAAGTGGTTATCGTCTTTGATGTGTGGCTATGAATGCATAGTGGACTCGATTCTCCAGTTGGGAGACAAAGGGCTGGTTACTCCATAGTCCGATGTCAAAATCGTCACGCGCATGGCCGGCGCCATGTTGTTCGGCGCGACCGCTGCAGGTCGTCAGCCGTGCGCATCCGCGGCCCGGACCCGGCCATTCGCTGTCCATTTTCTGTTCGATCCACGGGCATTTCACTCGGCGGCGGTACTAGCCCCTCACCGGTACCGGAATCGGTGAGGGGTTCACGTCGATTTGCCGGGCGTGAAACACCACGGGTCCCATGCCGGCGCTGGCACTCAGCCGCAGGAACGGAGAATCCAGCCCAAAGTGTTCACACCGGAACTGAATCACATGTAATCACGTTCCCATTGGGGGCGCTATTTGATCTGAAATTCAGGAGGTGCAAATGGTCCAGCACTCTGCTGCACGACAAATGCTTTTCAGCGCTCCACTCACCACACCCTCTCAATTCAGCCAAGAAGATGGCTCAGAAATCTCTGCTCCCCACCCCAGCGATTTCGGGAGACTGAAATGGACTCACTGCTCGATGCCATTGAGGAGAGGAGGGATACCCTCTTCCCCTGGGTGGGCCGCAGACTCAAGCCCACCCTCCTGAATAGCGCCTGGAAGATGTTTGCAGAGGCAGTCAGTGCTGCCAACAACATCAGGAGGACAGGCGCGCAATGCTGGAAGAAGATGAATGACATCCTTAGGCTGGGCACCCTGGTGGGCCTGCTCTAGATTCAAGGTGATTAGTCCAATACATGGGCGGGTAGGACATCCACCACAGCGCTGATGCACCCTGTGTGCAGATGTTTGCGAGATCCCTTACATGTCCCCGCATAAAAGTTCAGGGCTACCATCATGACGGCCATCGGGAGCGGCTGTCCTCCTCTATAAACTCTCAGTGCCAGGTGAGCCACAGGTGTGTGGTAGGAACGGTCACCATGTGCTGCCAGGTGCCTCCATGCTTGTGTACGGGCTGGTCCTACTGCTGGGGGTGAGCGAGGGATGTGTACGTTTGCTGGCACCTCAGCTGCAGTGTTATGTGGCACCTGGGTTTTACACGCAGGTTGTGACAGGGATCTGGCCAGGTTTCCTGGGGGGGGGGGCTGGGCATGATGGATGGGAGCAGGGGGGCGGTGGACAGGCTGGGCTTGGAGACAGCTCGTGAACCAGAGAGGTGTCCAAGCTGATCATGTCAATGGTGAGGCCTCTATTCTGAGAGGGGCAGTGTGCCAGGGAGGGTTCCAAAGGCCACGGTGCAGGTGTCCTTTGCTTGGGGTGAGCTCTGCTAATCCCAAAGCTCCCTCTGCATTGGGGCTGCATCTCTGAGGAGAGCAATGAGGAGTGCCAGCGCCTGGTGGGCCGGTGACTGAGCACGTCCACCCCCATCCCAGAGCAGAACAGCACAAACAACAATGGGATAATGGCCGGATAATCTGCTTTCTTGTGATGTCGATTGAGGGACGAGTTACTGAGATAACTTCTTCAAAATAGTTGAAAGGGTTGTGGGGGCCTCAGTTTCATGTTTTACCCAGAGGATAGCACATTGCATAGTGCTGCATTCCTTTAGTAGACTGCCAGTCCAGAATTTGTCTTCAATTCTCTGGAATGGGACTTGAGCACATCTTTCTGATTCAGCTCGAGTGTTCTCAACTAAGGCACAGCTGACATCTGCAGTTCAATGTGATGGGAGCCAGCTATCCACTTGGTAAATTTCCTGCGTAAAGTATTGGAGGTTGTATGTCAAGTGCAATATTTACCCAAACTGTGGGAAGTATTTCTTAATAAATTAAAATATTTAAGTTATAGATAGAGGATATTTTGGCATGTATTCAGGTGGAGTTCTGAAAATACATTCGAGTCATAGAATTTACAGTGCAGAAGGAGGCCATTCGGCCCATCGAGTCTGCACCGGCCCTTGGAAAGAGCACCCCATTTAAACCCACACTTCCAACCTCTCCCCGTAACCCAGTAACCCCACCTAACATTTTTGGACACTTAAGGGCAATTTAGCATGGCCAATCCACCTAACCGGCACATCTCTGGACTGGGGGAGGAAACCGGGGCACCCGGAGGAAACCCACGGAGACACGGGGAGGACGTGCAGACTCCGCACAGACAGTGACCCAAGCCGGGAATCGAACCTGGGACCCTGGAGCTGTAAAGCAACTGTGCTAACCACTGTGCTACCGTGCCGCCCACATTGAATGGCTTCCCACAGTTATGAAATCAAAGGGAAAGATTGATCAAAAAGACTTTGGATTTATACTTTGGAAGACTGATAGGGTTTTCTTATTTGTTCTCGGTGAACGTGCAATGGTAGCAAGGCCATGTTTATTGCTCAATCTCATTTACCAAGGGAAGGTGGCACTGGCCTTTCTGTGTGGCTTAAGTTCTTCCAGCGATTGTCCTCTCACTTGTTTGTTAGGTATGGCAGTCCAGGATATTGAGCCAGCGACAGTGAGGAACAGCAATATTTGTCCTGGTCAGGAAGCTCTGTGACTTGGAGAGGAGCTTGGAGGTCGATAGTGTTCCATTGCTGCTCTTTTCCTCTTCAGCAGTAGACGTGACAAGATGGGAGGTTGTCATAGATACATAGAAGATGGGAACAGGATGAGACCTTTTGGCCCTTCGAGCCTGCTCCGCCATTCACCACGATCATGGCTGATCATCCAACTCAATAGCCTAATCCTGCTTTCTCCCCATAACCTTTGATCCCAATCTCCCCAAGTGCTATATCCAGCCGCCTCTTGAATATATTCCAAGTTTTAGCATCAACTACTTCCTGTGGTAATGAATTCCACAGGCTCACCACTCTTTGTGTGAAGAAATGTCTCCTTATCTCTGGTTTACCCTGAATCCTCAGAACCCCTGGTTCTGGACACACCCATCAAATCTGCCTTGGTGTGTTACTCCAGTAGATAGCACATACCGCAGCAAAAAATGTCCCAGTGACTTGGCTAGGCGGGGCTGGTGGAGTGGAGGGAAATGGAAGAGGCTCATTCAAGGCATCTTCTCAGTCCTGAAGAGTGTCAATGCAATGGCTGGTGAATCTTCCAGCACACTCCTGGCTTGAGCTTTGCAGAAGGCTTGAAGAGTCAGTCACTCAATAAATAGGTATCCAGGGAAGGATTTCCCGTGGAGCCTATCGCAGACTTCGCAGCGACGGGAGGGAGCCCACCATTGGCCAGTGATGGGGTCTTCTGGTCCTGCCATTGTCAACTGAGTTTCCCGTTGAATGCACTCATCGTCACCGGCAGGGGTGCGGCGTCGGCTGGACCAGAAGATCGCGTGGGCACGAATGGCCGGAACGTTCCGGCCCCGATCTTCGTTACACTCTGGTAGTCATGAAATTCTATCGGTTGCGCAGGTAGAATCTTTGGTCGACGGTAAACTGCAAGACACTGTTGAGGGGATTCTCTGTGAGGCTGGTGTCAACGAATGTCAGGGTGACGTGATTGGACTTCTTTCTCACTGGAGATAGCGGTTGCCCTGCATTTGGGGTGTGGCATGAATGTTACCGGCCACCTCTCTGCCCAAAATCGGAGCCGGCTAAGTCCTGCCCCTCAGGGGTCACTTCAGTATTGGAGCAGTTATTATTGGAACTGGAATCGTTAGTGAACATCTTCACTCGGGATGTTACGATGGAGGGAAGGACATTGGGAAAAATGCCAGAAATGACAGTGGTTATAAAACTTATTTTGGTTGAAGAACCTCATTTCAAATTGTTTAGTTACCATGGACCCCACCCCCACCCCTCGCCAACTAAATGATAATTCTGCATAATACTCAGAATAGGAAAGTGCTGCGTGTAAAGAGTATGTTAATAATGCTTTTAAGAAAGCAGGTAATTACTTAGAGTAGCAATTTGAGGACTATTTCATTGATGTAGACAGTGATGAGACAGGCCAGGCAAACATCAGACAAAGGATGAGTATAACTCCACGAGTGGAATGCCATCTGAACTGCTTTTAATATGCTCAAAGATTACATGTTAATGGAGTACATACCCAATCAGTTCAGAGATCACATCCAATTCAAGCAGTTATTGGCCAGATCATTATTAACAGCAGTTTATTTATATGTTTAACAGGCTCAAAGCAGTTTACTATTTTATTAATTCAAGAAACTTCTCATAAACATACAAATTTACTTTCGTCCAATTCTATTAAGAGCCACTTGCATGTGACATTCTCGACTATTTTACAGGCCTGTGCAAACCCAGCCTTGGTTTCTCCGTGTTATTGAACAGTTGCAGGCAGCATGGTGGACCATTTAAGTGAGAGAAACTTAACAGCCCTACCACGATTACAAGAATCAAGCTAACAAGGCATTAAAATAAACAGAAAAGGCTGGAGATACTCAACAGCACTTTAACGGCACTTGTTCGCTGCATGGAGTCCGGATTGAGTATCACGACAGCATCTGGTCTCCCACCAGCTGGAGGTAAACAGGAGACTCTCCGCTAAAAACCATGGCAGCCAAGGCGTCCAACGCTGCAAAAAAGGGGAAATATTTGGGGGTTTTGGGGGCATCGACAACTTGCCAGTTATTTGGCTGGAGCTAACACTAACCAATGTTAACTCACTTGCCTCCCCTTCCCTTCTTTCACTTTTCTCCGTTGTGTGCTTTTTCTATCTCTCTTTCTCTCTCTCTCTCTCTCCCACCTGACAACTCTCCACGGACCGCAGTTTGAAAATCAGTGGACTGGATTCCTCGGGGACCATCCTGAGCCCCCGTGATCCGTCAGCGAGAATGGCGACGAGGGCGGAAAATCCAGCCAGAATCGGGAAACGCAATTCTCGCCGGCGAGATCGCCTTTCCCGATCTCCCACGCCCATCGCCGGTGACATCACGCGAATCCCTCCATGGAAGGCCAGGAAGCTAAGGTGCGAGCCCTCCCACCAGGACTCTTCCGCCCCCCACATTCAATGAATATTCATCGGTTGCTGCCGGAGGTGAGCGCTCAGGTCGCCATTACCCTCCAGGGTGCCAGTCACAGCGGTGGAACCGGAGGGGACGTGAGGCGGCCCCGATAAGTGCAACTCGGGGCCGATGGGGGAATTCAATCTCAGCATCTCGGGGGTTGAGGTTGCGCACGTGGCCTTAGCGGCCCTTCATGGCTGTCAGCCTGCAGGTTTAAAGGGTTCTGGCGGCTGGTGTGCAGGCAATGCCTCCCGTGTCCTCCTTGCTAGGCTTGTGGCTATATGACTGCTGAGGGGTTGCTCTTCTCGACTGGCAGCTGGAAAATGGGTGGGGGGGAGGAGCAGGTAAATTCACAGGGTCAGCACTGTGAGGCCCCAGGTTGGGGACCGGGAGGTGCCAAGCTGCATGGACAGAGTGGGGGACTCTGACAAGGGGTAGTTCCCAGCTTCATGAGTGCAGAAGACTCTCAGAGATTCACAGAAAATGCCGTGCAGAAGAGGCCTTTTGGCCCATCAAGTCTGCACTGTGAGTGTCCCTTTAAGAAAGGTTTTTGTCTTATCACATGGCTTCGGGGATGTCATTGTGTGGGTGGAGCTGGGCTGCGGCTCTGTGAGTTTTTACTTTCGCTTTGAGTTTTGGGCTGGTTTATACTGCACAGGTTGAAAGAAGTGTTTCTCTATCTTCATTTTGAAAGCTATTTCCAGACTGCTGGTAATTTAAAAGAGATAATTGCTTTCTGGAAGGAATTCAAATCTGCTGTTTGAAAAGGGGAACAGAGAATCACTAACAAGTCTTTTACCAGTGAGAACACAATGTACTGGGCCACACCTTTGTAAAGAGGTTTCTGGTGTTACCTGGATTTTGTTATTGAATTGGAACAGTTAAGGGGGGAATTCATTAAGGGTTATACATAGCTTACTGTAGCTGTGTAGGGTCTTTGTGTTTGTAATTGATAGAAGCTCTTGCTGTGTGTGTTTATACAAATGTTAACTAAATTCTTAGAATAAAGCTTTTTTTTTCATTAAAAGCGCCCAAGAAGAATGTTGAATAACATCTGTAATGCAGGCTCTTGTGCTCACCCTAGCCAAACTCAGCATAAAAGTTAGAGGTCAGGTGAACTCCATAATATACTTTGGAGTTTTCTAAACCCTGGCCCATAACAACTGACACATGAACAACACATGCCCTACCCATCTAATCCTATTTGGCAGCCCTTGGCCCATAGCCTCACACAAGGGGGAGGATGGGTGAAGACAGAATGAACCCCCACCCTCAGGCTGCACTTCACAGCCTGACGGAATGAGCTGTCTCTAAGTGCAAGGCCATGTCATGGAGGCCAGGCTGTCAGGGTTTAGTGCCTGGGTGCCTAGAGGTCCTAGTTGGAAGACCATAAGACATAGGAGCAGAATTAGGCCACTGGGCCCATCAAGTCTGCTCCGCCATTCAATCATGGCTGATATTTTTTTGCATCCCCATTCTTCTGCCTTCTCCCCATAACCCCTGATCCCCTTATCAATCAAGTACCTATCTATCTCTGTCTTAAAGATTTGGTCTCCACAGCCTCCTGCGGAAAAGAGTTCCACAGATTCACCACCCTCTGGCTGAAGAAATTCCTCCTCATCTCTGTTTTAAAGGATCATCCCTTTAGTCTGAGAAGGTGTCTTCTGCTTCTAGTTTTCTCTACACGTGGAAACATCCTCTCCACGTCCACTCTATCCAGGCTTCGCATTATCCTTTAAGTTTCAATAAGATTCCCCCTCATCCTTCTAAACTCCAACAAGTACAGACCCAGAATCCTCAAACGACAAGCTCTTCATTCCAAGGATCATTCTTGTGAACCTCCTCTGGATCCTTTCCAAGGCCAGCACATCCTTCCTTAGATACGGGGCCCAAAACTGTTCACAATACTCCAAATGGGGTCTGACCAGAGCCTTATACAGCCTCAGAAGTATATCCCTGGTCTTGTATTCTAACCCTCTTGACATGAATGTTAACATTGCATTTGCCTTCCTAACTGCCGACTGAACCTGCATGTTAACCTTAAGAGAATCGTGAACAAGGACTCCCAAGTCCCTTTGTGCTTATGATTTAAAAACTGGTTTAATCCACAGCCCATGAGAGATGGGAACTGAGGGTGCTCTAAGGAGAAAGCTGACTGTAAATTAGTCTTCACACACATCAGCTGTGCCTTTCCTGCCACAAGGGGAAGCCAGTTGCCTTAATCAGCTCCCTGACCCTTCCTTGATAAGTCAATTGTGCCAATTTATTCAGCATTGCAATGTATGAGTGTGCCACTGATTGGCACACAATAGTTAACCTTTTGCAAGCTTGGTCCCCAAGAATTGAACTCCAAGGCTAATACCCATGTCTCCATAACAGAGAGTGACACTGATGTTGCCTTCATTATGATGAATGTGCTCATCAGACACTCCATTCAGGACATGATGGTAGTGTCTGATTCCCCCATGTGGTGAGAACACAGGTCCATTGAATGCATTCAAGTGCCATCACTCCTCACCCTTTGGGTGTCATATGACCCGCTGAGGCTCAAAAGGGCTGAAGCATCTCATTCAGGTGGAGTTGAGGGGGGGGGGGGGATGATCCTCATCGCTTACTTTGATGTCCTCTCCCTTTCAATTTTTGATTTGAGAGAATTATGGAGCCAGTCGAGCTGGCAATTTGTTTGATTGAGATCAAGCAGCAGCAGTGATATCAGAGTGCTGCTGCACGTGACAAGGAACAGCGCTCTGCAGAGGAGGGGAAGGCAGGTCCCAGTGATCTTCCAGAATCAGGGCCACAGATAGTGGAGTCTTGGGCAAAACACTGTCGGCCACGGGTATTCGGGTAGGGTGCCGGAGAAGACTGCGTCTGTCCCAGGAGACAGTGGAGCACCTGTGCCAGGTGATGCAAGAGTTGGCACCACATGGGCGGGGAGGTCACCCAGTGCCTGTGGTCTTGACAATCACTGCCGCTCCGAACCTCTATGCCGACGGCTCGTTTCACGACTACACGGGGGACCTATGTGGCATCTCGCAGTAGGCAGCACACAAGTCCATAAGGGAGGTCACAGATGCACTATTTGTGAGGGCCCACATGTACATCAACTTAGACCCACATTACGTTAGCCAGGACACCAGGGCCATGGGCTTTGCCCACATAGCTGACCTGCCCCACATGCAATGTGTTATCGAATGCAACCATGTAGCTCTGCGCTCCTCATGGTGGCATGGGGCACCATGTGGGTGACCTGGTCCTCATCAGGAACCAGGTGGCATCCATGACAGTTACATCTTGGGACACTTGCAGATCCCAGCCATTTGGAATGCAGAGCAGCAGCTGGAGGGATGGTTCCACGGGGACAAGGGGCTCTGACTCTGGCGGTGGCTGTTGATGCCAATGTGGAGGCCACAAACCCACCTTCTGAGACTTGTTATAATGAGGCTCATGTGCCAACGCGTGCACTAGTTGAGCAGGCAATTGGACTGCTCAAGATGTGGTTCCGGTGCCTGGACCGGTCGGGGGAAAGCCCTCCAATACAACCCCAGAGGGTGTCCCTCATCATTGTGCACTGTACACCTGGCATTGCAGTGAGACAAGCAGCTCGATGAGGAGGGCCGGCAGGACCGCCGCACATCCTGGGATGAGGAGGATGTTGAAGAGGGCAGCGAGGGGCAACCCGCGGAGGAGTTGGAGGAAAGGCAATGGCCAGGGCTAGGGCTAGGGACACCTTCATAGCGAAGACCTCTCCCACCATAGGGTCTGGCATCCTCTCTCTACTGTGGGGCCTGCAGGAGGTCATCGTCATGATGGCAACATTCACGGGCAGGGCACTAAAGTGATTGGCCGCACGCAGCAGGAGAATGGTGATGACTTGCAGCGAGGGCAGAGAGATGGTCCTCTTACCCTCGGCGAAATGTCTGACTGCTGCCTGACAGAGGGCTGAGCGCAACCTGTTACTGAACAGGGTGATCTTGGGGCCCAGAGAGACTGAATGACAGATCTCAGCTGCTACTGCCTCCTCCGAGGTCAGGGGTCCCGGTACATTTCTCCACCTACTAACGAGGTGGGAAAAATCGCTTTTTCAACCGATGCCACCCTCACTACGAGAGAATGCAGGCAGACATGAAAGGTCTGAGCATTGCTGTGAGGAGGGTAAACCTCCCGTGTATTTGGGGGTTTGAGTGGACGTGGGGGACTGTGCCAGCAGTGGCGTGGGTTTTACATGTCGTCAGTGTGGGAGGTGAGAAAGGCATTCTCTCGCTGCACAGGGTGGAGGTGCTGGGTTTGCCAGGGAGGGAGGTGGTCTGCGGGGCATGGCACCGTGACATGACATCATTGAGATTCTGTATGGGTGAACAAAGTGATTTTCAGTACAAGTGAGTTACTACAATGGTGACTTTTCTCTACTCGCGCCGAGGTTCACCTGTGCCCCCCAGGTGCCTATCACCCCCCCGCGATGTCGAGGTGTAATCCCAGGATCCTCAGCTGAGGTCGAGGCGGCCAGCTGACTTCCACGTCCGATTGCCTGAGATGACCTTGACGGGCGTCCCCTGCATGTGTTGAAGATCTGCCCTCCTCGGTGTGCAGGGCTAGAGGTGTGTCTCTCACAGGTTGGAGGAGTCAAATGGGCTGGACACCCCCCTGCATCTCTTGGTTGGAAGACCCAGGGCCTGCACTCCTGCCGATTCTCTTCCCTTTTGGTACCGGGGGGGGGGGGGGGGGGGGGGGATCTGACTCCTCCATGGGACAGAGGGCCAGCTGGGTTGAGATCCAGAAGCCCGTTGTTCTCTAGCGCTGACACTCATGGATTCCCACTAGTGCCTGCATCATACAGTTGAACCCAGCAGCCAGGGAGCACAAACCCTTCGTCATGGAGGTCATGAGCTGAACCGTGGAGTGGACATCCCTGCCATGGAGTACACGTCCTGCACCAAGGTCTCCACTGCAGATGCCACCTTGTAATGTTGGCCTCATTGCGTCAGTGTGACAGTCCCATCTCCTCCGACAGAAGGCGATGGGACTCCTTCAGTCAGCCTCACAGTCCGAGGAGGGAAGCGGTCATGCCTTCCTGGTGCTCGAGACTCTGCCTTTGTAGCTCCAGCAGCTCCTGGATGACCATACCCAGGGGTATTATAAAAAAATAATTGTAGAACAGGGAGAAAAAATTATAAATGGGATAAATATTTTAAAATACTGCCTCAGTCAAACATGCATACATTTTACGTATCTCGAATCAGGATAGTATCCCTGTACAAGAATCGAAACTCATAGGGCAGCACGGTGGCGCAGTGGTTAGCACTGCGGCCACATGGCGCCAAGGTCCCAGATACGATCCCGGCTCTGGGTCATTGTCCGTGTGGAGTTTGCACAACCAACCCAAACGGTTTCGGCCCCACAACCCAACAGATGTGCAGGGTCGGTGGATTGGCCATGCAAAATTGCCCCTTAATTGGGAAAAAATGAATTGGGTACTCTAAATTTATTTTAAAGAAGGAATAGAAACTCATCCCCTTCCCAAGGTCGGAGAGTGCTCTTGAGGTGAACAGGAGCCAGGCAGCAGCCTGAATGGCACGGAGGGCTAGAACCAGCTGGTCCGCACCTTGGGAACCAGGTTGTGTGGTTCTCTTGAGTGTTTGAGTTCGAAGGGTATCGGAGCCACAGAACCAGGTTGTATTATTTACAGAGTTCAGAGAAAAGACCACAGGCCCGGCTCCGTTTCACTGTCCACAGGTGCTGCCAGGCTGACTGAGAGTTTCCAGCACTTTCTGTTTCTATTTCAGATTTCCTTCATCCACTGTGTTTTGCCTTTGGCAGTGGTGGGATCCTCGCCTGCTGGCTGGACAGTCAGCTAGAGACCCACACTGCCTCCTGTGGGCAAGGTCCGCCATTGCCAGCAGGCCTTATCCCCAAGGTCTATAGCCCCGGTGATGGAGGTCCTGTCTACTGAGAGCTGCCGGCCAATCAGAAGGCCATCCACAGGCCTCCTTACCTGGATTTAGTAGGGCGGAGGCGTAAAGGTGGCAGTGTGCTCACTCGCTACCCTCCTGCCCAATTAAATGCCCCCCCCCTCCACACACACACACACACCATTAGGGAGGGCAGAAGATTGCAGCCATTCATTGATCCTCTCAACAGATTCTGCCTGAACCGTTGAAGATTTCCAGCAGTTTTGGTTTCACTGGCATTAGTCAATGTAATCAGGGCTGGCTTAGCTCAGTGGGCTAGACAGCTGGTTTGTGAGGCAGAGCAAGGCCAGCAGCACGGTTCAATTCCCATACCAGCCTCCCCGAACAGGCGCCGGAATGTGGCGACTAGGGGCTTTTCACAGTAACTTCATTTTTGTGACAATAAAGGTTATTATTATTATGTAATAAATCTTCACATTATAAAAAACAAACTCGCGCATGAATCCTGAGTGGAGTATTGTCGTTGAGCTAACAACCCTCTGTTGTGATAGGAATAGAACATAGAACATTACAGCGCAATGCAGGCCCTTCGGCCCTCGATATTGCGCCAACCTGTGAAACCACTCTAAAGCCCATCTACACTATTCCCTTATTGTTCATATGTATATCCAATGACCATTTGAATGCCCTTAGTGTTGGCGAGTCCACGACTGTTGCAGGCAGGGCATTCCATGCCCTTACTACTCTCTGAGTAAAGAACCTACCTCTGACATCTGTCCTATATCTATCTCCCCTCAATTTAAAGCTATGTCCCCTCATGCTAGACATCACCATCCGAGGAAAAAGGCTCTCACAGTCCACCCTATCCAATCCTCTGATCATTTTGTATGCCTCAATTAAGTCACCTCTTAACCTTCTTCGTACCTTCCCGTACCAGCCTCCCCGAACAGGCGCCGGAATGTGGCGACTCGGGGCTTTTCACAGTAACTTCATTTGAAGCCTACTTGTGACAATAAGCGATTTTCATTTTCATTTTCATTTTCTCTCGAACGAAAACAGCCTCAAGTCCCTCAGCCTTCCCTCATAAGATCTTCCCTCCATACCAGGCAACATTTCGGTAAAGCTCCTCTGCACCCTTTCCAATGCTTCCACATCCTTCCTATAATGCGGCGACCAGAATTGCACGCAATAATCCAAATGCGGCCGCACCAGAGTTTTGTACAGCTGCAACATGACCTTATGGCTCCAAAACTCAATCCCTCTACCAATAAAAGCTAACACACAGTATGCCTTCTTAACAAACCTCTCAACCTGGGTGGCAACTTTCAAGGATCTATGTACACCGAGATCTCTCTGCTCATCCACACTACCAAGAATCTTACCATTAGCCCAGTACTCTGTCTTCCTGTTATTCCTTCCAAAATGAATCACCTCACACTTTTCTGCATTAAACTCCATTTGCCACCTCTCAGCCCAGCGCTGCAGCTTATCTATGTCCCTCTGTAACTTGTAACATCCTTCCGCACTGTCCACAACTCCACCGACTTTAGTGTCATCTGCAAATTTACTCACCCATCCTTCTACGCCCTCCTCCAGGTCATTTATAAAAATGACAAACAGCAGTGGCCCCAAAACAAATCCTTGTGGATGAATCACAGAGGAACATTTCCAGCAACCACCTCACACATATCCACAGTATAATAATAATAATCGCTTATTGTCACAAGCAGGCTTCAATGAAGTTACTGTGAAAAGCCCCTCGTCGCCACATTCCGGTGCCTGTTCGGGGAGGCCGGTATGGGAATTGAACCAGCGCTGCTGCCTTGTTCTGCATTAAGAGCCAGCTATTTAGCCCACTGTGCTAAACCAGCCCCCATAAAAAGGAAAATCATAAAGTTCCCATAATAAACTTTATATTGTATGAACGTTTCGAGTCCATACGCGTTTTTCCAGAGTCATATGAGCTCGAAACGTTAACTCTGTTTCACTTGCTACACATGCCTCCTGACCTGCTGAGTCTTTCCAGCACTTCCTGTTTTTATTTTAAATTTCCAGCATGTGCAACGTTTTGCTTTTATTAAACTTTATACTCTGCCTCCCATTGCACTCTACAAAGAGCACAAACACCCAAGAGGAAGGATGAAAGACCTGGGCGAATGAAGGTGAAGCTGATGATGGGCGGGAATCCCCCCAACACGCACACCCACCCCCCTCCGCACTCCCCCCCCCCCAGAACAGAATATCCCGCCAGCGGGAATGGCCGAAATTCCCGCCCGATACTACATTCTGTGCAGCTGTTAGATTCACCACATAAGGGGATCAGAGGTTATGGGGAGAAGGCAGGAGAATGGGGATGAGAAAATATCAGCCATGATTGAATGGCGGAGCAGAATCGATGGGCCGAGTGGCCTAATTCTGCTCCTATGTCTTATGGTCTTATACCTCAATCAAGTGCACAATTGGACTGAACCAGTGTTTTTTGGAAGTGGATGATAAAAACTAATAAACAAAAAGGAGGCATCATTGTAAACTGCTAACCAAATATTTACATGTTGGGGATACACTAAAGAATGCAAACCTATGATGAGGTGGTCACCATTGTAAAGGAAGAAGCATGGAGCATAAACACAGACATATCCACAGTAAACCTGATGGTCCAGTGGCCTATTTCAGTTCAGTCCCTTAATAAACAACTATGATTTAAATAGCAAGAGGTTTTTGGTGGGGAATGGGAATTTCTTTTAATTTTCTTTCATGGGATGTGTGTTTTTTACCCATCCTTAATTACCCTTGAACTGACTGGCTTCTGGGGCCATTTCAGAGGAATCGAGAGTCAACCACATTGCTGCGGACCTGGAGTCACATGTAGGCCAGACCAGGTAAGGACGGCAGATTTCCTTCCCTAAAGGACATTAGTGAACCAGATGGGTTTTTGATACAACAACCGATGATGTTTTCATGGTTATCGATACAGAGACCAACTTTAAATTCCAGATTTTACGAATTGAATTTAAATTCCACCAGCTGCCGTGGTGGGATTTGAACCCGTGTCCCCAGACCATTAGCCTGGGCCTCTGCATTACTAGTCCAGTAACATTAACATTACACTACCATTTCCCAACCACTGTATCAGACTATTTGAACCACAACTTGCATTTATTTAGACAGCACCTTTAACAGAATAAGATTTCCTGAGGTGCTCATTCAGCTGATTGAGTTGGGGGCATGGCGTGTCGGGGGGGTGGGGGAGGGTGGGGGGAGGGGGGGCAGTTGGAGCATGGATAGGGGAGGTTGGGGATTTTCACAACACTTTGTCTTAGGGTCAGATTAAGACCTATTGCAGAGTCTTAATTACAACGTCAGAATCACTATGTAGCAATGCTGAAGTTGCAGCTTAAAGTCCTGGGGCGGGATTCTTCGGAAACCGGCGGGGCGTGCAACTCCGGCACGAAGGAGTGGCGTGAACCACTCCGGCGTCGGAGCGCCCTGAAGGTGCGGAATCCCCCGCACCTTCATGGGCTATGCCGGCGCCAGAGTTGTTTGTGCCACGCCGGCCGGCGGGGTAGGGGCTTGGCGCCACGCCAACCGGCACCCAAGGGCCCCCGCCGGCCGGCGCGAGTTGGCGCATGCGCGAGAGCGCCAGCGTGTGTCGGCGTCATCCCAGCGCATGCGCAGGGGGAATTCACCTCCACACCGGCCATTGCGGACTGTTACACCGGCTGGCGCGGAGGAATAGAATACCCCAAGGCACAGGCCCGCCCATGGATCGGTGGGCTCCAATCGCGGGCCAAGCCACCATAAGGGCACCATAAGAGAAACCCGCCCCTGATTATTTTCTGCGAGCAAAAATCATTGCAGGTGGCAATTTGATTTACAGAGAAGAAGCTGATGATAACGCAGCACCTCAGACAACAGCAAGAATGTCTGCCTGTATATGCATGTGAGAGCAGCTGTATATGCATGTGAGAGCAGCTGTATATGCATGTGAGAGCAGCTGTATATGCATGTGAGAGCAGCTGTATATGCATGTGAGAGCAGCTGTATATGCATGTGAGAGCAGCTGTATATGCATGTGAGAGCAGCTGTAGTTAGGTAATAAGAAAGATTCTCCGATTCTGGAGCTATGTCCCCACAACGGCGTGGGAATGGTGGCATTTTACACCAGAACAAATGGCGCAAAACGGCCGCCGATTCCCCATTTTGCTGGGGACGAGCAGGATGGCAGCGTAGAGCACCCGGCTCTAGCTGCCTATACGCCCCGGAGAATTGCCGGGTCTGTGGCCGCGCATGTGCACGGTGGAGGTCTGCAACGGCCGTGCCGTGGTACATGACACCGGCCGCTCGCTGACCCAGCGTGCTAAATAGTCCTTCCATTTGGCCGGCTCACACGCCACGGACCCCCCCCCCCCCACCACCCCCACGCCCCACCCCACAGTGCCACCAGCCCCGAATAATGTCCCTCCCCTGCCCGCGCACTGAGTCCGCAGCCGCCACGCCGAGTTCCCGACGGGTGAGACCACATGTGTCCCACTCCGTTGGGAACTCGGCCGGTCAGGGACGGAGCATCGGGGGGGGCAGGGCCTCAGGCAACATCCTGAGGCCGTCAATACGTGGCGCAGCGCACTCTCTGAGTAAGCTGCTTTGGTTGGGGCGGTGCATCGCGAAAGCGACGCCGCCCCTGATTTGGTCGGGAACTCTGTTGTCCCAGTTCCATGGTTGGAAAGGAATATTAAAGCAAGCTCTGGTCCACCATTTTGGATTGTCATCCCACCTACAGTTGATGGCGGGGCCCTCAACAGTGTGCGGTCCATCTCCCACCCCACTACCCTCACCCCCTCCACTCCCTCCCAGAACAAGTATAGAGTCCCCCTCGTTCTCACATTTCACCCCACCAGCCTCAGTATGTAAAGCATAATCCTCCGCCATTTTCGCCAACTCCAGCGTGATGCCATCACAAAACACATCTTCCCTTCACTCCCTCTGTCAGCATTCCGCAGAGACCGTTCCCTCCGAGACATTCTAGTCCACTCCTCCACCATACCCAGTACCTCTCCCATCACCCTTGGCACCTTCCCATGCAATCGCAGAAGGCGTAACACCTGCCCCTTTACCTCTTCCATGCTGAACATCCCAGGCCCAAAACACTCATTCCAGGTTAAGCAACATTTCACTTGCATCTCTTCCAATTTGGTCTATTGCATTCGCTGCTCCCAATGTGGTCTCCTCCATATCGGAGAGGCCAAACGCAGACTGAGTGATCGCTTCGCTGAGCATCTTTGGTCTGTGCGCATTCAGGACCCTGACCTTCCCATTGCTTGCCATTTTAACAAAAGACCCTGCTCCCATGCCCACATGTCTGTTCTTGGCCTGCTGTAATGTTCCAGTGAAGTTCAACGCAAACTGGAGGGACAACATCGCATCCTCTGGTTAGACACGCTACAGCCTTCCGGCCTGAACATCAAATTCAACAACTTCAGATGATCAGCTCTACCCCACCTCGACCCATTTGTTTTCATCACAATTCATTTTAACTGTCTTTTACCATTTCTTTCTTTCTTAATATAGTACAAAGTCTTACAACACCAGGTTAATATATATTTAATATTTCTTAATATATATTTAATCCCCCCCCCCCCCAATCTTATCCACCGTTCCTGCACCTTTCTCCTCTTTGCTTCCCCCTTCCCCTCCCCCCACATCTACAGTTCATCCTCTGATGTTAGTTTCCCTGCTGTTTGACCTTTCACACCTTTTGTCCTCTCTGGGGACTGCCATTAGCACTCTTTCCCCTTGGTTTCTGTGGCCATTAGCACCCGGTTTCCCTGGGCTTCTGTGGCTATGATTCATCTTTCATTCTCACTCCACAGTATAAATATTTCCCACTTTCAACTGTCCTGGCTTGGCACAATTCACACCTCTTTAACCTGGGATCTGTAAAGATTTAATCACCTGCTAAGCATTGTCTGGCATCTTTGAATCTGTCTATATATGTGTTTCTGGAACATGCTCTTCATTCACCTGAGGAAGGAGCAGCGCTCCGAAAGCTAGTGACATCGAAACAAACCTGTTGACTTTAACCTGCTGTTGTAAGTCTTCTTACTTTGACAAAGAGTCATCGGACTCGAAACGTGAGCTCTTTTCTCTCCCTACAGATGCTGCCAGACCTGCTGAGATTTTCCAGCATTTTCTCTTTCATTTCAGATTCCAGCATCCGCAGTAATTTGCTTTAATTGGATTATCATCGTTGGCTGTCCCTCGGTTCAAGGATAGGTGGCACGGTGACACAGCGGTTAAGAGGGCGCCGGGTTCAATTCCGGTCTTGGGTGACTGCGCGGAGTCTGCACGTTCTCCCCGTTGCCTGCGTGGGTTTCCTCCGGGTGCTCCGGATTCCTCCCACAGTCACAAAGATAGAGGCGCTGGAGTGTGACGATTCTGTGAACATCTCCCCCCCCCCCCCCCCCCACCCCCCCAGGTCCTCTTCCTACATTTTTCATAACCGTACTAGCATTTTAAAACTTAATTCTAGCAGTAACACTACCTCTAACTTTCCATCCGATGCCTGCGTCTATGTATTTACATTGTGTATTTATGTATGTCCTATGTTTTTTCCTGTATGGAACGATCTGCCTGGACTGTGCACAGAACAATACTTCTCACAGTACCTCGGTACACGTGACAATAAATAAACCTAAATACAATCCAATGTGCAGATCAGGTGGGGTTTCAGAGATAGGGCAGGGAATGGGCCTAGATAGGGTGTTATTTCTATTATCCCTGCTATACTCCCTCTACACAAATGTCTGTGTGGCAAAATCTGGCTCCAACTCGATCTACAAGTTTGCTGATGACACGAACATAATGAGTCGGATCTCAAACAATGATGAGTCACAGTACAGGAGGGAGATAGAGAACCTAGTGGAGTTTTGCTCAACATCAGCAAAACTAAGGAGCTGGTCATTGACTTCAGGAAGCAAAGTATCGTATTTGTCTGCATCATGGTGCTGAGGTGGAGATGGTTGACAGCTTCAGATTCCTAGGTGTGCACATCACCAACAATCTGTCCTGGTCCACCCATTTTGACGCTACCGCCAAGAAAGCGCCTATACTTCCTCAAGAAACGAAGGAAATTCAGCATGTCCACATTGACTCAGCCTGGTATGGCAACAGCTCAGCCCAAGACCATAAGAAACTACAAAGAGTCATGAACACAGCCCAGTCCATCATGCAAAACCTGCCTCCCATCCATTGACTCTGTCTACACCTCCCACTGCCTGGGGAAAGCAGGCAGCATAATCAAAGACCCCTCCCACCCGGGTTATTCACTCTTCCAACTTCTTCCATCGGGCAGGAGATACAGAAGTCTGAGAACACGCACGAACAGTCTCAAAAACAGCTTCTTCCCCGCTGTTACCAGACTCCTAAATGACCCTCTTATGGACTGATCTGATCTCTCCACGCATCTTCTCTACTGAGTAGTACTGCAGTCCTGTATGCTTCACCCGTTGTCTATGTCTGTGTATTTACATTGTGTATCCATCATATACCCCATGTTTTGTCATATACGGAATGATCTGTCTGACCGTACGCGGAACAATACTTTTCACTGCACCTCGGTACACGTGACAATAAATCAAATCCAATCCCATTTCAGAGGGTCGCTGCTGACTCGATGGGCCAAATGGCCTCCTTCTGCACTGTTGGGACTTTATTCTATCTCTAGTCAGGGTCACGTGATTCTGCCTTGGGTTTTCATGTCACAGAACAGGCAGATCTTGACCGGCAGATTTATGAGCACATCAGGCTGGACATTCCAAAGGCAGTGGGTTCCAAAGAGCAGGATGTGTGTCCCTTTTCTAACCTTCTCTGCTGCCACTTTGCCTCATCATTAAAATGCTGGGACTTACAGCGTGATGCAGTTTGATGGACAAGTTTTTGCCATTCTGAACAATTGGTAACGAGCACCCCTCACCCCAGTCATTTATGTCAATCATGTCACACTTCAAGGAGAGCTTCAGTGTGTGTTCGATAGGCCTTCTTTATCCACCTCTGGAGCATTGACTGTTTGAGAGTTAGAGAACCAGAACAGTAGATAGTTTTTGGCCATGTGCACACACGGCCCGGTCCATCAAAGCTGATTTTATAGGGGTTTTGCCTGAATGCTTGCAGAGCTGACTTCAAAGAGGATACAAATGCTAGCCTTTCTTTTCTCCCACCCTGTCCCTGCTAGTTCTCTCAAGTTTTTGCTCACCTGCCATAGGTCTTCGTGTGACTGTACCGGCCAACTCATGACCTGTAAATCTTTGGGCACATGTGGCAGGATGTCCCATGCGGTAGTAGGATGCTACTGGGACTTGATGGTTTTAGTTGTAAGGAGAGGCTGGATAGACTGGGACTTTTTTCCCCTGGAGTGTAGGAGGCTTAGGAGCGATCTTATAAAGGTCAATAAAATAATGAGGGACATAGAGAAGGTAGAAGTCAACATCTTTTCCCAAAGGTAGGGGAGTCTAAAGCTGGAGGGCAAAGGTTAAAGGTGAGAGGGGAGAGATACAAAAGGGTCCAGAGGGGCAATGTTTTCACGCAGAGGGTGGTGAATGTCTAGAACGAGCTGCCAGAGGCAGTAGTAGAGGCAGGCACGATTTTGCCTTTTAAAAAGCATTTTGACAGTTATATGGGAAAGCTGGGTATAGAGGATTATGGGCCAAATGCGGGCAATTGGGACTAGCTTAGTGGTAAAAGCTGGGTGGTGAGGTATTACCATAACTATCAGCACTGCAAGGGTTAATGAATTGTCGAAAATAGCCACTAGAGGACGCTACAATGTCAACTATATAAGGATGATGCTAAGCCTTGTGTGAGAGTCTGGGAGTGTGTGCAGGATTTAGCTCGTGAGAGTCAAAAGTACAGATAGTGTAAGTGAGTGCAGATCATAGTTTAAACCAATAGTGAGATTAGCAGTAGATGAGTGTAGTTTAGATGTTATTAGTCAACTGTGTATTCTTTAGGAGTACGTGTTGAATCCGTAGTAGTGTTAATAAATTTATAGCTTTGTTCAAGCTATTTTGGTGTCTTTGTGAACACTACGCCAACCATCCTGAAATAAGCAACATAAAGAACAGCACAGGCAGCATGGACAAGTTGGACCAAAGGGCCTGTTTTCATGCTGTAAACCTCTAGGACTCTATCTGCAGTGCTGGATTTGCTTCCTTTTCTTCGCTGCCGACGTTCTGCTTCATCGTTACGACATTATGACTCAAAGAGGGATGATAATTGTACCTGGCCCGGTGTCAAATTTTGTTTGATTATGCTCCTGTGAAGTCCCCTGCAACAGAGATGTTCAGAAGCTCTCCCATACACAAAGGGTGCTAGAGGCTTGCAACTCCCTGCCACAGCTGGCAATTGATGCTGGGTCAGTTGTTGATTTTAAATCTGAGATAGGAACATTTTGGTTAAGCAAAGGCGGCACAGTGGTTAGCACTGCTGCCTCACAGCGCCAGGGACCCGGGTTCGATTCCAGCCTTGAGTCACTGTCAGTGCGGAGTCTGCATGTCCCCCCCCCCCCCCCCCCACGTGTCTGCGTGGGTTTCCTCCGGGTGCTCTGGTTTCCTCCCACAGTCCAAAGATGTGCCGGTTAGCTGGATCGGCCTTGCTAAATTGCCTCTTAGCGTCCAAAGATATGCAAGTTAGGTGGGGGTTACAGGGATAGGGCCTAGTGTACGGTGCTATTTCAGAGGGTCAGCATAGATTTGATGGGCCAAATGGCCTCCTTCTGAACTGTTAGAATTCCATGGTGCTTCTATATTAAGCGATTATGGACCAAAGGCAGGTATACGGAGTTAGGCTAAAAGATCCGCCATGAATGGCGGAGGTGGTTCATGGGGCTGAATCGCTTCCTGCCGTTCCTTTATTCTCATGTGGTAAATGTGAAATAGTCTCGCACCTTTGAATGGGAAAACACCAGGAGGAATACGGAACCGCTTGGCCATCATTCATTATTTTGTCACGTGTTCTTCATTCAGGTGCCTGGAGAAAACGTATTCCGTGCTGGCAAAAAACCTGTACAAGCACAGAGGGAAAGCCTGACCCTGAATAGACCCACAAGTAACAGTGAAATGTAATTTCTCCAATTTAAACCACTATGCTTCGGTATTTCTGAGCACGGGTGCACTATCTGTCATTGGTGAAAACAACCTCCAATCACAGGGAGTAAGTGTATAATTTGTGCAGTTCCTTTTATCAGTCCATTATTAATTGCATTTGCCAGAGCTTCTACAGCCTCTAATGCTATTGCTTGATGAGCAGAGTGTTTTCTAAATGAAAATGGAAAAAGAAAGCTATGACAGTTACCATGAGCCACATCTGTGTACAGTCACGTAAGCTTACACTAATTTTCTGAAGATTGTTCCATTCATTACAGCTTATTGTTAACTCTCTTCCTGGCATCGTCCTTATTTCCATGCATTTAGGAAATGAAGCAAAGAGTGGGGAAATGAGAGTCTAATCAATACCACTTTTCATTTCGCCTCTAATGGGCTCCCTCTTCTTTTCATTCCTTCTGTGCGGATTGAGAAAGGCTACCGACGCTACAGTCATAAAATGTAATTCTCCTGCAGAAACACAGACAATAACGCTTTCTGTACCGAGGCTTATTGCATATTTTAATGGCATTTGGCTAAATTGAGTATGGATTTAACATCAAAGGCTTCATGAATTTTTCAAATAAGAAATTAAAGTCAATATTTCAAGTGAAAGATATTTCAATTTAGTTGCGCACATAACAATAAAGACTTCTACAAGGCAAAACTACTAGGGTATGTAGCAGTATTAGTTTGTTCTTGATGTTATTAGTTAATAAGAAAATCAAACACAGGGTTGTGATATGGCAGCGACACTGAATAAATTAGACTAACAGACAAGGTTCCCGTGCACTTTATCTCTAGTGCTATGTGCACCCTTGCCAGTGGCATGCTGAATGTTTCCACTTTGCTTCCAGAGCTTAACGCAGCTGATTAGCATAAAGCTTTTGAGTTCCCACAGCATAAAATCTACTTATGTTTATCCTTAAGAAATGGTAAGCTTGCTCTGTGCCGTGAAGGCCCGTGTACCTCTTTCTAAATGACTTGAAGTGGATTTTGTTCACATGCGCTATCAAAGGCGTTGGATAATTGAGAGTTGATGGAATCCTTGTGACAGGTGACTTACTCTTCAGTGCTGCTTTCTTTAAGCTAGATGAAATGTTGCTCTATTGCAGTGACCTCTGTAAAGAAACAGAATCAGTGATAGTTTACATTCTTTAAAAAGGTAATTGGTGCCTGACTGCACTAAGCCTCTCTTTTAGGTAACACACCAGAGGCTTTAATATAGCGTACCAAAAGCAGATCCATCTGTACTGTTTGAATATTCCTCCACCTAATCGTCATAATTACCAGACCCCGACACTACTGCACTCAGCGAGATATCCTCGGTGAATGCCCATGGCCTTCACTTTAAGCTTTGCTGAATGGTCAATGATTTGCACAGTGTTGCACACCTGTATTGCTTTATTGCAACAGGCCAGGTTGTGTTGGAGCCGGGCATCACTCAGTGTACAGCGTTAGTTTGATGCTTCCTGCACCCTTCAGCTCAAAAATGTTTTGCACCAAAGCGGGCCGGATGTGTGAACTGATAATGACACACTGAGAGCAGTGGGGCATCTGGGACCACACTGAACGATGGTACCAACAGTGTATCCCGTCAGCCAATGAGAGTTGAGAAATGAGAAAGAAACCGAGGAATGATAGAGAAGAAACATTTCCAGCTTTTAAATTTAACTTTGTTGGAATCTCTAACAACAATTGACTACATGCTGCAATGAGATTCAGCCATGTAAACCATTCCCTTCCTAGGCCAGAAAGGTAGATTGGCAAGGCATTAACAATTAGCATGTTGTTAAAAAAGTGCTTACCGTCTTGTTGATCAATTTAACTTTCTAGGGTGAGTTTAATAGACAATTGTTGTGTAAATCCTTCAGGTTCTTGCAGGAAATGGAGAAGGGTGAAATGTCATTTGTGTCAAGCAAATTGTAGTGCAGAGTAAATCAACCATTGCATTCTGAAGATTCATTACTGATGGCACATCTCTTACCCCCTGATCTTCCATTCACAAAGTCACAAAGTGTTTACAGCAGAGAAACAAGCCATTCACCCCATCAGAATTATACTGAAGTTTCTCCTGAATTCCTATTGGATTTATTGATGATTAACTCATATTAATGGCCCCGCTGATTGATCTCTATCACAAGGGGAAACATTGTGTCTTCATCTAACCTGTCAACCGTTTCGCAGCTTACAAGACATCTACAGGTCACCCCTCAGTCTTCTCCAGCTTGTTAAATCTTTCCTGATGGGTATAACATCACAGTTCTGGTATCGTCCTAGTGAATCACTTGTGCACTCCCTCTGTGCCTCAAAACACTTAAAAAAAATATGAAGACCAGAACTGTGTGGTCCAGCCACCTGTGCATTATTAATGATGCGAGTCATTCACACACTACTTTTTCCACAAGATCTGATATCCCTTGACTGCACTTGATGGTGAACTGCCTTTCTGAACCGCCGTGGTCAATTTGGTGTAGGTACACCCACTCTGCTGCTACGGAGGGATTTCAGAATTTGACCCAGTGACAGTGAAGGAACGGTGATGTATTTCCAAGTCAGGATGGTGAGTGACTTGGAGAGGAACTTGCAATTGCTAGTGTTCCCATTAATCTGCTGCCATGGTCTTTCTAGGGGGTAAATAATGCAGGTTGGGAAGGTGCGGTCGCAGAAGCCTTCAGTTTCTGCAGTGCATCTTGTAGGTGGAACACACTTCTGCCGATGTACATCAGTGGTGGAGGGAGTGGATGTTTTATTGAATTCAAATTCCGCCATCTGCCCTGGTGGGATTCAAACCCAGGACCCCAGAGCATTGCCCTGAGACTCTGCATTACTAGTTTAGCGGCAATACCACTACGCCACTGCCTCCCCCAGATGTGCTGGGTTCCCCCATCATTGAGGGTGGGGATATATATGGCGACTCATCCTCCAGTTAGTGTTTTAATAGTCCACCACCATTCACAGCTGGATGTGGCAGGACTGCAGAGCTTAGATCTGATCTGTTGGTTGTGGGACCACTTTGCTCTGTCCGTAACACTCTATTTCCGCTGTTTGGCACACATTTAGTCCTGTGTTGTACCTTCAATAGATTGACACTTCATTTTTAGGTAGACCTAGTGCTGCTTCTGGCATTCCCCCCTTCACTCTTCATTGAACCAGTGTTGATGCCCGACTTCATAATAATGATGGAGTGGAGGATATGCTGAGCCATGAGGTTACAGATTATTGTTGAATACAATTCTGCTGCTGCTGATGGCCCCTAATGGAAGCCCAGTTTTGAGCTAATAGATCTGTTTGAAATCTATCACATTTAGCAACGTGCCACACAACACAATGGAGGATATCTTCAATTGAGCATAGTGAAGATGGGACTTTGTCCGCAACATGACTGTGTGATGATCACTCCTACTGATACTGTCATAGACAGATGCATCTGCAATAGGTAGACTGGTGAGGATGAGGTCAAGTAGGTGTTTCCCTCTTATTGGTTCCCTTACCATCTGCAGGCCCAGTCTAACATCTAAGAACAGAATATTATGGGGTGTGGATGGTTCTCCCCCCACCCCAGAAATGAAGTCCACGTGGAGCCAATCAGCTCCACATCAGCCCACCCAGCAGCCATAATGCACTACCGATAAGGCAACCAGGTCCAGTTTGAGACTTCCGTCCCTCACTGGAGTGGAAGTCCCACCCTTGGGATAGGCCAATCAGTCTGACAGACAGCTCCATCAATCCCAGCGGAGCCAAGAGCTCATTAGTGGGCTCTGCTAGAACACCAAGAGTAGGAGGAAAAAGGCTCCATGGATCCCAGGGACAGGTAAATCTAGGGTCTTGGGCTGGTAAAGGAGGTGTGGGTGGTGGATTTAAACTAGCTGGTAGGGGAAATGGGAGGTGGGGGGGGGAGGGTCTATCTTAAGGAGGCTAGGGGCAGCACGGTGGTGCAGAGGGTTAGCCCTGTTGCCTCATGGCGCCGAGGTCCCAGGTTCGATCCCGGCTCTGGGTCACTGTCCATGTGGAATTTGCACACTCTCCCCGTGTTTGCGTGGGTTTCGCCCCCACAACCCAAAAGATGTGCAGGCTAGGTGG
Organism: Scyliorhinus torazame; assembly: GCF_047496885.1. Taxonomy (NCBI): domain Eukaryota; kingdom Metazoa; phylum Chordata; class Chondrichthyes; order Carcharhiniformes; family Scyliorhinidae; genus Scyliorhinus; species Scyliorhinus torazame. The sequence continues at coordinate 25,951,064 of NC_092713.1, forward strand.
ATTGGCCATGCTAAATTGCCCCTTAATGGGAAAAAAAAAATGAATTGGGTACTATCTTAAGGAGGCTGACCCCCAATCCAGAAAGGGCAGCCCCCAAAGATTGAACCCCCCCCCCCTCCCCCCCCCATCTTCCTGCCTTTTGAAGAATATATTTAGAAGATTGAGCTGTCCGGTCCCACCCCATTCCTGCCGTTTTATGATGTGGGCTTGTATCATCGTGGTCAGTTGGCTTGGTATTTATCTATTGAAATATGGCAGGCGGGCTGCCGATTCTGGTGCCCACCCAGCACCCCGCCCCCCGCACCCCCCCACCCCCTCCCCAGCTTTTGGGGGTGAGCTCAGGGGTAGGTGGCTTGGTGGTGGGGTATACATTGCCCCAGCTGAAAACACACCTGGCAGCAGCATGTAAAATGCACTGTGCCCATCCTCAGTGCTTCCTCCAGGTGGTATTTAACATGAAGGAGTATTGAATCATCAGCTGAGGGGGGCTTTTGGTGTGGTAGGTTGTAATCAGCAGGAGATTTCCTTGGCCATGTTCGACCTGGTGCCATGAGGTCCCTTGGTGCCCAGGGTCGGTGTTGAGGAATCCCACGGCAATTCCATCCTAACTGTACACCACTGTGCCCCCAACTCTGGTGGGACTGTCCTACCAGTGGGTCAGGACATACCCGGTGATGGGAGTGTCTGAGGCAATGGCCGGAATTCTCTATCATTGGGATTCACATTTCCCGCTGGCAGTACAACCCCGCCCATGGGTTTCCAGGCAGCTTGGGGTGGTTACAATGGGAAATCCCATTGACAAGCGGCAAGAAGATCGAATCCCGCCACCAGCGAACGGCGCGTTATTTACAAAACACGCGGCTGTGAAAGCGGAGAATCCAGCCTATTGTTTGTAAGCTATAATTCCATGAGTTTGACTTCTTCAGGCTGTAACTTAACTGGGGGACAGCTCTCCCAGTTTTGGCACAAGTCCTTAGGTGTTGGTAAGGAGGAATTTGCAAGGTCTGGGTTTGCTGTTGTCATTCCTGATGCCTAAGTGCCAGATGGTCTGTCCAGTTTAATTCCTTACTGAACTTTCGTTAGTAGTTTGACATGACCCGGTCCCTTGCTATATTTGCAGTTCAGAGTCAACTACATGTAGGCCAGACCAGGTAAGGATGGCAGATTTCCTCCCCAAAAGAACATTAGTGAACCAAATGGATTTTTACAACAATGGATGATAGTTGTCGTGGTCACTATTAAGGATGCTAGTTTTTATTTCCAGATTTACTGATTGATTTTAAGCTCCACCAGATGCGATGGTGGAATTTGAACCCATGATCCCAGAACATTATCCTGGGCCTCTTGATTACTACCACTACACCACCACCTTCCATCAGCACAAAGGTTATCTGATACTCCAGCCCAGGTGGAAAGATGATTTCCCCTTCTGAGGTTCCACCTTTGAAATGATATAGGGATCCTAAGATACTATTCAAAAAGAGCAAACTGCTCTCTCAGTGCTCTGCTCCACATTCTTCCCTCAATTCTAAACTGTACACGCTTCCACATTCTCTCGCACAGCTGCTGTGTTTGCGCTTGTCTATTGATTGCACGTCAATGAAATCCCGGGATGTAAAGACATACAACTCTTCACAAAATATCAATCCAACACCACCGTGTGGGAATAATGGTGAGTTATCACTCGGCCGCTTCAGCATAAAATCTAGGCCGATGCAGTACGGAGGGAGTGCAGCACTCTGTGCCTTTTGCGTGAGGTATTAAACCTCGGTCGAATGATATGTAAAAGATACCCCGGCACTATTCGAAAAGGATCAGGCGGGGCTGCCCTCATTGCCTTGGCCAAAATGTATCCCTCACCCAACAGCGTTAAAAAAACAGACAATCTCATTCATGTCAATGGTGATAGTGAGATCGTGCCATGCGCATATATTGGCGGTGTTTCCCCACATCACAACAGAGACTGCACTTCAAAGCCCGTAACGTGGCTCCGAGAGGCCCTGAGAGGTGCTACCTAAATACAAGCCTCCAGCAAATACCCAAATATCTATCGCACTTTTCAAAGAGATTTCTTTCGAGGCCCCAAATGAGTTACCTTCGGTGCTTCCGCACAAAGTAAACTTCTTACGGCTCGCCCTCTGAAGGACAATGTAACCTTGGGGGGGGGGGGGGGGGGGGGAGAGAGAGAGGCAAGCTGCAAAAAAAAAAAGTGTTATTTGCCGTGAAATGATCTTCCTCTTTCGCTCTGAAACCTTCCAAGCACGCGAGGGAAAGGTTCTCGAGCATCGAGCTGTGTTGAAATGAATTCAGCGCGTTCGACTTTCCAGTGAGATTCTTCATTCCAGGTCACCTGTAACACCTGTCTCAGCAGCAGGGCACTCGAAGGGATGGGCCTAGAGGCAATTCAGTCCCAGGACGCTGCATGGCTCATCCTTCATCCACACTGTTCGTAATGTACCGGCACTACTGCAGTTACACCTGAACACTCTGTTGATGCCAAACACCTGGCTTGGAATTTCAGTGTCCAGATGAAAAATAAGCATAATCTGCTTTTCCTAGGACACAGCAAATGAGGGAGGGGGGGGGGGGGTGATCTGCAAAAGATTTTCTATGTTTATGCAGAGTAGGGATATTAAGTTACAAATGAGAGATTCTGCTTGGCAAATTGGAATAATTGTTCATTCATTTATATTTCAAGGCCATTGCCAAGTTAATTATCTGTATTAAATGTAGGCGCAGATAACAAAATAAATAAGTTTCTGTTAATGTGATGCTAAGGCTCCTACGTTTAGGGTGATGGATGCTGATAGCTCCACAAATTAACATTCCCCAAACCTGTGAGAAAGTCGGAGGAAAGTGTGAGGCGCTGGTTCTCCAAAGTAGCAGCAGCCTCAAGCACACCGAGGCCCCCTCACCCAAGGCCTTCGCCCAGCCCATAAATGATACTCCCGTGCTGTAATTAGGAAGTTTTCGACTCTGCGAGTCTTAAGCCAAGAAATGAACGTTCACCTGTCCGATTGTGTTTTTGAGATGGGTGGTCAAAGACAATGGCCAAACCTGTGGGGCTGCCGCAGCAAGTACAAAGTGGGCAGCGCGTGTCACGTAATACTGGCCCTGCCTGTTTTCATGAAAAAAATTTGGGAATCTGGATCCAAAAGTCCAGGTAACTAACCCTGGACCCTTGGCGATAAGAATTTAATTTGACTCAATGGATTACCCTTAGCAAGGGTCCCTAATTACAAACCCACAGGTTGTGGAGAACATTCCCCAAAATCTATAACCATTCCCTGTGCCAGAAAACAAGTAATGTGACTTATTCAGTGCATTTTGCAGGTGGGAAAGTTCACCAAGAAGAATACTTGAGTGCAAGTTCATAAGATGTAGGAGGAGGATTAGGCCATTCGGCCCATAGAGTCTGCTCCGCCATTCTATCATGGCTGATATGTTCCTCATCTGCTACCTACAGTGTTACAGACCAAGAGCGGGATTGCAAAATCAGCCAGAGCACCTCCTCCCTAGAATACGTGACCTAGGTGCGGGAGCAGGCAATTTAGCCTCCCGAGCCTAAATACCCTCAATGTGATCATGGCTGACTCCATCCTGGCCTCAACTCCACCCACCCTGTCAATTCTCCATAACCCTTCAACCCTTTTCTTGTGATTTGTTTTGTTTGCTTTATGGTGATGGGTTACCATGGTACTTAGTATTAGCTGTCGCTCTATGATAGCACCTTTGCCTGTGTGTCCGAAGGTTTTGGTTTCATAGCCCACGGACTTGAGCATATATTGCTGAGGGAAGGCTGCACTGTCAGAAGCGTTGCTTTTCAGATAAGACCCTCACCTGCCTCCTCGGGGGAGGAGTGATGCGAAAGATTGAACAGCACTGTTTCACACAAGAGCAGTAGCGGCCTCCCCAATGTTCTAGCCAATATTAATGCCTCAATCAAGATAGGTTAACTGGTCATTATCTCTTTGTGGGAGAATCTAGAACTTGGGCGTCACTATTTAAAAATAAGGGGCACCAATTTCAGACCGAGCTGAGGGGAATAATGTTTCTCTCAGGGGGTGGTGAATCTCTGGAACTCTCTTCCTCAAAAGGCGATGGAATCAGAATCTTTGAATATTTTTAAGGCAGAATTAGTTGAGATTCTTAATAAGCAAGGGGGATGAAAGGTTATCGGGGGTAGGCAGCAGAGTGGGGTTGAGGTTACAATCAGCTCAGAGATGATCATATTGCATGGCGAACATGCTCGAGGGGGCGAGGGGCCTCCTCTTGCTCCTAGTTTGTATGTTATTCATATGTTCACTGACATTTGTGGAAGTTTGCTATGCCCAAATTGATCATAAGGTCATAAGAAATAGGAGCAGCAGTAGGCCACTCTGCCCATCGAGCCTAGACCATCAGTCAATCAGATCGTGGCTGATCTGAATGCGGCCTTAACTCCAATTTCCTGCTTGTCCCCCATAACTCTTGACCTTCTTGTGAAGCAAAAATCCGCCTAACTCAGCCTTGAATAAATTAAATGAGCTCTCTCTGGAGGAGAACCTCAATCACTAACAACCCTTTGAGAGAAGACAATCCTCCCCCTCTCCGTCCGAAATGGGAAGCACCCTATTTTGAAATTGCGGCCCCTAAATTCTGGAGTCCCCCACAAGACGAAACTTCCTCTCTGCATCTACGCCGACAAACCTCCCCCCTCGGAATCTTCTATGTTTCGACAAAATCACCTCTCGTTCTTCGAAACTCCAATGAGCAATAGGCCCAACCTGCTCAACCTTTCCTCATAAGACAACCTCTTCATCCCAGGAACCAGCCTAACGAACCTCCCCTCAGCTGCTCCCAAAGCAAGTATTTCCCTTTTTAAATAAGGAGACCAAAGCTGGACACAATACTCCAGGAGCAATCTCACCAATGCCCCATTCAGCTGTAGCGTGACGTTTCCCCCCCCGCCCCCCCCCCCACCCCTACTTTTATGCTCCATCGCACTTGCAATAAATGCTAGCATTCTATTGTCTTTCCTAATTACTTGCTGTTTTTTGTGATTCGTTTGCAAGGACACCCCGATCCCTCCGTACCACAGCTTTCTGCAATCTCTCTCCATTTAAATTATATTCTGCTTTTCTATTCTTCCTGCCAAAGCAGAAAGCCTCACATTTTCCCATTTTATACCCCATCTGCCAAATTTTGTGCACTCACTTAATCTACCTATATCCATTTACAGACATTGGGCGCAATCTAGCGGCCCCGTTAGCCACGGGCGCACTTCCTGTAATCGCCGCTAAATCCCATGAATGGCCAAAAGCTGGAGTTGCGCCGGCGAGATCTCAGTTTGAGACTTCCCCCGCACCCTGCCAGTGAGGGCATGAACCTGATTTGAATAAATGTTAATATAATTAGTGGATTTAACAGCCTAATATCCGCCCATGACATATCTTCCTCCCCTGATGCCGTGATGTCAAGTTGGCGCAAATCATCAGTCGTCATGATCATGCTAGTGGCATGGAGGTGCCTGTAGGCCTCGGGGGTTGAGGGACAAGACTGGACATTGCCCCTGACAACATGCTGTATCTCCTAGCAATGCCAAGGGGGCAGTGCCAAGGGGGCTGTGGGGGGCACCACTCCTCCATTTGTTGGGGTGGGGTTCCCTTATGTATGGTGGGGGGGAGGGGGGGAGATAGTTGGTCCATTCATCCAAATCATTAAGATGGTTTGTCGTAGTTGATGCCCCAGTACTGATCCCTGCAGCACTCCACTAGTTACAACTTTCCAACCTGAAATTGATTCACTTATCCGAACTGCATGTTTCCTGTTAGGTAGCCAATCCTCTTTCCATGCTAATATACCACCCCCAAACCATGCGGATCCTTATCAAAATGTCTTTTGTAAATCCAAATAGATCACAACTATTTCTCCTTCATCCATCCTCAGATAACACTAAGAAATTTTAGACTTGATTTCTCTTTAACCAAACCATGTTGACACTGCCCGATTGCATTACGACTTTCTCTATGTCCCACTGCTGCCTCCTTAACACTGGGTTCCCAATTGGCTGCCGCATTTACTATATAACAACAGTAACCTCACTTCAAAAAGTACCCCATTGGCTGCTGAGCACATTGGGATGTCCTGCGGTTGTGAGAGATGCCACAGAAACACAAGTCTTTTTTAAACTTTATTATTAATGTTACACCATAGCAAGCTATCGTTTTTAGGAGAGCAGAAATCTATTACTCTCCTTGGCGTCAAGGTGCCATGTAGTCTATAAGTATGACAGTGCCTTGATCAACAAGAAGGGGACATCTCAGGTCGCTTCACTATTTTGATGCGCTACATAAATGCAAGTTATTACTGTTGATTGCTGGCAGACTTTGCCTTCAGTTTTAGTATAGTCGCAATTGTTCCCTGTTTCCAATCAGGCTGGGTTTTACTTTTGCGAAAACTTCCGTTGTAATATCCATTCCTGCAGTGAGGGAAAATACAACCGTTCACCCCTGTCTCTTCCAGTACAACTTTGTTACATTAAAGGTGCTGGTATATAATGTGCCTGCAGCTTCAGCAGCTCCCAGATTAAGCCTGTTTGACTAGAACTGAAGCATGGAGCTGCTGTTGGAAATCAATTGTCTGTGAAATCTTTATTCGAAAGCTGTTGTGAGACAAGCAGTAAATAAATATTAGCTCTAATAAAATAGCACAGCCAGCCACGACAAATGTATTGCAAAGTTAAAAGTGCAGAGATAAGAAATTAATGCCTTTCTTTTCTTTTTCCCTCAAAAACAAAACGGCATTAAAGGGGAAGGGCTGAGCATGTTAATAGGGCAGGCACCTATGTGGTGGACTGCAAAACGGCTCCATCTGCTGGGCAAAGTCCAGGCTGCAGGGGACGACTGCAACTGGAGAGCTGATGGTCATTGACGTGCATTAAGTGCTGCACAATTTCAAATCAGCATTGAAAGCAGGGCAATTTAGAAAATTGTGGGATGCAACTGAAAATAAGATGACAGAGTTAATGGAGTCCCCTTAACAGCCGCTTCGTTACAACAGAGCCGAAAGCTAATCCAGTTACAGCGAGCCAACAATGGAAGAGCTGTTTAAAAAATTAAAATGCTATTTCATATAAAGCCTCTTTCTTACTCTCTGCCAGCGCGTCTACTTAACTGTGACTCCATGTGTGTGGATCATCAATCAGCCATTCACATTCAATACACAAACTGCTGTCTCCATAACAAAAAGGACATAAAATATTAAATATAACAGTGAGGCTCACTTGGTTCAGCTTTGTTCTACATTGAAATGGAACAATTGTGTAGGTACGCATCCCATAGTTAAATAGTATTAACATATAAACATTGCCTCTCATCATACAATATCAGAGAGTGTTTCTTGCTGACATTGGATGCTGGAAATGGAAAGTGTTCCATGCCTTAATATCCCTCACCTTGAAACATTTCTGGATAAGAAAATTGTAATTCTGATAGTGCCGGAAATCCGTTCCTACTTTCATACTTAACCATCTTTTAACTATTCGCTTGCCTCAGCAGCTTCCCTCACAGATACTAAGGGGAGGTCTTGCCCTTACTTAGGGTCCAACAGAAATAGGGGCTGGAGTAAGGCCCTGCCAGCCTGCTCCACCATTCATTATGATCATGGCTGATCATCCAACTCAGTAGTCTGTTCCCCCCCCCCGTTGTATCCTTTGAGCCATGTAGCCCAAGGGCTGTATCTAACACCGTCTTGAAAACATACAACATTATGGCCTCAACTGCCTTCTGAGGTAGCGAATTCCATAGACTCACCATTCCTGGGTGAAGAAATGGGGTGAGATTCTCCGACCCCCCCGCCGGGTCAGAGAATCGCCATGGGGCTGGCGTGAATCCCGCCCCCGCCGGTTGCCGAATTCTCCGGCACCGGATATTTGGCGGGGGCGGGAATCGCGCCGCGCCGGTTGGCGCCCCCCCCCCCCCCCCCCGCGATTCTCCGGCCCGGATGGGCCGAAGTCCCTCTGCTAAAATGACTGTCCTGCCGGCGTAGATTAAACCACCTACCATACCGGCGGGACAAGGCGGCGCAGGCGGGCTCCGGGGTCCTGGGGGGGGGGCACGGGGCGATCTGGCCCCGGAGGTTGCAGCCACGGTGGCCTGGCCCGCGATTGGGGCCCACCGATCCGCGGGCGGGCCTGTGCCGTGGGGGCACTCTTTTCCTTCCGCCTTCACCACGGTCTCCACCATGGAGGAGGCGGAAGAGACTCCCTCCACTGCGCATGCGCGGGAATGCCGTCAACGGCCGCTAATGCTCCCGCGCATGCGCCGCCCGGAGATGTCATTTCCGCGCCAGCTGGCGGGGCACCAAAGGCCTTTTCCGCCAGCTGGCGGGGCGGAAATTAGTCCGATGCAGGCCTAACCCCTTGAGGTTGGGGCTCGGCCCCCCAAGATGCGGAGCATTCCGCACCTTTGGGGCGGCGCGATGCCCGACTGATTTGCGCCGTTTTGGGCGCCAGTCGGCGGACATCGCGCCGATACCGGAGAATTTTGCCCATGATTCCTCAGCTCACTCCTAAATCGTTTATGCCGCATCCTCAGACTGTGACCCCTTGTTCTGGACTCCCCCGCCATCAGGAACATCCTTCCTCCATCTACCCTGTCTAGTCCTGTTCCACTTTTCTAGGTTTCTCTGAGATCCCCTCTCATTCTTCTGAACTCCAGCGAATCTGATCCTTTCTTTTTATTTTATTTTTTCATATAAATTTAAAGTATCCAAATCTTTTTTATCCAATTAAGGGGCAATTTAGTGTGGCCAATTCATCTACTCTGAACATCTTTTTGGTTTGTAGGTGAGACATGGGTTGAATGTGCAAACTCCACACAGACAGTGACCCGGGGCTGGGATCGAACCCGGGTCCTCAGCGCCGTGAGGCAGCAGTGCTAACCACTGCGCCACCATACCACCCGAGTCTAATCGTAACTGACTCAATCTCTAGTCGTACGTCAGTCCTGCCATCCCAGGAATCAGTCTGGTAAACCTTCTCTGCCCTCCCGCTCTAGCTAGAACATCCTTTCTCAGATAAAGAGACCTAAACAGTACACAATATTCCAGGTATAGTCTCACCAAGACCCTGTATATTTGCAGCAAAACATCCCTGCTCCTGTACTCGAATCCACTCATTATGAAAGCCAATGTACCATTTGCCTTCTTCACCACCTGCTGCACCTGCATGCTTACCTTCAGTGACTGGTGTACAAGGTCTTGTTGTACATTCCCCTCTCTTAATTTATAGCCATTCAGATAATAATCTGCCTTCCTGCTACCAAAGCGAGCACCTCACATTTATCCACATTATACTGCATCTGGCATGCATTTGCCCACTCACGCAACTTGTCCAAATCACACTGAAGCATCTCTGCATCCTCCTCACAGCTCACCCTCCCACCCACCCACCTGCAAATTTAGAGATATCACATTTAGTTGCATCACCTAAATCATTAATATGTATGATGAATAGCTGGGGTCCCAGCACTGATCCCTGTGGTACCCCACGAGTCACTGACTGCCATTTCGAAAAGGACCCGCTTATTCCCACCCTTTGTTTCCTGTCTTCCAACCAGTTTCCTATCCATCTCAAAACACTACCCCAATCCCATGCGCTTTCATTTTACACACTAATCTCTTACGTTGGACTTTGGCGAAAACCTTCTGAAAGTCCAAATAAACCACATCCACTGGCTCCCTCTTGTCAACTCTACTAGTTACATCCTCAAAGAATTCCAGTAGGTTTGTCAAGCTTGATATCCCTTTCGTACATCCATGCTGGTTCTGTCCAATCCTGCCACTGTTTTCCAAGTGCTCTGCTATTAAATCTTTTATAATGGACTCCAGTATTTTCCCCACTACCAACGTCAGACTAACTGGTCTCTGTTTCTCTGTTTTCCATCCATCTCCATTTTTAAATGGTGTGGTTACATTATGTTCCCTCCAATCTGTAGGAACTGTTTCAGAGTGTATAGAACCTGGGACGTTGACTACCTATGCATCCAGTATTTCTTGGGCCACTTATTTAAGTGAGCAACTCTGGGATGCAGATCATCAGGCCTTGGGGATGTATCAGCCTTCAATCCCATCAGGCCCCCAAAACAATTTCCCTACCAACACGGATTTCCTTCAGTTCCTCCCTCTCACTAAACCCTGTGTTCCCCAACATTTCTGGCACGTTATTTGTGCCCTCATTTGTGAAATGTTACAATCCCAGTTGACGTTATTGTTATGGGCCAGGGTTTAAAGAACCCCAAAGTGTATCATGGAGTTCCCCTGACCCACAACTTTTAATAGATTGTGGTATGGGGCGCACACGGCGCACTCTACAGAAATGGAAAAGTATTTTTTAAAGCAAAACAATGTTTAGTCTATGAACTCAAGTTAACCTTTTTAAAACATACAATGGACATCTTAGCAACCATTAACTCAAATACAACCCCCAAAGAATACAACACTAAGTAATGCTTAATAACTTCCCAAACAACATCCAGAAGACAAAAGAAACACCTTTTAACAGAAGCACATTAGGTTTACATTCACTACTGAGAACATTTATAATTCTGAATTCACCAAATGATCAAGAGATAGTCTTTTGATGGTAGAGAGCTCAACAGTACACCTGCTCTGTCTGGCTTCAGCTCCAACACTGAAAACGAAACTCAAACACACCCTGTAGCAAACAGCCTAAAATGAAAGTAAAAAGTTGACAGACAGCCCAGCTCCACCCACACTCTGATATCACTGCAGTAATATGAGCAGCCAAACATTTCTTAAAGCAACATTCTCATGACATTATAAATGGATGGCAAGATCCTCATTTTCTCATTTTCATTTCCTTTTGAAAAGGTTGCTTTCCTCCCGTTTCCTTTTCCTGCATTTCTAATTTCTTCCTTTCTGTTTCTTTTTGGAATTGAATTTTAGCCAATATAATTGCCTCATTTTTCATAGAACGCGGTCTATCAGGCAAATCTTACCCAATTAAGGGGCAATTTAGCGTGGGTTTCCTCCGGGTGCTCCGGTTTCCTCTAAAGACAGTCCAAAGACGTGCAGGTTAGGTGGATCGGCCATGATAAATTGCCCCTAGTAACCAAAAAGGTTAGGCGGGGTTATTGGGTTACGGGGACAGGGTGGAAGTGAGGGCTTAAGTGGGTCGGTGCAGACTCGATGGGCCGAATGGCCTCCTTCTGCACTGTATGTTCTATGTTCTACCCTGCATATCTTTGTGTTGTGGTGGGGGCGAAACCCACGCAAACACGGGAGAATGTGCAAACTCCACCCAGACAGTGACGATCGAACCTGGAACCTCGACGCCGTGAGACTGCAGTGCTACCACTGCGCCACCGTGCTGCCCTACAAATCTCACACTTTTAAATGTTTTGCTATGCTTTCAACAATCTCACTTTCCTTAAAAAAGTAGGTATCCTAACCCCAGTTTATCTGCCAATTCAGTTTGGATTTGGATTTTGTTTATTGTCATGTGTACCGAGGTACAGTGAAAAGTATTTTTCTGCGAGCAGCTCAACAGATCATTAAGTACATGAAAAGAAAAGGGAATAAAAGAAAATACATAATAGGGCAACACAAGGTACACAATGTAACTACATAAACACTGGCATCGAGTGAAGCATACAGGGGTGAAGTGTTAATGAGGTCAGTCCATAAGAGGGTCGTTTAGGAGTCTGGTAACAGCGGGGAAGAAGCTGTTTTTGAGTCTGTTCGTGCATGTTCTCAGATTTTTTAAGCCGGGTGGGAGGGTCTTTGATTACGCTGCCCGCTTTCCCCAGAGAGCGGGAGGTGTAGTTGGAGTCAATGGATGGGAGGCGGGTTCGTGTGATGGACTGGGCGGTGTTCACGACTCTCTGAAGTTTCTTGCAGTCCTGGGCCGAGCAGTTGCCATACCAGGCTGTGATGCAGCCAGATGCTTTCTATGGTGCATCTGTAAAAGCTGATAAGAGTTAATGTGCACATGCAGAATTTCCTTCGTGTCCTGAGGAAGTGTCCTGAGGAAGGATAGGCACGGTTGTGCTTTCTTGGTGGTAGCGTCGATGTGGGTGGACCAGGACAGATTTTTGGAGATGTGCACCCCTAGGAATTTGTCAACTGACTCTTGGTCATTTTCTGCAAACCAGCCGGAGTTACATCTTCCATCTTTAGGAGAGTCTTCGCAATTTCCAGCGCCATTTTGGATTCTAACCAGCACACTCCACTTCCTTTGTCATAGAATCATAGAATGGCGACAGTGCAGAAGGAGGCCATTCAGTCCACCGGGTCTGCTCCAACCCTCTGAAAGAGCAACTTACTAGGCCCATGCCCCATCCCATTCCCATAACCCAGTAACCCCACCCAGACACTAAGGGACAATTTAGCATGGCCAATCCACCTAACCTGCACATCTTTGGACTGTGGGAGGAAACCGGAGCACCCGGAGGAAACCCACAAAGGCATGGGGAGAAAGTGCAGACTCCACACAGACAGTCACTTGAGGTCAGAATCGATCCCGTGCCCTTGACGCTGTGAGGCAGCAGTGCTAGTCACAGTGCCACCATCCAGTACCTCAGTGCTCCACATGCTCTTTTTTTAGGGATTCACAGATCCCACCATTTAACAATAAATCCTAAAACATGTTTTACTATTCAGCATTCATGACTCCCTTTCCATGGTTCAAAGTTTCCCAACAAATAACTAATCAGCATCCAGTAACCCTTTCTCCATGTTTTCAAATCCCGCAAGAGTCCCCACTTTTGCTACGATCCCAGTTGATGTTATAACTGGACAGGAAAATCCCAGAATTGGTCCCTGGCTCAAAAGATCATAATTTTATTTAATCAAACTTGGAGGAACAGAGTCTGAGGACTGCTAATTAGTTTTAACAGCAATAATTTCTTTTTTATTAAACAAGGAAAAATGGATTATAATACAATCTCCTTTACTGCTTCTTTAGATTAACAATTACGTACAGGTTTTAAGATGAACATGGATGACACAGTACATTTGAAGCTACAATGTTCTCGTTGACACACAAAGTCCCTTTTTAAGGCACAACGATTGGCTGTGGTCAAAGTCACACTCCGCTCTGAAATCAAGTTAATGTCTGGACTTCTTTCTCAGAATCCCCCCAGATGATTGTCATATGAGAGTTTCAAACTGCCACTTGCAAAACATGCTTTAAAGCCATCTCTCCTAATCTTGCTTTCCATTAGCAGTTTGCATTGTGAAATCCATTCCACATTTTCCAAAGGACTCGTGAACAGAGCTTCTGCTCCACTTATACCAGTGAATCCACTGCAGGTTTTACACCAAACCCTTTTAGGATTCCTTTGTCTGGACTGCTTTTACGCACCCAAATTCCAACATCAAGCCAATGATTGCGCCACAGTTATTTTAATTAACATCTCACAAACTGCAATAAGATCTAACAGACATTAGGACCATTTCCAATATTTTCCTGGCTTCTCACTAGCCAGCTCCTTTACACACCTGTGACTTGAAATGAACAGTACCCTGTTTTGCTCCCAATTCCTCTTTGTTCATTTAACTTCAAGCTCCCTAAAAACTCCTCTTCATTTCTCCAGTTTCATTAAGTAGCTGTCATTTAGATTTATGGCACTGGCTTTCTTAACCATTACTCCAATGTATGACTTTTCTTCTAGAAAAGCTGAGAGGCATGTTCCCTCTCTAGCTGCCTGTTCCCAACTGCTCCAGCTTCTAAAGAATAAAGGAAAGTTTTTTTTCTTACAAGGGCCTCGAGGTGCTGAGCAATTATATTTATTCTTCACACAGTAGCTCTCTTTATTACAATAGAATCCCAGTTGGAACTGAAATCAACCCCCACACATACAAACACCTTTGTCCAGCATGAATTTAACAACAGGTCTCTTCCAGCCATCGATACATTAAAAACTGTCTGTTTATTAATGCAAATATAAGTCACTTAAAACTACCTTTGGTTTTCTATTGGAAGACAGAACCAAAGTATATATTTTGTCGGTCAACTATTTCCTTGTTCCCCATTAGAAATTCCCCTATTTCGGACTGTAAGGGACCTCCATTTGTCATCACCAATCCTTATCTCTTTGCATACCGAGAGAAGCTTTTACAGGCAGTTTTTATGTTCCCTGCAATTTTGCTCTCTCAATCAATCCCTTAGTCCTCCTTTGCCGAATTCTAAACTGCTCCCCATCAACAGGTCTGCTGGAGTTTTTTGGCCCCTTCTCTCCCTTCAGATCTAATACTGGGCTGGATGTTCTGTGTGGGAGACTAAGTGTTCCCACAAGAACGGAATAGCGTGCGATTCACATTCCCGTCAGCGGCGCTATTTGTCCCCCGATTCAGGTTTTGCAAATGAACCAGCACTCTGCCCAGGTGAATTGAAAACAATTCCCATTCCTGCTGATGTCTGATTTGCTGGGTCTAGAATTCCCGCTAAAGAGCCTGACAAGCTGCAGCTGATTATAAGGGCTCCACTCACCGCGCACTCTCACCGCGCACTCTCACCGCGCACTCTCACCGCGCACTCTCACCGCGCACTCTCACACCGCACTCTCACCGCGCACTCTCACCCCGCACTCTCACCACACAATCTCACCCCGCACTCTCACCGCGCACTCTCACATCGCACTCTCACCGCGCACTCTCACCCCGCACTCTCACCCCACACTCTCACCGCGCATTCTCACCGCGCACTCTCACCGCGCACTCTCACCGCGCACTCTCACCGCGCACACTCACCGTGCACTCTCACCCGCACTCTCACCCCGCACTCTCACCACGCCCTCACACCGCGCATTCGCACCGCGCACTCTCACCGTGCACTCTCACCGCGCACTCTCACCGCGCACTCTCACCGCGCACTCTCACCGCGCACTCTCACCGCGCATTCTCACCGCGCACTCTCACCGCGCACTCTCACCGCGCATTCTCACCGCGCACTCTCACCGCGCACTCTCACCACGCACTCTCACCGGGCACTCTCACCGCGCACTCTCACCGCGCACACTCACCGCGCACTCTCACCGCGCACTCTCACCACGCACTCTCACCATGCACTCTCACCACGCACTCTCACCGCGCACTCTCACCGCGCATTCTCACCGCGCACTCTCACCGCGCATTCTCACCACGCACTCTCACCGCGCATTCTCACTGCGCACTCTCACCACGCATTCTCACCGTGCACTCTCACCGCGCACTCTCACCGCGCACTCTCACCCCGCACTCTCACCCCGCACTCTCACCCCGCACTCTCACCACACAATCTCACCGCGCACTCTCACCGCGCACTCTCACCGCGCACTCTCACCGCGCACTCTCACCGCGCACTCTCACCGCGCACTGACACCGCGCACTCTCACCACGCACTCTCACCACGTACTCTCACCGCGTACTCTCACCGCGCACTCTTACCGCGCACTCTTACCGCGCACTCTCACCGCGCACTCCCACCACGAACTCTCACCACACCCTGTCACCACGCACTCTCACCGCGCACTCTCACCGCGCACTCTCACCGCGCACTCTCACTGTGCACTCTCACCGCGCACTCTCACCACGCCCTGTCACCACGCACTCTCACCACGCACTCTCACCGTGCACTCTCACTGCGCACTCTCACCGCGCACTCACCGCGTAATCTCACCTCGCACTCTCACCGTGCACTCTCACCGCGCACTCTCACCGCGCACACTCACCGCGCACACTCACCACGCACTCTCACCATGCACTCTCACCGCGCACTCTCACCTCGCAATCTCACCATGCGCACTCACCGCGCACACTCACCGCGCACTCTCACCACACACTCTCATCGCGCACTCTCACCACGCACTCTCACCTCTCACCACACACTCTCACCTCGCACTGTCACCACACACTCTCACCGCGCACTCTCACCCCGCACTCTCACCGCGCAATCTCACCCCGCACTCTCACCACACACTCTCACCGCGCACTCTCACCCCGCACTCTCACCGCGCACTCTCACCGCACACTCTCACCACGCACTCTCACCACGCACTCTCACCGCGCACTCTCACCACGCACTCTCACCTCGCACTTTCACCGTGCACTGTCACCACACACTCTCACCGAGCACACTCACCCCGCACTCTCACCGTGCACTCTCACCGCGCACTCTCACCACGCACTCTCACCTCGCACTGTCACCACACACTCTCACCGCGCACTCTCACCCCGCACTCTCACCGCGCACTCTCACCGCACACTCTCACCGCGCACTCTCACCCCGCACTCTCACCGTGCACTCTCACCCCGCACTCTCACCGCGCACTCTCACCCCGCACTCTCACCACGCACTCTCACCTCGCACTGTCACCACACACTCTCACCGCGCACTCTCACCCCGCACTCTCACCGCGCACTCTCACCGCACACTCTCACCGCGCACTCTCACCACGCACTCTCACCGCGCACTCTCACCACGCACTCTCACCTCGCACTTTCACCGTGCACTGTCACCACACACTCTCACCACGCACTCTCACCCCGCACTCTCACCGCGCACTCTCACCCCGCACTCTCACCACGCACTCTCACCTCGCACTGTCACCACACACTCTCACCGCGCACTCTCACCCCGCACTCTCACCGCGCACTCTCACCGCACACTCTCACCGCGCACTCTCACCCCGCACTCTCACCGCGCACTCTCACCCCGCACTCTCACCACGCACTCTCACCTCGCACTGTCACCACACACTCTCACTGCGCACTCTCACCCCGCACTCTCACCGCGCACTCTCACCGCACACTCTCACCGCGCACTCTCACCACGCACTCTCACCGCGCACTCTCACCACGCACTCTCACCTCGCACTTTCACCGTGCACTGTCACCACACACTCTCACCGCGCACACTCACCCCGCACTCTCACCGTGCACTCTCACCGCGCACTCTCACCACGCACTCTCACCGCGCACATTCACCACGCACTCTCGCCGCGCACTCTCACCGCGCACTCTCACCACACACTCTCACCACGCACTCTCACCGCTCACTCTTGCCATGCACTCTCACCCTCTCACCATACCCTCTCACCACGCACACTCACCGTGCACTCTCACTGCGCACACTTCCTGCGCACTCTCACCCTCTCACCATACCCTCTCACCACGCCCTCTCACCACGCCCTCTCACCGCGCACTCTCATCGCGCACTCTCACCTCCCACTCTCACCGCGCACTCTCACCACTCACTCTCACCACACACTCTCACCGCGCACTCTCGCCACACACTCTCAACGCGCACTCTCACCACACACTCTCGCCACACACTCTCACCACGCACTCACACCACACACTGTCACCACACCCTCTCACCGCGCACTCTCACCACGCACTCTCACCATGCACTCTCACCCCGCACGCTCACCACGTACTCTCACCGCGCAATCTCACCATGCACTCTCACCACGCACTCTCACCGTGCACTCTCACCGCGCACTCTCACCGTGAACTCTCACCACACACTCTCACCGCGCACTCTCACCGCGCACTCTCACCGCGCACTCTCACCGCGCACTCTCACCGCGCACTCTCACTGCACACTGTCACCACGCACTCTCACCGCGCACTCTCACCGCGCACTCTCACCGCGCACTCTCACCACGCACTCTCACCGCGCACTCTCACCACGAACTCTCACCACGCACTCTCACCACGCACTCTCACCACGCACTCTCACTGCGCACTCTCACCACGCACTCTCACCGCGGACTCTCACCGCGCACTCTCACCACACACGCTCACACCGCACACTCACCCCGCACTCTCACCACGCACTCTCACCGCGCACTCTCACCGCGCACTCTCAACGTGCACTTTCACCGCGCACTCTCACCATGCACTCTCACCGCGCACACTCACCGCGCACTCTCACCGCGCAGCCACTCCGTGCACTCTCAACGTGCACTTTCACCGCACACTCTCACCGCGCACTCTCACCATGCACTCTAAACGTGCACTCTCAACGTGCACTTTCACCGCGCACTCTCACCATGCACTCTCACCATGCACTCTCACCCCGCACTCTCACCGCGCACTCTCAACGTGCACTTTCACCGCGCACTCTCACCATGCACTCTCACCGCGCACTCTCACCGCGCACTCTCACCACGCACTCTCACCGCGCACTCTCAACGTGCACTTTCACCGCGCACTCTCACCATGCACTCTCACCATGCTCTCTCACCGCGCACTCTCACCGCGGACTCTCACCGCGCACTCTCACCACGCACTCTCACCGCGCACTCTCACCGTGCACTCTCACCACTCACTCTCACCACATACTCTCACCCCGTACTCTCGCCGCGCACTCTCGCCGCGCACTCTCGCCGCACACTCTCACCGCGCACTCTCACCGCGCACTCTCACCGCGCACTCTCACCGCGCACTCGTACCACGCACTCTCACCACGCAATCTCATCGTGCACTATCACCACGAACTGTCACCGCGCACTATCACCGCGCACTCTCGCCGTGCACTCTCGCCTCGCACTCTCAACGTGCACTTTCACCGCGCACTCTCACCATGCACTCTCACCGCGCACACTCACCGCGCACTCTCACCGCGCAGCCACTCCGTGCACTCTCAACGTGCACTTTCACCGCACACTCTCACCGCGCACTCTCACCATGCACTCTAAACGTGCACTCTCAACGTGCACTTTCACCGCGCACTCTCACCATGCACTCTCACCATGCACTCTCACCCCGCACTCTCACCGCGCACTCTCAACGTGCACTTTCACCGCGCACTCTCACCATGCACTCTCACCGCGCACTCTCACCGCGCACTCTCACCACGCACTCTCACCGCGCACTCTCAACGTGCACTTTCACCGCGCACTCTCACCATGCACTCTCACCATGCTCTCTCACCGCGCACTCTCACCGCGGACTCTCACCGCGCACTCTCACCACGCACTCTCACCGCGCACTCTCACCGTGCACTCTCACCACTCACTCTCACCACATACTCTCACCCCGTACTCTCGCCGCGCACTCTCGCCGCGCACTCTCGCCGCACACTCTCACCGCGCACTCTCACCGCGCACTCTCACCGCGCACTCACCGCGCACTCGTACCACGCACTCTCACCACGCAATCTCATCGTGCACTATCACCACGAACTGTCACCGCGCACTATCACCGCGCACTCTCGCCGTGCACTCTCGCCTCGCACTCTCGCCGCGCACTCTCGCCGCGCACTCTCGCCGCGCACTCTCGCCGCGCTCTCTCACCACACACTCTCACCTCGCACTGTCACCACACACTCTCACCGCGCACTCTCACCCCCACTCTCACCCCGCACTCTCACCGCGCACTCTCACCCCGCACTCTCACCACGCACTCTCACCTCGCACTGTCACCACACACTCTCACCGCGCACTCTCACCCCGCACTCTCACCGCGCACTCTCACCGCACACTCTCACCGCGCACTCTCACCACGCACTCTCACCGCGCACTCTCACCACGCACTCTCACCTCGCACTTTCACCGTGCACTGTCACCACACACTCTCACCGCGCACTCTCACCCCGCACTCTCACCGTGCACTCTCACCGCGCACTCTCACCGTGCACTCTCACCGCGCACTCTCACCACGCACTCTCACCGCGCACATTCACCACGCACTCTCGCCGCGCACTCTCACCGCGCACTCTCACCACACACTCTCACCACGCACTCTCACCGCTCACTCTTGCCACGCACTCTCACCCTCTCACCATACCCTCTCACCACGCACACTCACCGTGCACTCTCACTGCGCACACTTCCTGCGCACTCTCACCCTCTCACCATACCCTCTCACCACGCCCTCTCACCACGCCCTCTCACCACGCCCTCTCACCGCGCACTCTCATCGCGCACTCTCACCTCCCACTCTCACCGCGCACTCTCACCACTCACTCTCACCACACACTCTCACCGCGCACTCTCGCCACACACTCTCAACGCGCACTCTCACCACACACTCTCGCCACACACTCTCACCACGCACTCACACCACACACTGTCACCACACCCTCTCACCGCGCACTCTCACCACGCACTCTCACCATGCACTCTCACCCCGCACGCTCACCACATACTCTCACCGCGCAATCTCACCATGCACTCTCACCACGCACTCTCACCGTGCACTCTCACCGCGCACTCTCACCGTGAACTCTCACCACACACTCTCACCGCGCACTCTCACCGCGCACTCTCACCGCGCACTTTCACCGCGCACTCTCACTGCACACTGTCACCACGCAATCTCACCGCGCACTCTCACCGCGCACTCTCACCGCGCACTCTCACCACGCACTCTCACCGCGCACTCTCACCACGAACTCTCACCACGCACTCTCACCACGCACTCTCACCACGCACTCTCACCGCGCACTCTCACCGTGCACTCTCACCGCGGACTCTCACCGCGCACTCTCACCACACACTCTCACGCCGCACTCTCACCCCGCACTCTCACCACGCACTCTCACCGCGCACTCTCACCGCGCACTCTCAACGTGCACTTTCACCGCGCACTCTCACCATGCACTCTCACCGCGCACTCTCACCGCGCACTCTCACCGCGCACTCTCACCGCGCACTCTCACCGCGCACTCTCACCGCACACTCTCACCGCGCACTCTCACCGCGCACTCTCACTGCACACTGTCACCACGCACTCTCACCGCGCACTCTCACCACGCACTCTCACCGCGCACTCTCACCGCGCACTCTCACCACGCACTCTCACCGCGCACTCTCACCACAAACTCTCACCACGCACTCTCACCACGCACTCTCACCACGCACTCTAACCGCGCACTCTCACCGCGCACTCTCACCGCGGACTCTCACCGCGCACTCTCACCACACACTCTCACGCCGCACTCTCACCCCGCACTCTCACCACGCACTCTCACCGCGCACTCTCACCGCGCACTCTCAACGTGCACTTTCACCGCGCACTCTCACCGTGCACTCTCACCGCGCACACTCACCGCGCACTCTCACCGCGCAGCCACTCCGTGCACTCTCACCGCGCACTCTCACCGCGCACTCTCACCGTGCACTCTAAACGTGCACTCTCAACGTGCACTCTCACCGCGCACTCTCACCATGCACTCTCACCATGCACTCTCACCCCGCACTCTCACCGCGCACTCTCAACGTGCACTTCCACCGCGCACTCTCACCATGCACTCTCACCGCGCACTCTCACCGCGCACTCTCACCACTCACTCTCACCGCGCACTCTCAACGTGCACTTTCACCGCGCACTCTCACCATGCACTCTCACCGCGCTCTCTCACCGCGCACTCTCACCGCGCACTCTCACCGCGCACTCTCACCACGCACTCTCACCGCGCACTCTCACCGTGCACTCTCACCACTCACTCTCACAACATACTCTCACCCCGTACTCTCGCCGCGCACTCTCGCCGCGCACTCTCGCCGCACACTCTCACCGCGCACTCTCACCGCGCACTCTCACCGCGCACTCTCACCGCGCACTCGTACCACGCACTCTCACCACGCAATCTCATCGTGCACTATCACCACGCACTCTCACCTCGCACTGTCACCACACACTCTCACCGCGCACTCTCACCCCGCACTCTCACTGCGCACTCTCACCGCACACTCTCACCGCGCACTCTCACCACGCACTCTCACCGCGCACTCTCACCACGCACTCTCACCTCGCACTTTCACCGTGCTCTGTCACCACACACTCTCACCGCGCACACTCACCCCGCACTCTCACCGTGCACTCTCACCGCGCACTCTCACCACGCACTCTCACCGCGCACATTCACCACGCACTCTCGCCGCGCACTCTCACCGCGCACTCTCACCACACACTCTCACCACGCACTCTCACCGCTCACTCTTGCCACGCACTCTCACCCTCTCACCATACCCTCTCACCACGCACACTCACCGTGCTCTCTCACTGCGCACACTTCCTGCGCACTCTCACCCTCTCACCATACCCTCTCACCACGCCCTCTCACCACGCCCTCTCACCGCGCACTCTCATCGCGCACTCTCACCTCCCACTCTCACCGCGCACTCTCACCACTCACTCTCACCACACACTCTCACCGCGCACTCTCGCCACACACTCTCAACGCGCACTCTCACCACACACTCTCGCCACACACTCTCACCACGCACTCACACCACACACTGTCACCACACCCTCTCACCGCGCACTCTCACCACGCACTCTCACCATGCACTCTCACCACGCACTCTCACCGTGCACTCTCACCGCGCACTCTCACCGTGAACTCTCACCACACACTCTCACCGCGCACTCTCACCGCGCACTCTCACCGCGCACTCTCACCGCGCACTCTCACCGCGCACTCTCACTGCACACTGTCACCACGCACTCTCACCGCGCACTCTCACCGCGCACTCTCACCGCGCACTCTCACCACGCACTCTCACCGCGCACTCTCACCACGAACTCTCACCACGCACTCTCACCACGCACTCTCACCACGCACTCTCACTGCGCACTCTCACCACGCACTCTCACCGCGGACTCTCACCGCGCACTCTCACCACACACGCTCACACCGCACTCTCACCCCGCACTCTCACCACGCACTCTCACCGCGCACTCTCACCGCGCACTCTCAACGTGCACTTTCACCGCGCACTCTCACCATGCACTCTCACCGCGCACACTCACCACGCACTCTCACCGCGCAGCCACTCCGTGCACTCTCAACGTGCACTTTCACCGCACACTCTCACCGCGCACTCTCACCATGCACTCTAAACGTGCACTCTCAACGTGCACTTTCACCGCGCACTCTCACCATGCACTCTCACCATGCACTCTCACCCCGCACTCTCACCGCGCACTCTCAACGTGCACTTTCACCGCGCACTCTCACCATGCACTCTCACCGCGCACTCTCACCGCGCACTCTCACCACGCACTCTCACCGCGCACTCTCAACGTGCACTTTCACCGCGCACTCTCACCATGCACTCTCACCGCGCACTCTCACCGCGCACTCTCACCGCGCACTCTCACCACGCACTCTCACCACGCACTCTCACCGCGCACTCTCACCGTGCACTCTCACCACTCACTCTCACCACATACTCTCACCCCGTACTCTCGCCGCGCACTCTCGCCGCGCACTCTCGCCGCACACTCTCACCGCGCACTCTCACCGCGCACTCTCACCGCGCACTCTCACCGCGCACTCGTACCACGCACTCTCACCACGCAATCTCATCGTGCACTATCACCACGAACTCTCACCGCGCACTATCACCGCGCACTCTCGCCGTGCACTCTCGCCGCGCACTCTCGCCGCGCACTCTCGCCGCGCACTCTCGCCGCGCACTCTCACCACACACTCTCACCTCGCACTGTCACCACACACTCTCACCGCGCACTCTCACCCCCACTCTCACCCCGCACTCTCACCGCGCACTCTCACCCCGCACTCTCACCACGCACTCTCACCTCGCACTGTCACCACACACTCTCACCGCGCACTCTCACCCCGCACTCTCACCGCGCACTCTCACCGCACACTCTCACCGCGCACTCTCACCACGCACTCTCACCGCGCACTCTCACCACGCACTCTCACCTCGCACTTTCACCGTGCACTGTCACCACACACTCTCACCGCGCACTCTCACCCCGCACTCTCACCGTGCACTCTCACCGCGCACTCTCACCGTGCACTCTCACCGCGCACTCTCACCACGCACTCTCACCGCGCACATTCACCACGCACTCTCGCCGCGCACTCTCACCGTGCACTCTCACCACACACTCTCACCACGCACTCTCACCGCTCACTCTTGCCACGCACTCTCACCCTCTCACCATACCCTCTCACCACGCACACTCACCGTGCACTCTCACTGCGCACACTTCCTGCGCACTCTCACCCTCTCACCATACCCTCTCACCACGCCCTCTCACCACGCCCTCTCACCACGCCCTCTCACCGCGCACTCTCATCGCGCACTCTCACCTCCCACTCTCACCGCGCACTCTCACCACTCACTCTCACCACACACTCTCACCGCGCACTCTCGCCACACACTCTCAACGCGCACTCTCACCACACACTCTCGCCACACACTCTCACCACGCACTCACACCACACACTGTCACCACACCCTCTCACCGCGCACTCTCACCACGCACTCTCACCATGCACTCTCACCCCGCACGCTCACCACGTACTCTCACCGCGCAATCTCACCATGCACTCTCACCACGCACTCTCACCGTGCACTCTCACCGCGCACTCTCACCGTGAACTCTCACCACACACTCTCACCGCGCACTCTCACCGCGCACTCTCACCGCGCACTCTCACCGCGCACTCTCACTGCACACTGTCACCACGCACTCTCACCGCGCACTCTCACCACGCACTCTCACCGCGCACTCTCACCACGAACTCTCACCACGCACTCTCACCACGCACTCTCACCACGCACTCTCACCGCGCACTCTCACCACGCACTCTCACCGCGCACTCTCACCGTGCACTCTCACCGTGCACTCTCACCGCGGACTCTCACCGCGCACTCTCACCACACACTCTCACGCCGCACTCTCACCCCGCACTCTCACCACGCACTCTCACCGCGCACTCTCACCACGCACTCTCACCGCGCACTCTCACCACGAACTCTCACCACGCACTCTCACCACGCACTCTCACCACGCACTCTAACCGCGCACTCTCACCGCGCACTCTAACCGCGGACTCTCACCGCGCACTCTCACCACACACTCTCACGCCGCACTCTCACCCCGCACTCTCACCACGCACTCTCACCGCGCACTCTCACCGCGCACTCTCAACGTGCACTTTCACCGCGCACTCTCACCGTGCACTCTCACCGCGCACACTCACCGCGCACTCTCACCGCGCAGCCACTCCGTGCACTCTCAACGTGCACTTTCACCGCACACTCTCACCGCGCACTCTCACCGTGCACTCTAAACGTGCACTCTCAACGTGCACTTTCACCGCGCACTCTCACCATGCACTCTCACCATGCACTCTCACCCCGCACTCTCACCGCGCACTCTCAACGTGCACTTTCACCGCGCACTCTCACCATGCACTCTCACCGCGCACTCTCACCGCTCACTCTCACCACACACTCTCACCCCGTACTCTCGCCGCGCACTCTCGCCGCGCACTCTCGCCGCACACTCTCACCGCGCACTCTCACCGCGCACTCTCACCGCGCACTCTCACCACGCACTCTCACCGCGCACTCGCACCACGCACTCTCACCACGCAATCTCATCGTGCACTCTCACCACGAACTCTCACCGCGCACTCTCGCCGCGCACTCTCGCCTCGCACTCTCGCCGCGCACTCTTACCTCGCACTCTCACCGCGCACTTTCACCTTGCACTCTCACCATGCACTCTCGCCGCGCACTCGCACTCTCACCGCGCACTCTCACCACGCACTCTCGCTGCGCACTCTCACCGCGGACTCGCACTCTCACCGCGCACTCTCGCCGCGCACTCTCCCCGCGCATTCTCACCGAACTCTCCCCGCGCACTCTCGCCGCGAACTCTCGCCGCGCACTCTCGCCTCGCACACTCGCCGCGCACTGTCGCCTCGCACTCTCACCGCGCACTCCCACCGCGCACTCTCATCACGCACTCTCACCACGAACTCTCACCACGCACTCTCACCGCGCACTCTCACCGCGCACTCTCCCCGTGCACTCTCACCACTCACTCTCACCACACACTCTCACCCCGCACTCTCGCCGCGCACTCTCGCCGCACACTCTCACCGCGCACTCTCACCGCGCACTCTCACCGCGCACTCTCACCGCGCACTCTCACCACGCAATCTCATCGTGCACTCTCACCACGAACTCTCACCGCGCACTCTCACCGCGCACTCTCGCCGCGCGCTCTCGCCGCGCGCTCTCGCCGCGCGCTCTCGCCGCGCGCTCTCACCACGCACTCTTACCTCGCACTCTCACCGCGCACTTTCACCTTGCACTCTCACCATGCACTCTCGCCGCGCACTCGCACTCTCACCGCGCACTCTCACCACGCACTCTCGCTGCGCACTCTCACCGCGGACTCGCACTCTCACCGCGCACTCTCGCCGCGCATTCTCCCCGCGCACTCTCCCCGCGCACTCTCGCTGCGAACTCTCGCCGCGCACTCTTGCCGCGCACTCTCGCCGCGCGCTCTCGCCTCGCACTTTCACCGCGCACTCCCACCGCGCACTCTCACCACGCACTCTCACCACGCACTCTCACCACGCACTCTCACCGCGCACTCTCACCGCGCACTCTCGCCGCGCACTCTCGCCTCGCACTCGCACTCTCACCGCGCACTCTCACCGCGCACACTCGCTGCGCACTCTCACCGCGCACTCGCACTCTCACCGCGCACTCTCACCGCGCACTCTCGCTGCGCACTCTCACCACGCACTCGCACTTTCACCGCGCACTCTCCCTGCGCACTCTCACCGCGCACTCTCGCTGCGCACTCTCGCCCCGTACTCTCGCCGCGCACTCTCGCCGCGCACTCGCGCCGTGCCCTCTCGCCGCGCCCTCTCGCCACGCCCTCTCGCTGTGCACTCTCGCCGCGCACTCTCGCCGCGCACTCTCCCCGCGCACTCTCCCCGCGCACTCTCGCCGCGCACTCTCGCCGCGCACTGTCACCACGCACTGTCACCACGCACTGTCACCACGCACTGTCACCACGCACTCTCACCGCGCACTCTCACCACGTACTCTCCCTGCGCACTCTCACCCTCTCACCATACCCTCTCACTGCGCACTCTCACCATGCCCTCTCACCACGCCCACTCACCGTGCCCTCTCACCGCGCCCTCTCACCGCGCACTCTCACCATGCCCACTCACCACGCCCTCTCACCGCGCACTCTCACCGCGCAGTCTCACCGCGCACTCTCACCACGCCCTCTCAACCACGCCCTCTCAACACGCCCTCTCACCATGCACTCTCACCGCGCACTCTCACCGCGCACTCTCACCATGCACTCTCACCACACACTCTCACTGCGCACTCACTCCACACACTGTCACCACACACTCTCACTGCGCACTCACTCCACACTCTGTCACCACACACTCTCACCGCGCACTCTTACCACACACTCACACCACGCTCTCACCACGCACTCTCACTGCGCACTCTCACCGCGCACTCTCACCGCGCACTCTCACCGCGCACTCTCACCTCGCACTCTCACCGCGCACTCTCACCTCGCACTCTCACCGCGCACTCTCACCGCGCACTCTCACCGCACACTCTCACCGCGCACTCTCACCGCGCACTCTCACTTCGCACTCTCAACGCGCACTCTCACCCCGCACTCTCACCGCGCACTCTCACCGCGCACTCTCACCGCTCACTCTTGCCACGCACTCTCACCCTCTCACCAAACCCTCTCACCACGCACACTGACCGTGCACTCTCGCCGCGCACCCTCGCCGCGCACTCTCGCCGCGCACTCTCGCCACGCACTCTCACCGCGCACTCCCACCGCGCATTCTCACCGCGCACTCTCGCCGCGCACTCTCGCCGCGCACTCTCGCCGCGCAATCTCACCGCACACTCTCGCCGCGCACTCTCGCCGCGCACCCTCGCCGCG
Source organism: Scyliorhinus torazame (assembly GCF_047496885.1). Lineage (NCBI taxonomy): Eukaryota > Metazoa > Chordata > Chondrichthyes > Carcharhiniformes > Scyliorhinidae > Scyliorhinus > Scyliorhinus torazame. Next base: position 25,978,772 of record NC_092713.1, read on the forward strand.
CACTCTCACCACACACTCTCGCCACACACTCTCACCGTGCACTCATACCACACACTGTCACCACACACTCTCACCGCGCACTCTCACCATGCACTCTCACCGCGCACTCTCACCACGCACTCTCACCATGAACTCTCACCGCGCACTCTCACAACGCGCTCTCACCAAGCACTCTCACCAGGCACTCTCACCGCGCACTCTCACCGTGCACTCTCACCACGAACTCTCACCATGCACTCTCACCTCGCACTCTCACCGCGCACTCTCACCGCGCACTCTCACCACGCACTCTCACCGCGCACTCTCACCACGAACTCTCACCACGCACTCTCACCACGCACTCTCACCATGCACTCTCACCGCGCACTCTCACCGCGCACTCTCACCACGCACTCTCACCCCGCACTCTCAACACGCACTCTCACCGCGTACTCTCACCGCGCACTCTCACCATGCACTCTCGCCACACACTCTCACCGTGCACTCATACCACACACTGTCACCACACACTCTCACCGCGCACTCTCACCATGCACTCTCACCGCGCACTCTCACCGCGCACTCTCACCACGCACTCTCACCATGAACTCTCACCGCGCACTCTCCCAACGCGCTCTCACCAAGCACTCTCACCAGGCACTCTCACCGCGCACTCTCACCGCGCACTCTCACCGCGCACTCTCACCACGCACTCTCACCGCGCACTCTCACCACGAACTCTCACCACGCACTCTCACCACGCACTCTCACCATGCACTCTCACCGCGCACTCTCACCGCGCACTCTCACCACGCACTCTCACCCCGCACTCTCACCACACACTCTCACCGCGCACTCTCACCCCGCACTCTCACCCCGCACTCTCAACACGCACTCTCACCGCGTACTCTCACCGCGCACTCTCACCATGCACTCTCACCACGCACTCTCACCGTGCACTCTCAACATGCAATTTCACCGCGCACTCTCACCATGCACTCTCACCGCGCACTCTCACCGTGCACTCTCACCATGCACTCTCACCACGCACTCTCCCCGCGCACTCTCACTGTGCACTCTCACCACTCACTCTCACCACACACTCTCACCCGCACTCTCGCCGCGCACTCTCGCCGCGCACTCTCGACGCGCACTCTCACCGCGCACTCTCACCGCGCACTCTCACCACGCACTCTCACCACGCACTCTCATCGTGCACTCTCACCACGAACTCTCACCGCGCACTCTCGCCTCGCACTCTCGCCGCGCACTCTCGCCGCACAATCTCGCCGCGCACTCTCGCCGCGCACTCTCGCCGCGCACTCTCACCACATACTCTCACCACGCACTCTCATCGTGCACTCTCACCCCGCACTCTCACCGCGCACTCTCACCGCGCACTCTCACCGCTCACTCTTGCCACGCACTCTCACCCTCTCACCAAACCCTCTCACCACGCACACTGACCGTGCACTCTCGCCGCGCACCCTCGCCGCGCACTCTCGCCGCGCACTCTCGCCACGCACTCTCACCGCGCACTCCCACCGCGCATTCTCACCGCGCACTCTCGCCGCGCACTCTCGCCGCGCTCTCTCGCCGCGCACTCTCGCCGCGCACTCTCACCGCACACTCTCGCCGCGCACTCTCGCCGCGCACTCTCGCCGCGCACCCTCGCCGCGCACTCTCACCACACACTCTCGCCACACACTCTCACCGTGCACTCATACCACACACTGTCACCACACACTCTCACCACACACTCTCACCGCGCACTCTCACCATGCACTCTCACCGCGCACTCTCACCACGCACTCTCACCATGAACTCTCACCGCGCACTCTCACAACGCGCTCTCACCAAGCACTCTCACCAGGCACTCTCACCGCGCACTCTCACCGTGCACTCTCACCACGAACTCTCACCATGCACTCTCACCTCGCACTCTCACCGCGCACTCTCACCGCGCACTCTCACCACGCACTCTCACCGCGCACTCTCACCACGAACTCTCACCACGCACTCTCACCACGCACTCTCACCACGCACTCTCACCATGCACTCTCACCGCGCACTCTCACCGCGCACTCTCACCATGCACTCTCACCCCGCACTCTCAACACGCACTCTCACCGCGTACTCTCACCGCGCACTCTCACCATGCACTCTCGCCACACACTCTCACCGTGCACTCATACCACACACTGTCACCACACACTCTCACCGCGCACTCTCACCATGCACTCTCACCGCGCACTCTCACCGCGCACTCTCACCACGCACTCTCACCATGAACTCTCACCGCGCACTCTCCCAACGCGCTCTCACCAAGCACTCTCACCAGGCACTCTCACCGCGCACTCTCACCGCGCACTCTCACCGCGCACTCTCACCACGCACTCTCACCGCGCACTCTCACCACGAACTCTCACCACACACTCTCACCACGCACTCTCACCATGCACTCTCACCGCGCACTCTCACCGCGCACTCTCACCACGCACTCTCACCCCGCACTCTCACCACACACTCTCACCACGCACTCTCACCCCGCACTCTCACCCCGCACTCTCAACACGCACTCTCACCGCGTACTCTCACCGCGCACTCTCACCATGCACTCTCACCACGCACTCTCACCGTGCACTCTCAACATGCAATTTCACCGCGCACTCTCACCATGCACTCTCACCGCGCACTCTCACCGTGCACTCTCACCATGCACTCTCACCACGCACTCTCCCCGCGCACTCTCACTGTGCACTCTCACCACTCACTCTCACCACACACTCTCACCCGCACTCTCGCCGCGCACTCTCGCCGCACACTCTCGACGCGCACTCTCACCGCGCACTCTCACCGCGCACTCTCACCACGCACTCTCACCACGCACTCTCATCGTGCACTCTCACCACGAACTCTCACCGCGCACTCTCGCCTCGCACTCTCGCCGCGCACTCTCGCCGCACAATCTCGCCGCGCACTCTCGCCGCGCACTCTCGCCGCGCACTCTCGCTGCGCACTCTCACCACATACTCTCACCGTGCACTCATACCACACACTGTCACCACACACTCTCACCGCGCACTCTCACCATGCACTCTCACCGCGCACTCTCACCGCGCACTCTCACCACGCACTCTCACCATGAACTCTCACCGCGCACTCTCACAACGCGCTCTTACCAAGCACTCTCACCAGGCACTCTCACCGCGCACTCTCACCGCGCACTCTCACCGCGCACTCTCACCACGCACTCTCACCGCGCACTCTCACCACGAACTCTCACCACGCACTCTCACCACGCACTCTCACCACGCACTCTCACCGCGCACTCTCACTGCGCACTCTCACCACGCACTCTCACCCCGCACTCTCACCACACACTCTCACCGCGCACTCTCACCCCGCACTCTCACCCCGCACTCTCAACACGCACTCTCACCGCGTACTCTCACCGCGCACTCTCACCATGCACTCTCACCACGCACTCTCACCGTGCACTCTCAACATGCAATTTCACCGCGCACTCTCACCATGCACTCTCACCGCGCACTCTCACCGTGCACTCCCACCATGCACTCTCACCACGCACTCTCACCGCGCACTCTCACCGTGCACTCTCACCACTCACTCTCACCACACACTCTCACCCGCACTCTCGCCGCGCACTCTCGCCGCGCACACTCGACGCGCACTCTCACCGCGCACTCTCACCGCGCACTCTCACCACGCACTCTCACCACGCACTCTCATCGTGCACTCTCACAACGAACTCTCACCGCGCACTCTCACAACGAACTCTCACCGCGCACTCTCGCCTCGCACTCTCGCCGCGCACTCTCGCCGCACACTCTCGCTGCGCACTCTCGCCGCGCGCTCTCGCCGCGCGCTCTCGCCGCACGCTCTCGCCGCGCACTCTCACCGCGCACTCTCACCGCGCACTCTCACCGCGCACTCTCGCCGCGCACTCTCACCGCGCACTCTCACCACGCACTCTCGCCGCGCACTCTCGCCGCGCACTCTCGCCGCGCACTCTCGCCGTGCACTCTCACCTTGCACTCTCACCACACACTCTCCCCGTGCACTCTCACCTTGCACTCTCATCGCGCACTCTCACCGCGTACTCTCACCATGCACTCTCATCGTGCACTCTCACCGCGTACTCTCACCATGCACTCTCGCCGCGCACTCTCACCTCGCACTCTCGCCTCGCACTCTCGGCGCGCACTCGCACTCTCACCGCGCACTCTCACCGCGCACTCTCGCTGCGCACTCTCACCGCGCACTCGCACTCTCACCGCGCACTCTCGCCGCGCTCTCTCCCCGCGCACTCTCCCCGCGCACTCTCCCCGTGCACTCTCGCCGCGCACTCTGGCCGCGCACTTTCGCCACGCTCTCTCGCCGCACACCCTCGCCGCACACTCTCGCCGCGCTCTCTCGCCGCGCACTCTCACCGCGCACTCTCACCGCGCACTCTCACCACGAACTCTCACCACACACTCTCACCACGCACTCTCACCATGCACTCTCACCGCGCACTCTCACCGCGCACTCTCACCACGCACTCTCACCCCGCACTCTCACCACACACTCTCACCGCGCACTCGCACCATGCACTCTCACCACGCACTCTCACCGTGCACTCTCAACATGCAATTTCACCGCGCACTCTCACCATGCACTCTCACCGCGCACTCTCACCGTGCACTCTCACCATGCACTCTCCCCGCGCACTCTCACTGTGCACTCTCACCACTCACTCTCACCACACACTCTCACCCGCACTCTCGCCGCGCACTCTCGCCGCGCACTCTCGCCGCGCACTCTCGCCGCGCACTCTCACCGCGCACTCTCACCGCGCACTCTCACCACGCACTCTCACCACGCACTCTCATCGTGCACTCTCACCACGAACTCTCACCGCGCACTCTCGCCTCGCACTCTCGCCGCGCACTCTCGCCGCACAATCTCGCCGCGCACTCTCGCCGCGCACTCTCGCCGCGCACTCTCACCACATACTCTCGCCACACACTCTCACCGTGCACTCATACCACACACTGTCACCACACACTCTCACCGCGCACTCTCACCATGCACTCTCACCGCGCACTCTCACCGCGCACTCTCACCGCGCACTCTCACCACGCACTCTCACCATGAACTCTCACCGCGCACTCTCACAACGCGCTCTTACCAAGCACTCTCACCAGGCACTCTCACCGCGCACTCTCACCGCGCACTCTCACCGCGCACTCTCACCACGCACTCTCACCGCGCACTCTCACCACGAACTCTCACCACGCACTCTCACCACGCACTCTCACCACGCACTCTCACCGCGCACTCTCACTGCGCACTCTCACCACGCACTCTCACCCCGCACTCTCACCACACACTCTCACCGCGCACTCTCACCCCGCACTCTCACCCCGCACTCTCAACACGCACTCTCACCGCGTACTCTCACCGCGCACTCTCACCATGCACTCTCACCGTGCACTCTCAACATGCAATTTCACCGCGCACTCTCACCATGCACTCTCACCGCGCACTCTCACCGTGCACTCCCACCATGCACTCTCACCACGCACTCTCACCGCGCACTCTCACCGTGCACTCTCACCACTCACTCTCACCACACACTCTCACCCGCACTCTCGCCGCGCACTCTCGCCGCGCACACTCGACGCGCACTCTCACCGCGCACTCTCACCGCGCACTCTCACCACGCACTCTCACCACGCACTCTCATCGTGCACTCTCACAACGAACTCTCACCGCGCACTCTCGCCTCGCACTCTCGCCGCGCACTCTCGCCGCACACTCTCGCTGCGCATTCTCGCCGCGCGCTCTTGCCGCGCGCTCTCGCCGCACGCTCTCGCCGCGCACTCTCACCGCGCACTCTCGCCGCGCACTCTCGCCGCGCACTCTCGCCGCGCACTCTCACCGCGCACTCTCGCCGCGCACTCTCGCCGCGCACTCTCGCCGCGCACTCTCGCCGTGCACTCTCACCTTGCACTCTCACCACACACTCTCCCCGTGCACTCTCACCTTGCACTCTCATCGCGCACTCTCACCGCGTACTCTCACCATGCACTCTCATCGTGCACTCTCACCGCGTACTCTCACCATGCACTCTCGCCGCGCACTCTCACCTCGCACTCTCGCCTCGCACTCTCGCCGCGCACTCGCACTCTCACCGCGCACTCTCACCGCGCACTCTCGCTGCGCACTAACACCGCGCACTCGCACTCTCACCGCGCACTCTCGCCGCGCTCTCTCCCCGCGCACTCTCCCCGCGCACTCTTGCCGTGCACTCTCGCCGCGCACTCTGGACGCGCACTTTCGCCACGCTCTCTCGCCGCACACCCTCGCCGCACACTCTCGCCGCGCTCTCTCGCCGCGCACTCTCACCGCGCACTCTCACCGCACACTCTCACCGCGCACTCTCACCGCGCACTCTCGCCGCGCACTCTCACCGCACACTCTCACCGCGCACACTCGCCGCGCACTCTCGGCGCGCACTCTCGGCGCGCACTCTCGCCGCGCACTCTCGGCGCGCACTCTCTCTCCGCACTCTCACCGCGCACACTCGCTGCGCACTCTCGCCTCGCACTCTCGCCGCGCACTCTCGCTGCGCACTCTCGCCGCGCACTCTCACCGCGCACACTCACCGCGCACTCTCACCGCGCACTCGCACTCTCGCCGCGCACTCTCGCCGCGCACTCTCGCCGCGTACTTTCGCCGCGCACTCTCGCCGCGCACTCTCGCCGCGCACTCTCGCCGCGCACTCTCGCCGCGCTCTCTCGCCGCGCACTCTCGCCGCGCACTCTCGCCGCGCAGTCTCGCCGCGCACTCTCGCCGCGCCCTCTCCCCGCGCACTCACCCCGCGCACTCTACCCGCGCACTCTCGCCGCGCACTCTCCCCGTGCACTCTCGCCGCGCACTCTCGCCGCGCTCACTCGCCGCGCACTCCCGCCACGCACTCTCGCCGCGCACTCTCGCCGCGCACTCTCGCCGCGCACTCTCGCCGCGCACTCTCGCCGCGCACTCTCGCCGCGTACTCTCGCCGCGCACTCTCGCCGCGCACTCGCACTCTCACCGCGCACTCTCGCCGCGCTCTCTCCCCGCGCACTCTCCCCGCGCAATCTCCCCGCGCACTCTCGCCACTCTCTCTCGCCGCACACCCTCGCCGCACACTCTCGCCGCGCTCTCTCGCCGCGCACTCTCGCCGCGCACTCTCACCGCACACTCTCACCGCGCACTCTCACCGCGCACTCTCGCGCGCACTCTCACCGCGCACTATCACCGCGCACACTCGCCGCGCACTCTCGGCGCGCACTCTCGCCGCGCACTCTCGGCGCGCACTCTCGCTCCGCACTCTCACCGCGCACACTGGCTGCGCACTCTCGCCTCGCACTCTCGCCGCGCGCTCTCGACGCGCACTCTCACCGCGCACACTCACCGCGCACTCTCACCGCGCACTCGCACACTCACCGCGCACTCTCGCCGCGCACTCTCGCCGCGTACTCTCGCCGAGCACTCTCGCCGCGCACTCTCGCCGCGCCCTCTTGCCGCGCACTCTCGCCGTGCACTCTCCCCGCGCACTCTCCCCGCGCACTCTCCCCGCGCACTCTCCCCTTGCACTCTCCCCGCGCCCTCTCGCTGCGCACTCTCGCCGCGCACTCTCGCCGCGCTCTCTCGCCGCGCACTCTCGCCGCGCACTCTCACCGCGCACTCTCACCACGCACTCTCACCATGAACTCTCACCGCGCACTCTCACAACGCGCTCTTACCAAGCACTCTCACCAGGCACTCTCACCGCGCACTCTCACCGCGCACTCTCACCGCGCACTCTCACCACGCACTCTCACCGCGCACTCTCACCACGAACTCTCACCACGCACTCTCACCACGCACTCTCACCACGCACTCTCACCGCGCACTCTCACTGCGCACTCTCACCACGCACTCTCACCCCGCACTCTCACCACACACTCTCACCGCGCACTCTCACCCCGCACTCTCACCCCGCACTCTCAACACGCACTCTCACCGCGTACTCTCACCGCGCACTCTCACCATGCACTCTCACCGTGCACTCTCAACATGCAATTTCACCGCGCACTCTCACCATGCACTCTCACCGCGCACTCTCACCGTGCACTCCCACCATGCACTCTCACCACGCACTCTCACCGCGCACTCTCACCGTGCACTCTCACCACTCACTCTCACCACACACTCTCACCCGCACTCTCGCCGCGCACTCTCGCCGCGCACACTCGACGCGCACTCTCACCGCGCACTCTCACCGCGCACTCTCACCACGCACTCTCACCACGCACTCTCATCGTGCACTCTCACAACGAACTCTCACCGCGCACTCTCGCCTCGCACTCTCGCCGCGCACTCTCGCCGCACACTCTCGCTGCGCACTCTCGCCGCGCGCTCTCGCCGCGCGCTCTCGCCGCACGCTCTCGCCGCGCACTCTCACCGCGCACTCTCACCGCGCACTCTCACCGCGCACTCTCGCCGCGCACTCTCACCGCGCACTCTCACCACGCACTCTCGCCGCGCACTCTCGCCGCGCACTCTCGCCGCGCACTCTCGCCGTGCACTCTCACCTTGCACTCTCACCACACACTCTCCCCGTGCACTCTCACCTTGCACTCTCATCGCGCACTCTCACCGCGTACTCTCACCATGCACTCTCATCGTGCACTCTCACCGCGTACTCTCACCATGCACTCTCGCCGCGCACTCTCACCTCGCACTCTCGCCTCGCACTCTCGCCGCGCACTCGCACTCTCACCGCGCACTCTCACCGCGCACTCTCGCTGCGCACTCTCACCGCGCACTCGCACTCTCACCGCGCACTCTCGCCGCGCTCTCTCCCCGCGCACTCTCCCCGCGCACTCTTGCCGTGCACTCTCGCCGCGCACTCTGGCCGCGCACTTTCGCCACGCTCTCTCGCCGCACACCCTCGCCGCACACTCTCGCCGCGCTCTCTCGCCGCGCACTCTCACCGCGCACTCTCACCGCACACTCTCACCGCGCACTCTCACCGCGCACTCTCGCCGCGCACTCTCACCGCACACTCTCACCGCGCACACTCGCCGCGCACTCTCGGCGCGCACTCTCGGCGCGCACTCTCGCCGCGCACTCTCGGCGCGCACTCTCTCTCCGCACTCTCACCGCGCACACTCGCTGCGCACTCTCGCCTCGCACTCTCGCCGCGCACTCTCGCTGCGCACTCTCGCCGCGCACTCTCACCGCGCACACTCACCGCGCACTCTCACCGCGCACTCGCACACTCACCGCGCACTCTCGCCGCGCACTCTCGCCGCGCACTCTCGCCGCGCACTCTCGCCGCGCACTCTCACCGTGCACTCTCGCCGCGCCCTCTCGCCGCGCACTCTCGCCGTGCACTCTCGCCGCGCACTCTCGCCGCGCACTCTCACCGTGCACTCTCGCCGCGCACTCTCGCCGTGCACTCTCCCCGCGCACTCTCCCCGCGCACTCTCCCCTCGCACTCTCCCCGCGCCCTCTCGCCGCGCACTCTCGCCGCGCATTTTCGCCGCGCACTCTCGCCGCGCACTCTCGCCGCGCACTCTCCCCGTGCACTCTCGCCGCGCACTCTCGCCGCGCTCACTCGCCGCGCACTCCCGCCGCGCACTCTCGCCGCGCACTCTCGCCGCGCACTCTCGCCGCGCACTCTCGCCGCGCACTCTCGCCGCGCACTCTCGCCGCGCACTCTCGCCGCGCACTCTCGCCGCGTACTCTCGCCGCGCACTCTCGCCGCGCACTCGCACTCTCACCGCGCACTCTCGCCGCGCTCTCTCCCCGCGCACTCTCCCCGCGCAATCTCCCCGCGCACTCTCGCCACTCTCTCTCGCCGCACACCCTCGCCGCACACTCTCGCCGCGCTCTCTCGCCGCGCACTCTCGCCGCGCACTCTCACCGCACACTCTCACCGCGCACTCTCACCGCGCACTCTCGCGCGCACTCTCACCGCGCACTATCACCGCGCACACTCGCCGCGCACTCTCGGCGCGCACTCTCGCCGCGCACTCTCGGCGCGCACTCTCGCTCCGCACTCTCACCGCGCACACTGGCTGCGCACTCTCGCCTCGCACTCTCGCCGCGCACTCTTGCCGCGCGCTCTCGACACGCACTCTCACCGCGCACACTCACCGCGCACTCTCACCGCGCACTCTCGCCGCGCCCTCTTGCCGCGCACTCTCGCCGTGCACTCTCCCCGCGCACTCTCCCCGCGCACTCTCCCCGCGCACTCTCCCCTCGCACTCTCCCCGCGCCCTCTCGCTGCGCACTCTCGCCGCGCACTCTCGCCGCGCTCTCTCGCCGCGCACTCTCGCCGCGCACTCTCACCGCGCACTCTCACCACGCACTCTCACCATGAACTCTCACCGCGCACTCTCACAACGCGCTCTTACCAAGCACTCTCACCAGGCACTCTCACCGCGCACTCTCACCGCGCACTCTCACCGCGCACTCTCACCACGCACTCTCACCGCGCACTCTCACCACGAACTCTCACCACGCACTCTCACCACGCACTCTCACCACGCACTCTCACCGCGCACTCTCACGGCGCACTCTCACCACGCACTCTCACCCCGCACTCTCACCACACACTCTCACCGCGCACTCTCACCCCGCACTCTCACCCCGCACTCTCAACACGCACTCTCACCGCGTACTCTCACCGCGCACTCTCACCATGCACTCTCACCGTGCACTCTCAACATGCAATTTCACCGCGCACTCTCACCATGCACTCTCACCGCGCACTCTCACCGTGCACTCCCACCATGCACTCTCACCACGCACTCTCACCGCGCACTCTCACCGTGCACTCTCACCACTCACTCTCACCACACACTCTCACCCGCACTCTCGCCGCGCACTCTCGCCGCGCACACTCGACGCGCACTCTCACCGCGCACTCTCACCGCGCACTCTCACCACGCACTCTCACCACGCACTCTCATCGTGCACTCTCACAACGAACTCTCACCGCGCACTCTCGCCTCGCACTCTCGCCGCGCACTCTCGCCGCACACTCTCGCTGCGCACTCTCGCCGCGCGCTCTCGCCGCGCGCTCTCGCCGCCCGCTCTCGCCGCGCACTCTCACCGCGCACTCTCACCGCGCACTCTCACCGCGCACTCTCGCCGCGCACTCTCACCGCGCACTCTCACCACGCACTCTCGCCGCGCACTCTCGCCGCGCACTCTCGCCGCGCACTCTCGCCGTGCACTCTCACCTTGCACTCTCACCACACACTCTCCCCGTGCACTCTCACCTTGCACTCTCATCGCGCACTCTCACCGCGTACTCTCACCATGCACTCTCATCGTGCACTCTCACCGCGTACTCTCACCATGCACTCTCGCCGCGCACTCTCACCTCGCACTCTCGCCTCGCACTCTCGCCGCGCACTCGCACTCTCACCGCGCACTCTCACCGCGCACTCTCGCTGCGCACTCTCACCGCGCACTCGCACTCTCACCGCGCACTCTCGCCGCGCTCTCTCCCCGCGCACTCTCCCCGCGCACTCTTGCCGTGCACTCTCGCCGCGCACTCTGGCCGCGCACTTTCGCCACGCTCTCTCGCCGCACACCCTCGCCGCACACTCTTGCCGCGCTCTCTCGCCGCGCACTCTCACCGCGCACTCTCACCGCACACTCTCACCGCGCACTCTCACCGCGCACTCTCGCCGCGCACTCTCACCGCACACTCTCACCGCGCACACTCGCCGCGCACTCTCGGCGCGCACTCTCGGCGCGCACTCTCGCCGCGCACTCTCGGCGCGCACTCTCTCTCCGCACTCTCACCGCGCACACTCGCTGCGCACTCTCGCCTCGCACTCTCGCCGCGCACTCTCGCTGCGCACTCTCGCCGCGCACTCTCACCGCGCACACTCACCGCGCACTCTCACCGCGCACTCGCACACTCACCGCGCACTCTCGCCGCGCACTCTCGCCGCGCACTCTCGCCGCGCACTCTCGCCGCGCACTCTCGCCGCGCACTCTCGCCGCGCCCTCTCGCCGCGCACTCTCGCCGTGCACTCTCCCCGCGCACTCTCCCCGCTCACTCTCCCCTCGCACTCTCCCCGCGCCCTCTCGCCGCGCACTCTCGCCGCGCATTCTCGCCGCGCACTCTCGCCGCGCACTCTCGCCGCGCTCTCTCGCCGCGCACTCTCGCCGCGCACTCTCGCCGCGCAGTCTCGCCGCGCACTCTCGCCGCGCCCTCTCCCCGCGCACTCACCCCGCGCACTCTACCCGCGCACTCTCGCCGCGCACTCTCCCCGTGCACTCTCGCCGCGCACTCTCGCCGCGCTCACTCGCCGCGCACTCCCGCCGCGCACTCTCGCCGTGCACTCTCGCCGCGCACTCTCGCCGCGCACTCGCACACTCACAGCGCACTCTCGCCGCGCACTCTCGCCGCGTACTCTCGCCGCGCCCTCTCGCCGCGCCCTGTCGCCGCGCCCTCTCGCTGCGCACTCTCGCCGCGCCCTCTCGCCGCGCACTCTCACCGCGCACTCTCACCGCGTACTCACACACTCTCGCCGCGCACTCTCGCCGCGCACTCTCACTGCGCACTCGCACACTCACAGCGCACTCTCGCCGCACACTCTCGCCGCGCACTCTCGCCGCGCACTCTCGCCGCGCACTCTCGCCGCGCTCTCTCGCCGCGCACTCTCGCCGCGCACTCTCACCGCGCACTCGCACACTCACAGCGCCCTCTCGCCGCGCCCTCTCGCCGCGCCCTGTCGCCGCGCCCTGTCGCCGTGCCCTCTCGCCGCGCTCTCTCGCCGCGCTCTCTCTCTCCGCACTCTCACCGCGCACACTCGCTGCGCACTCTCACCACACACTCTCACCCGCACTCTCACCGCGCACTCTCACCGCGCACTCTCACCACGCACTCTCACCACGCACTCTCATCGTGCACTCTCACCACGAACTCTCACCGCGCACTCTCACCTCGCACTCTCGCCGCGCACTCTCGCCGCACAATCTCGCCGCGCACTCTCGCCGCGCACTCTCGCCGCGCACTCTCACCACATACTCTCGCCACACACTCTCACCGTGCACTCATACCACACACTGTCACCACACACTCTCACCGCGCACTCTCACCATGCACTCTCGGCGCGCACTCTCGGCGCGCACTCTCGCCGCGCACTCTCGGCGCGCACTCTCTCTCCGCACTCTCACCGCGCACACTCGCTGCGCACTCTCGCCTCGCACTCTCGCCGCGCACTCTCGCTGCGCACTCTCGCCGCGCACTCTCACCATGAACTCTCACCGCGCACTCTCACAACGCGCTCTCACCAAGCACTCTCACCAGGCACTCTCACCGCGCACTCTCACCGCGCACTCTCACCGCGCACTCTCACCACGCACTCTCACCGCGCACTCTCACCACGAACTCTCACCACGCACTCTCACCACGCACTCTCACCACGCACTCTCACCGCGCACTCTCACTGCGCACTCTCACCACGCACTCTCACCCCGCACTCTCACCACACACTCTCACCGCGCACTCTCACCCCGCACTCTCACCCCGCACTCTCAACACGCACTCTCACCGCGTACTCTCACCGCGCACTCTCACCATGCACTCTCACCACGCACTCTCACCGTGCACTCTCAACATGCAATTTCACCGCGCACTCTCACCGTGCACTCTCACCGCGCACTCTCACCGTGCACTCCCACCATGCACTCTCACCACGCACTCTCACCGCGCACTCTCACCGTGCACTCTCACCACTCACTCTCACCACACACTCTCGCCGCGCACTCTCGCCGCGCACACTCGACGCGCACTCTCACCGCGCACTCTCACCGCGCACTCTCACCACGCACTCTCACCACGCACTCTCATCGTGCACTCTCACAACGAACTCTCACCGCGCACTCTCGCCTCGCACTCTCGCCGCGCACTCTCGCCGCACACTCTCGCTGGGCACTCTCGCCGCGCGCTCTCGCCGCGCGCTCTCGCCGCGCGCTCTCGCCGCGCACTCTCACCGCGCACTCTCACCGCGCACTCTCACCGCGCACTCTCGCCGCGCACTCTCACCGCGCACTCTCACCACGCACTCTCGCCGCGCACTCTCGCCGCGCACTCTCGCCGCGCACTCTCGCCGTGCACTCTCACCTTGCACTCTCACCACACACTCTCCCCGTGCACTCTCACCTTGCACTCTCATCGCGCACTCTCACCGCGTACTCTCACCATGCACTCTCATCGTGCACTCTCACCGCGTACTCTCACCATGCACTCTCGCCGCGCACTCTCACCTCGCACTCTCGCCTCGCACTCTCGCCGCGCACTCGCACTCTCACCGCGCTCTCTCACCGCGCACTCTTGCTGCGCACTCTCACCGCGCACTCGCACTCTCACCGCGCACTCTCGCCGCGCTCTCTCCCCGCGCACTCTCCCCGCGCACTCTCCCCGCGCACTCTCGCCGCGCGCTCTCGCCGCGCCCTCTGGCCGCGCACTTTCGCCACGCTCTCTCGCCGCACACCCTCGCCGTACACTCTCACCGCGCACTCTCGCCGCGCACTCTCGGCGCGCACTCTCTCTCCGCACTCTCACCGCGCACACTCGCTGCGCACTCTCGCCTCGCACTCTCGCCGCGCACTCTCGCTGCGCACTCTCGCCGCGCACTCTCACCGCGCACACTCACCGCGCACTCTCACCGCGCACTCGCACACTCACCGCACACTCTCGCCGCGCACTCTCGCCGCGCACTCTCGCCGCGTACTTTCGCCGCGCACTCTCGCCGCGCACTCTCGCCGCGCACTCTCGCCGCGCCCTCTTGCCGCGCACTCTCGCCGTGCACTCTTGCCGCGCACTCTCGCCGTGCGCTCTCCCCGCGCACTCTCCGCGCGCACTCTCCCCTCGCACTCTCCCCGCGCACTCTCCCCTCGCACTCTCCCCGTGCCCTCTCGCCGCGCACTCTCGCCACGCTCTCTCGCCGCGCACTCTCGCCGCGCTCTCTCGCCGCGCACTCTCGCCGCGCACTCTCGCCGCGCACTCTCGCCGCGCCCTCTCCCCGCGCACTCTCCCCGCGCACTCTACCCGCGCACTCTCGCCGCGCACTCTCCCCGTGCACTCTCGCCGCGCACTCTCGCCGCGCTCACTCGCCGCGCACTTCCCGCCGCGCACTCCTGCCGCGCACCCTCACCGCGCACTCTCGCCGCGCACTCTCGCCGCGCACTCTCGCCGCGCACTCTCGCCGCGCACTCTCGCCGCGCACTCTCGCCGCGCACTCTCGCCGCGCACTCTCGCCGCGCACTCGCACTCTCACCGCGCACTCTCGCCGCGCTCTCTCCCCGCGCACTCTCCCCGCGCACTCTCCCCGCGCACTCTCGCCGCGCACTCTCGCCGCGCACTCTGGCCGCGCACTCTCGCCACGCTCTCTCGCCGCACACCCTCGCCGCACACTCTCGCCGCGATCTCTCGCCGCGCACTCTCGGCGCGCACTCTCGCCGCGCACTCTCGGCGCGTACTCTCGCTCCGCACTCTCACCGCGCACTCGCACTCTCACCGCGCACTCTCGCCGCGCTCTCTCCCCGCGCACTCTCCCCGCGCACTCTCCCCGCGCACTCTCACCGCGCACTCTCACCACGCACTCTCACCGCGCACTCTCACCACGAACTCTCACCACGCACTCTCACCACGCACTCTCACCACGCACTCTCACCGCGCACTCTCACTGCGCACTCTCACCACGCACTCTCACCCCGCACTCTCACCACACACTCTCACCGCGCACTCTCACCCCGCACTCTCACCCCGCACTCTCAACACGCACTCTCACCGCGTACTCTCACCGCGCACTCTCACCATGCACTCTCACCACGCACTCTCACCGTGCACTCTCAACATGCAATTTCACCGCGCACTCTCACCGCGCACTCTCACCGTGCACTCCCACCATGCACTCTCACCACGCACTCTCACCGCGCACTCTCACCGTGCACTCTCACCACTCACTCTCACCACACACTCTCGCCGCGCACTCTCGCCGCGCACACTCGACGCGCACTCTCACCGCGCACTCTCACCGCGCACTCTCACCACGCACTCTCATCGTGCACTCTCACAACGAACTCTCACCGCGCACTCTCGCCTCGCACTCTCGCCGCGCACTCTCGCCGCACACTCTCGCTGGGCACTCTCGCCGCGCGCTCTCGCCGCGCGCTCTCGCCGCGCGCTCTCGCCGCGCACTCTCACCGCGCACTCTCACCGCGCACTCTCACCGCGCACTCTCGCCGCGCACTCTCGCCGCGCACTCTCACCACGCACTCTCGCCGCGCACTCTCGCCGCGCACTCTCGCCGCGCACTCTCGCCGTGCACTCTCACCTTGCACTCTCACCACACACTCTCCCCGTGCACTCTCACCTTGCACTCTCATCGCGCACTCTCACCGCGTACTCTCACCATGCACTCTCATCGTGCACTCTCACCGCGTACTCTCACCATGCACTCTCGCCGCGCACTCTCACCTCGCACTCTCGCCTCGCACTCTCGCCGCGCACTCGCACTCTCACCGCGCACTCTCACCGCGCACTCTTGCTGCGCACTCTCACCGCGCACTCGCACTCTCACCGCGCACTCTCGCCGCGCTCTCTCCCCGCGCACTCTCCCCGCGCACTCTCCCCGCGCACTCTCGCCGCGCGCTCTCGCCGCGCACTCTGGCCGCGCACTTTCGCCACGCTCTCTCGCCGCACACCCTCGCCGCACACTCTCACCGCGCACTCTCGCCGCGCACTCTCGGCGCGCACTCTCTCTCCGCACTCTCACCGCGCACACTCGCTGCGCACTCTCGCCTCGCACTCTCGCCGCGCACTCTCGCTGCGCACTCTCGCCGCGCACTCTCACCGCGCACACTCACCGCGCACTCTCACCGCGCACTCGCACACTCACCGCACACTCTCGCCGCGCACTCTCGTCGCGCACTCTCGCCGCGTACTTTCGCCGCGCACTCTCGCCGCGCACTCTCGCCGCGCACTCTCGCCGCGCCCTCTTGCCGCGCACTCTCGCCGTGCACTCTTGCCGCGCACTCTCGCCGTGCGCTCTCCCCGCGCACTCTCCGCGCGCACTCTCCCCTCGCACTCTCCCCGCGCACTCTCCCCTCGCACTCTCCCCGTGCCCTCTCGCCGCGCACTCTCGCCGCGCTCTCTCGCCGCGCACTCTCGCCGCGCTCTCTCGCCGCGCACTCTCGCCGCGCACTCTCGCCGCGCACTCTCGCCGCGCCCTCTCCCCGCGCACTCTCCCCGCGCACTCTACCCGCGCACTCTCGCCGCGCACTCTCCCCGTGCACTCTCGCCGCGCACTCTTGCCGCGCTCACTCGCCGCGCACTCCCGCCGCGCACTCCTGCCGCGCACTCTCGCCGCGCTCTCTCGCCGCGCACTCTCGCCGCGCACTCTCGCCGCGCACTCGTGCCGCGCACTCTCGCCGCGCACTCTCGCCGCGCACTCTCGCCGCGCACTCTCGCCGCGCACTCGCACTCTCACCGCGCACTCTCGCCGCGCTCTCTCCCCGCGCACTCTCCCCGCGCACTCTCCCCGCGCACTCTCGCCGCGCACTCTCGCCGCGCACTCTGGCCGCGCACTCTCGCCACGCTCTCTCGCCGCACACCCTCGCCGCACACTCTCGCCGCGATCTCTCGCCGCGCACTCTCGGCGCGCACTCTCGCCGCGCACTCTCGGCGCGTACTCTCGCTCCGCACTCTCACCGCGCACACTGGCTGCGCACTCTCGCCTCGCACTCTCGCCGCGCACTCTCGCTGCGCACTCTCGACGCACACTCTCACCGCGCACACTCACCGCGCACTCTCGCCTCGCACTCGCACACTCACCGCGCACTCTCGCCGCGCACTCTCGCCGCGCACTCTCGCCGCGCACTCTCCCCGCGCACTCTCGCCGCGCACTCTCGCCGCGCTCACTCGCCGCGCACTCCCGCCGCGCACTCCTGCCGCGCACTCTCGCCGCGCTCTCTCGCCGCGCACTCTCGCCGCGCACTCTCACCGCGCACTCTCGCCGCGCACTCTCGCCGCGCACTCTCGCCGCGCACTCGCACTCTCACCTCGCACTCTCGCCGCGCTCTCTCCCCGCGCACTCTCCCCGCGCACTCTCCCCGCGCACTCTCGCCGCGCACTCTCGCCGCGCACTCTCGCCGCGCCCTCTCCCCGCGCACTCTCCCCTCGCACTCTCCCCGCGCCCTCTCGCTGCGCACTCTCGCCGCGCACTCTCGCCGCGCACTCTCGCCGCGCACTCTCGCCGCGCTCTCTCGCCGCGCACTCTCGCCGCGCACTCTCACCGCGCACTCTCGCCGCGCACTCTCGCCGCGCCCTCTCCCCGCGCACTCTCCCCGCGCACTCTACCCGCGCACTCTCGCCGCGCACTCTCCCCGCGCACTCTCGCCGCGCACTCTCGCCGCGCTCACTCGCCGCGCACTCTCGCCGCGCACTCTCGCCGCGCACTCTCGCCGCGCACTCTCGCCGCGCACTCTCGCCGCGCACTCTCGCCGCGCACTCGCGCCGCGCTCTCTCGCCGCGCACTGTCGCCGCGCACTGTCGCCGCGCACTCTCACCGCGCACTCTCACCGCGTACTCACACACTCTCGCCGCGCACTCTCGCCGCGCACTCTCACTGCGCACTCGCACACTCACAGCGCACTCTCGCCGCGCACTCTCGCCGTGCACTCTCACCTTGCACTCTCACCACACACTCTCCCCGTGCACTCTCACCTTGCACTCTCGCCGCGCACTCTGGCCGCGCACTTTCGCCACGCTCTCTCGCCGCACACCCTCGCCGCACACTCTCGCCGCGCTCTCTCGCCGCGCACTCTCACCGCGCACTCTCACCGCACACTCTCACCGCGCACTCTCACCGCGCACTCTCGCCGCGCACTCGCGCCGCGCTCTCTCGCCGCGCACTGTCGCCGCGCACTGTCGCCGCGCACTCTCACCGCGCACTCTCACCGCGTACTCACACACTCTCGCCGCGCACTCTCGCCGCGCACTCTCACTGCGCACTCGCACACTCACAGCGCACTCTCGCCGCGCACTCTCGCCGTGCACTCTCACCTTGCACTCTCACCACACACTCTCCCCGTGCACTCTCACCTTGCACTCTCGCCGCGCACTCTGGCCGCGCACTTTCGCCACGCTCTCTCGCCGCACACCCTCGCCGCACACTCTCGCCGCGCTCTCTCGCCGCGCACTCTCACCGCGCACTCTCACCGCACACTCTCACCGCGCACTCTCACCGCGCACTCTCGCCGCGCACTCTCACCGCGCACTCTCACCGCGCACACTCGCCGCGCACTCTTGGCGCGCACTCTCGCCGCGCACTCTCGGCGCGCACTCTCTCTCCGCACTCTCACCGCGCACACTCGCTGCGCACTCTTGCCTCGCACTCTCGCCGCGCACTCTCGCCGCGCACTCTCGCCGCGCACTCTCACCGCGCACACTCACCGCGCACTCTCACCGCGCACTCGCACACTCACCGCGTACTCTCGCCGCGCACTCTCGCCGCGCACTCTCGCCGCGTACTTTCGCCGCGCACTCTCGCCGCGCACTCTCGCCGCGCCCTCTTGCCGCGCACTCTCGCCGCGCACTCTCCCCGCGCACTCTCCCCGCGCACTCTCCCCTCGCACTCTCCCCGCGCCCTCTCGCCGCGCACTCTCGCCGCGCTCTCTCGCCGCGCACTCTCGCCGCGCACTCTCGCCGCGCACTCTCGCCGCGCCCTCTCCCCGCGCACTCTCCCCGCGCACTCTCCCCGCGCACTCTCGCCGCGCACTCTCCCCGTGCACTCTCGCCGCGCACTCTCGCCGCGCTCTCTCGCCGCGCACTCTCGCCGCGCACTCTCGCCGCGCACTCTCGCCGCGCACTCTCGCTGCGCACTCTCGCCGCGCACTCTCACCGCGCACACTCACCGCGCACTCTCACCGCGCACTCGCACACTCACCGCGTACTCTCGCCGCGCACTCTCGCCGCGCACTCTCGCCGCGTACTTTCGCCGCGCACTCTCGCCGCGCACTCTCGCCGCGCCCTCTTGCCGCGCACTCTCGCCGTGCACTCTCCCCGCGCACTCTCCCCGCGCACTCTCCCCTCGCACTCTCCCCGCGCCCTCTCGCCGCGCACTCTCGCCGCGCTCTCTCGCCGCGCACTCTCGCCGCGCACTCTCGCCGCGCACCCTCGCCGCACACTCTCGCCGACCTCTCTCGCCGCGCACTCTCGCCGCGCACTCTCGCTCCGCACTCTCACCGCGCACACTGGCTGCGCACTCTCGCCTCGCACTCTCGCCGCGCACTCTCGCTGCGCACTCTCGACGCGCACTCTCACCGCGCACACTCACCGCGCACTCTCACCGCGCACTCGCACACTCACCGCGCACTCTCGCCGCGCACTCTCGCCGCGCAATCTCGCCGCGTACTCTCGCCGCGCACTCTCGCCGCGCACTCTCGCCGCGCACTCTCCCCGCGCACTCTCGCCGCGCACTCTCCCCGTGCACTCTCGCCGCGCACTCTCGCCGCGCACTCTCCCCGCGCACTCTCGCCGTGCACTCTCCCCGCGCACTCTCCCCGCGCACTCTCCCCGCGCACTCTCCCCTCGCACTCTCCCCGCGCCCTCTCGCTGCGCACTCTCGCTGCGCACTCTCGCCGCGCACTCTCGCCGCGCACTCTCGCCGCGCTCTCTCGCCGCGCTCTCTCGCCGCGCACTCTCGCCGCGCACTCTCACCGCGCACTCTCGCCGTGCACTCTCGCCGCGCCCTCTCCCCGCGCACTCTCCCCGCGCACTCTACCCGCGCACTCTCGCCGCGCACTCTCGCCGCGCTCACTCGCCGCGCACTCTCGCCGCGCACTCTCGCCGCGCACTCTCGCCGCGCACTCTCGCCGCGCACTCTCGCCGCGCACTCTCGCCGCGCACTCTCAACGCGCACTCTCACCGCGCACACTCACCGCGCACTCTCACCGCGCACTCGCACACTCACCGCGCACTCTCGCCGCGCACTCTCGCCGCGCACTCTCGCCGCGTACTCTCGGCGCGCACTCTCGCCGCGCACTCTCGCCGCGCACTCTCGCCGCGCCCTCTCGCCGCGCACTCTCGCCGCGCACTCTCGCCGCGCACTCTCACCGCGTACTCACACACTCTCGCCGCGCACTCTCGCCGCGCACTCTCACTGCGCACTCGCACACTCACAGCGCACTCTCGCCGCGCACTCTCGCCGCGCACTCTCGCCGCGCACTCTCGCCGTGCACTCTCACCGCGCACTCTCACCACACACTCTCCCCGTGCACTCTCACCTTGCACTCTCATCGCGCACTCTCACCGCGTACTCTCACCAAGCACTCTCATCGTGCACTCTCACCGCGTACTCTCACCATGCACTCTCGCCGCGCACTCTCACCTCGCACTCTCGCCTCGCACTCTCGCCGCGCACTCGCACTCTCACCGCGCACTCTCACCGCGCACTCTCGCTGCGCACTCTCACCGCGCACTCGCACTCTCACCGCGCACTCTCGCCGCCCTCTCTCCCGCACTCTAACCGCGCACTCTCGCCGCGCACTCTCGGCGCGCACTCTCGCCGCGCACTCTCGGCGCGCACTCTCTCTCCGCACTCTCACCGCGCACACTCGCTGCGCACTCTCGCCTCGCACTCTCGCCGCGTACTTTCGCCGCGCACTCTCGCCGCGCACTCTCGGCGCGCACTCTCGCCGCGCCCTCTTGCCGCGCACTCTCGCCGTGCACTCTCCCCGCGCACTCTCCCCGCGCACTCTCCCCTCGCACTCTCCCCGCGCCCTCTCGCCGCGCACTCTCGCCGCGCACTCTCGCCGCGCACTCTTACCGCGCACTCTCGCCGCGCTCTCTCACCGCGCACTCTCGCCGCGCACTCTCGCCGCGCCCTCTCCCCGCGCACTCTCCCCGCGCACTCTCCCCGCGCACTCTACCCGCGCACTCTCCCCGTGCACTCGCGCCGCGCACTCTCGCCGCGCTCACTCGCCGCGCACTCCCGCCGCGCACTCTCGCAGCGCACTCTCGCCGCGCTCTCTCGCCGCGCACTCTCGCCGCGCACTCTCACCGCGCACTCTCGCCGCGCACTCTCGCCGCGCACTCTCGCCGCGCACTCTCGCCGCGCACTCGCACTCTCACCGCGCACTCTCGCCGCGCTCTCTCCCCGCGCACTCTCACCGCGCACTCTCGCCGCGCACTCTCGCCGCGCCCTCTCACCGCGCACTCTCGCCGCGCACACTCGCCGCGCACTCTCGGCGCGCACTCTCGCCGCGCACTCTCGGTGCGCACTCTCTCTCCGCACTCTCACCGCGCACACTCGCTGCGCACTCTCGCCTCGCACTCTCGCCGCGCACTCTCGCTGCGCACTCTCGCCGCGCACTCTCGCCGCGCACTCCTGCCGCGCACTCTCGCCGCGCACTCTCGCCGCGCACTCTCCCCGTGCACTCTCGCCGCGCACTCTCGCCGCGCACTCCCTCCGCGCACTCTCGCCGCGCACTCTCGCCGCGCTCTCTCGCCGCGCACTCTCGCCGCGCACTCTCACCGCGCACTCTTGCCGCGCACTCTTGCCGCGCACTCTCGCCGCGCACTCTCGCCGCGCACTCGCACTCTCACCGCGCACTCTCGCCGCGCTCTCTCCCCGCGCACTCTCCCCGCGCACTCTCCCCGCGCACTCTCGCCGCGCACTCTGGCCGCGCACTCTCGCCACGCTCTCTCGCCGCACACCCTCGCCGCACACTCTCGCCGCGCTCTCTCGCCGCGCACTCTGGCCGCGCACTCTCGCCACGCTCTCTCGCCGCACACCCTCGCCGCACACTCTCGCCGCGCTCTCTCGCCGCGCACTCTCGCCGCGCACTCTCACCGCACACTCTCACCGCGCACTCTCACCGCGCACTCTCGCGCGCACTCTCACCGCGCACTCTCACCGCGCACCCTCGCCGCACACTCTCGCCGCGCTCTCTCGCCGCGCACTCTCGCCGCGCACTCTCACCGCACACTCTCACCGCGCACTCTCACACTCACCGCGCACTCTCGCCGCGCACTCTCGTCGCGCACTCTCGCCGTGTACTCTCGCCGCGCACACTCACCGCGCACTCTCACCGCGCACTCGCACACTCACCGCGCACTCTCGCCGCGCACTCTCGCCGCGCTCTCTCGCCACGCACTCTCGCCGCGCACTCTCACCGCGCACTCTCGCCGCGCACTCTCGCCGCGCCCTCTCCCCGCGCACTCTCCCCGCGCACTCTACCCGCGCACTCTCGCCGCGCACTCTCCCCGTGCTCTCTCGCCGCGCACTCTCGCCGCGTACTCTCGCCGCGCCCTCTCGCCGCGCCCTGTCGCCGCGCCCTCTCGCTGCGCACTCTCGCCGCGCCCTCTCGCCGCGCACTCTCACCGCGTACTCACACACTCTCGCCGCGCACTCTCGCCGCGCACTCTCACTGCGCACTCGCACTCTCGCCGCGCACTCTCGCCGCGCACTCTCGCCGCGCACTCTCGCCGCGCACTCTCGCCGCGCACTCTCGCCGCGCACTCTCGCCGCGCACTCTCGCCGTGCACTCTCACCTTGCACTCTCACCACACACTCTCCCCGTGCACTCTCACCTTGCACTCTCATCGCGCACTCTCACCGCGTACTCTCACCATGCACTCTCACCGTGCACTCTCACCGCGTACTCTCACCATGCACTCTCGCCGCGCACTCTCACCTCGCACTCTCGCCTCGCACTCGCACTCTCACCGCGCACTCTCACCGCGCACTCTCGCTGCGCACTCTCACCGCGCACTCGCACTCTCACCGCGCACTCTCGACGCGCTCTCTCCCAGCGCACTCTCCCCGCGCACTCTCCCCGCGCACTCTCCCCGCGCACTCTCACCGCACACTCTCACCGCGCACTCTCACCGCGCACTCTCGCGCGCACTCTCACCGCGCACTCTCACCGCGCACACTCGCCGCGCACTCTCGGCGCGCACTCTCGCCGCGCACTCTCGGCGCACACTCTCGCTCCGCACTCTCACCGCGCACACTGGCTGCGCACTCTTGCCGCGCACTCTCGGCGTGCACTCTCCCCGCGCCCTCTCGCCGCGCACTCTCGCCGCGCACTCTCACCGCGCACACTCACCGCGCACTCTCACCGCGCACTCGCACACTCACCGCGCACTCTCGCCGCGCACTCTCGCCGCGCACTCTCGCCGCGTACTCTCGGCGCGCACTCTCGCCGCGCACTCTCGCCGCGCACTCTCGCCGCGCCCTCTCGCCGCGCACTCTCGCCGCGCACTCTCGCCGCGCACTCTCACCGCGTACTCACACACTCTCGCCGCGCACTCTCGCCGCGCACTCTCACTGCGCACTCGCACACTCACAGCGCACTCTCGCCGCGCACTCTCGCCGCGCACTCTCGCCGCGCACTCTCGCCGTGCACTCTCACCGCGCACTCTCACCACACACTCTCCCCGTGCACTCTCACCTTGCACTCTCATCGCGCACTCTCACCGCGTACTCTCACCAAGCACTCTCATCGTGCACTCTCACCGCGTACTCTCACCATGCACTCTCGCCGCGCACTCTCACCTCGCACTCTCGCCTCGCACTCTCGCCGCGCACTTCGCACTCTCACCGCGCACTCTCACCGCGCACTCTCGCTGCGCACTCTCACCGCGCACTCGCACTCTCACCGCGCACTCTCGCCGCCCTCTCTCCCGCACTCTAACCGCGCACTCTCGCCGCGCACTCTCGCCGCGCACTCTCGCCGCGCACTCTCGGCGCGCACTCTCTCTCCGCGCACACTCGCTGCGCACTCTCACCTCGCACTCTCGCCGCGTACTTTCGCCGCGCACTCTCGCCGCGCACTCTCGCCGCGCACTCTCGCCGCGCCCTCTTGCCGCGCACTCTCGCCGTGCACTCTCCCCGCGCACTCTCCCCGCGCACTCTCCCCTCGCACTCTCCCCGCGCCCTCTCGCCGCGCACTCTCGCCGCGCACTCTCGCCGCGCACTCTTACCGCGCACTCTCGCCGCGCTCTCTCGCCGCGCACTCTCGCCGCGCACTCTCGCCGCACCCTCTCCCCGCGCACTCTCCCCGCGCACTCTACCCGCGCACTCTCGCCGCGCACTCTCCCCGTGCACTCTCGCCGCGCACTCTCGCCGCGCTCACTCGCCGCGCACTCCCGCCGCGCACTCTCGCAGCGCACTCTCGCCGCGCTCTCTCGCCGCGCACTCTCGCCGCGCACTCTCACCGCGCACTCTCGCCGCGCACTCTCGCCGCGCACTCTCGCCGCGCACTCTCGCCGCGCACTCGCACTCTCACCGCGCACTCTCGCCGCGCTCTCTCCCCGCGCACTCTCACCGCACACTCTCGCTGCGCACTCTCGCCGCGCACTCTCGCCGCGCACTCCTGCTGCACACTCTCGCCGCGCACTCTCGCCGCGCACTCTCCCCGTGCACTCTCGCCGCGCACTCCCTCCGCGCACTCTCGCCGCGCACTCTCGCCGCGCTCTCTCGCCGCGCACTCTCGCCGCGCACTCTCACCGCGCACTCTTGCCGCGCACTCTCGCCGCGCACTCTCACCGCGCACTCTCACCGCGCACCCTCGCCGCACACTCTCGCCGCGCTCTCTCGCCGCGCACTCTCGCCGCGCACTCTCACCGCACACTCTCACCGCGCACTCTCACCGCGCACTCTCGCGCGCACTCTCACCGCGCACTCTCACCGCGCACACTCGCCGCGCACTCTCGGCGCGCACTCTCGCCGCGCACTCTCGGCGCGCACTCTCGCTCCGCACTCTCACCGCGCACACTGGCTGCGCACTCTCGCCTCGCACTCTCGCCGCCCACTCTCGCTGCGCACTCTCGACGCGCACTCTCACCGCGCACACTCACCGCGCACTCTCACCGCGCACTCGCACACTCACCGCGCACTCTCGCCGCGCACTCTCGTCGCGCACTCTCGCCGCGTACTCTCGCCGCGCACACTCACCGCGCACTCTCACCGCGCACTCGCACACTCACCGCGCACTCTCGCCGCGCACTCTCGCCGCGCTCTCTCGCCACGCACTCTCGCCGCGCACTCTCACCGCGCACTCTCGCCGCGCACTCTCGCCGCGCCCTCTCCCCGCGCACTCTCCCCGCGCACTCTACCCGCGCACTCTCGCCGCGCACTCTCCCCGTGCTCTCTCGCCGCGCACTCTCGCCGCGCCCTCTCGCCGCGCCCTGTCGCCGCGCCCTCTCGCTGCGCACTCTCGCCGCGCCCTCTCGCCGCGCACTCTCACCGCGCACTCTCACCGCGTACTCTCGCCTCACACTCTCGCCGCGCCCTCTCGCCGCGCACTCTCACCGCGCACTCTCACCGCGTACTCACACACTCTCGCCGCGCACTCTCGCCGCGCACTCTCACTGCGCACTCGCACTCTCGCCGCGCACTCTCGCCGCGCACTCTCGCCGCGCACTCTCGCCGCGCACTCTCGCCGTGCACTCTCACCTTGCACTCTCACCACACACTCTCCCCGTGCACTCTCACCTTGCACTCTCATCGCGCACTCTCACCGCGTACTCTCACCATGCACTCTCACCGTGCACTCTCACCGCGTACTCTCACCATGCACTCTCGCCGCGCACTCTCACCTCGCACTCTCGCCTCGCACTCTCGCCGCGCACTCGCACTCTCACCGCGCACTCTCACCGCGCACTCTCGCTGCGCACTCTCACCGCGCACTCGCACTCTCACCGCGCACTCTCGGCGCACACTCTCGCTCCGCACTCTCACCGCGCACACTGGCTGCGCACTCTTGCCGCGCACTCTCGGCGTGCACTCTCCCCGCGCCCTCTCGCCGCGCACTCTCGCCGCGCCCTCTCCCCGCGCACTAGCACACTCACAGCGCACTCTCGGCGCGCACTCTCGCCGCGTACTCTCGCCGCGCCCTGTCGCCGCGCCCTCTCGCTGCGCACTCTCGCCGCGCCCTCTCGCCGCGCACTCTCACCGCGCACTCTCACCGCGTACTCACACACTCTCGCCGCGCACTCTCGCCGCGCACTCTCACTGCGCACTCGCACACTCACAGCGCACTCTCGCCGCGCACTCTCGCCGCGCACTCTCGCCGCGCACTCTCGCCGCGCACTCTCGCCGTGCACTCTCACCTTGCACTCTCACCACACACTCTCCCCGTGCACTCTCACCTTGCACTCTCATCGCGCACTCTCACCGCGTACTCTCACCATGCACTCTCACCGTGCACTCTCACCGCGTACTCTCACCATGCACTCTCGCCGCGCACTCTCACCTCGCACTCTCGCCTCGCACTCTCGCCGCGCACTCGCACTCTCACCGCGCACTCTCACCGCGCACTCTCGCTGCGCACTCTCACCGCGCACTCGCACTCTCACCGCGCACTCTCGCCGCGCTCTCTCCCAGCGCACTCTCCCCGCGCACTCTCCCCGCGCACTCTCACCGCACACTCTCACCGCGCACTCTCACCGCGCACTCTCGCGCGCACTCTCACCGCGCACTCTCACCGCGCACACTCGCCGCGCACTCTCGGCGCGCACTCTCGCCGCGCACTCTCGGCGCGCACTCTCGCTCCGCACTCTCACCGCGCACACTGGCTGCGCACTCTCGCCTCGCACTCTCGCCGCGCACTCTCGCTGCGCACTCTCGACGCGCACTCTCACCGCGCACTCTCACCGCGCACTCGCACACTCACCGCGCACTCTCGCCGCGCACTCTCGCCGCGCACTCTCGCCGCGTACTCTCGCCGCGCACTCTCGCCGCGCACTCTCGCCGCGCACTCTCGCCGCGCCCTCTTGCCGCGCACTCTCGCCGTGCACTCTCCCCGCGCACTCTCCCCGCGCACTCTCCCCTCGCACTCTACCCGCGCCCTCTCGCCGCGCACTCTCGCCGCGCCCTCTCCCCGCGCACTCTCCCCGCGCACTCTACCCGCGCACTCTCGCCGCGCACTCTCCCCGTGCTCTCTCGCCGCGCACTCTCGCCGCGCTCACTCGCCGCGCACTCTCGCCGCGCACTCTCGCCGCGCTCTCTCGCCGCGCACTCTCGCCGCGCACTCTCACCGCGCACTCGCACACTCACAGCGCCCTCTCGCCGCGCACTCTCGCCGCGTACTCTCGCCGCGCCCTCTCGCCGCGCACTCTCACCGCGTACTCACACACTCTCGCCGCGCACTCTACCCGCGCCCTCTCGCCGCGCACTCTCGCCGCGCCCTCTCCCCGCGCACTCTCCCCGCGCACTCTACCCGCGCACTCTCGCCGCGCACTCTCCCCGTGCTCTCTCGCCGCGCACTCTCGCCGCGCTCACTCGCCGCGCACTCTCGCCGCGCACTCTCGCCGCGCTCTCTCGCCGCGCACTCTCGCCGCGCACTCTCACCGCGCACTCGCACACTCACAGCGCCCTCTCGCCGCGCACTCTCGCCGCGTACTCTCGCCGCGCCCTCTCGCCGCGCACTCTCACCGCGTACTCACACACTCTCGCCGCGCACTCTCGCCGCGCACTCTCACTGCGCACTCGCACACTCACAGCGCACTCTCGCCGCGCACTCTCGCCGCGCACTCTCGCCGCGCACTCTCGCCGTGCACTCTCACCTTGCACTCTCACCACACACTCTCCCCGTGCACTCTCACCTTGCACTCTCATCGCGCACTCTCACCGCGTACTCTCACCATGCACTCTCACCGTGCACTCTCACCGCGTACTCTCACCATGCACTCTCGCCGCGCACTCTCACCTCGCACTCTCGCCTCGCACTCTCGCCGCGCACTCGCACTCTCACCGCGCACTCTCACCGCGCACTCTCGCTGCGCACTCTCACCGGGCACTCGCACTCTCACCGCGCACTCTCACCGCGCACTCTCGCTGCGCACTCTCACCGCGCACTCGCACTCTCACCGCGCACTCTCACCGCGCACTCTCACCGCGCACTCTCGCCGCGCACTCTCGCCGCGCACTCTCGCCGCGCTCTCTCCCCGCGCACTCTCACCGCGCACTCTCCCCGCGCACTCTCGCCGCGCACTCTCGCCGCGCACTCTGGCCGCGCACTCTCGCCACGCTCTCTCGCCGCACACCCTCGCCGCACACTCTCGCCGCGCTCTCTCGCCGCGCACTCTCGCCGCGCACTCTCACCGCACACTCTCACCGCGCACTCTCACCGCGCACTCTCGCGCGCACTCTCACCGCGCACTCTCACCGCGCACACTCGCCGCGCACTCTCGGCGCGCACTCTCGCCGCGCACTCTCGGCGCGCACTCTCGCTCCGCACTCTCACCGCGCACACTGGCTGCGCACTCTCGCCTCGCACTCTCGCCTCGCACTCTCGCCGCGCACTCTCGACGCGCACTCTCACCGCGCACACTCACCGCGCACTCTCACCGCGCACTCGCACACTCACCGCCCACTCTCGCCGCGCACTCTCGCCGCGTACTCTCGCCGCGCACTCTCGCCGCGCACTCTCGCCGCGCACTCTCGCCGCGCCCTCTTGCCGCGCACTCTCGCCGTGCACTCTCCCCGCGCACTCTCCCCGCGCATTCTCCCCGCGCACTCTCCCCTCGCACTCTCCCCGCGCCCTCTCGCTGCGCACTCTCGCCGCGCACTCTCGCCGCGCACTCTCGCCGCGCACTCTCGCCGCGCTCTCTCGCCGCGCACTCTCGCCGCGCACTCTCACCGCGCACTCTCGCCGCGCACTCTCCCCGCGCCCTCTCGCTGCGCACTCTCGCCGCGCACTCTCGCCACGCACTCTCGCCGCGCACTCTCGCCGCGCTCTCTCGCCGCGCACTCTCGGCGCGCACTCTCACCGCGCACTCTCGCCGCGCACTCTCGCCGCGCCCTCTCCCCGCGCACTCTCCCCGCGCACTCTACCCGCGCACTCTCGCCGCGCACTCTCCCCGTGCTCTCTCGCCGCGCACTCTCGCCGCGCTCACTCGCCGCGCACTCTCGCCGCGCACTCTCGCCGCGCTCTCTCGCCGCGCACTCTCGCCGCGCACTCTCACCGCGCACTCGCACACTCACAGCGCACTCTCGCCGCGCACTCTCGCCGCGTACTCTCGCCGCGCCCTCTCGCCGCGCCCTGTCGCCGCGCCCTCTCGCTGCGCACTCTCGCCGCGCCCTCTCGCCGCGCACTCTCACCGCGCACTCTCACCGCGTACTCACACACTCTCGCCGCGCACTCTCGCCGCGCACTCTCACTGCGCACTCGCACACTCACAGCGCACTCTCGCCGCGCACTCTCGCCGCGCACTCTCGCCGCGCACTCTCGCCGTGCACTCTCACCTTGCACTCTCACCACACACTCTCCCCGCGCACTCTCCCCGCGCACTCTCCCCGCGCACTCTCGCCGCGCACTCTGGCCGCGCACTCTCGCCACGCTCTCTCGCCGCACACCCTCGCCGCACACTCTCGCCGCGCA
The DNA here is from genome assembly GCF_047496885.1 of Scyliorhinus torazame. Lineage (NCBI taxonomy): Eukaryota > Metazoa > Chordata > Chondrichthyes > Carcharhiniformes > Scyliorhinidae > Scyliorhinus > Scyliorhinus torazame. The sequence goes on from NC_092713.1 coordinate 26,009,213, forward strand.
CTCTCGCCGCGCTCTCTCGCCGCGCACTCTCGCCGCGCACTCTCGCCGCGCTCTCTCGCCGCGCACTCTCGCCGCGCACTCTCGCCGCGCACTCTCACCGCGCACTCGCACACTCACAGCGCACTCTCGCCGTGTACTCTCGCCGCGCCCTCTCGCCGCGCCCTGTCGCCGCGCCCTCTCGCTGCGCACTCTCGCCGCGCCCTCTCGCCGCGCACTCTCACCGCGCACTCTCACCGCGTACTCACACACTCTCGCCGCGCACTCTCGCCGCGCACTCTCACTGCGCACTCGCACACTCACAGCGCACTCTCGCCGCGCACTCTCGCCGCGCACTCTCGCCGCGCACTCTCGCCGTGCACTCTCAACTTGCACTCTCACCACACACTCTCCCCGCGTACTCTCACCATGCACTCTCACCGTGCACTCTCACCGCGTACTCTCACCATGCACTCTCGCCGCGCACTCTCACCTCGCACTCTCGCCTCGCACTCTCGCCGCGCACTCGCACTCTCACCGCGCACTCTCACCGCGCACTCTCGCTGCGCACTCTCACCGCGCACTCGCACTCTCACCGCGCACTCTCACCGCGCACTCTCGCTGCGCACTCTCACCGCGCACTCGCACTCTCACCGCGCACTCTCACCGTGCACTCTCACCGCGTACTCTCACCATGCACTCTCGCCGCGCACTCTCACCTCGCACTCTCGCCGCGCACTCGCACTCTCACCGCGCACTCTCACCGCGCACTCTCGCCGCGCACTCTCGCCGCGCACTCTCGCCGCGCACTCTCGCCGCGCACTCGCACTGTCACCGCGCACTCTCGCCGCGCTCTCTCCCCGCGCACTCTCCCCGCGCACTCTCCCCGCGCACTCTCGCCGCGCACTCTCGCCGCGCACTCTGGCCGCGCACTCTCGCCACGCTCTCTCGCCGCACACCCTCGCCGCACACTCTCGCCGCGCTCTCTCGCCGCGCACTCTCGCCGCGCACTCTCACCGCACACTCTCACCGCGCACTCTCACCGCGCACTCTCGCGCGCACTCTCACCGCGCACTCTCACCGCGCACACTCGCCGCGCACTCTCGGCGCGCACTCTCGCCGCGCACTCTCGGCGCGCACTCTCGCTCCGCACTCTCACCGCGCACACTGGCTGCGCACTCTCGCCTCGCACTCTCGCCTCGCACTCTCGCCGCGCACTCTCGACGCGCACTCTCACCGCGCACACTCACCGCGTACTCTCACCGCGCACTCGCACACTCACCGCGCACTCTCGCCGCGCACTCTCGCCGCGCACTCACGCCGCGCACTCTCGCCGCGCACTCTCGCCGCGCACTCTCGCCGCGCACTCTCGAAGCGCTCTCTCGCCGCGCACTCTCGCCGCGCTCTCTCCCAGCGCACTCTCCCCGCGCACTCTCCCCGCGCACTCTCACCGCGCACTCTCACCGCGCACTCACCGCGCACTCTCACCGCGCACTCACCGCGCACTCTCACCGCGCACTCTCGCGCGCACTCTCCCCGCGCACTCTCACCGCACACTCTCACCGCGCACTCTCACCGCGCACTCTCGCGCGCACTCTCACCGCGTACTCTCACCATGCACTCTCGCCGCGCACTCGCACTCTCACCACGCACTCTCACCGCGCACTATCGCTGCGCACTCTCACCGCGCACTCGCACTCTCACCGCGCACTCTCGCCGCGCTCTCTCCCAGCGCACTCTCCCCGCGCACTCTCCCCGCGCACTCTCACCGCACACTCTCACCGTGCACTCTCACCGCGCACTCTCGCGCGCACTCTCACCGCGCACTCTCACCGCGCACACTCGCCGCGCACTCTCGGCGCGCACTCTCGCCGCGCACTCTCGGCGCGCACTCTCGCTCCGCACTCTCACCGCGCACACTGGCTGCGCACTCTCGCCTCGCACTCTCGCCTCGCACTCTCGCCGCGCACTCTCGACGCGCACTCTCACCGCGCACACTCACCGCGCACTCTCACCGCGCACTCGCACACTCACCGCCCACTCTCGCCGCGCACTCTCGCCGCGTACTCTCGCCGCGCACTCTCGCCGCGCACTCTCGCCGCGCACTCTCGCCGCGCCCTCTTGCCGCGCACTCTCGCCGTGCACTCTCCCCGCGCACTCTCCCCGCGCATTCTCCCCGCGCACTCTCCCCTCGCACTCTACCCGCGCACTCTCGCCGCGCACTCTCCCCGTGCTCTCTCGCCGCGCACTCTCGCCGCGCTCACTCGCCGCGCACTCTCGCCGCGCACTCTCGCCGCGCTCTCTCGCCGCGCACTCTCGCCGCGCACTCTCACCGCGCACTCGCACACTCACAGCGCACTCTCGCCGCGCACTCTCGCCGCGTACTCTCGCCGCGCCCTCTCGCCGCGCCCTGTCGCCGCGCCCTCTCGCTGCGCACTCTCGCCGCGCCCTCTCGCCGCGCACTCTCACCGCGCACTCTCACCGCGTACTCACACACTCTCGCCGCGCACTCTCGCCGCGCACTCTCACTGCGCACTCGCACACTCACAGCGCACTCTCGCCGCGCACTCTCGCCGCGCACTCTCGCCGCGCACTCTCGCCGTGCACTCTCACCTTGCACTCTCACCACACACTCTCCCCGCGCACTCTCCCCGCGCACTCTCCCCGCGCACTCTCGCCGCGCACTCTGGCCGCGCACTCTCGCCACGCTCTCTCGCCGCACACCCTCGCCGCGCACTCTCACCGCGCACTCGCACACTCACAGCGCACTCTCGCCGCGCACTCTCGCCGCGTACTCTCGCCGCGCCCTCTCGCCGCGCCCTGTCGCCGCGCCCTCTCGCTGCGCACTCTCGCCGCGCCCTCTCGCCGCGCACTCTCACCGCGCACTCTCACCGCGTACTCACACACTCTCGCCGCGCACTCTCGCCGCGCACTCTCACTGCGCACTCGCACACTCACAGCGCACTCTCGCCGCGCACTCTCGCCGCGCACTCTCGCCGCGCACTCTCGCCGTGCACTCTCACCTTGCACTCTCACCACACACTCTCCCCGCGCACTCTCCCCGCGCACTCTCCCCGCGCACTCTCGCCGCGCACTCTGGCCGCGCACTCTCGCCACGCTCTCTCGCCGCACACCCTCGCCGCACACTCTCGCCGCGCACTCTCGCCGCGCACTCTCGCCGCGCTCTCTCGCCGCGCACTCTCGCCGCGCACTCTCGCCGCGCTCTCTCGCCGCGCACTCTCGCCGCGCACTCTCGCCGCGCACTCTCACCGCGCACTCGCACACTCACAGCGCACTCTCGCCGCGTACTCTCGCCGCGCCCTCTCGCTGCGCACTCTCGCCGCGCCCTCTCGCCGCGCACTCTCACCGCGCACTCTCACCGCGTACTCACACACTCTCGCCGCGCACTCTCGCCGCGCACTCTCACTGCGCACTCGCACACTCACAGCGCACTCTCGCCGCGCACTCTCGCCGCGCACTCTCGCCGCGCACTCTCGCCGTGCACTCTCACCTTGCACTCTCACCACACACTCTCCCCGCGTACTCTCACCATGCACTCTCACCGTGCACTCTCACCGCGTACTCTCACCATGCACTCTCGCCGCGCACTCTCACCTCGCACTCTCGCCTCGCACTCTCGCCGCGCACTCGCACTCTCACCGCGCACTCTCACCGCGCACTCTCGCTGCGCACTCTCACCGCGCACTCGCACTCTCACCGCGCACTCTCACCGCGCACTCTCGCTGCGCACTCTCACCGCGCACTCGCACTCTCACCGCGCACTCTCACCGTGCACTCTCACCGCGTACTCTCACCATGCACTCTCGCCGCGCACTCTCACCTCGCACTCTCGCCTCGCACTCTCGCCGCGCACTCGCACTCTCACCGCGCACTCTCACCGCGCACTCTCGCCGCGCACTCTCGCCGCGCACTCTCGCCGCGCACTCTCGCCGCGCACTCGCACTGTCACCGCGCACTCTCGCCGCGCTCTCTCCCCGCGCACTCTCCCCGCGCACTCTCCCCGCGCACTCTCGCCGCGCACTCTCGCCGCGCACTCTGGCCGCGCACTCTCGCCACGCTCTCTCGCCGCACACCCTCGCCGCACACTCTCGCCGCGCTCTCTCGCCGCGCACTCTCGCCGCGCACTCTCACCGCACACTCTCACCGCGCACTCTCACCGCGCACTCTCGCGCGCACTCTCACCGCGCACTCTCACCGCGCACACTCGCCGCGCACTCTCGGCGCGCACTCTCGCCGCGCACTCTCGGCGCGCACTCTCGCTCCGCACTCTCACCGCGCACACTGGCTGCGCACTCTCGCCTCGCACTCTCGCCTCGCACTCTCGCCGCGCACTCTCGACGCGCACTCTCACCGCGCACACTCACCGCGTACTCTCACCGCGCACTCGCACACTCACCGCGCACTCTCGCCGCGCACTCTCGCCGCGCACTCTCGCCGCGCACTCTCGCCGCGCACTCTCGCCGCGCACTCTCGCCGCGCACTCTCGAAGCGCTCTCTCGCCGCGCACTCTCGCCGCGCTCTCTCCCAGCGCACTCTCCCCGCGCACTCTCCCCGCGCACTCTCACCGCGCACTCTCACCGCGCACTCTCACCGCGCACTCTCACCGCGCACTCTCGCGCGCACTCTCCCCGCGCACTCTCACCGCACACTCTCACCGCGCACTCTCACCGCGCACTCTCGCGCGCACTCTCACCGCGTACTCTCACCATGCACTCTCGCCGCGCACTCTCACCTCGCACTCTCGCCTCGCACTATCGCTGCGCACTCTCACCGCGCACTCGCACTCTCACCGCGCACTCTCGCCGCGCTCTCTCCCAGCGCACTCTCCCCGCGCACTCTCCCCGCGCACTCTCACCGCACACTCTCACCGCGCACTCTCACCGCGCACTCTCGCGCGCACTTTCACCGCGTACTCTCACCGCGCACACTCGCCGCGCACTCTCGGCGCGCACTCTCGCCGCGCACTCTCGCTCCGCACTCTCACCGCGCACACTGGCTGCGCACTCTCGCCGCGCACTCTCGCCGCGCCCTCTCCCCGCGCCCTCTCCCCGCGCACTCTACCCGCGCACTCTCGCCGCGCACTCTCCCCGTGCACTCTCGCCCGCACTCTCGCCGCGCTCACTCGCCGCGCACTCCCGCCGCGCACTCTCGCCGCGCTCTCTCGCCGCGCACTCTCGGCGCGCACTCTCGCCGCGCACTCTCGCCGCGCACTCGCACTCTCACCGCGCACTCTCGCCGCGCTCTCTCCCCGCGCACTCTCCCCGCGCACTCTCCCCGCGCACTCTCGCCGCGCACTCTCGCCGCGCACTCTGGCCGCGCACTCTCGCCACGCTCTCTCGCCGCACACTCTCGCCGCGCACTCTCACTGCGCACTCGCACACTCACAGCGCACTCTCGCCGCGCACTCTCGCCGCGCACTCTCGCCGCGCACTCTCGCCGTGCACTCTCAACTTGCACTCTCACCACACACTCTCCCCGCGTACTCTCACCATGCACTCTCACCGTGCACTCTCACCGCGTACTCTCACCATGCACTCTCGCCGCGCACTCTCACCTCGCACTCTCGCCTCGCACTCTCGCCGCGCACTCGCACTCTCACCGCGCACTCTCACCGCGCACTCTCGCTGCGCACTCTCACCGCGCACTCGCACTCTCACCGCGCACTCTCACCGCGCACTCTCGCTGCGCACTCTCACCGCGCACTCGCACTCTCACCGCGCACTCTCACCGTGCACTCTCACCGCGTACTCTCACCATGCACTCTCGCCGCGCACTCTCACCTCGCACTCTCGCCGCGCACTCGCACTCTCACCGCGCACTCTCACCGCGCACTCTCGCCGCGCACTCTCGCCGCGCACTCTCGCCGCGCACTCTCGCCGCGCACTCGCACTGTCACCGCGCACTCTCGCCGCGCTCTCTCCCCGCGCACTCTCCCCGCGCACTCTCCCCGCGCACTCTCGCCGCGCACTCTCGCCGCGCACTCTGGCCGCGCACTCTCGCCACGCTCTCTCGCCGCACACCCTCGCCGCACACTCTCGCCGCGCTCTCTCGCCGCGCACTCTCGCCGCGCACTCTCACCGCACACTCTCACCGCGCACTCTCACCGCGCACTCTCGCGCGCACTCTCACCGCGCACTCTCACCGCGCACACTCGCCGCGCACTCTCGGCGCGCACTCTCGCCGCGCACTCTCGGCGCGCACTCTCGCTCCGCACTCTCACCGCGCTCACTGGCTGCGCACTCTCGCCTCGCACTCTCGCCTCGCACTCTCGCCGCGCACTCTCGACGCGCACTCTCACCGCGCACACTCACCGCGTACTCTCACCGCGCACTCGCACACTCACCGCGCACTCTCGCCGCGCACTCTCGCCGCGCACTCACGCCGCGCACTCTCGCCGCGCACTCTCGCCGCGCACTCTCGCCGCGCACTCACCGCGCACTCTCACCGCGCACTCTCGCGCGCACTCTCCCCGCGCACTCTCACCGCACACTCTCCCCGCGCACTCTCACCGCGCACTCTCACCGCGCACTCACCGCGCACTCTCACCGCGCACTCACCGCGCACTCTCACCGCGCACTCTCGCCGCGCTCTCTCCCAGCGCACTCTCACCGCACACTCTCCCCGCGCACTCTCACCGCACACTCTCACCGTGCACTCTCACCGCGCACTCTCGCGCGCACTCTCACCGCGCACTCTCACCGCGCACACTCGCCGCGCACTCTCGGCGCGCACTCTCGCCGCGCACTCTCGGCGCGCACTCTCGCTCCGCACTCTCACCGCGCACACTGGCTGCGCACTCTCGCCTCGCACTCTCGCCTCGCACTCTCGCCGCGCACTCTCGACGCGCACTCTCACCGCGCACACTCACCGCGCACTCTCACCGCGCACTCGCACACTCACCGCCCACTCTCGCCGCGCACTCTCGCCGCGTACTCTCGCCGCGCACTCTCGCCGCGCACTCTCGCCGCGCACTCTCGCCGCGCCCTCTTGCCGCGCACTCTCGCCGTGCACTCTCCCCGCGCACTCTCCCCGCGCATTCTCCCCGCGCACTCTCCCCTCGCACTCTACCCGCGCACTCTCGCCGCGCACTCTCCCCGTGCTCTCTCGCCGCGCACTCTCGCCGCGCTCACTCGCCGCGCACTCTCGCCGCGCACTCTCGCCGCGCTCTCTCGCCGCGCACTCTCGCCGCGCACTCTCACCGCGCACTCGCACACTCACAGCGCACTCTCGCCGCGCACTCTCGCCGCGTACTCTCGCCGCGCCCTCTCGCCGCGCCCTGTCGCCGCGCCCTCTCGCTGCGCACTCTCGCCGCGCCCTCTCGCCGCGCACTCTCACCGCGCACTCTCACCGCGTACTCACACACTCTCGCCGCGCACTCTCGCCGCGCACTCTCACTGCGCACTCGCACACTCACAGCGCACTCTCGCCGCGCACTCTCGCCGCGCACTCTCGCCGCGCACTCTCGCCGTGCACTCTCACCTTGCACTCTCACCACACACTCTCCCCGCGCACTCTCCCCGCGCACTCTCCCCGCGCACTCTCGCCGCGCACTCTGGCCGCGCACTCTCGCCACGCTCTCTCGCCGCACACCCTCGCCGCACACTCTCGCCGCGCACTCTCGCCGCGCACTCTCGCCGCGCTCTCTCGCCGCGCACTCTCGCCGCGCACTCTCGCCGCGCTCTCTCGCCGCGCACTCTCGCCGCGCACTCTCGCCGCGCACTCTCACCGCGCACTCGCACACTCACAGCGCACTCTCGCCGCGTACTCTCGCCGCGCCCTCTCGCTGCGCACTCTCGCCGCGCCCTCTCGCCGCGCACTCTCACCGCGCACTCTCACCGCGTACTCACACACTCTCGCCGCGCACTCTCGCCGCGCACTCTCACTGCGCACTCGCACACTCACAGCGCACTCTCGCCGCGCACTCTCGCCGCGCACTCTCGCCGCGCACTCTCGCCGTGCACTCTCACCTTGCACTCTCACCACACACTCTCCCCGCGTACTCTCACCATGCACTCTCACCGTGCACTCTCACCGCGTACTCTCACCATGCACTCTCGCCGCGCACTCTCACCTCGCACTCTCGCCTCGCACTCTCGCCGCGCACTCGCACTCTCACCGCGCACTCTCACCGCGCACTCTCGCTGCGCACTCTCACCGCGCACTCGCACTCTCACCGCGCACTCTCACCGCGCACTCTCGCTGCGCACTCTCACCGCGCACTCGCACTCTCACCGCGCACTCTCACCGTGCACTCTCACCGCGTACTCTCACCATGCACTCTCGCCGCGCACTCTCACCTCGCACTCTCGCCTCGCACTCTCGCCGCGCACTCGCACTCTCACCGCGCACTCTCACCGCGCACTCTCGCCGTGCACTCTCGCCGCGCACTCTCGCCGCGCACTCTCGCCGCGCACTCGCACTGTCACCGCGCACTCTCGCCGCGCTCTCTCCCCGCGCACTCTCCCCGCGCACTCTCCCCGCGCACTCTCGCCGCGCACTCTCGCCGCGCACTCTGGCCGCGCACTCTCGCCACGCTCTCTCGCCGCACACCCTCGCCGCACACTCTCGCCGCGCTCTCTCGCCGCGCACTCTCGCCGCGCACTCTCACCGCACACTCTCACCGCGCACTCTCACCGCGCACTCTCGCGCGCACTCTCACCGCGCACTCTCACCGCGCACACTCGCCGCGCACTCTCGGCGCGCACTCTCGCCGCGCACTCTCGGCGCGCACTCTCGCTCCGCACTCTCACCGCGCACACTGGCTGCGCACTCTCGCCTCGCACTCTCGCCTCGCACTCTCGCCGCGCACTCTCGACGCGCACTCTCACCGCGCACACTCACCGCGTACTCTCACCGCGCACTCGCACACTCACCGCGCACTCTCGCCGCGCACTCTCGCCGCGCACTCTCGCCGCGCACTCTCGCCGCGCACTCTCGCCGCGCACTCTCGCCGCGCACTCTCGAAGCGCTCTCTCGCCGCGCACTCTCGCCGCGCTCTCTCCCAGCGCACTCTCCCCGCGCACTCTCCCCGCGCACTCTCCCCGCGCACTCTCACCGCGCACTCTCACCGCGCACTCTCACCGCGCACTCTCGCGCGCACTCTCCCCGCGCACTCTCACCGCACACTCTCACCGCGCACTCTCACCGCGCACTCTCGCGCGCACTCTCACCGCGTACTCTCACCATGCACTCTCGCCGCGCACTCTCACCTCGCACTCTCGCCTCGCACTATCGCTGCGCACTCTCACCGCGCACTCGCACTCTCACCGCGCACTCTCGCCGCGCTCTCTCCCAGCGCACTCTCCCCGCGCACTCTCCCCGCGCACTCTCACCGCACACTCTCACCGCGCACTCTCACCGCGCACTCTCGCGCGCACTTTCACCGCGTACTCTCACCGCGCACACTCGCCGCGCACTCTCGGCGCGCACTCTCGCCGCGCACTCTCGCTCCGCACTCTCACCGCGCACACTGGCTGCGCACTCTCGCCGCGCACTCTCGCCGCGCCCTCTCCCCGCGCCCTCTCCCCGCGCACTCTACCCGCGCACTCTCGCCGCGCACTCTCCCCGTGCACTCTCGCCCGCACTCTCGCCGCGCTCACTCGCCGCGCACTCCCGCCGCGCACTCTCGCCGCGCTCTCTCGCCGCGCACTCTCGGCGCGCACTCTCGCCGCGCACTCTCGCCGCGCACTCGCACTCTCACCGCGCACTCTCGCCGCGCTCTCTCCCCGCGCACTCTCCCCGCGCACTCTCCCCGCGCACTCTCGCCGCGCACTCTCGCCGCGCACTCTGGCCGCGCACTCTCGCCACGCTCTCTCGCCGCACACCCTCGCCGCACACTCTCGCCGCGCTCTCTCGCCGTGCACTCTCGCCGCGCACTCTCACCGCACACTCTCACCGCGCACTCTCACCGCGCACTCTCGCGCGCACTCTCACCGCGCACTCTCACCGCGCACACTCGCCGCGCACTCTCGGCGCGCACTCTCGCCGCGCACTCTCGGCGCGCACTCTCGCTCCGCACTCTCACCGCGCACACTGGCTGCGCACTCTCGCCTCGCACTCTCGCCTCGCACTCTCGCCGCGCACTCTCGACGCGCACTCTCACCGCGCACACTCACCGCGCACTCTCACCGCGCACGCGCACACTCACCCCGCACTCTCGCCGCGCACTCTCGCCGCGCACTCTCGCCGCGCACTCTCGCCGCGTACTCTCGCCGCGCACTCTCGCCGCGCACTCTCGCCGCGCACTCTCGCCGCGCCCTCTTGCCGCGCACTCTCGCCGTGCACTCTCCCCGCGCAATCTCCCCGCGCATTCTCCCCGCGCACTCTCCCCTCGCACTCTCCCCGCGCCCTCTCGCTGCGCACTCTCGCCACGCACTCTCGCCGCGCACTCTCGCCGCGCACTCTCGCCGCGCTCTCTCGCCGCGCACACTCGCCGCGCTCTCTCGCCGCGCACTCTCACCCCGCACTCTCACCGCACACTCTCACCGCGCACTCTCACCGCGCACTCTCGCCGCGCACTCTCACCGCGCACTCTCACCGCGCACACTCGCCGCGCACTCTCGGCGCGCACTCTCGCCGCGCACTCTCGGCGCGCACTCTCTCTCCGCACTCTCACCGCGCACACTCGCTGCACACTCTCGCCTCGCACACTCACCGCGCACTCTCGCCGCGCACTCTCGCCGCGCACTCTCGCCGCGCCCTCTCCCCGCGCCCTCTCCCCGCGGACTCTACCCGCGCACTCTCGCCGCGCACTCTCCCCGCGCACTCTCGCCGCGCTCACTCGCCGCGCACTCCCGCCGCGCACTCTCGGCGCGCACTCTCGGCGCGCACTCTCGGCGCGCACTCTCGCTCCACACTCTCACCGCGCACACTGGCTGCGCACTCTCGCCTCGCACTCTCGCCTCGCACTCTCGCCGCGCACTCTCGACGCGCACTCTCACCGCGCACACTCACCGCGCACTCTCACCGCGCACTCGCACACTCACCGCGCACTCTCGCCGCGCACTCTCGCCGCGTACTCTCGCCGCGCACTCTCGCCGCGCACTCTCGCCGCGCACTCTCGCCGCGCCCTCTTGCCGCGCACTCTCGCCGTGCACTCTCCCCGCGCACTCTCCCCGCGCATTCTCCCCGCGCACTCTCCCCTCGCACTCTCCCCGCGCCCTCTCGCTGCGCACTCTCGCCGCGCACTCTCGCCGCGCACTCTCGCCGCGCTCTCTCGCCGCGCACTCTCGCCGCGCACTCTCACCGCGCACTCTCGCCGCGCACTCTCGCCGCGCCCTCTCCCCGCGCACTCTACCCGCGCACTCTCGGCGCGCACTCTCCCCGTGCACTCTCGCCGCGCACTCTCGCCGCGCTCACTCGCCGCGCACTCTCGCCGCGCACTCTCGCCGCGCACTCTCACCGCGCACTCTCGCCGCGCACTCTCGCCGCGCACTCTCGCCGCGCACTCTCGAAGCGCTCTCTCGCCGCGCACTCTCGCCGCGCACTCTCACCGCGCACTCGCACACTCACAGCGCACTCTCGCCGCGCACTCTCGCTGCACACTCTCACCGCGCACTCGCACTCTCACCGCGCACTCTCGCCGCGCACTCTGGCCGCGCACTCTCGCCGCGCACTCTCCCCGCGCACTCTCCCCGCGCACTCTCGCCGCGCACTCTGGCCGCGCACTCTCGGCGCGCACTCTCGCCGCGCACTCTCGGCGCGCACTCTCTCTCCGCACTCTCACCGCGCACACTCGCTGCGCACTCTCGCCTCGCACTCTCGCCGCGCACTCTCGCTGCGCACTCTCACCGCGCACTCTCACCGCGCACACTCACCACGCACTCTCACCGCGCACTCGCACACTCACCGCGCACTCTCCCCGCGCACTCTACCCGCGCACTCTCGCCGCGCACTCTCCCCGTGCACTCTCGCCGCGCACTCTCGCCGCGCTCACTCGGCGCACACTCCCACCGCGCACTCTCGCAGCGCACTCTCGCCGCGCTCTCTCGCCGCGCACTCTCGCCGCGCACTCTCGCCGCGCACTCTCGCCGCGCACTCTCGCCGCGCACTCTCGCCGCGCACTCTCGCCGCGCACTCTCGCCGCGCACTCGCACTCTCACCGCGCACTCTCGCCGCGCTCTCTCCCCGCGCACTCTCCCCGCGCACTCTCCCCGCGCACTCTCGCCGCGCACTCTCGCCACGCACTCTGGCCGCGCACTCTCGCCACGCTCTCTCGCCACACACCCTCGCCGCACACTCTCGCCGCGCTCTCTCGCCGCGCACTCTCGCCGCGCACTCTCACCGCACACTCTCACCGCGCACTCTCACCGCGCACTCTCGCGCGCACTCTCACCGCGCACTCTCACCGCGCACACTCGCCGCGCACTCTCGGCGCGCACTCTCGCCGCGCACTCTCGCTCCGCACTCTCACCGCGCACACTCGCTGCGCACTCTCGCCTCGCACTCTCGCCGCGCACTCTCGCTGCGCACTCTCACCGCGCACTCTCACCGCGCACACTCACCGCGCACTCTCACCGCGCACTCGCACACTCACCGCGCACTCTCCCCGCGCACTCTACCCGCGCACTCTCGCCGCGCACTCTCCCCGTGCACTCTCGCCGCGCACTCTCGCCGCGCTCACTCGGCGCGCACTCCCACCGCGCACTCTCGCAGCGCACTCTCGCCGCGCTCTCTCGCCGCGCACTCTCGCCGCGCACTCTCACCGCGCACTCTCGCCGCGCACTCTCGCCGCGCACTCTCGCCGCGCACTCTCGCCGCGCACTCTCGCCGCGCACTCGCACTCTCACCGCGCACTCTCGCCGCGCTCTCTCCCCGCGCACTCTCCCCGCGCACTCTCCCCGCGCACTCTCGCCGCGCACTCTCGCCACGCACTCTGGCCGCGCACTCTCGCCACGCTCTCTCGCCACACACCCTCGCCGCGCTCTCTCGCCGCGCACTCTCGCCGCGCACTCTCACCGCACACTCTCACCGCGCACTCTCACCGCGCACTCTCGCGCGCACTCTCACCGCGCACTCTCACCGCGCACACTCGCCGCGCACTCTCGGCGCGCACTCTCGCCGCGCACTCTCGCTCCGCACTCTCACCGCGCACACTGGCTGCGCACTCTCACCGCGCACTCTCGCCGCACACTCTCCCCGCGCACTCTCCCCGCGCACTCTCGCCGCGCACTCTCGCCACGCACTCTGGCCGCGCACTCTCGCCACGCTCTCTCGCCACACACCCTCGCCGCACACTCTCGCCGCGCTCTCTCGCCGCGCACTCTCGCCGCGCACTCTCACCGCACACTCTTGCCGCGCACTCTCGCCGCGCACTCGCACTCTCACCGCGAACTCTCGCCGCGCTCTCTCCCCGCGCACTCTCCCCGCGCACTCTCCCCGCGCACTCTCGCCGCGCACTCTCGCCACGCACTCTGGCCGCGCACTCTCGCCACGCTCTCTCGCCACACACCCTCGCCGCACACTCTCGCCGCGCTCTCTCGCCGCGCACTCTCGCCGCGCACTCTCACCGCACACTCTCACCGCGCACTCTCACCGCGCACTCTCGCGCGCACTCTCACCGCGCACTCTCACCGCGCACACTCGCCGCGCACTCTCGGCGCGCACTCTCGCCGCGCACTCTCGCTCCGCACTCTCACCGCGCACACTGGCTGCGCACTCTCACCGCGCACTCTCGCCGCACACTCTCCCCGCGCACTCTCCCCGCGCACTCTCGCCGCGCACTCTCGCCACGCACTCTGGCCGCGCACTCTCGCCACGCTCTCTCGCCACACACCCTCGCCGCACACTCTCGCCGCGCTCTCTCGCCGCGCACTCTCGCCGCGCACTCTCACCGCACACTCTCACCGCGCACTCTCACCGCGCACTCTCGCGCGCACTCTCACCGCGCACTCTCACCGCGCACACTCGCCGCGCACTCTCGGCGCGCACTCTCGCCGCGCACTCTCGGCGCGCACTCTCGCTCCGCACTCTCACCGCGCACACTGGCTGCGCACTCTCGCCTCGCACTCTCGCCGCGCACTCTCGCTGAGCACTCTCGACGCGCACTCTCACCGCGCACTCTCCCCGTGCACTCTCGCCGCGCACTGTCGCCGCGCACTCCCGCCGCGCACTCTCGCCGCGCACTCTCGCTGCGCTCTCTCGCCGCGCTCTCTCGCCGCGCACTCTCACCGCGCACTCTCGCCGCACACTCTCGCCGCGCACTCTCGCCGCGCACTCTCGCCGCGCACTCGCACTCTCACCGCGCACTCTCGCCGCGCTCTCTCCCCGCGCACTCTCCCCGCGCACTCTCCCCGCGCACTCTCGCCCCGCACTCTCGCCGCGCACTCTGGCCGCGCACTCTCGCCACGCTCTCTCGCCGCGCACTCTCGCCGCGCACTCTCGCCGCGCACTCTCGCCGCGCACTCTCGCCGCGCACTCGCACTCTCACCGCGCACTCTCGCCGCGCTCTCTCCCCGCGCACTCTCCCCGCGCACTCTCCCCGCGCACTCTCGCCGCGCACTCTGGCCGCGCACTCTCGCCACGCTCTCTCGCCGCACACCCTCGCCGCACACTCTCGCCGCGCTCTCTCGCCGCGCACTCTCGCCGCGCACTCTCGCCGCACACTCTCACCGCGCACTCTCACCGCGCACTCTCGCGCGCACTCTCACCGCGCACTCTCACCGCGCACACTCGCCGCGCACTCTCGGCGCGCACTCTCGGCGCGCACTCTCGGCGCGCACTCTCGCTCCGCACTCTCACCGCGCACACTCGCTGCGCACTCTCGCCTCGCACTCTCGCCGCGCACTCTCGCTGCGCACTCTCGCCGCGCACTCTCGCTGCGCACTCTCGCCGCGCACTCTCACCGCGCACACTCACCGCGCACTCTCACCGCGCACTCGCACACTCACCGCGCACTCTCGCGCGCACTCTCACCGCGCACTCTCACCGCGCACTCTCGCCGCGCACTCTCGCCGCGCCCTCTCCCCGCGCACTCTCCCCGCGCACTCTACCCGCGCACTCTCGCCGCGCACTCTCCCCGTGCACTCTCGCCGCGCACTCTGGCCGCGCTCACTCGCCGCGCACTCCCGCCGCGCACTCCCGCCGCGCACTCTCGCCGCGCACTCTCACCGCGCACTCTCGCCGCGCACTCCCGCCGCGCACTCTCGCCTCGCACTCTCGCCGCGCACTCTCACCGCGCACTCGCACACTCACCGCGCACTCTCGCCGCGCACTCTCGCCGCGCACTCTCGCCGCGCTCTCTCGCCGCGCACTCTCGCCGCGCACTCTCACCAGGCACTCTCACCGCGCACTCTCGCCGCGCACTCTCGCCGCGAACGCTCACCATGCACTCTCACCTCGCACTCTCACCGCGCACTCTCGCCGCGCTCTCTCGCCGCGCACTCTCGCTGCGCACTCTCACCGCGCACTCGCACACTCACAGCGCACTCTCGCCGCGCCCTCTCGCCGCGCCCTCTCGCCGCGCCCTCTCACAACGCACTCGCACACTCACAGCGCACTCTCGCCGCGCCCTCTCGCCGCGCCCTCTCGCCGCGCCCTCTCACAACGCACTCTCACCAAGCACTCTCTCAGGCACTCTCACCGCGCACTCTCACCGTGCACTCTCACCACGAACGCTCACCATGCACTCTCACCTCGCACTCTCACCGCGCACTCTCACCGCGCACTCTCACCGCGCACTCTCACCTCGCACTCTCACCGCGCACTCTCACCGCGCACTCTCACTGCGCACTCTCACC
Organism: Scyliorhinus torazame; assembly: GCF_047496885.1. Taxonomy (NCBI): domain Eukaryota; kingdom Metazoa; phylum Chordata; class Chondrichthyes; order Carcharhiniformes; family Scyliorhinidae; genus Scyliorhinus; species Scyliorhinus torazame. Next base: position 26,024,947 of record NC_092713.1, read on the forward strand.
ACGCACTCTCACCGCGCACTCTCACCACGCACTCTCACCACGCACTCTCACCGCGCACTCTCACCACGCACTCTCACCACACACTCTCACCACACACACTCACCACGCACTCTCACCACGCACTCTCACCGTGCACTCTCATCGCGCACTCTCACCTCGGACTCTCTCACCTCGCACTCTCACCGCGCACTCTCGCCGCGCACTCTCGCCGCGCTCTCTCGCCGCGCACTCTCGCGCGCACTCTCACCGCGCACTCTCGCCGCGCACTCTCGCCGCGCCCTCTCCCCGCGCACTCTCCCCGCGCACTCTACCCGCGCACTCTCGCCGCGCACTCTCGCCGCGCACTCTGGCCGCGCTCACTCGCCGCGCACTCCCGCCGCGCACTCTCGCCGCGCACTCTCGCCGCGCACTCTCGCCGCGCACTCTCGCCGCGCACTCTCGCCGCGCACTCTCGCCGCGCACTCCCGCCGCGCACTCTCGCCGCGCACTCTCGCCGCGCACTCTCACCGCGCACTCGCACACTCACCGCGCACTCTCGCCGCGCACTCTCGCCGCGCTCTCTCGCCGCGCACTCTCGCCGCGCACTCTCACCAGGCACTCTCACCGCGCACTCTCGCCGCGCACTCTCGCCGCGAACGCTCACCATGCACTCTCACCTCGCACTCTCACCGCGCACTCTCGCCGCGCTCTCTCGCCGCGCACTCTCGCCGCGCACTCTCACCGCGCACTCGCACACTCACAGCGCACTCTCGCCGCGCCCTCTCGCCGCGCCCTCTCGCCGCGCCCTCTCACAACGCACTCTCACCAAGCACTCTCTCAGGCACTCTCACCGCGCACTCTCACCGTGCACTCTCACCACGAACGCTCACCATGCACTCTCACCTCGCACTCTCACCGCGCACTCTCACCGCGCACTCTCGCCACGCTCTCTCGCCACACACCCTCGCCGCACACTCTCGCCGCGCTCTCTCGCCGCGCACTCTCGCCGCGCACTCTCACCGCACACTCTCACCGCGCACTCTCACCGCGCACTCTCGCGCGCACTCTCACCGCGCACTCTCACCGCGCACACTCGCCGCGCACTCTCGGCGCGCACTCTCGCCGCGCACTCTCGCTCCGCACTCTCACCGCGCACACTGGCTGCGCACTCTCACCGCGCACTCTCGCCGCACACTCTCCCCGCGCACTCTCCCCGCGCACTCTCGCCGCGCACTCTCGCCACGCACTCTGGCCGCGCACTCTCGCCACGCTCTCTCGCCACACACCCTCGCCGCACACTCTCGCCGCGCTCTCTCGCCGCGCACTCTCGCCGCGCACTCTCACCGCACACTCTCACCGCGCACTCTCACCGCGCACTCTCGCGCGCACTCTCACCGCGCACTCTCACCGCGCACTCTCGCCGCGCACTCTCGGCGCGCACTCTCGCTCCGCACTCTCACCGCGCACACTGGCTGCGCACTCTCGCCTCGCACTCTCGCCGCGCACTCTCGCACCGCACTCTCGACGCGCACTCTCACCGCGCACTCTCCCCGTGCACTCTCGCCGCGCACTGTCGCCGCGCACTCCCGCCGCGCACTCTCGCCGCGCACTCTCGCTGCGCTCTCTCGCCGCGCTCTCTCGCCGCGCACTCTCACCGCGCACTCTCGCCGCACACTCTCGCCGCGCACTCTCGCCGCGCACTCTCGCCGCGCACTCGCACTCTCACCGCGCACTCTCGCCGCGCTCTCTCCCCGCGCACTCTCCCCGCGCACTCTCCCCGCGCACTCTCGCCGCGCACTCTCGCCGCGCACTCTGGCCGCGCACTCTCGCCACGCTCTCTCGCCGCGCACTCTCGCCGCGCACTCTCGCCGCGCACTCTCGCCGCGCACTCTCGCCGCGCACTCGCACTCTCACCGCGCACTCTCGCCGCGCTCTCTCCCCGCGCACTCTCCCCGCGCACTCTCCCCGCGCACTCTCGCCGCGCACTCTGGCCGCGCACTCTGGCCGCGCACTCTCGCCACGCTCTCTCGCCGCACACCCTCGCCGCACACTCTCGCCGCGTTCTCTCGCCGCGCACTCTCGCCGCGCACTCTCGCCGCACACTCTCACCGCGCACTCTCACCGCGCACTCTCACGCGCACTCTCACCGCGCACTCTCACCGCGCACACTCGCCGCGCACTCTCGGCGCGCACTCTCGCCGCGCACTCTCGGCGCGCACTCTCGCTCCGCACTCTCACCGCGCACACTCGCTGCGCACTCTCGCCTCGCACTCTCGCCGCGCACTCTCGCTGCGCACTCTCGCCGCGCACTCTCGCTGCGCACTCTCGCCGCGCACTCTCACCGCGCACACTCACCGCGCACTCTCACCGCGCACTCGCACACTCACCGCGCACTCTCGCGCGCACTCTCACCGCGCACTCTCACCGCGCACTCTCGCCGCGCACTCTCGCCGCGCCCTCTCCCCGCGCACTCTCCCCGCGCACTCTACCCGCGCACTCTCGCCGCGCACTCTCCCCGTGCACTCTGGCCGCGCACTCTGGCCGCGCTCACTCGCCGCGCACTCCCGCCGCGCACTCCCGCCGCGCACTCTCGCCGCGCACTCTCACCGCGCACTCTCGCCGCGCACTCCCGCCGCGCACTCTCGCCTCGCACTCTCGCCGCGCACTCTCACCGCGCACTCGCACACTCACCGCGCACTCTCGCCGCGCACTCTCGCCGCGCACTCTCGCCGCGCACTCTCGCCGCGCACTCTCACCAGGCACTCTCACCGCGCACTCTCGCCGCGCACTCTCGCCGCGAACGCTCACCATGCACTCTCACCTCGCACTCTCACCGCGCACTCTCGCCGCGCTCTCTCGCCGCGCACTCTCGCTGCGCACTCTCACCGCGCACTCGCACACTCACAGCGCACTCTCGCCGCGCCCTCTCGCCGCGCCCTCTCGCCGCGCCCTCTCACAACGCACTCGCACACTCACAGCGCACTCTCGCCGCGCCCTCTCGCCGCGCCCTCTCGCCGCGCCCTCTCACAACGCACTCTCACCAAGCACTCTCTCAGGCACTCTCACCGCGCACTCTCACCGTGCACTCTCACCACGAACGCTCACCATGCACTCTCACCTCGCACTCTCACCGCGCACTCTCACCGCGCACTCTCACCGCGCACTCTCACCTCGCACTCTCACCGCGCACTCTCACCGCGCACTCTCACTGCGCACTCTCACCACGCACTCTCACCGCGCACTCTCACCACGCACTCTCACCACGCACTCTCACCGCGCACTCTCACCACGCACTCTCACCACACACTCTCACCACACACACTCACCACGCACTCTCACCACGCACTCTCACCGTGCACTCTCATCGCGCACTCTCACCTCGGACTCTCTCACCTCGCACTCTCACCGCGCACTCTCGCCGCGCACTCTCGCCGCGCTCTCTCGCCGCGCACTCTCGCGCGCACTCTCACCGCGCACTCTCGCCGCGCACTCTCGCCGCGCCCTCTCCCCGCGCACTCTCCCCGCGCACTCTACCCGCGCACTCTCGCCGCGCACTCTCGCCGCGCACTCTGGCCGCGCTCACTCGCCGCGCACTCCCGCCGCGCACTCTCGCCGCGCACTCTCGCCGCGCACTCTCGCCGCGCACTCTCGCCGCGCACTCTCGCCGCGCACTCTCGCCGCGCACTCCCGCCGCGCACTCTCGCCGCGCACTCTCGCCGCGTACTCTCACCGCGCACTCGCACACTCACCGCGCACTCTCGCCGCGCACTCTCGCCGCGCACTCTCGCCGCGCTCTCTCGCCGCGCACTCTCGCCGCGCACTCTCACCAGGCACTCTCACCGCGCACTCTCGCCGCGCACTCTCGCCGCGAACGCTCACCATGCACTCTCACCTCGCACTCTCACCGCGCACTCTCGCCGCGCTCTCTCGCCGCGCACTCTCGCCGCGCACTCTCACCGCGCACTCGCACACTCACAGCGCACTCTCGCCGCGCCCTCTCGCCGCGCCCTCTCGCCGCGCCCTCTCACAACGCACTCTCACCAAGCACTCTCTCAGGCACTCTCACCGCGCACTCTCACCGTGCACTCTCACCACGAACGCTCACCATGCACTCTCACCTCGCACTCTCACCGCGCACTCTCACCGCGCACTCTCACCGCGCACTCTCACCTCGCACTCTCACTGCGCACTCTCACCACGCACTCTCACCGCGCACTCTCACCACGCACTCTCACCACGCACTCTCACCGCGCACTCTCACCACGCACTCTCACCACACACTCTCACCACACACACTCACCACGCACTCTCACCACGCACTCTCACCGCGCACTCTCACCGCGCACTCTCACCACGCACTCTCACCGTGCACTCTCATCGCGCACTCTCACCTCGGACTCTCTCACCTCGCACTCTCACCGCGCCCTCTCACCGCGCACTCTCGCCGCGCACTCTCGCCGCGCACTCTCGCCGCGCACTCACGCCGCGCACTCTCGCCGCGCACTCTCGCCGCGCACTCTCGCCGCGCACTCTCGCCGCGCACTCTCGCCGCGCACTCTCGCCGCGCACTCTCCCCGCGCATTCTCGCCGCGCACTCTCGCCGCGCACTCTCGCCGCGCGCGCTCTCTCACCGCGCACTCTCACCGCGCACTCTCACCGCGCATTCTCGCCGCGCACTCTCGCCGCGCCCTCTCGCCGCGCCCTCTCGCCGCGCACTCTCGCCGCGCCCTCTCGCCGCGCACTCTCCCGCGCACTCTCACCGCGCACTCTCACCGCGCACTCTCACCGCGCACTCTCACCGTGCACTCTCACCGCGCACTCTCACCGTGCACTCTCACCGCGCACTCTCACCGCGCACTCTCACCTCGCACTCTCCCCGCGCCCTCTCGCCGCGCACTTTCCCCGCGCACTCTCCCCGCGCACTCTCCCCGCGCACTCTCGCCGCGCACTCTCGCCGCGCACTCTCCCCGCGCACTCTCGCCGCGCACTCTCGGCGCGCACTCTCGCCGCGCACTCTCGCCGCGCACTCTCGCCACGCTCTCTCGCCGCCACTCTCGCCGCGCACTCTCACCGCGCACTCTCGCCGCGCACTCTCGCCGCGCACTCTCGCCGCGCACTCTCGCCGCGCACTCTCGCTGCGCACTCTCGCCGCGCACTCTCACCGCGCACACTCACCGCGCACTCTCACCGCGCACTCGCACACTCACCGCGCACTCTCGCCGGCACTCTCGCCGCGCACTCTCGCCGCGTACTCTCGCCGCGCACTCTCGCCGCGCACTCTCGCCGCGCACTCTCGCCGCGCCCTCTTGCCGCGCACTCTCGCCGTGCACTCTCCCCGCGCACTCTCCCCGCGCACTCTCCCCGCGCACTCTCCCCTCGCACTCTCCCCGCGCCCTCTCGCTGCGCACTCTCGCCGCGCACTCTCGCCGCGCACTCTCGCCGCGCTCTCTCGCCGCGCACTCTCGCCGCGCACTCTCACCGCGCACTCTCGCCGCGCACTCTCGCCGCGCACTCTCGCCGCGCACTCTCGCCGCGCACTCTCGCCGCGCACTCTCGCCGCGCCCTCTCCCCGCGCCCTCTCCCCGCGCACTCTACCCGCGCACTCTCGCCGCGCACTCTCCCCGTGCACTCTCGCCGCGCACTCTGGCCGCGCTCACTTGCCGCGCACTCCCGCCGCGCACTCTCGCCGCGCACTCTCGCCGCGCACTCTCGCCGCGCACTCTCACCGCGCACTCTCGCCGCGCACTCTCGCCGCGCACTCTCGCCGCGCTCTCTCGCCGCGCACTCTCGCCGCGCACTCTCACCGCGCACTCGCACACTCACAGCGCACTCTCGCCGCGCACTCTCGCCGCGCCCTCTCGCCGCGCCCTCTCACAACGCACTCTCACCAAGCACTCTCACCAGGCACTCTCACCGCGCACTCTCACCGTGCACTCTCACCACGAACGCTCACCATGCACTCTCACCTCGCACTCTCACCGCGCACTCTCGCCGCGCTCTCTCGCCGCGCACTCTCGCCGCGCACTCTCACCGCGCACTCGCACACTCACAGCGCACTCTCGCCGCGCACTCTCGCCGCGCCCTCTCGCCGCGCCCTCTCACAACGCACTCTCACCAAGCACTCTCACCAGGCACTCTCACCGCGCACTCTCACCGTGCACTCTCACCACGAACGCTCACCATGCACTCGCACCTCGCACTCTCACCGCGCACTCTCACCGCGCACTCTCACCGCGCACTCTCACCGCGCACTCTCACCGCGCACTCTCACCTCGCACTCTCACCGCGCACTCTCACCGCGCACTCTCACTGCGCACTCTCACCACGCACTCTCACCGCGCACTCTCACCACGCACTCTCACCACGCACTCTCACCGCGCACTCTCACCACGCACTCTCACCACACACTCTCACCACACACACTCACCACGCACTCTCACCACGCACTCTCACCGCGCACACTCACCGCGCACTCTCACCACGCACTCTCACCGTGCACTCTCATCGCGCACTCTCACCTCGGACTCTCTCACCTCGCACTCTCACCGCGCCCTCTCACCGCGCACTCTCGCCGCGCACTCTCGCCGCGCACTCTCGCCGCGCTCTCTCGCCGCGCACTCTCGCCGCGCACTCACGCCGCGCACTCTCGCCGCGCACTCTCGCCGCGCACTCTCGCCGCGCACTCTCGCCGCGCACTCTCGCCGCGCACTCTCGCCGCGCACTCTCCCCGCGCATTCTCGCCGCGCACTCTCGCCGCGCGCGCTCTCTCACCGCGCACTCTCACCGCGCATTCTCGCCGCGCACTCTCGCCGCGCCCTCTCGCCGCGCCCTCTCGCCGCGCACTCTCGCCGCGCCCTCTCGCCGCGCACTCTCCCGCGCACTCTCACCGCGCACTCTCACCGCGCACTCTCGGCGCGCACTCTCGCCGCGCACTCTCCCCACGCACTCTCGCCGCGCACTCTCGGCGCGCACTCTCGCCGCGCACTCTCGCCGCGCACTCTCGCCACGCTCTCTCGCCGCCACTCTCGCCGCGCACTCTCACCGCGCACTCTCGCCGCGCACTCTCGCCGCGCACTCTCGCCGCGCACTCTCGCCGCGCACTCTCGCCGCGCACACTCACCGCGCACTCTCACCGCGCACTCGCACACTCACCGCGCACTCTCGCCGCGCACTCTCGCCGCGCACTCTCGCCGCGCCCTCTCGCCGCGCCCTCTCGCCGCGCACTCTCCCCGCGCACTCTCCCCGTGCACTGTCCCCGCGCACTCTCGCCGCGCACTCTCGCCGCGCACTCTCGCCGCGCTCTCTTGCCGCCACTCTCGCCGCGCACTCTCACCGCACACTCTCGCCGCGCACTGTCGCCGCGCACTCTCGCCCGCACTCTCGCCGCGCACTCTCGCCGCGCACTCTCGCCGCGCACTCTCACCGCGCACACTCACCGCGCACTCTCACCGCGCACTCGCACACTCACCGCGCACTCTCGCCGCGCACTCTCGCCGCGCACTCGCACACTCACCGCGCACTCTCGCCGCGCACTCTCGCCGCGCACTCTCGCCGCGCACTCTCGCCACGCACTCTCACTGCACACTGTCACCGCGCACTCTCACCGCGCACTCACACTGCGCACTCTCACCACGCACTCTAACCACGAACTCTCACCGCGCACTCTCACCACGCACTCTCACCACGAACTCTCACCTCACTCTGTCACCCTGCACTCTCATCCCCCACTCTCACCCCGCACTCTCACCGCGCACTCTCACCTCGCACTCTCACCGTGCACTCTCACCACGCACTCTCACCACGCACTCTCACCTCGCACTCTCACCGCGCACTCTCACCGCGCACTCTCACCGCGCACTCTCACCGCGCACTCTCACCACGCACTCTCACCACGCACTCTCACCGTGCACTCTCACCACGCACTCTCACCTCGCACTCTCACCGCGCACTCTCACCGCGCACTCTCACCGCGTACTCACACCGCACACTCTCACCACGCACTCTCACCTCGCAATCTCACCGCGCACTCTCACCGCGCACTCTGACCACGAACTCTCACCACGCACTCTCACCGCGCACTCTCACCACGCACTCTCACCTCGCACTCTCACCGCGCACTCTCACCACGCACTCTCACCACGCACTCTCACCGCGCACTCTCACCGCGCACTCTCACCGCGCACTCTCACCTCGCACTCTCACCGCGCCCTCTCACCGCGCCCTCTCACGGCGCCCTCACACCGCGCACTCTCACCGCGCACTGTCGCCGCGCACTCTCACCGCGCACTCTCACCACGCACTCTCACCGCGCACTCTCACCTCGCACTCTCACCGCGCACTCTCACCGCGCACTCTCACCGCGCACTCTCACCCCGCACTGTCGCCGCGCACTCTCGCCGTGCACTCTCACCTTTCACTCTCACCACACACTCTCCCCGTGCACTCTCACCTTGCACTCTCATCGCGCACTCTCACCGCGTACTCTCACCATGCACTCTCATCGCGCACTCTCACCGCGTACTCTCACCATGCACTCTCGCCGCGCACTCTCGCCTCGCACTCTCGCCGCGCACTCGCACTCTCACCGCGCACTCTCACCGCGCACTCTCCCCGCGCACTCTCACCACGCATTCTCACCGCGCACTCACACCGCGCACTCTCACCACGCACTCTCACCGCGCACTCTCACCACGAACTCTCACCACGCACTCTCACCACGCACTCTCACCGCGCACTCTCACCGCGCACTCTCACCGCGCACTCTCACCACGCACTCTCACCCCGCACTCTCACCACACACTCTCACGCGCACTCTCACCCCGCACTCTCACCCCGCACTCTCAACACGCACTCTCACCGCGTACTCTCACCGCGCACTCTCACCATGCACTCTCACCACGCACTCTCACCGTGCACTCTCAACATGCAATTTCACCGCGCACTCTCACCATGCACTCTCACCGCGCACTCTCACCGTGCACTCTCACCATGCACTCTCACCACGCACTCTCACCGCGTACTCTCACCGTGCACTCTCACCACTCACTCTCACCACACACTCTCACCCGCACTCTCGCCGCGCACTCTCGGCCCCCCCTTTGACGCGCACTCTCACCGCGCACTCTCACCGCGCACTCTCACCACGCACTCTCACCACGCACTCTCATCGTGCACTCTCACCACGAACTCTCACCGCGCACTCTCGCCTCGCACTCTCGCCGCGCACTCTCGCCGCACACTCTCGCCGCGCACTCTCGCCGCGCGCTCTCGTCGCGCGCTCTCGCCGCGCTCTCTCGCCGCGCACTCTCACCGCGCACTCTCACCGCGCATTCTCACCGCGCACTCTCGCCGCGCACTCTCACCGCGCACTCTCGCCACACACTCTCGCCGCGCACTCTCGCCGCGCACTCTCGCCGCGCTCTCTCGCCGCGCACTCTCGCCGCGCACTCTCGCCGCGCACTCTCGCCGCGCACTCTCACCGCGCACACTCGCCGCGCACTCTCGGCGCGCACTCTCGCCGCGCACTCTCGGCGCACACTCTCGCCCCGCACTCTCACCGCGCACACTCGCTGCGCACGCTCGCCTCGCACTCTCGCCGCGCACTCTCGCCGCGCACTCTCGCCGCGCACTCTCACCGCGCACACTCACCGCGCACTTTCGCCGCGCACTCGCACTCTCACCGCGCACTCTCACCGCGCACTCTCGCTGCGCACTCTCACCGCGCACTCGCACTCTCACCGCGCACTCTCACCGCGCACTCTCCCCGCGCACTCTCGCCGCGCACTCTCGCCGCGCACTCTCGCCACGCTCTCTCGCCGCACACTCTCACCGCGAACTCCTACCACACACTCACACCACGCTCTCACCACGCTCTCTCACCACGCACTCTCACCAAGCACTCTCACCGCTCACTCTTGCCACGCACTCTCACCATCTCACCATTCCCTCTCACCACGCACACTGACCGTGCACTCTCACCGCGCACCCTCGCCACACACACTCACGGCGCACTCTCGCCACACATTCTCACGGCGCACTCTCACCACACACGCTCGCCACACTCTCTCACCGTGCACTCTCACAACGCACTCTCACCGCGCACTCTCACCACGCACTCTCGCCACGAACACTCACCACGCACTCTCACCGTGCACTCTCACCACGCACTCTCACCATGAACTCTCACCGCGCACTCTCACAACGCACTCTCACCAAGCACTCTCACCGCGCACTCTCGCCGCGCACTCTCGCCGCGCACTCTCGCCGCGCACTCTCGCCGCGCTCTCTCGCCGCGCACTCTCGCCGCGCACTCTCGCCGCGCACTCTCGCCGCGCACTCTCGCCGCGCACTCTCGCCGCGCACTCTCGCCGCGCACTCTCGCCGCGCGCTCTTGCCGCGCACACTCACCGCGCACTCTCACCGCGCACTCGCACACTCACCGCGCACTCTCGACGCACACTCTCGCCGCATACTCTCGCCGCGCCCTCTCGCCGCGCCCTCTCGCCGCGCCCTCTTGCCGCGCACTCTCGCCGCGCACTCTCGCCGCGCACTCTCGCCGCGCACTCTCCCGGCGCACTCTCGCCGCGCACTCTCGCCGCGCGCGCTCTCTCACCGCGCACTCTCACCGCGCATTCTCACCGTGCACTCTCGCCGCGCCCTCTCGCCGCGCCCTCTCGCCGCTCCCTCTCGCCGCGCACTCTCGCCGCGCCCTCTCGCCGCGCACTCTCCCCGCGCACTCTCGCTGCGCACTCTCACCGCGCACTCTCACCGTGCACTCTCACCGCGCACTCTCACCGTGCACTCTCACCGCGCACTCTCACCGCGCACTCTCACCACGAACTCTCACCTCACACTGTCACCCTGCACTCTCATCCCCCACTCTCACACCGCACTCTCACCGCGCACTCTCACCGTGCACTCTCACCACGAACTCTCACCACGCACTCTCACCACGCACTCTCACCGCGCACTCTCACCGCGCAATCTCACCGCGCACTCTCACCGCGCACTCTCACCGCGCACTCTCACCACGCACTCTCACCGCGCACTCTCACCGCGCACTCTCACCGTGCACTCTCACCTCGCACTCTCACCGCGCACTCTCACCGCGCACTCTCACCGCGTACTCACACCGCACACTCTCACCACGCACTCTCACCACGCACTCTCACCTCGCACTCTCACCGCGCACTCTGACCACAAACTCTCACCACGCACTCTCACCGCGCACTCTCACCACGCACTCTCACCTCGCACTCCCACCGCGCACTCTCACCACGCACTCTCACCGCGCACTCTCACCACGCACTCTCACCTCGCACTCTCACCGCGCATTCTCACCGCGCACAATCGCCGCGCCCTCTCGCCGCGCCCTCTCGCCGCGTCCTCTCGCCGCGCCCTCTCGCCGCGCACTCTCGCCGCGCCCTCTCGCCGCGCACTCTCCCCGCGCACTCTCACCGCGCACTCTCACCGCGCACTCTCACCGTGCACTCTCACCGCGCACTCGCACACTCACCGCGCACTCTCGCCGCGCACTCTCGCCGCGTACTCTCGCCGCGCCCTCTCGCCGCGCCCTCTCGCCGCCCCCTCTCGCCGCGCACTCTCCCCGCGCACTCTCGCTGCGCACTCTCACCGCGCACTCTCGCCGCGCACTCTCACCGCGCACACTCACCGCGCACTCTCACCGCGCACTCGCACACTCACCGCGCCCTCTCGCCGCGCCCTCTCGCCGCGCCCTCTCGCCGCGCCCTCTCGCCGCGCCCTCTCGCCACGCCCTCTCGCCGCGCCCTCTCCCCGCGCCCTCTCGCCGCGCCCTCTCGCAGCGCACTCTCGCCACGCACTCTCAACGCGCACTCTCACCGCGCACTCTCACCACGCACTCTCACCGCGCACTCTCACCTCGCACTCTCACCTCGCACTCTCACCGCGCACTCTCGCCGCGCACTCTCGCCGCGCACTCTCCCCGCGCACTCTCGCCACGCACTCTCCCCGTGTACTCTCCCCGCGCACTCTCCCCGCGCACTCTCGCCGCGCACTCTCGCCGCGCACTCTCGCCGCGCTCTCTCGCCGCGCTCTCTCGCCGCACACTCTCGCCGCGCACTCTCGCCGCGCACTCTCGCCGCGCACTCTCGCCGCGCTCTCTCGCCGCGCACTCTCGCCGCGCACACTCGCCGCGCACACTCACCGCGCACTCTCACCGCGCCCTCTCGCCGCGCCCTCTCGCCGCGCCCTCTCGCCGCGCCCTCTCGCCGCGCCCTCTCGCCGCGCCCTCTCCCCGCGCACTCTCCCCGCGCACTCTCCCCGCGCACTCTCCCCGCGCACTCTCGCCGCGCACTCTCGCCGCGCACTCTCGCCGCGCGCGCTCTCTCACCGCGCACTCTCACCGCGCATTCTCACCGCGCACAATCGCCGCGCCCTCTCGCCGCGCACTCTCGCCGCGCACTCTCACCGCGCACACTCACCGCGCACTCTCACCGCGCACTCGCACACTCACCGCGCACTCTCGCCGCGCCCTCTCGCCGCGCCCTCTCGCCGCGCCCTCTCGCCGCGCCCTCTCGCCGCGCCCTCTCCCCGCGCCCTCTCGCCGCGCCCTCTCGCAGCGCACTCTCGCCGCGCACTCTCGCCGCGCACTCTCGCCGCGCACTCTCGCCGCGCACTCTCGCCGCGCACTCTCACCGCGCACTCTCCCCGCGCACTCTCCCCGCGCACTCTCGCCGCGCACTCTCGCCGCGCACTCTCGCCGCGCGCGCTCTCTCACCGCGCACTCTCGCCGCGCATTCTCGCCGCGCCCTCTCGCCGCCCCCTCTCGCCGCGCCCTCTCACCACGCCCTCTCGCCGCGCACTCTCGCCGCGCCCTCTCGCCGCGCACTCTCCCCGCGCACTCTCGCTGCGCACTCTCACCGCGCACTCTCACCGTGCACTCTCACCGCGCACTATCACCGTGCACTCTCACCGCGCACTCTCACTGCACACTGTCACTGCACACTGTCACCACGCACTCTCAATGCGCATTCTCACCGCGCACTCTCACCGCGCACTCTCACAACGCACTCTCACCGCGCACTCTCACCACGCACTCTCACCACGAACACTCACCACGCACTCTCACCGTGCACTCTCACCGTGCACTCTCACCGCGCACACTCACCGTGCACTCTCACCGCGCACTCTCACCGTGCACTCTCACCGCACACTCTCACCACGCACTCTCACCGCGCACTCTCACTGCACACTGTCACCACGCACTCTCACCGCGCACTCACACTGCGCACTCTCACCACGCACTCTAACCACGAACTCTCACCGCGCACTCTCACCACGCACTCTCACCACGAACTCTCACCTCACACTGTCACCCTGCACGCTCATCCCCCACTCTCACACCGCACTCTCACCGCGCACTCTCACCGTGCACTCTCACCACGAACTCTCACCACGCACTCTCACCACGCACTCTCACCTCGCACTCTCACCGCGCACTCTCACCGCGCACTCTCACCTCGCACTCTCACCGCGCACTCTCACCGCGCACTCTCACCGTGTACTCACACCGCACACTCTCACCACGCACTCTCACCACGCACTCTCACCTCGCACTCTCACCGCGCACTCTCACCGCGCACTCTCACCACGCACTCTCACCGCGCACTCTCACCACGCACTCTCACCTCGCACTCCCACCGCGCACTCTCACCACGCACTCTCACCACGAACTCTCACCTCACACTGTCACCCTGCACGCTCATCCCCCACTCTCACACCGCACTCTCGCCGCGTACTCTCGCCGCCCCCTCTCGCCGCGCCCTCTCGCCGCGCCCTCTCGCCGCCCCCTCTCGCCGCGCCCTCTCACCACGCCCTCTCGCCGCGCCCTCTCGCCGCGCACTCTCCCCGCGCACTCTCGCTGCGCACTCTCACCGCGCACTCTCGCCGCGCACTCTCACCGCGCACACTCACCGCGCACTCTCACCGCGCACTCGCACACTCACCGCGCACTCTCGCCGCGCCCTCTCGCCGCGCCCTCTCGCCGCGCCCTCTCGCCGCGCCCTCTCGCCGCGCCCTCTCCCCGCGCCCTCTCGCCGCGCCCTCTCGCAGCGCACTCTCGCCGCGCACTCTCGCCGCGCACTCTCCCCGCGCACTCTCCCCGCGCACTCTCCCCGCGCACTCTCGCCGCGCACTCTCGCCGCGCACTCTCGCCGCGCGCGCTCTCTCACCGCGCACTCTCACCGCGCATTCTCGCCGCGCCCTCTCGCCGCCCCCTCTCGCCGCGCCCTCTCACCACGCCCTCTCGCCGCGCACTCTCGCCGCGCCCTCTCGCCGCGCACTCTCCCCGCGCACTCTCGCTGCGCACTCTCACCGCGCACTCTCACCGTGCACTCTCACCGCGCACTCTCACCACGCACTCTCAATGCGCATTCTCACCGCGCCCTCTCACCGCGCACTCTCACAACGCACTCTCACCGCGCACTCTCACCACGCACTCTCACCACGAACACTCACCACGCACTCTCACCGTGCACTCTCACCGTGCACTCTCACCGCGCACACTCACCGTGCACTCTCACCGCGCACTCTCACCGTGCACTCTCACCGCACACTCTCACCACGCACTCTCACCGCGCACCCTCACTGCACACTGTCACCACGCACTCTCACCGTGCACTCTCACCGCGCACACTCACCGTGCACTCTCACCGCGCACTCTCACCGTGCACTCTCACCGCACACTCTCACCACGCACTCTCACCGCGCACTCTCACTGCACACTGTCACCACGCACTCTCACCGCGCACTCACACTGCGCACTCTCACCACGCACTCTAACCACGAACTCTCACCGCGCACTCTCACCACGCACTCTCACCACGAACTCTCACCTCACACTGTCACCCTGCACGCTCATCCCCCACTCTCACACCGCACTCTCACCGCGCACTCTCACCGTGCACTCTCACCACGAACTCTCACCACGCACTCTCACCACGCACTCTCACCTCGCACTCTCACCGCGCACTCTCACCGCGCACTCTCACCGCGCACTCTCACCGCGCACTCTCACCGCGCACTCTCACCACGCACTCTCACCGCGCACTCTCACCGCGCACTCTCACCGCGCACTCTCACCTCGCACTCTCACCGCGCACTCTCACCGCTCACTCTCACCGCGTACTCACACCGCACACTCTCACCACGCACTCTCACCACGCACTCTCACCTCGCACTCTCACCGCGCACTCTGACCACAAACTCTCACCACGCACTCTCACCGCGCACTCTCACCACGCACTCTCACCTCGCACTCCCACCGCGCACTCTCACCACGCACTCTCACCACGCACTCTCACCGCGCACTCTCACCGCGCACTCTCACCACGCACTCTCACCGCGCACTCTCACCTCGCACTCTCACCGCGCCCTCTCACCTCGCACTCTCGCCGCGCACTCTCGCCGCGCACACTCCCCGCGCACTCTCGCCACGCACTCTCCCCGTGTACTCTCCCCGCGCACTCTCCCCGCGCACTCTCGCCGCGCACTCCCGCCGCGCACTCTCGCCGCGCTCTCTCGCCGCGCTCTCTCGCCGCGCACTCTCGCCGCGCACTCTCGCCGCGCACTCTCGCCGCGCTCTCTCGCCGCGCACTCTCGCCGCGCACTCTCGCCGCGCACTCTCGCCGCGCACTCTCGCCGCGCGCTCTCACCGCGCAAACTCACCGCGCACTCTCACTGCGCACTCGCACACTCGCCGCGCCCTCTCGCCGCGCCCTCTCGCCGCGCCCTCTCGCCGCGCCCTCTCGCCGCGCCCTCTCGCAGCGCACTGTCGCCGCGCACTCTCGCCGCGCACTCTCCCCGCGCACTCTCCCCGCGCACTCTCCCCGCGCACTCTCGCCGCGCACTCTCGCTGCGCACTCTCGCCGCGCGCGCTCTCTCACCGCGCACTCTCACCGCGCATTCTCACCGCGCACAATCGCTGCGCCCTCTCGCTGCGCCCTCTCGCCGCGCCCTCTCGCCGCGCCCTCTCGCCGCGCCCTCTCGCCGCGCACTCTCCCCGCGCACTCTCACCGCGCACTCTCACCGTGCACTCTCACCGCGCACTCGCACACTCACCGCGCACTCTCGCCGCGCACTCTCGCCGCGCTCTCTCGCCGCGCTCTCTCGCCGCACACTCTCGCCGCGCACTCTCGCCGCGCACTCTCGCCGCGCTCTCTCGCCGCGCACTCTCGCCGCGCACTCTCGCCGCGCACACTCACCGCGCACTCTCACCGCGCACTGGCACACTCACCGCGCCCTCTCGCCGCGCCCTCTCGCCGCGCCCTCTCGCCGCGCCCTCTCGCCGCGCCCTCTCGCCGCGCCCTCTCCCCGCGCACTCTCCCCGCGCACTCTCCCCGCGCACTCTCCCCGCGCACTCTCGCCGCGCACTCTCGCCGCGCACTCTCGCCGCGCGCGCTCTCTCACCGCGCACTCTCACCGCGCATTCTCACCGCGCACAATCGCCGCGCCCTCTCGCCGCGCCCTCTCGCCGCGCCCTCTCGCCGCGCACTCTCCCCGCGCACTCTCGCTGCGCACTCTCACCGCGCACTCTCGCCGCGCACTCTCACCGCGCACACTCACCGCGCACTCTCACCGCGCACTCGCACACTCACCGCGCACTCTCGCCGCGCCCTCTCGCCGCGCCCTCTCGCCGCGCCCTCTCGCCGCGCCCTCTCGCCGCGCCCTCTCGCCGCGCCCTCTCCCCGCGCCCTCTCGCCGCGCCCTCTCGCAGCGCACTCTCGCCGCGCACTCTCGCCGCGCACTCTCGCCGCGCACTCTCGCCGCGCACTCTCGCCGCGCACTCTCACCGCGCACTCTCCCCGCGCACTCTCCCCGCGCACTCTCGCCGCGCACTCTCGCCGCGCACTCTCGCCGCGCGCGCTCTCTCACCGCGCACTCTCGTCGCGCATTCTCGCCGCGCCCTCTCGCCGCCCCCTCTCGCCGCGCCCTCTCACCACGCCCTCTCGCCGCGCACTCTCGCCGCGCCCCTCTCGCCGCGCACTCTCCCCGCGCACTCTCGCTGCGCACTCTCACCGCGCACTCTCACCGTGCACTCTCACCGCGCACTATCACCGTGCACTCTCACCGCGCACTATCACTGCACACTGTCACTGCACACTGTCACCACGCACTCTCAATGCGCATTCTCACCGCGCACTCTCACCGCGCACTCTCACAACGCACTCTCACCGCGCACTCTCACCACGCACTCTCACCACGAACACTCACCACGCACTCTCACCGTGCACTCTCACCGTGCACTCTCACCGCGCACACTCACCGTGCACTCTCACCGCGCACTCTCACCGTGCACTCTCACCGCACACTCTCACCACGCACTCTCACCGCGCACTCTCACTGCACACTGTCACCACGCACTCTCACCGCGCACTCACACTGCGCACTCTCACCACGCACTCTAACCACGAACTCTCACCGCGCACTCTCACCACGCACTCTCACCACGAACTCTCACCTCACACTGTCACCCTGCACGCTCATCCCCCACTCTCACACCGCACTCTCACCGCGCACTCTCACCGTGCACTCTCACCACGAACTCTCACCACGCACTCTCACCACGCACTCTCACCTCGCACTCTCACCGCGCACTCTCACCGCGCACTCTCACCTCGCACTCTCACCGCGCACTCTCACCGCGCACTCTCACCGCGTACTCACACCGCACACTCTCACCACGCACTCTCACCACGCACTCTCACCTCGCACTCTCACCGCGCACTCTCACCGCGCACTCTCACCACGCACTCTCACCGCGCACTCTCACCACGCACTCTCACCTCGCACTCCCACCGCGCACTCTCACCACGCACTCTCACCACGAACTCTCACCTCACACTGTCACCCTGCACGCTCATCCCCCACTCTCACACCGCACTCTCGCCGCGTACTCTCGCCGCCCCCTCTCGCCGCGCCCTCTCGCCGCGCCCTCTCGCCGCCCCCTCTCGCCGCGCCCTCTCACCACGCCCTCTCGCCGCGCACTCTCGCCGCGCACTCTCCCCGCGCACTCTCACCGCGCACTCTCGCCGCGCACTCTCACCGCGCACACTCACCGCGCACTCTCACCGCGCACTCTCGCACACTCACCGCGCACTCTCGCCGCGCCCTCTCGCCGCGCCCTCTCGCCGTGCCCTCTCGCCGCGCCCTCTCGCCGCGCCCTCTCCCCGCGCCCTCTCGCCGCGCCCTCTCGCAGCGCACTCTCGCCGCGCACTCTCGCCGCGCACTCTCCCCGCGCACTCTCCCCGCGCACTCTCCCCGCGCACTCTCGCCGCGCACTCTCGCCGCGCACTCTCGCCGCGCGCGCTCTCTCACCGCGCACTCTCACCGCGCATTCTCGCCGCGCCCTCTCGCCGCCCCCTCTCGCCGCGCCCTCTCACCACGCCCTCTCGCCGCGCACTCTCGCCGCGCCCTCTCGCCGCGCACTCTCCCCGCGCACTCTCGCTGCGCACTCTCACCGCGCACTCTCACCGTGCACTCTCACCGCGCACTCTCACCACGCACTCTCAATGCGCATTCTCACCGCGCCCTCTCACCGCGCACTCTCACAACGCACTCTCACCGCGCACTCTCACCACGCACTCTCACCACGAACACTCACCACGCACTCTCACCGTGCACTCTCACCGTGCACTCTCACCGCGCACACTCACCGTGCACTCTCACCGCGCACTCTCACCGTGCACTCTCACCGCACACTCTCACCACGCACTCTCACCGCGCACCCTCACTGCACACTGTCACCACGCATTCTCACCGTGCACTCTCACCGCGCACACTCACCGTGCACTCTCACCGCGCACTCTCACCGTGCACTCTCACCGCACACTCTCACCACGCACTCTCACCGCGCACTCTCACTGCACACTGTCACCACGCACTCTCACCGCGCACTCACACTGCGCACTCTCACCACGCACTCTAACCACGAACTCTCACCGCGCACTCTCACCACGCACTCTCACCACGAACTCTCACCTCACACTGTCACCCTGCACGCTCATCCCCCACTCTCACACCGCACTCTCACCGCGCACTCTCACCGTGCACTCTCACCACGAACTCTCACCACGCACTCTCACCACGCACTCTCACCTCGCACTCTCACCGCGCACTCTCACCGCGCACTCTCACCGCGCACGCTCACCGCGCACTCTCACCGCGCACTCTCACCACGCACTCTCACCGCGCACTCTCACCGCGCACTCTCACCGCGCACTCTCACCGCGCACTCTCACCGCGCACTCTCACCGCGCACTCTCACCGCTCACTCTCACCGCGTACTCACACCGCACACTCTCACCACGCACTCTCACCACGCACTCTCACCTCGCACTCTCACCGCGCACTCTGACCACAAACTCTCACCACGCACTCTCACCGCGCACTCTCACCACGCACTCTCACCTCGCACTCCCACCGCGCACTCTCACCACGCACTCTCACCACGCACTCTCACCGCGCACTCTCACCGCGCACTCTCACCACGCACTCTCACCGCGCACTCTCACCACGCACTCTCACCGCGCCCTCTCACCTCGCACTCTCGCCGCGCACTCTCGCCGCGCACACTCCCCGCGCACTCTCGCCACGCACTCTCCCCGTGTACTCTCCCCGCGCACTCTCCCCGCGCACTCTCGCCGCGCACTCCCGCCGCGCACTCTCGCCGCGCTCTCTCGCCGCGCTCTCTCGCCGCGCACTCTCGCCGCGCACTCTCGCCGCGCACTCTCGCCGCGCTCTCTCGCCGCGCACTCTCGCCGCGCACTCTCGCCGCGCACTCTCGCCGCGCACTCTCGCCGCGCGCTCTCACCGCGCAAACTCACCGCGCACTCTCACTGCGCACTCGCACACTCGCCGCGCCCTCTCGCCGCGCCCTCTCGCCGCGCCCTCTCGCCGCGCCCTCTCGCCGCGCCCTCTCGCAGCGCACTGTCGCCGCGCACTCTCGCCGCGCACTCTCCCCGCGCACTCTCCCCGCGCACTCTCCCCGCGCACTCTCGCCGCGCACTCTCGCTGCGCACTCTCGCCGCGCGCGCTCTCTCACCGCGCACTCTCACCGCGCATTCTCACCGCGCACAATCGCTGCGCCCTCTCGCTGCGCCCTCTCGCCGCGCCCTCTCGCCGCGCCCTCTCGCCGCGCCCTCTCGCCGCGCACTCTCCCCGCGCACTCTCACCGCGCACTCTCACCGTGCACTCTCACCGCGCACTCGCACACTCACCGCGCACTCTCGCCGCGCACTCTCGCCGCGTACTCTCGCCGCGCACTCTCGCCGCCCCCTCTCGCCGCGCCCTCTCGCCGCGCCCTCTCGCCGCCCCCTCTCGCCGCGCCCTCTCACCACGCCCTCTCGCCGCGCCCTCTCGCCGCGCCCTCTCCCCGCGCACTCTCCCCGCGCACTCTTGCCGCGCACTCTCGCCGCGCACTCTCGCCGCGCGCGCTCTCTCACCGCGCACTCTCACCGCGCATTCTCACCACGCACTCTCGCCGCGCCCTCTCGCCGCGCCCTCTCGCCGCGCACTCTCACCGCGCACTCTCACCGCGCACTCTCACCGCGCACTCTCACCGCGCACTCTCACCGTGCACTCTCACCGCGCACTCTCACTGCACACTGTCACTGCACACTGTCACCACGCACTCTCAATGCGCATTCTCAACGCGCACTCTCACCGCGCACTCTCACAACGCACTCTCACCGCGCACTCTCACCACGCACTCTCACCACGAACACTCACCACGCACTCTCACCGTGCACTCTCACCGCGCACTCTCACCGTGCACTCTCACCGCGCACTCACACCGCGCACTCTCACCACGCACTCTAACCACGAACTCTCACCGCGCACTCTCACCACGCACTCTCACCACGAACTCTCACCTCACACTCTCACCCTGCACCCTCATCCCCCACTCTCACCCCGCACTCTCACCGCGCACTCTCACCGTGCACTCTCACCACGCACTCTCACCACGCACTCTCACCTCACACTCTCACCGCGCACTCTCACCTCGCACTCTCACCACGCACTCTCACCGCGCACTCTCACCGCGCACTCTCACCACGCACTCTCACCGCGCACTCTCACCTCGCACTCTCACCGCGCATTCTGACCACGAACTCTCACCGCGCACTCTCACCGCGCACTCTCACCACGCACTCTCACCTCGCACTCTCACCGCGCACTCTCACCACGCACTCTCACCACGCACTCTCACCGCGCACTCTCACCGCGCAATCTCCCCACGCACTCTCACCGCGCACTCTCACCGCGCACTCTCACCGCGCACTCTCACCACGCACTCTCACCATGCACTCTCACCTCGCCCTCTCACCTCGCCCTCTCACCGCGCCCTCTCACCGCGCCCTCTCACCGCGCACTCTCACCGCGCACTCTCACCTCGCACTCTCACCGCGCACTCTCACCTCGCACTCTCACCGCGCACTCTCACCGCGCACTCTCACCACGCACGCTCACCACGCACGCTCACCACGCACTCTGGCCAAGAGGATAACCCGGAGACAGGCAGCAGTGTGATTATGTGAAGCTGAGGTTGGCAGACAACTAGACGCTATTGAGGAGAGGAGGGAGTTCCTCTTCCATTGGTTGGGTCCCAGACTCAAGCCAACCATAGTCAACAGCACCTGGGAGAAGGTGGCAGAGGTGATCACTGCTGCCAACCTCACCGGAAAGATAGGAACCCAATGCCATAAAAAGACGAATTACCTCCTAAGAGCACCTCTGTGCCCCTAGCACCATTCCCGTTCCTCACATCACCCCCCCCCCCCCCAATCCCCCGCCTGCCTGCGTCTCCCTTGCAACCCACCCTTCACCAAACCGCAGCACATATATTGACCTCTTTGACCACGGGCCTTGTACACCCATGTCACCTGCTGTAGACCCTCTGTAGAACTCGCCTCCCAGCTTCTCGCTATGTCCTTTCTGTGTCCCCTAGGATAAAGCGACCCATAAATGGTACGAGAGGCAGAAGATCAGGGGAAGCATCCCTGACTTTACAGGTCCACACTCCTGCGGAGGGGAGGGTCATGCAGCTAGTGAGCGAGGCCAAGGAAAGGGCAGTGACTGACATGGAGTTCGGCATGCTCTAAACAAGTGAGAGCCCAATGCAACACTGATGTTCCGACAGCAAGAATAAAGAACAAAGAACAATACAGCACAGGAACAGGCCCTTCGGCCCCCCAAGCCTGTTCAGGTCATGATACCACCCTCGGCCAAAACCCTACCACTTCCGAGTGCAGTATCCCTCTATACCCATCCTATCCATGTATTTGTCAAGATGGCCTTTTGAACGGCGTTAATGTATCTGCTTCCACAACCTCCCCTGGCAGCGCATTTCAGACACTCACCACCCTCTGCATAAAAAACCTGCCTCACACATCTCCTCTAAACTTTGCCCCATGGACCTTAAACCTATGCCCCCTGGTGACTGACCCCTCCACCCTGGGAAAGAGTGCCTGTCCATCCACTCTAGCCACGCCCCTCATAATCTCGTAGACCTCTATCAGGTCACCCCTCAACCTCCGTCCTTCTAATGAAAACAGTCTGAGTCTATTCAGCCTCTCTGCATGGCTAACACCCACCAGACCAGGCAACATCCTGTAAACCTCCTCTGCACCCTCTCCAAAGCCTCCACATCCTTCTGGTAGTGTGGTGACCAGAATTGTGTGCAATATTCCAAGTGCATCCTTACCAAGGTTCTATACAACTGTAGCATGACTTGCCAGTTTTTATACTTGATTCCCCGTCCAATGAAGGCAAGCATTCCGTATGCTTTCTTGACTACCTTGTCCACTTGTGTTGCCACTTTCAAAGATCTGTGGACCTGTACGCCCAGATCTCTCTGACTTTCTATGTTCCTAAGAGATTTGCCATTTATGGTATATTTCCCCTCTGTGTTAAACCTCTCGCCACGCACTCTCGCCACGCACTCTCCCCGTGTACTCTCCCCGCGCACTCTCCCCGCGCACTCTCGCCGCGCACTCCCGCCGCGCACTCTCGCCGCGCTCTCTCGCCGCGCTCTCTCGCCGCGCACTCTCGCCGCGCACTCTCGCCGCGCACTCTCGCCGCGCTCTCTCGCCGCGCACTCTCGCCGCGCACTCTCGCCGCGCACTCTCGCCGCGCACTCTCGCCGCGCGCTCTCACCGCGCAAACTCACCGCGCACTCTCACTGCGCACTCGCACACTCGCCGCGCCCTCTCGCCGCGCCCTCTCGCCGCGCCCTCTCGCCGCGCCCTCTCGCCGCGCCCTCTCGCAGCGCACTGTCGCCGCGCACTCTCGCCGCGCACTCTCCCCGCGCACTCTCCCCGCGCACTCTCCCCGCGCACTCTCGCCGCGCACTCTCGCTGCGCACTCTCGCCGCGCGCGCTCTCTCACCGCGCACTCTCACCGCGCATTCTCACCGCGCACAATCGCTGCGCCCTCTCGCTGCGCCCTCTCGCCGCGCCCTCTCGCCGCGCCCTCTCGCCGCGCCCTCTCGCCGCGCACTCTCCCCGCGCACTCTCACCGCGCACTCTCACCGTGCACTCTCACCGCGCACTCGCACACTCACCGCGCACTCTCGCCGCGCACTCTCGCCGCGTACTCTCGCCGCGCACTCTCGCCGCCCCCTCTCGCCGCGCCCTCTCGCCGCGCCCTCTCGCCGCCCCCTCTCGCCGCGCCCTCTCACCACGCCCTCTCGCCGCGCCCTCTCGCCGCGCCCTCTCCCCGCGCACTCTCCCCGCGCACTCTTGCCGCGCACTCTCGCCGCGCACTCTCGCCGCGCGCGCTCTCTCACCGCGCACTCTCACCGCGCATTCTCACCACGCACTCTCGCCGCGCCCTCTCGCCGCGCCCTCTCGCCGCGCACTCTCACCGCGCACTCTCACCGCGCACTCTCACCGCGCACTCTCACCGCGCACTCTCACCGTGCACTCTCACCGCGCACTCTCACTGCACACTGTCACTGCACACTGTCACCACGCACTCTCAATGCGCATTCTCAACGCGCACTCTCACCGCGCACTCTCACAACGCACTCTCACCGCGCACTCTCACCACGCACTCTCACCACGAACACTCACCACGCACTCTCACCGTGCACTCTCACCGCGCACTCTCACCGTGCACTCTCACCGCGCACTCACACCGCGCACTCTCACCACGCACTCTAACCACGAACTCTCACCGCGCACTCTCACCACGCACTCTCACCACGAACTCTCACCTCACACTCTCACCCTGCACCCTCATCCCCCACTCTCACCCCGCACTCTCACCGCGCACTCTCACCGTGCACTCTCACCACGCACTCTCACCACGCACTCTCACCTCACACTCTCACCGCGCACTCTCACCTCGCACTCTCACCACGCACTCTCACCGCGCACTCTCACCGCGCACTCTCACCACGCACTCTCACCGCGCACTCTCACCTCGCACTCTCACCGCGCATTCTGACCACGAACTCTCACCGCGCACTCTCACCGCGCACTCTCACCACGCACTCTCACCTCGCACTCTCACCGCGCACTCTCACCACGCACTCTCACCACGCACTCTCACCGCGCACTCTCACCGCGCAATCTCCCCACGCACTCTCACCGCGCACTCTCACCGCGCACTCTCACCGCGCACTCTCACCACGCACTCTCACCATGCACTCTCACCTCGCCCTCTCACCTCGCCCTCTCACCGCGCCCTCTCACCGCGCCCTCTCACCGCGCACTCTCACCGCGCACTCTCACCTCGCACTCTCACCGCGCACTCTCACCTCGCACTCTCACCGCGCACTCTCACCGCGCACTCTCACCACGCACGCTCACCACGCACGCTCACCACGCACTCTGGCCAAGAGGATAACCCGGAGACAGGCAGCAGTGTGATTATGTGAAGCTGAGGTTGGCAGACAACTAGACGCTATTGAGGAGAGGAGGGAGTTCCTCTTCCATTGGTTGGGTCCCAGACTCAAGCCAACCATAGTCAACAGCACCTGGGAGAAGGTGGCAGAGGTGATCACTGCTGCCAACCTCACCGGAAAGATAGGAACCCAATGCCATAAAAAGACGAATTACCTCCTAAGAGCACCTCTGTGCCCCTAGCACCATTCCCGTTCCTCACATCACCCCCCCCCCCCCCCAATCCCCCGCCTGCCTGCGTCTCCCTTGCAACCCACCCTTCACCAAACCGCAGCACATATATTGACCTCTTTGACCACGGGCCTTGTACACCCATGTCACCTGCTGTAGACCCTCTGTAGAACTCGCCTCCCAGCTTCTCGCTATGTCCTTTCTGTGTCCCCTAGGATAAAGCGACCCATAAATGGTACGAGAGGCAGAAGATCAGGGGAAGCATCCCTGACTTTACAGGTCCACACTCCTGCGGAGGGGAGGGTCATGCAGCTAGTGAGCGAGGCCAAGGAAAGGGCAGTGACTGACATGGAGTTCGGCATGCTCTAAACAAGTGAGAGCCCAATGCAACACTGATGTTCCGACAGCAAGAATAAAGAACAAAGAACAATACAGCACAGGAACAGGCCCTTCGGCCCCCCAAGCCTGTTCAGGTCATGATACCACCCTCGGCCAAAACCCTACCACTTCCGAGTGCAGTATCCCTCTATACCCATCCTATCCATGTATTTGTCAAGATGGCCTTTTGAACGGCGTTAATGTATCTGCTTCCACAACCTCCCCTGGCAGCGCATTTCAGACACTCACCACCCTCTGCATAAAAAACCTGCCTCACACATCTCCTCTAAACTTTGCCCCATGGACCTTAAACCTATGCCCCCTGGTGACTGACCCCTCCACCCTGGGAAAGAGTGCCTGTCCATCCACTCTAGCCACGCCCCTCATAATCTCGTAGACCTCTATCAGGTCACCCCTCAACCTCCGTCCTTCTAATGAAAACAGTCTGAGTCTATTCAGCCTCTCTGCATGGCTAACACCCACCAGACCAGGCAACATCCTGTAAACCTCCTCTGCACCCTCTCCAAAGCCTCCACATCCTTCTGGTAGTGTGGTGACCAGAATTGTGTGCAATATTCCAAGTGCATCCTTACCAAGGTTCTATACAACTGTAGCATGACTTGCCAGTTTTTATACTTGATTCCCCGTCCAATGAAGGCAAGCATTCCGTATGCTTTCTTGACTACCTTGTCCACTTGTGTTGCCACTTTCAAAGATCTGTGGACCTGTACGCCCAGATCTCTCTGACTTTCTATGTTCCTAAGAGATTTGCCATTTATGGTATATTTCCCCTCTGTGTTAAACCTACCAAAATGCATTACCTCACATTTGTCTGGATTAAACTCCATTTGCCATTTCTCTGCCCAAGTTTCCAACCTATCTATGTCCTGCTCTTTTCTCTGACAGTCCTCAACACTATCTGCCACTCCACCAACCTTGGTATCATCCACAAACTTGAAATGAATGAAAATCGTTATTGTCACAAGTAGGCTTCAAATTAAGTTACTGTGTCGCCACATTCCGGCGCCTGTTCGGGGAGGCTGGTACGGGAATTCAACCATGCGGCTGGCCTGCCTTGGTCTGCTTTAAAAGCCAGCTATTTAGCCCTGTGCTAAACCAGCCCCTCTTACTAATCCAACCTCTTACTAATCCAATCCAATTTACTAATCAGACCAGCACCATTTTCCTCCAAATTGGTTATGTATACTACAAACAACAGAGGCCCCAGCACAGATCCCTGTGGGACACCACTAGTCACAACTTTCCATTCAGAAAAACACCCTTCTACTGCTACCCTTTGTCTTCTGTGACCGAGCCTGTTCTGTCTCCATCTTGACACCTCACCTCTGATCCCGTGTACTTTTGCACTAGTCTGCCATAAGGCACCTTGTCAAAGGCATTACTGAAGTCCATGTAAACAACATCCACCGCCCTCCCCTCATCAATTATCTTTGTCACGTCCTCAAAAAACTCGATCAAGTTAGTGAGGCACGACCTCCCCTTCACAAAACCATGCTGTCTATCGCTAATGAGTTAATTTGTTTCCAAATGGGCATAAATCCTGTCCCTGAGAATTCTCTCCAATAATTTACCTACTTCCAACGTGAGGCTCGCCGGCCTATAGTTTCCTGGATTATCCCTGCTAACTTTCTTAAACAACGGTGCCACATTAGCTATTCTCCAGTCCTCTGGGATCTCACCTGTAGCCAATGAGGATACAAAGATGTCAATCAAGGCCCCAGTAACTTCCTCCCTTGCTTCCCTCAGTATCCTGGGGTAAATCCCATCTGGCCCAGGAGACATATTTATCTTAATGACTTTTAAATGACCCATTACCTCCTGCTGTTCAATGTCAACAGGTGAGTCACCCCTCTCCCACAGACCAGTCCTTCCCAAGATCTCACCCTGTCTCTCGTCTTTTGTCTTGCAGGATAACCATTAGATGGGGTCAGGACGTCTGGGGTTACAGCCCCCCAGCCACATCCTCAGCACACCCCAGAGCACGAATCTAGGAGACACCGAATTCTTGTCACTGCTGTCACCTGCACCCTTCACCATCGGAGACCGTCAAGTACCACCTGTCTAGCATGGAGAAGCATGTCAGCAGATTGCCCAGTGGACTGATGGGCTATCTCAGAATCCATCAACCCAGAGTGGAAGCAAATCATCCCTGATCACGAAGTAATGTCTATGAAGAGGAATATCTACTTTTACCCACTTGAGGTAGCTTTGGGTCACTGTCTGTGTGGAGTCTCCCCATGTCTGCGTGGGTTTCCTCCGGGTGCTCCGGTTTCCTCCCACGTTCCAAAGATGTGCAGGTTAGGTGGATTGGCCACGTTAAACTTCCCTTCGTGTCCAGAAAGGTTAGGTTGAGTTACGGGGATAGGGTGGAGGTGTGGGCTTGGGTGGGGTGCTCTTTTCAGGGGCCGGTACAGACTCGGTGGGCCGAATGACTTCCTTCTGCCCTATAAATTATATGATTCTTTGCTAAATTGCCTGTTAGTACCCAAAAGGTTAAATGGGCCTATTGGGTTACGAAGAGAGGGTGGGGGACGTGGGCCTGGGTAGGATGCTCTTTCAGAGGGTCGGTGCAGACTCAGTGGGCCGAATGGCCTTCTCCTGTCTTGTAGTGATTATATGATTCTATGATTCTTTCTTCTGCCAAGAAGCATTGTTCAGGCTGGGAGTCAATTAAACATTTCAGAACTGGAATTGGTAAGCCCCTGTTTGGCAAGGGATCAGAGGTTATAGGACCCCGAGAACAGGCAGAATTAAAATACAGTTCCACCTTGATTTCAGTGAATAGCACCATCAGCTGGAGGGACTGAATCGCCTCCTACTATTCCCATGTTCCTATTTCCGATACCTTAGGAACAAACAATGAAGATGCTCGGAACCCTTTGAAAAACCCATCTTGCCTTTGGGTGTGCCTACCCATTGGGGATGCAGGGTCAGAGAATTTGTCCCATCATTCCTTCTTAAATGTTGTGATTTGTTCCATTGCAAAATCCACCTGTCAGCAGATTTCATGGCTGCA
This sequence comes from Scyliorhinus torazame, assembly GCF_047496885.1. Lineage (NCBI taxonomy): Eukaryota > Metazoa > Chordata > Chondrichthyes > Carcharhiniformes > Scyliorhinidae > Scyliorhinus > Scyliorhinus torazame. Next base: position 26,053,456 of record NC_092713.1, read on the forward strand.
GTTTATATGCTGGATATATATATTAGGATTCCGCTCGACAGGTCACAAGTTCCATGCATTTGTCACCAACAGTCTCAATCATACAAATTTCAGCAAGTAAAGGGTATTTTCTCTATCAGTTGAGCTCTTCCTCTGTGATCCAGCTTGGCTTATGGTCATCATCATATATTTAATTACATTTTTGACCCGGTGTTATATCTTTGTCATTTTGACTGTTTTAACCTTTGTTCTGAAGCTTTCCAAATTCTATTATAATATTCTTATTCCTCACAAGCTTCCTGATGAAATGAGTTCACCATCAGCTTATTCGCCACACATTTCCGACAGTTCATTCCGCTTCCCAGGCCTTGGTCTGTGCGGTAAATTATCCACAGTTCTCCATCTCTATGCAAGGTGAGCTTCCCCCTCACTTTCTTCTTTGACCTTTTGTTCCTTATCTTGCTATTGTGACTCCAGGCTGGACGGCTGGTTTGTGATGCGGAGCGATGCCAATAGCGCAGGTTCAGTTCCCGTACCGGCTGAGGTTATTCATGAAGGCCCCCCGCCTTCTCAACCTTGCCCCTCGCCTGAGGTGTGGTGACCCTCAGGTTAATTAACCATCAGTCAGCTCTCTCTCAAAAGGGGAGAGTAGCCTATGATCCTTTGGGTACTACGATCCTGGACCAGACCCCAACGTTTGCTAGGATAATGGAAAGAAACTCCAATATTTTTTTTATTTGTAAAACAGTAAGGAAAATATATTGTGCTCCAGGAGTGATTCCACTGAAAACAAACTTTATTATCAACACAGTTGTATACAATCTTAACATCACAGAAATGTAGCTTACAATTACCAGTTAAACAATGCTTAACAACAAAATGAAACACTTTAACTCCTAACTGCTAACTTCTTTATCTCCAATCAAGCAAAACCCACCACAGGTCAAAAAACACTTTTAAATAAAGTTAGAACCACAGGATTACTTGCCAGCCTCTGGGTGAAGAATTCCTCCAAAGGACTGCTTGGAAAGAGAGAGAAAGAGAGGGGGGCTGTGAGAGAAAGAGAGGGGGGCTGTGTGAGAGACAGAGAGATCCTCAAACAGCCCACAGATTATCGTCTGTGCCAACCCGGCAGCCTTTTGCAGAAGTTGCTGTTCTGTTTACAGCCAAATCTAAACTGACTGCTAGAGACCTGGTACAGACGCTGGCTCCTCCCACCACTACATTATCTTTATCCCACTCAAACCCCATGACCAAATTACTTAAGTCTGATCACAATGTCTCTAATTACCTACTCCTCAGAAATCATAACCAAAACCCATTAACCTCTCCTTTTAAACATAAGTGTGGTTGTAAATAATGATGATCTCACATTTATGACATCTTAATTGCATCCTTTTGCCACCACATTGTCTGTCTTTCTTTTAAACCAGGATTTTTTTTTTAAATTTCTGAGGCAGGTACATACACACCCTAACCCAGGCTTTCAAACCATTATCACACCAGATACTTTTAATACAATATATATACCGATTGCTTACATTCAGCACATGAGACTGTGGCAACATTTACATTTGCACTTCTATACTTCATGGTTACTATGCGCTCTCATTTGAGCAACTTGCCACTGAGTTCTGAACATTTTTTGCATATTTTCCTCTTGATGTTCCTTGCCCTGAAGAAGCAAGCTAATTCAGCAGAAGGAGCTGCATTTTGGTTATGCTGCCACTTTGTGCTTTGACACAACTTGCTTCCGCATCAGTGTGAACGCGGCAGCATAACTGGGAGTCAGCTCTTGATTTAACTCCAAAGTACACCGAGACAAATCATAAGTGACCCACACCACATTGGGGGTTCACCAAATGGAAGATCGCTGTTGTCTACTGTATTGTCACAACTTGAAACTTTCTACACTTATTTCACTTTCTATACACACTCTGTGGACTTTATACACTTATTCATCAATATTCACATGCAGATGCTTCTAAACACGCAACACAAAAGCAACACACTGTGGATGGAAGTCTGCTATTCCTGAAAATAATCAGGAGGTCTGTGGCTATTCATGGGGAGAGAAACAGCATCAACATTTCAGGTTGATGACCTTTCATCAGGACCAGAAAAAAAAAATCAGGGAAGTGACAGCTTTGAAGCAAGTAAAGTGTGAGGGGTGTGCGAGGGGAGGGAGACAAAATGGAATGTCTGTAATAAAGTGGATAGACAGGAGAGATAAAAGGCAAAGAAAATGTTGGTGAAAGTCAAAAGGAGATAGTAATGGGACAAATAAGGAAGCACAGTGTAGGTATAGAGGTGGCGGAAATAGAAACATAGAAAATAGGTGTAGGAGTAGGCCATTCGGCCCTTCGAGCGCACACCACCATTCAATATGATCATGGCTGATCATGCAAATTCAGTGTCCCACTCCCGCTTTCTCTTTGATCCCTTTAGCTGCAAGGGCCATGTCCAGCTCCCTCTTGCGTATATCCAATGAACCGGCCCCAACAGCTTTCTGTGGGAGAGAATTCCACAAGTTCCCAACTCTCTGAGAGAAGAGGTTCTTCCTCATCTCAGTCCTGAATGGCTTACCCCTTATTCCTCGGCTGCGACCCCTAGTTCTGGGTGTCCCCGACATCGGGAATATTCTTTCCCGCTTCTAACCTGCCCAGTCCCCTCAGGATTTTATATGTTTCTGTGAGATCCCCTCTCATTCTTCTATACTCCAGTGAGTACAAGCCCAGTTGATCCAGACTTTCTTCATATGTCAGTCCTGCCATCCCGGGAATTAGTCTGGTGAACCTTCGCTGGACACCTTCAATAGCAAGAATGTCCTTTCTCAAACTAGGAGGCCAAAACTGCACACAATACTCAAGGTGTGGCCTCATCAAGGCCCTGTATAACTGCAGCAAGACATCCCTACTCCTATACTCAAAACCTCTCGCTATGAAGGCCAGCGTGCCATTAGCTTTCCTCACCGCCTGCTGTACCTGCATGCCAAACTTCAGCTACTGTTCCACCATGACATCCAGATCTCGTTGCATTTCCCCTTTTCCTAAACTGCCTCCCCTTTGAGGAGGAGAGCTGGACTGGTGGTGATTTAAGCTGTGAATCACCACACATCAGGCGAGGAGCAATGTTGAAAAGGTTGGCCTTCATGAATAACCTCAGCTCGTACGGGAATTTAACCTGCGCTTCTGGCCTCGCTCTGCATCACGAACCAGCTATCTAGCCACATGAGCCAAACCCTCCCCCCCAGGGTGAAAGAGATAGCCAGAAGCTGTTTTTGGTGACCAGGTTTGATAGTGAAATCGGGGAGAATGCGGCCATGTGTTAGGCTTGTTCAAAGGTTCAAAACCTGCCCCCACTAGCGCCATTACACCCATGGGAATGGCCGGAAGGAACATGGCAAAGAGTTCATCTAGATTATGCAAGCCCATTTGAAAGATGAATGCTTTTCATCGTGATAGACACGCACTCAATTTGGCGCCATTGTAAAGACTACGTCCTCGAAGAGAATGGAAAGACTGGGTGAGATTTTTGCAAGATTCGGTTACCTTAAACAACCTGCTAGCGACAATGAACCTCAGTACATTAATTCACTAATTATCTAAATCGAACACATCCGATCCGCTCCTTATCATCCTGTCGCAAATAGGCTGGCTGAAAGGTTCGTTCAGATAATGAAGGTAACTCGTGGGAAATAATCATTGTCAAAACGACTAAGCCAATTCCTGAATACAACACATTCGATAATCTAGAGTTCAACGGCAGCCAATACGTCACGTGCTTTTGTTCCATTCATAAAGGGTGCAATGCCTGGACACAATGGTTTTGCCTGCAGAAGACAGGTCCATACTTGTGAATATTTGTAGCTTCTAGCAAGTGCAAGTATAATCATAAATTGGTTGCTAGTGTAATTCGTAGCACACTCAGACTGTTCAGCAAGAGCTGTCCAATTGCAGAATCCCATCATTTTATCAGCTCATAATGTGGCTGCCCTACGCTTTCTAGAAGATACATATATTCATGCGCAAGACCCTGTCCCCTTCAGGTAAAAGGAACATGTTCAGGCATTCCTCCTTTTTCAAAGTCAACAAAAGCATGGGGGGGGCAATAGTTCCCCCGCTGCATTCTCCATGACAACGCCTTGACCAATTAGAGCAGACTTGCCAACCAATCAGCATGCTTTTCTCACGCAACATAAATTGTTGGTCCCTTTGAAATCTGGAATTCTTGCAGCTTTCCTGGTGAATGAAAGAGAAAAAGCTTGGACAGCACGAACCTTTTCTTTTCAACAACACTCAAGTTCTGTACCGCCAGGTGACTGGAAGGAATGTTCGTCAGGAGAAATAATAGCGGAAAAAACTGGGTCACATTTTATTTCTAGACTGCCTATTGCTGACATTTGGCGAAAAGTTTGGCCACATTGTCAATTTTGATGACAATTGAGGGTACAGCTGTGTACGATCTATCTAGGCCTAAGGCTTTTTTTTAGAAATATGTAGCATTCCAGTATTGTGAGTCAATTCAACAAATATACATGTGACTTTTGAATCGTCTGTATTATTTTAATGATACTTCATGTATTATATTAGGGGAATTGATGTGTAATAATTCATGAACACTATGTCAATTAAGTGTGAACAATTTTGCATACAGGTGCCTGTTTGTGGTTCCTAACACGTAGTTTGCCTGAAGTAACAGGAATACATTAATGTATATCTGCACATGAAAAAGGCTCATTATAAAGATGAAAATCTTTGCAATGAAGATTTTCTTCTTCCTTGATGCATCCCCGATTTCTGTCGCCTCACAATGGCAGCGTCTGTGCCTGAGCCCCGATCTTGCAGATTCCTTCCTCGAACCTCGCTGCCTCTCCACCTTCTTTTTAAAATAATAATAATCTTTATTCTCACAAGTAGGCTTACATTAACACGCCAATGAAGTTACTGTGAAAAGCCCCTAGTCGCCAGACACCGGCCCCTGTTCGGGTACACAGAGGGAGAATTCAGAATGTCCAATTCACCTAACAAGCACATCTTTAGGGACTTGTGGGAGGAAACCGGAGCACCCGGAGGAAACCCCCGCAGACACGGGGAGAACGTGCAGACTCCGCGCAGACTGTGGCCCAAGCCGGGATTCGAACCTGGGTCCCTGGCGCTCGTCTCCTCTCTTAAGATACTTCTTAAAAACCTACCTCTTTAATCAAGCTTAGGATCACCCGTTTCCATAGCACCTCTATGGATAACATTGCTGTAAAATGCTTTGGGATGGTTTACTCCATTAAAGGCACTATATAAATGCAAATTGTTGTTGAAAAATGCAAAGGAACCATATATTAAAAATAAAAATTTACAGGGAAGTGCAAATTCATGAATTCTGTTGCATTGCTCATTAATAATGTATTGAATGGTGTGTAAAATTGATAAGCATTTCAATATAAGTTTAGATTGTTAAACACTGAAAGCTGAATTCAAAGGCATTAAGAAGGCTGGATAGAGCACATGGAGGGGTTGAAGAAACAGAACACCAGCAAACTCATGGCATGGGACTCCTGTACGGTGATGGCCATCAAAATAACACAAGAGGTGAGGGTGAAATAAAAATCGCTTATTGTCACGAGTAGTCTTCAATGAAGTTACTGTGAAAAACCCCTAGTCGCCACATTCCGGCGCCTGTTCGGGGAGGCTGGTACGGGAATCGAACCGTGCTGCTGGCCTGCCTTGGTCTGCGTTAAAAGCCAGCAATTTAGCCCAGTGTGCTGAAATCGTCATTACTGTTGAGTACTTTAACACTGGCTACCGCCACCGTTACAAGCAAGGACTGCCCGTTTGGGATGTAAAGTGTAAACAGATGAGATGTGCAGAACAGCAGTTTGTCAAGTCTTTTGCAGCATGGTAGCACGGTGGTTAGCACAGTTGCTTCACAGCTCCAGGTTCGATTCCCAGCTTGGGTCACTGTCTGTGCGGAGTCAGCACGTTCTCCCCGTGTCTGCGTGGGTTTCCTCCGGGTGCTCCGGTTTCCTCCCACAGTCCAAAGATGTGTAGGTTAGGTGGATTGACCATGATAAAGTGCCCCTTCGTGTCCAAAAACGGTGGGGTGGGGTTACGGGGATAGGGTGGAGGTGTGGGATTGGGTAGGGTGTTCTTTCCAAGGGCCGGTGCGGACTCGATGGGCCGAATGGCCTCCTTCTGCACTGTAAATTCTATGATTGTATTAACAATAATCTTATTAACAGCCTTCAACCGGTGGCAGGGCTCATGAATATTTATATCTCATCTGAGGAATCGGTGATGAAGGCAAGGGAGAAGATTATTGGGTGACTGTGAGGACACCTGTGTGGTTATAAATAGCATTAATTTGAGATTGTTTCCAGAAGCTCAGTAAACTCTTAAAAGAGCACACTGCATGAAGCGCAATCAAAAATACATTGATTGGGTAAATAAAAAAGAGACCTCTGGTCTCTTTGTAAAAACCCATCTGGTTCACGAACGTCCTTTCGAGAAGGAAATCCACCATCCTTACCTGGCCTGGCCTACCTGGTGTGAAATGGTCTAGCAGGCCACTCAGTTGTATCAAACTGCTACAGGTGCCAGATGGTCCGCAGCAGTTCCAGAAAGCAGCTCACCACCACCTTCCCAAGGGCGATTATAGGGCTGGGTAACTAATGCTGGCCACATCCCATGCTAATTTTCTGTGTGCTTTTACGAGTACATCCAAACCCACCTCAGCATCAGCATTTACAAGTTTTTGCACATTATTAAAAGATTCTGCTTTTTTATTCTTACATCAAATAACCTCACGTTTTTCCACACTATATTCCATCTGCTCCCTGGTGCCCACTCACTTAACTTGTCTATAGCTCTTTGCAGTCACTTTGTGTCCTCCTCACAGTGTACATTCCCATCAGCAAACTTATGTACACTCTTGATCTCTTCTATTAGTAGTGTGATGAATGTATGAATTTCAGATATATATTGTATTGTATGCATTTAGGGCAGTACGGGTTAAAAGTTTGGTTTAGTGTGTGTATGACTGCTGCAGTAATGGTTTTTTTAACCCTGGTTTACAAGGCAAGCAGACATTTTGGCTACAAGGGATAATTAGAGCATCATAAAGGTTGGGCTAATTGAATATTGTTTATATGAAGAGGGGTTGCCTGGGGAGTAAATAATTAGATACATCGATGATGTAGTTAATGGGAGGAGCCAGGGCTGAGGCAGTCAGGTGTTGAGTTTCAGTTCATTTAAAGATTTGACTGTGGACAGACAATCAGTTTCTCTCAAAGCAGTTTAATTTTAAAATATTTTGCCTATGAACGAAACAGCAGTTTCTGAAATGGCTGGCAGGTTAAAGAGTAGTTTGATAGCGGCAAGAATCTGCAAGCTGGTTCCTGACGATCTCATTTTCTCAAAGCGGTTTATCCAAGCCGTCTCTTCACAGAAAGTATTCCTGAATCTGCTAACTGTACTTAAAAGTGGATTTTGACCTAAGGTGGGTTTTGCCTGAGAGGGGTTAAAAGACAGCAGTTAGTAATTAGTGTTTCAGTTCATTGATAAGCATTGTTTAACTAGTTATTTTCTTCATGATGTCAAAGTTACTTTTGATAATAAAGTTTGTAAATGCCATACAAATTTCAGGTGGGAATGAGCAGGATAGATGAAGTGGAACCAGTAGATGTAATATACTTGGATTTCCAAAGGGTGTTCGAAAGGATACTGCACAAAAGGCTACTTAATAAATAAGGGATTATGGTGTGGGTGGTTGTATATTAGCATGGATAGGGAATTGGCTAACTGGTGGAAGACAGAGAGTTGGGTAAAGAGGAGCATTTTGAGGATGGTAACCTGTAACTAGTGGAGTGTCACAGGGATCAGTGCTCAGACCACAATTATTTACAATATATATCAATGACTTTGACAAGGGCAGTGAATGTACTATTGCCAAGGTGGCGAATGACACGAAAAGAGGTCGGAAGGCAAGTGGTGAGAATGACACAAAGAGTCCACAGAGGGGTATAGGCAGGTTAAGTGTAACAGGTCAACAACCTGGCAGATAGACTATAGGCCAGGATTCTCCATTTGCGAGACTATGTTCTCCCACCAGAGCTAAATCGCACCTGATTTGTGCCCACGTTGGGAGCAAATTTAAACATGGCAAGGATTGCAATGGATTCATAGAATCATAGAATCCCTACATTGGAAAAGGAGACCATTTGACCCTTCGAGCCTGCATCGACCCTCTGAAGGAATACCATAGGCACGCTCCTCCGCAACCCCACCTAACCTGTCGGACACTAAGGGGCAATTTAGCATAGCCAATCCATCTAACTGGCACACCTTTGGACTGTGGAAGGAAACCGAAGCACCCGGTGGAAACTCATGCAGACACGGGGAGAAAGTATAAACTGCACCCAGTCACCCAAGGTCGAAATCGAACCTGGGTCTCTGCGCGGTGAAGCAGCGGTGCCATGGTGACACCCACCCGAGGGAATCCCACTATCGGCACACCATTTTGAGCAGGCGGACTGATAGCAAGTTCCAGCGCCTGAGCCCCTTCCCCTTGCCGCAACACAATTAACCCCACAATACAATTCAACCCTTCCTAGGATTTTCTGGGTCAATACCCCCCCAACCCCACAGTACGAGGATGACTCAACGCCCCCCCCCCCCCCCCCCACCAGACACCCCCTAATTAGAATGACCCCCACCAGGACCCACCCCATAAGAGAGACACCAGTCTGGAAGGCGCCTATACAAGAGCCCCCACTCCGCCACCCCATCAGAGCGACCTTGCCTGGAAGACCCCCATCAGAGTGACCTCTACCTGGAACCTCCATAAGAGAGACACTAGAGAGCAGTCCAGACAGAGACAGTGAAAACAATCACCGCTTTCACACTCACCTGGGGCAATACACCTGCTGATTCAGGCAGTGGAGGCGGCACCTGTCAATTCCTGGAAAGAGAAAACCAGTCAGCTGGGTTTAAACCCCCTCAGATCTTTGATCTGCAAACCTTTCATTCATTTCTCTCTGAAATTGCTTTCACTAGGCTGTGATTGGCAGCCTCCACACATAGCCAGCTGTCTGCGTCGTTCCTTCATATCCCGGTTGAGTGGCTGATGGACACTATCAGACTCACTGGCCTGTCGCTCCCTATTCCAGTTGCCCCCCTTTCTTGAATTGCTGTGTTCCATTTGCCCACTTCCAATCTGCTGAGGCGATTTTAAAATCTAAAGACATGTGGAAAATCACACCCAACACATCCACTATCGCTGCAGCTATCTCTCTTTGGGGCCGGAGGAATAGGCCATCAGATCTCTTTCCATTTCGGTAGATTTGAGATCTGCTCGTAAGCACGCCACTTACAAACCTTGGGAATAACCTGGCTTCTACAGTCTTGCAATCGCAGCAGGTAACTCCTAAAAGGAAATTTGCAATACCGGGAAGCGTCACTTTGGGTGATGCCACTTCTGACAAGGGGGGGGGGGGAAGAAATATGCAAATACACAGTTCTTCTGCCCGGCACCGTTCAAATTATGGAAAGGTGGTGTGGTGGTAATGTCACTAGACAAACAATCCAGAGGCTTTTTAGGGGCACAGGTTCAAATCCAACCTTGATAACTAATGGGATTAAAAATTGTTCATAAAGAACTCTGGAATTAAAAGCCAGTCTCAGTAATAGTGGCCATGACATTATCGTGTAAGGGACCTTCTTGTTTATTCACTTATCTCCCCTATCTTTTATTTTTGCTGTTACATTTTTTATTCCATGGATGACTGTTGGACCTGCCACTTTAAGACAAGCAGCTTGCAAGAACCCTGCATCTTTCATTCAAGCAGAAGAAAGCAGTGGCCTGTGCCTTTAATTCACGCAGAGGATTTAAGCATCAGGAGAGATCACCGCACTAGTCTGTGATGGTTCAAACCAAAACCGTGGACTGTCAGACGTCAATGACAGAAATTGGCTGAGACTCGGTGTGATTGATTTGGCTGATGGAGAATGAATTGGCCCAAAAGACTGTGCTCTGCCCGGTAACAGGTGGTGGTTGGATCTGATCCCACTGGACTGTTTTTCAGAGTTCCGAGATACCAGTTTGGTTTCAGTTTTGATTCTGGCAGCCTGGATGAAGAGATCTAACTAACTCTCTCTCACCCCCCCCCCCCATTACTTGCCTTCAAACAACCGCGCAACCTCAAACAAACCAGTGTTTGCAGCAAACTATCCAGCCTTCAGAACAGCGACCATGACACCACACAACCCTGCCATGGCAATCTCTGCAGGCCGTGCCGGAGCATTGACATGGGTACCACCATTACACGTGAGAGCACCACCCACCAGGTACGCGATACATACTCGTGCGACTCGGCCAACGTTGTCTACCACATACGCTGCAGGAAAGGACATCCCGAAGCGTGGTACATTGGCGATGCAAACGCTGCGACAACGGATGAACGGACATTGTGCGACAATCGGCAGGCAGAAATGTTCCCTTCCAGTCGGGGAACACTTCAGCAGTCAAGGGCATTCAGCCTCTGATCTCCGGGTAAGTGTTCTCCAAGACGGCCTTCAGGACGCGCGACAACGCAGAATCGCCGAGCAGAAACTTATGGCCAAGTTCCGCACACATGAGTACGGCCTCAACCATAACCTTGGATTCATGTCACATTACATTCACCCCCCACCATCTGGCCTGGGCTTGTGAAATCCTACCAACTGTCCTGGTTTGAGACAATTCACACCTCTTTAACCTGGGATTACCACTCTCTCTGGCACTGTAAAGACTTAATTACCTGCAAAGGCTCACATTCATCTTGCATCTTTGACTTTGTCTATATATATATGTTTCTGGAACCTGCCTCTTCATTCACCTGAGGAAGGAGCAGTGCTCCGAAAGCTAGTGACATCGAAACAATCCTGTTGGACTTTAACCTGTTGTTGTAAGACTTCTTACTGTGCTCTCTCCACAAAGGTTGTACTAATCCCCTCCACTGTGAGGGCTGACTCCCCAGCAAGTCTAGGTGCCGCTTTCCTGAGACTGCAGAGACCTGAAATCAAAGCACGAGCTGAAAGTAAGGTTTGTTGTGAACTAAAGTGTCTCTCCAGAAAGATCGAGGCCTGAAGGACCGTGAGCTGAAAGTCCAGTTTGATGAGAAAAGGTGTTTCTCCAGACAGCCTACTGCCTGCCAGTACTGTATTTTCTAACCTGCGGGACCCTGAATGAATTACTCTACAATGAATTACCAGCTGTAAACTGTGGTGTTGGGTGTTCTGATGTACAGATGAACCAACACGGTTGCATTTGGTACAACGCTGTTTTATTCTAACATGCTATTTACAGTTCTGTCTTGATACTCTGCACGTGGTGACTCCCTGAGTGTGTTGTTAATCAGGTCCTGTCCTTGTCCTGGTCTCTAGATGGACTGGCCACCAGGTGTCGTATTTCTTCTCTTATACTGTCTCTGTCCTTGCCTGTGATTGGCTGTCGTGTTATGTGTGCTGATTTGTCTGTTGGTGTGTCTATCATGATGTGTGTGTTTGAATATCATGACATCCCCCCTTTTTTTCAAGATTATGTGCCTACGTGGTTATAAATATGAATGTGTCCTGAGTGCAGCTAAAAGTGTGTGTGCGTGATATTTACAGCAGGTACATGTGGCGTAACTATATACATGGGGTGATGTCGGGTGTGTCATGCTAACGAGGTTGTACCATAACAAAACAAGAAGAAAAACTTTGAAGTGTGGTCCGGTCAAACGAGATCTGGAATGATAAAACAGTAACGTGTTACAATACAATAGTTTCTAAACTTTAACGTGTGAACAGTCTCATAAGTCCAGTCTAGTTGGTGGGCGACGAATTCGGGTTGACCGTCAGGGTGGCACTCCATTCATCGGCTGGATTGATGGTGTTGACCCTGTTCACATCAATGACCACAACCCGGAAAGCATCTTGGTCATCTTTGTCATTGGGCTGGATGTCCTGATGTGCGGGCTGGACGGTCCTGACGTGTCTGCGAGGTTGTCGGAGATGTGTAGGATCCATCGGTTGAACCGCTCGACAGTAGGCAGCGTAGTGGCCCATCTTGCCACAGCGTAGGCATTGTCGTTTTTTTGCAGGACATTGCCCTTTTAAATGTGCAGCTCCACAGTTGCCGCACGTCATGACGTCACGGCGTTCGTTACGCCACTGCGCATGCGCAGTTCGGTCTTGCATCGGGCGCGCCTGCGCAGTGCGTCCCTCGATGTTGCCGTTGGTTTTGGCGCGCACAAGCGTGGGAGACCTCAAAAAGCGCGCAAAAAGGCCGCCCGTCTAGATGGACTGGCCACCAGGTGTCGTGTTTCTTCTCTTATACTGTCTCTGTCCTTGTCTGTGATTGGTTGTGGTGTTGTGTGTGCTGATTTGTCTGTTGGTCTGTCTATCATGATGTGTGTGTTTGAATATCATGACATAAACCAGAGACTTTAATCAGCAAGTGTGCTGTGAGGAAAGTGTGCTAAAGAATAACCATCTGAAGCAAAGACTCTTATCTTTTGACCTTCATCCTAATTATTTTCCCACCTTTGCCCCCTCTGTGTTTGTCTATCTTGTGTGTGAGGGTGGAGGGTGGGCGTACAGGGTTAGTTAATAGTTAACCAGTTATATTTACTGCATTTTTTCCATGATAGTTCTTGTTATAAACAAACAGTAATTGTGTTTAAACTTATAAACCTGGTGACTGGAATTATTGGATAGCCAAGGGCCAAATAATTTTGTTTTTTTAATAAGAATTAATGGTTAATTGTGTTGTGACTCTGGGACGAGTGGGGATGGAATTGACCGTGCACTGGGCCAGGGTGTCAAAACAATCATCAGTATTGTAAAAACTACTTCACTTATGTCCTTTAGGGAAGGATACCTGGCATCCTTACCCAGTCTGACCTGTGCCTCCAGACTCACAGCAATGTGGTTCACTATTAACTGTTCTCAGGGACAATGAAGGCCATGCAATACTAGAAACGAATAAGGAGTAGAAGTAGGCATTCACCCCCCTCAAACCTGCTCCACCATTCAATCAGATCATGGCTGCTCTTTTTGTGCTGTGCCCCACATTCCCATCTATCCCCAACAACATTTGGTCCCCTTGCCCGCCAGGAATCTATCTACCTCTGCCTTAAAAATATTCAGTGACTTGTTATTCCTTTTTTCAATTTTTTCCAATGAAGGGGCAATTTAATAATAATAGTTACCTTTACTATTGTCACAAGTAGGCTTCCGTGAACACTGCAGTGAAGTTACTGTGAAAAGCCCCTAGTCACCACACCCCGGCGCCTGTTCGGGTACACTGAGGGAGAATTCAGAATTTCCAATTCACCTAACAAGCACGTCTTTCGGGACTTGTGGGAGGAAACCGGTGCACCCGGAGGAAGCCCAAGCAGACACGGAGAGAACGTGTGACCCAAGCCGGGTATTGAACCCGGGTCTCTGACGCTGTGAAGCAACAGCGCTCACCACTGTGCTACCGTGCCACCCTACAATCCACCTACCCTGCACATCCTTGGGTTGTGGGGGGGTGAAACCTATGGAGACATGGGGAGAAGTGACTTGTTATTCCTATGATAACCAAAATGTAACGAGAAAGTGGAATGGTGCAATGACAAAGTAAATAGAAAAAGGGGATGATTTTTATATGTTACAAAAAACTTTACTGAGGATTGTTTTATCACTTGCTTTTGATGAGGCTTGTTGCCGAGTACAGGGATTATTGCTGGAACCATCCACATCTGACTGTGACACCAGGGAGTGATACTCAAGGCTGTCTCAGCGCCCCCTGCTGTTTGAACGGCCAATATCTCTCGGGAAAGCTATAGCCCTGAGGCACCCCTCAGGTGGGTGCCTGGGGATGGATGACTGGTGTCTGCAGCAGATGGTGCAACAAAGAGACTAACTCACGTACTTTTAGTCGGGTGCTATCAGCAAGCTGAGAATAGCCTGGCAGCGTAGTGGCACTCAGTCTCTGAGCGTGTTGAAAGGTCACCCCTGCCTCCTGCAGCTGATTTGATCCTTTGTCTGGTTGCAAGCTACTCGCGGTGCTGGTGAGCGATTCTACTTCCTTGAGCTGTGTCTACCTTTTATTGACGTGAGTGTGACCCATCCCTTTCCTGCTGCAGTGTGAGCTGTGGTTTGGTGGCTGCGCTCCTCCCTCAGCCAGAAGGCCATGGTTCAAATCTCACAACAGAGGCTTGAAAGAAAAGTGACACTCCAGTGCGGTACTGAGGCGGGTGCCAAACTGTCGGAGGTCTCATAACTTTTGAATGAGATTTTAAACGCTTTGAGTTAGAGGTAAAGGGTCCCAATAGTATTATTTGAAGAAGACCGCACAGAGGAACCTTTCCTCTGCCCCGCCCAATATAACCCCTTAACCATCTTCACTAAAACAGATTTTCTGGTGACTATCACATTGCTGTGAACAAAGTTGACTACTGTGTTCCTATGTTCCGACAGCGACTACACTTCAAAAGTAGATCACTGATTGTAAAACAAACTTGGTGACATCTTACATGGGATAATTGGCACAGAAACAGGCCTCTTGTGGCTTGGAAGGACCCAACTGGTCCATGCTGGCGTTTATGCTCCACTTGAGCCTCCTCCCATATCTTCTCATCTTGATCTGCCATTGTAGCAATCTATTCTTTTCCCCCTCATACACTTGAGATTGTGAAAGATGCTATAAGAATGCAAGTTCAATCGTTAGTCTTCACAATTCAGGATTTGAAAGGGGGAAGTCTGAAACCTCCGAAGACAGACAAGAATCAGGAGTCTCCAACAGTGGAACCCAAACGTGAGTAATATTCAGAAAGTTAGAACCATTTGACTAGGGGGCCAAAGACTGGAGCCAGTGCATCAAATGGCTCCGCTATGGCTTCACAGCGAATGAGATAGCAGGGAAAGATAAACAGACGATGGTACCTTTGATGGTTCATGGGCCTCAAGCCTACAATCTAATAAGAAATCCTACGTCCCCAGAGGCTTCCAACTCAAAAACCTTCGACCAGTCAGTCAGGTTGATAAAGGAACATTTTAAACCCAGGCCCTCGATCTTCCTGCGGTGGTACAAATTCAACACTGCTGTTCGGGACCCAGAAGAGCCCATCTCTGCTTTCATAGCCAGACTCCGCCAAATGGCCGTGTGCTGTGAGTTCGGAGCAGCACTCAGTGAGAAGCTGCGTGACCGTCTAGTTTGCGTGATCAACAAACTCAGCGTCCAAAAGAAACTCCTGGCTGAAACTAAAATCGCATTAGGCAAAGCAGTCAGAAATAGTACAGGTAATGGAATGTGCTAATAGAGGTGCATCTGAGCTCCAGAGCATGCCAGAAGTGGAAGTTAATCTATTGTGCGGCACTATGGCTGCCAACCTTGCGACAAGATCAACAGGCAGAGTAGTGAACCAGACACAGTCCTCCGGACAGGATCGAAGTCAGAGAACCAGGAAAAGAATGGTTGTCAGCCCAAGATGGAGGTGGATTGTTTTCGGTGTGGGAGAGGTCGCCCCAGAAACCTTGCCATTGGCATGAGTTTGTCTGTTTTCATTGCAGTCGAAGAGGCCATTCTAAGCTTTTTCACGGGTGTGGAGGGGCACACCAATGCAAAAACAAAGCAGCAGCAGCAACAATCCAGGACACCAGTGAACCAAGTGGAGAGGAACTTGTAACAATGTGCATATTGTAAGGAATACAAAGGGTTAACAATTTGATGATAATACTTCTCGCCACTAAATGTAGATAAGGAGCAGTCATATAAATATCATGTGACTCCTGGGATTCGGGGAGAAGGTGTTTAGGCGTGAGAGAAATTAGTTGCATGGTGTAGAGTTCTGTAGTTAAAGATATTGTATAGTTTAATTTAATAACATTTACCTTGGGGCTTGTTCGAATCTTATTTAAGTAGTGTAAATAAATCACCTTTGTCCATTTACTTAGCTTGATGTTCTTTATTCAACACTACCTACTCAAGACATCCTGATTTACAAAACAGAGAACATCACAGAGCTCTGAGGAGGAGGACGAGATGTCGCGTCTGAATATTGTCAAAGTTAGTAAGGTGAGCCCAATCGAAATAATTCTGCAAGCGAATGGAGGACGCTGGAAAATGGAAGTCAGTACCAGGGCTTTGGTTTCAGTTGCGGGGGAGCAGACATTACCTTCGAGAAGGGGTTCAGACCCTGAATTCGGGCAGCTCGAGGGTCAAGCTGTCAAACTATACGGGCGAAACCCCCAAAATCCTTGCGGCCACCAGTACGACTGTAGTTTACAAAGATCAGGAGGCCCAGCTGCCTTTGGTTGTCATGGAGGGGCACAGACCGAGGTTGATGGGAAGAGACTGCTGCAATGAATTAAACTAAATTGGCTGGAAATCTTTACGCAAACACCAGTTTTCAAGATGCCTTGAGGAGATAGGAGACGTGTTCCACAGTGAATTCGGTCGAATCCAAGGGCGCGTAGGCCAGAATTTCTGTCGATCAGACTAGGCACCTACACTTTTTAAATCCCAGGACACAAAGCTACCTTTCGGCATTTCCTCGGCCTGCACTATTTTCCTGCGTACCATGGGAAAGCCCCTTCAGGGTATCCCAAAGTTGATGGTCTACTCCCAGAATTGTTTTCGGCACTGGAGTCACGCAGGAAGATCACCTCTCAAGTTTGGACGAGCTGTTGAAGACATTCAGAGATGCGGCGATCCACCTCAAAAATGAAAATTGCACCTTCCAAGCCACAAGAGGTCACGCACCTTCGGGTCCCAGTGGATGTCACAGGTCAACAGCCAGTCGATGAAAAGGTCAAAGTCAAACGCGAGGTCCCAGCACCCAGGAATGTGGCTGAGCTGAAGTCTTTCCTGGCATTGGTGAACTGCTATGGCCGGTTCATTCCAGACCTGGCCACGACATTGGTGCCACTGCACCAGTCACTATGGAAACAAAAATGTAGGCAATGGAAGTTTTCCAAGCAGTAAAATGAGTGCAGCGATCTTCGAACCTCTTAGTGCATTTCGACACGGGGAAGCCAATTTTTCTCACGTGCAATACTTCATGGGATAGGGGCTGTCCTATCCCATAAGGTGGAGGACGGATCAGAATGGCTGACTGCATCTATGGCGTGTGCAAATTCTACCAATATGTTTATGGACAGCGATTCGTCATAATAACTGACTAAAAGCTGCTATTGGGTCTTTTCAGAGAGAACAAGGCAATACCCCCAACTGCCTCCGCCAGGGTGTAACGTTGGGCCTTGCTGCTAGCGGTCTACAACTGCACCTTCCGCACAGAAATCTCTAATATTGACGCACTGAGTCGACTACCCTTCCCAAAACAGGTGGCGTCACCACTAGCACCCCAAAAAATCACCTTGGCGCTCAAACTTCTTGGACACATTGCCAATGTTGACTGGATATATACGAAATTGGACTCATACTTTGGGGCTCACGAATCGTCATTCCACCCCAGCGAGGGAGCCCCTCTTACAATAATTACACAGCGCCCATCCGAGCCAAACAAAGGTGAAGGCGCTGCCGTGTAGCTACATCAGGTAGCCTGGTGGCACGGTGGCACAGTCATCAGCATTGCTGCCTCATGGCGCCGAGGACCCGGGCTCGATCCTGGCCCCGGGTCACTGTCCATGTGGAGTTTGCACATTCTCCCCGTGTCTGCGTGGGTCTCACCCCCACAACCCAATGATGTGCAGGGTAGGTGGGTTGGCCACGCTAAATTGACCCTTAATTGAAAAAAAAATAATTGGATATTCTAAATTTTTAAAAAGGAAAAAAGAGCTATATCAGCTAGCCAGGAATAATAATAATAATCTTTTATTATCACAAGTAGGCTTACATTAACACTGCAATGAAGTAACTGTGAAAAGGCCCTAGTTTCCACGCTCCGGCACCTGTTCGGGTACACGGAGGGAGAACTCAGAATGTCCAAATTACCTAACACGCACGTCTTTCGGGGCTTGTTGGAGGAAACCAGACGGAACCCACGCAGGCACGGGGAGAACGTGCAGGTTCCACAAATCAATAGAGCTATTGAGGAAGTGGTAGGGAAATGTCTTCCCAGACAGAGTCAACAATTTCTACCTCCTGCAGCCAATTTCCATCCCTGGGAGTGGCCAGGTCACCCATGGATCAGAGTGCACGTTGACTATGTAGGCCCTTTTTAAGTGGCTATCCATGCAAGAGATGGGTGCCGTGACCTTGACGGCTACAGTGGACACCTTACACCGGCTATTCGCCATGCACAGCCTACCAGGAGCCATTGTGTCCAATAATGCCACCCCTTTTACAGCGACAATTACCAACGCTTTGTTAAATCAAATGTAATGCGGCACACCAGAACAGCCTCCTATCACCCTGTGTCCAACTGATTAATGGAATGGGCCGCACCGACTTAAAAAAATGTCATTGGCCTACAACACGACTCCCACACTACTACGGTGGTAGTTGCCTTAGAACTTCTTTGAACTTGACATTTCCTAATTTGGCGGTGAGGGTGGAGGCCTCCCAGAAAAATCAACATACTTCACAAAAGGATGACGGATCATTCCAGGTGGGTGGCCTGGATCTAGTTTGGAATTTCGCCTGGGGCCCAATCTGGTCAGCCGGCCAGATTGCATCCCAATCAGAACCTGTATCGTATGTGGTCAATGTCAATGGCAGGACTGTGCGGCACCATGTCAATCATGTGAGGAGTCAGGGAATTCCGGGCGAGATGGATCCAGCTTGTGCTGCCGGAACACCTGTGGCTGTTCCAGTGCGGAGGGAGCTGGGAATTTCAGAGTCAGCCCTGCCAGCATTCCAGAAGCTGTATAGAAGAGGTGGGGTCACCTGAACCTTTGGCTTATCATAGAATCAGTGCAGAAGGAGGCCATTCAACCCATCGGGTCTGCACCGGCTCTTGGAAAGAGCACCCTACCCAAGCCCATACCTCCAAACTATCCCCATAATCCAGTAACCCCACCCAACACTAAGGGCAATTTCGGACACTAAGGGCAATTTATCATGGTCAATCCACCTAACCTGCACATCTTTGGACTGTGGGAGGAAACCGGAGCACCCGGAGGAAACCCACACGGACACGGGGAGAACGTGCAGACTCCGCACAGACAGTGACCCAGCAGGGAATCGAACCTGGGACCCTGAAGCTGTGAAGCAATTGTGCTAACCACGATGCTACTGTGCTGCCCCATCTTCTTCAGATAGCAAGACTACCTTGGAATCCGTCGGAGCCAGCTGGGGGACTAAGGAAGTCAATGAGGGCTCGAAGGCCCCCGGACGGACTGACTGTGATGAATTATTTTCCCTTGTGTCTCTTTATCTTGTATATAACACTTGTATATTTCTTTTATTCATTTATGGGATGTGGGCGTCGCTGGCTTGTCCAGGATTTATTGCCCATCCCTAACTGTCCTCAATTTCAGAGCCAACCACGTTGCTGTGGATCGAGAGTAACATGTCGGCCAGACCAGGTAAGGCTGGCAGATTTCCTTCCATGAAGGAGATTAGTGAGCTAGATGGGTTTTTACAACATTCAGTAATGGTTTCATGGTTGTCATTAGACTTTTTTTTTTAAATTCCAGATTTTTATTGAACTCAAATATCGCCATCTACCATGGCGGGATTCCAATCCGGGTGCCCAGATCTTGCCCAGGGGTGTCTGGGTCACTCGGCCAGTAACAATACCACTACGCCATGGCGTTCTACTCTGTAAAGCGTAATGAGGGAGCGGAGGGGAGATGGATGAAGTCGGGCAGACTCTTTAAGGGGGTGAGTTTTGCGGTCCACGTGACTGGCTCAGGACCCCGGCTAATTGGGAGAGAGCGCGGGGCACTGGGAGTCGGGGCCCGGGCAGTGCGGACCCCAGAAATAGAGAGTCAAGACTTCTCCAGCATCGTTCTGTGTATTTGCTCCTGTTACAAAAACCTCCTTTAGTTGTTACTGGAAGTCGCCAGTGTATTATCTGGAGCCACCACACTCTGGAAGGAAATTACATTGCAGGGCTACGGGGAGTGTGGGAGCGAGTGGATTGCTTTGTGGTTAGCCGGCATGAACTCAATGGGCCAAATAGCCTCTTTCTGTCCCATAAATGAGTCTTTGTGACTACACCTGCACTGAAATTCATTCACGACATTACTCATTGTGTGATAGGCAGAGCATTGTTTTGGATTGATGCAGTATCCTGTTAATATCGCACTCAGGTAGGCCCTGCATAGTCGACATAGCAGCAGTGTGAAATGGCTTGCTGGGCCAGTTGTAATTTTGGATTTGGATTTGGATGGATTTGGATTTGTTTATTGTCACGTGTACCGAGGTACAGTGAAAAGTATTTTTCTGTGAGCAGCTCAACAGATCATTAAGTACATAAGAAGAAAAGGGAATAAAAGAAAATACATAATAGGGCAACACAACATATACAATGTAACTACATAAGCACTGGCATCGGATGAAGCATACAGGGTGTAGTGTTAATGAAGTCAGTCCATAAGAGGGTCATTTAGGAGTCTGGTAACAGTGGGGAAGAAGCTGTTTTTGAGTCTGTTCGTGCGTGTTCTCAGACTTCTGTATCTCCTGCCCGATGGAAGAAGTTGGGAGAGTGAGTAAGCCGGGTGGGAGGGATCTTTGATTATACTGCCCGCTTTCCCCAGGCAGCGGGAGGTGTAGATGGAGTCAATGGATGGGAGTCAGGTTCGTGTGATGGACTGGGCGATGTTCACGACTCTCTGAAGTTTCTTGCGGTCCTGGGCCGAGCAGTTGCCATACCAGGCTGTGATGCAGCCTGATAGGATGCTTTCTATGGTGCATCTGTAAAAGTTGGTAAGAGTCAATGTGGACATGCCGAATTTCCTTAGTTTCCTGAGGAAGTATAGGCGCTGTTGTGCTTTCTTGGTGGTAGCGTCGACGTGGGTGGACCAGGCCAGATGTTTGGAGATGTGCACCCCTAGGAATTTGAAACTGCTAACCATCTCCACCTCGGCTCCGTTGATGCTGACAGGGGTGTGTACAGTACTTTGCTTCCTGAAGTCAATTACCAGCTCTTTAGTTTTGCTGGCATTGAGGGAGAGATTGTTGTCGCTACACCACTCCACTAGGTTCTCTATCTCCCTCCTGTATTCGGACGCATCATTATTCGAGATCCAGCCCACTATGGTTGTATCGTCAGCAAACTTGTAGATGGAGTTGGAACCAAGTTTTGCCACGCAGTCGTGTGTGTACAGGGTGTAGAGTAGGGGGCTAAGTACGCAGCCTTGCGGGGCGCCGGTGTTGAGGACTATTGTGGAGGAGGTGTTGTTGTTCATTCTTACTGATTGTGGTCTGTTGGTCAGAAAATCGAGGATCCAGTTGCAGAGTGGGGAGCCAAGTCCTAGGTTTTGGAGCTTTGATATGAGCTTGGCTGGGATTATGGTGTTGAAGGCGGAGCTGTAGTCAATAAATAGGAGTCTAATGTCAGAGTCCTTGTTGTCGAGATGCTCTAGGGATGAGTGTAGGGCCAGGGAAATGGTGTCTGATGTGGACCGGTTGCAGCGGTATGCGAATTGCAGTGGATCAAGGCGTTCTGGGAGTATGGAGGTGATGCGCTTCATGATCAACCTCTCGAAGCACTTCATTACGACTGAAGTCAGGGCCACCGGACGGTCGTCATTGAGGCACGTTGCCTGGTTCTTCTTTGGTACCGGTATGATGGTGGTCTTCTTGAAGCAGGTGGGGACCTCGGAGTGGAGGAGGGACAGGTTAAAGATGTCCGTGAATACCTCTGCCAGCTGGTCCGCGCAGGCTCTGAGTGCACGACCCTAATTCGAGGGAGACTGGGCACTCTTGAGGTCTGATAGCGATGGCCCATTCGTGAGTTTGGGCAAACTTGCGAAAGGTCCAAAGGTTATCCAGCCATTGGCACCCTTTCTCCGGCTGTGCCAATTGTTGCGGTCATTTGAAATTTGGCATTCTTTTGAGTGCAAGAGGAAAAGCTTCGACAGCATGTCTCTCTCTCCAACAATAACAAGGAGGGTCCTTTCTGGGCAAGTGACCGACTGCCGGCTTGTTTCCTGCTCCAGCCGAACCTGCCGTTTCATTTAAACTCTTCATTAAACAGTGGCGGCAGCGCTCAGCACAATCTGCAACCCTGTATTGCTGAGCCAGATTAGAAGGGTTTATGTGTGCACGAGGGAATGGAACATTAACGAGGCCTGACTTACTTATTTAATTTCCTACGTTTGCTCTTGCATTCCGTGCACCTTAACGAACGAACTAGCGAGGTAACCGGGCATTTTAGCCCAAAATAAACGAAACCTTTAAGAAGCGGTCACCGGTAACCTTGAAATTGGCATTAAATCAGAGGGATAATGGTTTCGCTTTTTGGCCAATATAAATTTAGATTTAAAGACGCAATTTTACACATGAGCATTTTAAGTGGTGCAGTGGGGGGGGGGGGTGTACTTAGTCCACAATAAGCAGTTACATTGGGCTGGAAGCCGGCTGCTTGCGCTGCCTACCTCACAGCCGTAGCTGGTGACTTACTCGGGGAGATCAACAGACTGGAGGGAAATCAGAGCGACTTCTTACTCGTACTGGTTAAATCTGCTGTGACTGGGTCTCGATTGTTGGTATTTTTGAGTGTGTGGCGTCATTATAGTCAGCAGTATCTGCGATGACATTTGCCAGAAAAATTAAAATCAGACCAAATGTTGTCTGACGGTCTACGTGTGGTTTTGAATCAGGAGCAGCGCAGTACTACGGCAGTGCTGCACCCACCTGCGAGTCTCTTGTGTACTAAGGAACGTCTTGTCCACGCCACCTTCAGAAATCTGGTTTTAAGCCGACGTAATTTCTCGTTGGCGTGACGCATGATTGGACAGCCTGATGGGAGGCTGGGGGGGAGCTGTTTTAATGAGCATTCATGAGATGCAAATTAATGCAAATGAAGTTCATGCCACTGACCAGCACGAAGACCATCCCGCCATTAACCAGCCACTGGGAGAAATGCTGCGCGAGTTTAGGTTCTTGATTTTTTTTGGCTCCCGTTAGAATTCTCTGGCCGTTGAGACTCTCTGGGCGGGATTCTCTAAAAATGGGGCTATGTCCCCCACGCCGCCGGGAAAACCAGCGGCAACGACTCTGCCGTCAACGGCCCCCGAAAGTGAGGAATTCTGACCTTTCTAGGGGGCTAGGTCGCCGCTGGGGTCGTCCCCGCAGCTCCAGCCGGCGGTGAAGGGCCGGCGCGAGTTCGCGCATGCGCAGAACGGCCGGCGTGATCTCGCGCATGCACGGACCGGCCGGCGTATTTCCGCACATGTGCAGAACGGCCGGCGTATTCCCGCGCATGCGCAGGGGATTTCCTTCTCCGCGCCGGCCCCCGGTCAATATGGCGGAGCCTGGCGCGGAGGAAAGTAGGCCCCCACGGAACCAGCCGCCCGCAGATCAGTAGGCCCCGATCGCGGGCCAGGCCACCGTGGGCCCCCCCCCCCCCGGGGTCAGATCCCCCCCTCCCTCCCCCCAGGACAGCCCCCGCACACTTACCTGCCAGGTCCCGCCGGCGGGACTGGGCAAAACTTGATTACCACTCGGCCCATCGGGGCCCGGAGAATCGCCGGAGGGGCCGCTATCAACGGCCCCCGAGATTCTCCGACCCCGCGCAGGATCAGAGAATCCCGGCCTCTGTTCCCGCCAGCAGCGCAATCCCCTCCCCCGCGGTTTCCCAGCGGTGTGGGGTGGCTTCAATGGGAAATCCCATTGACAAGAGGAGGAGTAGAGAATGCCATCCCCAGCGATCGGCGCACCACCGAGGGGAGCGCGGCTGGGGGACCGGAGAAGCTACAAGTCTGCCAGTCCTGCTGAACCTATCCGCCATTTCCTGGTTCTGTTTCAGATCTCCAGCATCCGCAGTATTTTGTTTTTACTTTAGTAATGGTGTCGTTACTGGCATATCTTTGAAGCCATTCGAAAGTACGAGGGATTCAGACGAGGCTGATGGCTTTAAGGCGCTTCGAAACAATCGGCTCATAGGTTTAGGTTCCTGAAGCAGAGCTGGTCGAGTGCTGTGAGGTTGACCACGTGATCCCAGTCCAGGGGCCGGGAATCTCCGTCGGCGGGATCCTCCGCTTCACCGGTAGCGCACTCACGCCCGCGGATTTCCCGACGTGCCCACAACGGGCATCTTCATTGACCGGCCGCCGGGACAGAGGATCCCGCTACCGACAGGGGCCCGCCGTGCCAGCAAACAGGTCTGGCGGGACGGAGAATCCCGCCCAGGTCTCTGGTTAAGCTCAGGAAAATAAAGGTTTCATTTTCAGGGAGCCTTGTACTTCGTCCACTGTGATGACTGAACAAAATTATTATCCCAAGAAATCAGAGCAAAGAAGCATAATTACCCACAGAGTAATACAGCAGAGTCAGCGTTCTCTAGGGCCCGGATATTTTGTCTTTAATTCATTGTTATGCAATGTGGGTGTCGCTGGCTAGGACAACATTTGTTACCCATCCCTAATTGCCCTTGAGAAGGTGATGGTGAGCTGCCTTCTTCTGGGGGTGATCGGTTTTCCTTTCACATTCCAACCGATGCAGCCTGCCCCGCAGCCCTTCAACTCTCCAGTAAATGTTGCTTGGCTTGAGGTGGGGTTTCTGCCCCTCACTCGAGAGCACGTCCCGTGTCAGAGAACCACCGGCCAATCTGATTGGCTGGCGACTCTCTGGTCCCTGCAGCGCCAGACGTTGCAGTGGGCAGGATCGGGACTGCAAGCAATCCCAGCAGTCTCAGTCCTGGGGGCCCAGAACCAGGTAAGGGTAGGGGGGTCTCAGGGTGGGGTGCAGAGGTGAGGCCCAGGAGGCTGGGCAGAGAAGGGCGAGTGGGACTGTTGGTGGAGACGCCAGTGCGGGAGGGGTTTTGGGTGAGACTGGTGAAGTATCTGCAGGGGCAGGCCTTTGCGGGGTGGGCATCTGATGTTAAATGGAGGCTGCCAATGGAGCCTCTCCCCCCCGCCCCCCCCCCACCCCCCAATTCCAGTCCGATAACTGAACAGGGTTACTTTTGAACTTTCCCCTCAACCCCTGAACTCCTCCCGCCAACCTGAAGAGTTGGGCTGAGTGAGGCTGACCCTTAAGTAAGTGGTCAATAATTGGCCTCTTGAGGGTCTCAGTAGTGGGAAAGCTGGGTGGGCTGACCTGGGCCTTGCTTGTCCCAACATAAAAGCGCAGAGAGATTGGGGTGGGAAGGCCATCTGAAAAGTTTTACAGCCACACCCCCCCCAGCCATCCCCCTCCCCTCCCCCACCCCACCCCACTACAACCCAGCCAGCAGTGAGATGTAACATTCTGCCACATGATTTTACAATATAATGGGAACTCTAGAAACACAGGGGCACCGTGGACAGGATAAGGGGTCGATGGTTTAGGGCTGAAGAGAGGAAACTCTTCTTCACCCAAAGGGATGTGCATCTTGAGAATTCGCTATAGCAGAGGAATGTGAATGTTCCAAGGGTGAGATGAATTGGTTTTAGGTCTGTCAGAGAATCAAGGGATATGGGGAGCGGAGGGCAAGTGAAGTTGAACTGGAAGATCAGACGTAATCGCATTGACTGGCAGAGCAGGGCCATGGAGCAGTCTGCTCTACACCCGCCCCTCTTTCTCATGTTCTTAAGTCATCAGCTTGAGGACACTGAACACCATTTCCTTCTGGTGGCTGAAATGACCTGAAGCTTGGCAGTGCCAGAATAAAACATTCGGGGTGTTCAGTTCAATGGTAAGATACGGGTCGAAGGAAGAACTTTGATGAGTGAATGACTTTTGCTGATCTTTTGCTATTTTTATTCAGATCCAAATTCGAAGTATCAGAGAGATTAAACAATCATGGAGCTACTATATCAATAATTTCTCAGACTATAATACAATTTCAATAAAAGGCGTGTTAGGCAATTTTGCGTCTGGTCTTTTTCATTTATGAAGGTATTTGTGAAGAATTATATTTCAGTTTCATTGCACAATGAAAAGCATTAGGTCTAATTTTCCCTTTTCATGGGTAAGGACATCATATCTATATGCTAATTCCCACTGATCCTGTGCTGTGACCTGCATGCTATTTAAATATTTAAATCACATGCAAATGAGGACATCCCATGCTCCGTCTTCATGCTGCTTGGAAAGTGTGTACATTCAAATTTTAAAATACATTTTTGTCACCAAAAGTGTCTGGTACACGTTAAAGTAGCCAAAATCATCTTTGATCAATTATTATCAACAGTGGTTTGTATATACAACACTTTTAATGTTGTCACACTTCACAAAGGCACTTCAAAGCAGCATTGACCAACAAAATTTGACCCCAAGCCATATATTCATGGGATGTGGGCTTTGCTGGCTAGGCCACCATTTATTGGCCATCCCTAATTGCCCTTGAGTAGGTGGTGAGTCATTTCTTGAACCGCTGCAGCCCCGTGGTGTTGGGTTCACCCACAGTGCCGTTCATAGATCATAGATTTTACAGTGCAGAGGAAGGCCATTTGGGCCATCGAGTCTGCACCGGCCCTTAGAAAGAGCACCCTACCTATGCCCACACCTCCACCCTATCCATACACCTCCACCCTATTGCTGTAACCCCGCCTAACCTTCTTTGGACACTATGGGCAATTTATCATGGCCAATTGACCTAACTTGCACGTCTTTGGACTGTGGGAGGAAACCGGAGCACCCGGAGGAAACCCACGCACACAAGGGGAGAACATGCAGACTCCGCACAGACAGTGACCCAAGCGGGAATCGAACCTGGGACCCTGGAGCTGTGAAACAATTGTGCTAACCACTATGCTACCGTGCTGCCCTGCTGTTAGAGAGGGAGTGCAAGGATTTTGACCCAGTGAAGGAACGGGGATATATTTCCAAGTCGGGATGATATGTGGCTTGGAGGGGCACTTGTTTCCACGTATCCCCTTCCCTTGTCCTTCTACATGTTGGATGTTTCAGATTTGGAAGGTGCTGTCAAAGGAGCTTCAGTGAGTTGCTGTAGTGCATCTTCTAGATGGTACACGTTGTGTGTCGGGGGTTGAGGGAGTGAATGTTTAAGGTGGTGGATGGGGTGTCAATCAAGCGGGCTGTCCTCTCCTGGATTGTGTCAAGGTTCTGGACCCTTGTTGGAGCTGCACTCACCCAGTTAAGTGGAGAGTATTCCAACACACTCCTGACTTGTGGTTGTAGATGGTGGACAGACTTTGGGAAGTCAGGAGGAGAATTACTCGCCACAGAATTCCCAGTCTCTGGCTGATCTAATTAGGTTCCTGGTTAATGCTAACTCCCAGGATGTTGATGTTGGGGGATTCAGTGATGGTACAGTGATGGTAGTGCTCTCTTGTTGGATGGTCATTGCCCGACACTTTCATGTTGCACCTTGTCAGCTCAAAGCTGAATATTGACCAGAGGACTCTGGGGCAGAATCTAATGGAAAGTTTTCTAAGTGTGGTAGCGAGCGGGAATTGCCAGGAGTTTCCCGACGGTCGACCCAGTGAGACTGCTATCGGTATGTAACACTAATTAGGGCTGGTAATGTTGCCCCGCGAGCTTCATGTCGGAAATGACTGTCCCACCAGCTGATCCGCCTGCACTGTGCTCAGCAGCTCCCCGCTAACGAGGAGAGAAGCACTTAAACCGATCCTGCAGAACAAACCCAGTGCCACAAGAAGCTCAACGGCCTCCATCGGGTTGCACGGGTGAGTTAGTATCGGCAGGCTGGCACCAGTCCAACTTGCCACCGCCGCCCCCTCACGCCCCAGATGACCCTGCGGTTAGCAGAGAGCTCCAAGGATGTCACCATCGAGGCATCACCGCTGTCATCCCCATCCTCCACCAGCGCAGCGACACGCACCTCGGTGGGCGAAAGTAGCGGGCAAGCTTCGGGGGCACAATCTGGTGAGCGCTACACAGTTGCTGATGCACATCGGGTGGAGGCAGGAACATCCTGGCGAGTCAGCAGTCGGAGATCTGCTGGATCCCAGGGCTGAACTGAGCCCCCGTCAGATGCTGAGCCTCTGGACCGGGTTATCCCGGAGCTGATGCAGATGCTAGAGTGTGGCAGTGAGATTCATAAGGGGATGTCAACAACACTCCAGCCGATTGGCAGAGTTTCAAAGGCTATTGGTGCAGGAGATGGCGACAGCAATGCATGGCACCGAGGCCAACACTGCACGGGTGGTGACCTCAGTGGAAAGCCAGTGGAGAGTTTTCTTCCGGATTCTCATTGACATCATTTTCGCTCAAGCTCCTTGATGCCACACGCGATCAAGTGATGTCAAGGGCCGTCACTTCCACTTCAAGATACGCTTCAATAACACATCCCATTACTTTGCTGATGATTCATTGAGCGGTAATTGGCAGGTTGGATTTGCCCTATTTTTTT
Organism: Scyliorhinus torazame; assembly: GCF_047496885.1. NCBI lineage: Eukaryota > Metazoa > Chordata > Chondrichthyes > Carcharhiniformes > Scyliorhinidae > Scyliorhinus > Scyliorhinus torazame. The sequence goes on from NC_092713.1 coordinate 26,081,828, forward strand.
TGTGGACAGGGCATACCCGGGCAATTTTCCACATCGTCGGGTATTTCAAGTGTTGTAGTTGTATTGAACAGCTGGGCTAGGGGTCAGCAGGAGCACAAGCTTTCACCACCACTAGGATGTTATCAAGGTCCATTATCTTTGTTGTATACAGTGCATTCAAACCATTTCTCGATATCGCAATGGAGTGAACTAAATTGTGTTGCTGGAAAACTCAGGAGGAGACTAAGATGTGTGATCCATTCAACACTTCTAGTTGACGATCTCTGCAAATCCTTCACCTTTCCCTTTGTACTGCTGTACTCGGACACCCCATCATTTTTAGAATCCCAACAATGCAGAAGTAGGCCATTCAGCCCATTAAGTCTGCCCCGAGCCTCTGAAAGAGCGCCCTACGTAGGCACACTCCCCTGCGTTATCCCTGTAACCCTACCTTACCGGAAGATCTTTGGACACTAAGGGGTAATTGTAGCATTACCAATCCACCTAACCTGCCCATCATTAGACTGTGGGAGGAAATCGGAGCTCCCGTAATTCCAGGGTCCTGACCGACTGACAGTGAAGGAACAGCGATATATTTACTAGTCAGGATGGCGAGCGACTTGGAGGGGGACTTCCAGGTGATGGTAGTGGTTTGGGAGATATATCCTTCTGGACTTGGCCAGCTTCATCCCCAGTCCTGTTGCCAGGCCATTCTTGGCAATGAACGTTGAAGCCCCCCTCCCAGAGTATATTCTGTGCCCTTGCCACCTTCAGCGAATCTTTCAAGTGATGTTCAACGTGGAGTAGTGTTGGTTCATCAGCTGAGGGAGGGCGATAGATGGCAGGAAATGTGTTTGCTCATGTTTAACATGAGACTTTGTGGGGTGTGGAGTTAATGTTCAGGTCTCCCAGGGTGACCTCCTCCCAATAATACACCAATCTGTAGGTTTGCTCTTGGGTTGGTGGGACAGGACATACCAATGGACGGTGTTGGAAGAACCCAGGGCAATTTAAGGTATGTCAGACTGTTGCTTGAATAGCCTGTGGGAGCGCTCTCCCAATTTTGTCATTTAGGAGCATCGTAAAGAAGGAGAGAAAGAAATAGCGAGGTGGGGAGGGAATTCCAAGGTTCCAGCCTAGGTAGTTGAAGGCACGGCTGTCAATGATGGAATGAAGAAAATCAGGGACGTGCAAGAGGCCAGAATCAGAGGAGTGCAGATATCTTGAATAGCTGCAAAGCTGAAGGAGGTTTGAAAACAAGGTTGAAAATGTTAGAGTTGTTGTCTCGATGGGCCGAATGGCCTTACTTCCGCTCCTATGTCTTATGGTCTTATGGTCTTGCCAGACTGAGAAGCAATGTGGATCAGTGAGACCAGGGGTGATGAGTGAAGAGAACCCAGTGTGAGTTAGGATATCAGCAGCAGAGGTTGGGATGAGCCCAAGTTCATGGAGGTTGGGAGTTGGGAGGCCAGTGAGGAGAATGTTTGCATAGTCGAGTCTAAAGGTAGGAAACTCATAGATGCATTTCTGGAGCAGGTGAGCTGAGACAAAGGTGGGGATGTGAAAGTTTAGACGGTCTTAGTGATAGAGAGGAGATGGAGTGGAATTCTCAGCTTAAGCACCTCCAATCAACGCCACTTTTGACAAATATCCCTTGCTTTGAGGGCATGATGTAAGCTGCTGAGGTCAAAGGTCCTGCGGGTGGTATCACCTGGGCTAGTACTATTTTGGCACTGACTGCGGGGTAAATGTCCTGCTGACCAAGCAGAGCAGGGGCAAGTGCCCAGGGGAAAAGCTGTTCTATCCCCACACCTCCATCCCCATCAGTGAATGGTGTTATGGGCCAGGGTTTAGAGAACCCCAAAGTGTGTCATGGAGTTCACCTGACCCACAACCTTTAATAGATTGTGTGTATGGGGAGCACACGGCCCACTCTACAGGTGTGATACAGCAGAAATGGAAAAGTATTTTTTTAAAGCAAAACAATGTTTATTCTATGAACTCAAGTTAACCTTTTTAAAACATACAGTGAACATCTTAGCAACCATCAATTCAAATACAACCCCCAAAGAATACAACACTAAGTAATGCTTACACTGTCCTTTTAACATCCAGAAGACTTACAAAACACATAACCTTTAACAGAAGCACATCAGGTTTGCATTCACTACTGAGAACATTTATAATTCTGAATTCACCAAATGATCAAGAGATAGTCTTTTCATGGCAGAGAGAACAACAGTACAGCTGCTTTGTCGGGCTTCAGCTCCAACACTGAAAACGAAACCAAAAAGACACAGACATACCCAAGCTTTTCTCAAAGTGAAACTAAAATACAGAGCCAGAGCTCAGCTCCACCCACACTCTGACATCACTGCAGTAACATGAGCAGCCAAACATTTCTTAAAGCGACATTCTCATGACAATGGGATGTAGTAAATGAGTCAGGCAATGTAACTTCCAAACGTCGACCAGAATCATAGAATCATAGAATTTACAGTGCAGAAGGAGGCCATTCAGCCTATTGAGTCTGCACCAGCCCTCGGAAAGAGCACCCTACCTACGCCCACACTACACCCTATCCCCGTAACACCACCTAACCTTTTTGGCCACTGAGGGCAATTTAGCATGGTCAATTCACCTAGTCTTTGGCCTGTGGGAGGAAACCGGAGCACCCGGAGGAAACCCTCGCAGACACGGGGAGAACGTGCAGACTCCACACAGAGAGTGACCCAAGCCGGGAATCGAACCTGGGACCCTGGAGCTGTGAAGCAACAGTGCTAACCACTGTGCTACCTTACCAGAGCTATCACAGAACATTCAACCCATCAAGAACATCAATGGTCCTTAAGTCTGCTTTTCTAGAGTAAGCTATTTACGCTGTGTGTATGAGGTCATGTGATGAAGTAATTCCATATGTACTGTCTAGATGTGTGCCCAATGATGCAGTAAACGTTGTACGGTCAGTCGCGAGGAGGGAACAGCAGCAGCAGCAAGAAGCGAAGGTGTATAAAGGAAATACTAAGCAGAAAACACCCACCTTTGTGAGTCCCCTTTATTAATTAATCAAATAATCAAACTTGCAGCCCCAGGTGATGTCAATAGCTGACTTTAATAGATTACCAATCATGACAGACCTATCTTCGATGGAGGAATACAGTGTGTATTTAAATCCAGGGCAATATTTTCACAAAACAGGAGTTGCTAAAACAAAACTGATCCATTTATATGCAAATCTGATTTAAGGAATCATGATTTAAGTCAATATTGACTCAGCCCCAAATTGTTTCTGCCTAAGACTTCTAATCGCTGATTGTTCTCTGATTCTTTTTGTGGCCTCAATGTTTTCCTTTCTTTTCCCCGAGAGGTCCTGGCTTTTTTGCGAGATCAGCTTGGTCTGGACATTGTCAGCTACATGTCCAAGCAGGTCATTTTTCCTGATCGCACTCTAAACCGTATCAACGTAGAATAAAAACAGAAAGTTCTGGAAAGGCTCAGCAGGTCAGGCAACATCGGTGGAGAGAGAAACGGGGATTAACTCTTCAGGTTGATGGGCCTTTGTCTGAACATAGGCTTTATCAAAGGCTTTGTGGCCAAGCTTCCGCCTGTTCTGACCCTGAATTCCACGTGTGCGCCCTTTCAAACTGAAAGCTCACTGAATCGTGTTCAGGAGCGAGAGAGCTGGACGAATGTTTCCCCCCCCCCCCCCTTTCTCCAAGACTTGCCAAAACCAATTGTGCCTCCATCGTCCCAGCACAGGCAGGAGAGTTGAACCAACTCACCCGAGTTACTCAACACCACCTAACAGCAGCACTGTGGGTGTACCGACACCACACGGACTGCAGCGATTCAAGAAAGACAGCTCACCACCATCTTCTCAAGGGCAATTAGGGAGGGCAACAAATACTGGCCTAGCCAACGATGCCAACACCCTCTGAGATAATTTTTAAAGATCGGAAAATGTCCTCACCCACCGGGTATCGAAGAGGCAGGGGTTTCGTTTCTAAGCATTGTTTCCACAAAGCGCCATTTTATTTACAGAATTTCACATCCGCTCTCAAGTTGCACAAGTTTGGAGCAGATCTAATGGTGCCTCTTACCCAGGCTGTGCCTCGCTAAGAGTGTTTAATGTTGGCACTGAGCATGTACCGAACGCCCCATTTCCTGTCACACAAAATGAATCTCCTGAGAATAAGATTGAAAATGCAGCTTTTCTCAACCCCCTTCTCACCGGGCCTCATTGCTATAACACTAGTTCCATTAATTATGAAGAGAAATTTTAAAAAGTGCAGAAGATGAAAATCTAAAAAATAAACAGCCAGTCTGTCAGTATTTGAAAAGGTGGGGGGAAAGTTCAACATTGCTGTGTTTTGCCCTGTTGGTGATGGTGCTATCTAACAATGAACCGGTCTTTATTCTTTACAAATGCTAGGTATTGCGGGCGTTTTCTGTTTTAATCATGTCAGTTATGGTTGATAGAGTGTAGAGAGGGGATGTCTTGTGGTACAGTGGATATCATTCCTGCCCCTGGGCCAGAAACTCCAGGTTCCAGTCCCACTTCAGGACTTAATGGCCACAGAAGGTGTGTCCATAATGTGGCCCAACAGGTTGAAGAACAGCATGCACATCCTTGCAATATGCCTAATGGCAGGCAGCAAGGAGTGGGAGATTTCCTGGTCAGCCATAGTCCAGAAGGCAATGGCAAATTAACCACTGCAGTACTCGCATCATTGACCAATCTGTGCTTGCCCATGGCCCTCTTAGGGCATGGTACGTGAAGGAGGAGTCTGTAACGAGCTGGATTGAGTGGCACGTAGCACAGTGGTTAGCACTGCTGCCTTACAGTGCCAGGGACCCGGGTTCAATTCCGGCCTCTGGAGACTGTCTGAGTAGGCTTTGCATTTTCTCCCCCGTGTCTGCCTGGGCTTCCTCCGGGAGCTCCGGTTGCCTCCCAAAGTCCAAAGAAGTGCAGGTTAGGTGGATTGGCCATGCTAAATTGCCCCTTAGTGTCCAAAGATGTGCAGGTCAGTTGTGGTTACGGGGATAGGGTGGGGGCCTGGGTAGGGTGCTCTTTCTGAGATTCGGTGTAGGCTCGATGAGTCGAATGGCCTCCTTCTGCAGTGTCAGGATTCTATGATTTCTATGGTTTAACAACCATGATGCGGGCACTATGGGGTGAGGAGGCAGGTCCCCACCAAATCTTTCTGACTTGGGTTTGGATCCCGTCTTTCACCCATTCTAATTTCCCCAGGTCTCCTGAACTCCTCCCCACCCCCCGCCCGTCCCCACCCACCCCGCCCCACCACCAACCTGTCCAACATGGTCGTACCCTTGTTCTTAACTTAACATGCTTGAATGAACGCCTACATGGATTCTCAGCCAGCTATTTCATTCATCACAGGGCAGCAGGGCAGGATCAGGGTGGCAATGACAGTGGTCACAGTTAAAAAAACAGACCATCAAGGCGCGCACACAAGTAGCACCAACACGGGCAAAGCTCCTGAACCAATTGGTCCGGGAGCACTATCGCAACAAGAATTCTTTGAGATGAGGAGTGAAGGGGAGAGACAATTAGAGGACAGGAGAGAAAGAGTAATAGTGGAGAGGAGAAAAGAGAAGAATAAGGGCAGAAAATTACTGTGGTAAAATCAAAGATCATGAAAAGGAAATAGAAGGATGGAAACCACTTTCACATTATTTCACAATGTTTCCCAAGCTCATTTGCATATAATTATGAATCCTATCAGGGTGTGGATCCTTTGAAGGTTGGCACAATGCGGAGTACATTTTCTATGTTCTAGGATCCTTTACAACAGATAGCATTCAATATATATGGCTATGAATCCCAATTTACTTGAAATGTTAACTTCCTCTCAAATCCTTGTAATCACCAACAATGTCTGTTGTTGTTGAAATAATTTCATCCTGAGCACTGTTTAGCATGTGGCAAGATCTTACAGAATAGAAAAGATTACATAAAAGTGGCTGATACATTGGAAACTATTAAATGCCTCGTAATATGGATTATTTGCATATAATTGAGATGCTGCCAGTTAAGCTCCTCTTGTTCAGAAGGAAATAATGGTCATGAGATATTGTCTCTTTTGATTGTATGGTAATCAGAGAATTATAACACTGAGGCAATGTTCCCCTTTTACGAAGTGAGATTCAAACACAGTGCAGTTGTAATCGCAAATATCGAAACGAATACTTTGCCTTCCTTTAAGTAATTGTCTAATTGTTGAGCAGCAGCAGGGGTTAAAGAAGAGCAAATATGAAAATGTCTTAACACAGAAGAAAATATTAACAAAGAATGTAAGTGATAATGTAGAAATATTGAAGCGTTTCCATGGTGATATTACCAATAATTGAGGGCTTGTAAAGTCAGGTGTGAATATTAGTGCACCGTGCTCAACACTCTCCAACAAAACCTGCCACTTTAATTAAGGTATTAGCCCGTTTGTTTAAAATGAGTTAATGCACCAATTAAAATGACAGAGGGAGGAATTTCAACTGAGTGCATTAAGCTTCTGCACCCAATATCATGAGGCAGAACTTCAAGTTTTCAAATTCTTGCAGCTCAATACTGAACGTTTGGGAGATGCTTTCGAAATCATGTTCAGGCACTAATGTGAATGCAAGTTCTTACACACATATAATGATGTTAAACACTTGGGTCATTTTTGCCTATGCCGCCTGGGCAGAGCCCACAGACTTTTGTTGCTGTTGAACCGGCAAATGGTTTCCCGTTTGTGCTTTCAATCACGGCCATTCTCCGCCAAGGGTCAGACAGAAATGGAACTGATCAACCAGCGACAGCTCATGAAACAATGCGGGGCTCTAGTACTGTCGGAAGCAGGGAGTTCAGTAAGGGGAATAGTGCTTTCTATCAGCCCATTGGTTTCAAAGATTATCATAGAATTTACAGTGCAGAAGGAGGCCACCCGGCCCATCGAGTTTGCACCGGCTCTTGGAAAGAGCACCCTACCCAAGGTCAACACCTCCACCCTATCCCCATAACCCAGTAACCCCACCCAACACTAAGGGCAATTTTGGACACTAAGGGCAATTTATCACGGCCAATCCACCTAACCTGCACATCTTTGGACTGTGGGAGGAAACCGGAGCACCCGGAGGAAACCCACGCACACACGGGGAGGACGTGCAGACTCCGCACAGACAGTGACCCAAGCCGGAATCGAACCAGGGACCCTGGAGCTGTGAAGCAATTGTGCTATCCACAATGCTACCGTGCTGCCCAAGTTTCAAAGGTAACTTGCTCACACAGCCGTTCTGTCTAAACGAGATGATGCCCCTGCCTTACCCAAAACACCGGTTACGTCTCTTCCCCATTGGAAACCCTCTACAACTCTTGCATCCAGTATCCCTAATGATCAAGCCTTGGGTGCAGTTTCACAACCGTTCACACTCTGAGCTGAACTTGATGCTAACTGTCTCCAACTCTCCCCATTAGCTGAGGCCTATTTCTGCTGCATGCATCCCACCCACCTGAATTCCAATTGAGTTGTCTCCAAGCCACCTCACAGTCCGAATGCCTCTGCCTCTTATTTGCCAGGTCCTAATTTCTTTCAGAGAAAGGAAAAGGGAAAATGAAGTAAATGAGGAAGACAGAAAGATACGCAGAAATAAAAGAGAGTGAAACAAGAATGTTGATACCTGATTAGTTGTGTTGTTAAAGTATGATGGCAATCACATCGTTAGACAGGTATTGGGCATCTGTACACCTGTAAATGGAGATGGCTGGAACACTGATGGGTCAGAGAAGTGATGACCGCGCACAGAGGCATTAAGCTCTCTCCAGCAAGGAAAGCTGCTGTGTCTGTGGGCGGCACGGCAGCACAGTGGTTAGCACCGTTGCTTCACAGCGCCAGGCATCCAACTTCGATTTCCAGCTTGAGTCTGCACGTTCTCCCTGTGTCTGGGTAGGTTTCCTCCGGGTGCTCCAGTTTCCTCCCACATGTCCCAAAAGACATGCTGTTAGGTGAATTGGACATTCTGAATTCTCCCTCAGTGTACTCGAACAGGCGCTGGAATGTGGCGACTAGGGGATTTTCACAGTAACTTCATTGCAGTGTTATTGTAAGCCTACTTGTGACACTAATAAAGATTTTCGCAGTAACTTCTTAGTTTTCTTTTCCTTTTAAATATTTAGAGTACCCAATTAATTTTTTCCAATTTAGGGGCAATTTAGCGTGGCCAATCCACCTAACCCTGCACATCTTTGGGTTGTGAGGGCGAAACCCAAGCAGACAGGGGGAGAATGTGCGAACTCCACACGGACAGTGACCCAGTGCCGGGATCGAACCTGGGACCTCGGCGCCTTGATGCAGCAGGGCTAACCCATTGCACCACCGTGCTGCCCAACTTCTCAGTTTTACCTGCACCAACCGGCATGGATCCAGTTAATGAGGGAGACTTGAAATTGAAGAGGCAGAAGCGAAGTGAAGGAAGAGAGAGAGAGGGCTGTGGAGGAGGTGGGAAAGCATAAAAGATCACAAGAAAAGTCAAATAGATTGGGAGTCGGATGTGGTATTTTGCCATGATTCTTCCTGACTCAGACGCAATTTAATCAGACAGCCCACTCACTGCTGGTGACACACTGATCCAGCTCACTGCGTCAACAAGTTTAACACCCTGCCCTAATCCATGTTACTAATTATTTTCATTTTGTCGTTTTGCTTGTTATATTACAGATATTAATAATTTCACAAAGCTAAACCAAGCAGTGTATACAAAAGTCTCTGACAGTCAGAGGCGTAATCCATGGGGTCTTATTAGTGGCCGGTTAAATGTTGTTCTTTGTCTTGGGTAGCTGATTTTAATGTTCTTTAATTAACAGGTTCATTCTTGCGAGGATGCAGATAGCCGTGAGAGGGGTTAAAATTATACCATGTGCTATTTTTAACTCACTGGGTTATTGTGTTCCCATCAAATTTCTGTGTGCTTTTTTAATTGAATTATTAACACCTATTTGGTGGTAACTGTGCTGCAACAGTGAAAAAAGATGTGGGGCAAAGTTGAGAACAAGTTCAAAACAGTTGTTCAATGATTGCACTGGGCCAATTATATTATATTATGTTGCTAGCTTATGGCGGGAGCCCTGAAATAGACTTTGCCCACGTCGAATGCAAAACATGGAGTGATCCAGCAGACTGCAGCTGCCATGACAGGCGGTCCGACATTCCCTCCCGTCCTTCCCATCGACGGGCAGCATGGTCGGTACAGGCTTGGAGGGCCGAAGGGCCTGTTCCTGTGCTGTACTTTTCTTTGTTCTTTGTTCTTTGAAGTGCTCTAGCAGCTGCCTCCTCAGAGATGGGCAGCACGGTAGCACAGTGGTTAGCACTGTTGTTTCATAGCGCCAGGGTCCCAGGTTCGATTCCCTGCTGGGTCACTGTCTGTTTGGAGTCTGCACGTTCTCCCCGTGTCTGCGTGGGTTTCCTCCGGGTGCTCCGGTTTCCTCCCACATGTCCCGAAAGACGTGCTTGTTAGGTGAATTGGACATTCTGAATTCTCCCTCAGTGTACCCGAACAGGCGCCGGAATGTGGCGACTAGGGGCTTTTCACAGTAACTTCATCACAGTGTTAATGTAAGCCTACTTGTGACAATAAAGAGCATTATTATTACATCTTGTATCGCTCTCTTCTTCCTGGTTGAGTTCATGGCAATTTCCAGGCTGTTGCTTTTGGCTCACATACCTCACTGGGCCTTTGCACGGCCCACTCGCTGGCCCGCGATTTTCCTGAGAACAGAGAGAAGATTGCAGGCTGGTGAATGCAGATGTCCAGCTCAGCGGTTTTTGCCACCAAAGTCCTACCTTCTGCCAAAGCCCTTTAGTGCCAGCGATTCCTGAATTTCACAGTTAATGGCCTCACGAGACACCAAAAAGATCATTCTGAAGTATTTTGTCTATCGGTAGAACTCTTTAAATCGCTGTTCTTTGTAAAACGTTACATGTGATTGTAGCAGATTTCATTTAGCTGCCACTGTGAAATTCAATTAAAATTTGTTTAAGGAACCTATGTGGTTCCACTGTTTATGATAGGTTGTCGAGATAAGCCAGGGAACTACAGATCAGCAAGTCTCACATCAGTGGTAGGGAAACTATTAGGGAAAATTCTGAAGGAGGGAATCTATTGGAGAGGCAAGGTTTGATCAGAGATAGTCAGCATGATTTTGTCAGAGGACGCTCATGCCTAACAAATTTGACTGAATTTGTTGACCGGGTGACCAGGTGTGTAGATGAGGGTAGTGCAGTTGATGTAGTTTACATGGATTTCAGCAAATGCTTTGACAAGGTCCCATATGGGAGACTTATAAAGAAGGCAAATGCACGTGGGATACAGGGTAATTTATCATAGAAATCATAGAATTTACAGTGCAGAAGGATTGGATTGGATTTGTTTATTGTCACGTGTATCGGGATACAGTGAAAAGCATTTTTCTACAAGCAGCTCAAACAGATCATTGAGTCCATGAAAAGAAAAGAAAAGAAAAGAAAATACATAATAGGGCAACACAAGGTACACAATGTAAATACATAGACACTGCCACTGGGTGAAGCAGACAGGAGTGTTGTATTAATCAGGTCAGTCCATAAGGGGCTGGTTTAGCACAGGGCTAAAGAGCTGGCTTTTAAAGCAGACCAGGACAGGCCAGCAGCACGATTCAATTCCCGTACCAGCCTCCCCGAACAGGCACCGGAATGTGGCGACTAGGGGCTTTTCACAGTAACTTCATTTGTAGCCTACTTGTGACAATAAGCGATTTTCATTTCATTTTCAAGAGGGTCATTTAGGAGTCTGGTAACAGCGGGGAAGAAGTTCCATCCCAGGCAACATCCTGGTGAATCGCCTCTGCACCCCCTCCAGTACAATCACATCCTTCCTATAATGTGGTGACCAGAACTGCACACAGTACTCCAGCTGTGGCCTCACCAAAGTTCTATACAAGTCCAACATGACCTCCCTGCTATTGTAATCTATGCCTTGATTGATAAAGGCAAGTGTCCCATATGCCTTTTTCACCACCCTATTAACCTGTCCTTCTGCCTACAGAGCTCTATGGACTGCACACCCCCTATGAAGAAAAAAGACATGTGGTGAGAACTTGGGAAACACTGGTCTGTGGGAGAGGGATGATTCACTCGGTATAGGGACAGCTGCGTTGCATTGGACTCTCACTTGTTTGCCGCATGCTGCATCCATTGCAGCCACTGCCCTCTCCTCAGTCTCCCCTGCGGATTGCAGAGCCCTTTCTTCATAGGGGGTGTGCACGCGTATATCTGAGGTGACCCCTCCCATTTTCTGATGCTCCTGGCGATTATGGGCCGTTTTATCCTGGGGGACACTGAAAGGACAAAGTGAGACACAGGGAGGCGAGTTCCAAGGGGGGGGGGGGGGGGTCTGTAGCTGATGGCATGTGTGTGCAGGGCTCCTGGCCAAAGAGGACAACACATGTGTTGAGGGGTCATGGAGGGTGGGTAGTAAGGGGGGACGCAGACAGGTGCGGTGTTGTTAGCCTCTAGGGAATTGGGGGCAGATGTGAGGAATGAGGGAGGGGAGTGATGCCTGGGGCATAGAGATGGTGACTCATCCGAGTTGCTCTTCTTACGGCATTGCGTGCCACTCCTATTGGTGAGGCTGGCAGCACTGAGCCTCTGCCACCTCTTCCAGGCCTTGTTCAGAAGGATAGACTTGAGGCCCTGCCCCACCCCAGGGAAGAGGGTGTCTCTCTTCTCCTCAATGGCTTCCAGCATCTGGTCAATCTCTGACTCCAGGAACCATAAAGCAGGTCTTTGTGCAGCTATCTTCTTGGCTGGAATGACAGTCTGTGGTGAGTGGAGCGCTGAAGAGCTGCTCTAGCTTGTCAAGCTCTGAATGAGAAGCTCCACCCCAGCAAATGGGCGGTGGATGCTGTTTACATGGACTTCAGTAAATCCTTTGACAAGGTGCCTCATGGCAGACTGGTACAAAAGGTGAAGTCACAGAGGTGAGGTGGCAAGATGGATACAGAACTGGCTCGGCCACAGAAGAAGGCAAAGGGTAGCAGTACAAAGATATTTTTCTGAATGGAAGGTTGTGACTCGTGGTGTTCCACAGGTGTCTGTGCTTGGGCCTGTGTTGTTTGTAGTGTACATAAACGATGTGTTGAGGATTGTCAGAAGATACAGCAGGACATAGATAGGTTGGAGACTTGGGCAGAGAAATGGCAAATGGTGTTTAATCCGGACAAAGGTGAGGCAATGCATTTTGGTAGGTCTAACACAGAAGGGAAATATACCATAAATGGCAAAACTCTGAGGAATATAGAAAGTCAGAGTGATCTGGGCGCGCAGGTCCACAGATCTTTGAAGGTGGCAACACAGGTGGACAAGGTAGTCAAGAAAGCATACGGAATGCTTGCCTTCATTGGATGGGGCATTGAGTATAAAAACTGGCAAGTCATGCTACAGTCGTAGAGAACCTTGGTCAGGCGCACTTGGAATATTGCGCACAATTCTGGTCGCCACACTAACAGCCTCTTCCTGTACAGTAAAGATTACGTGATTCCTCAAAGCCACTCAGTTGTATCAGGATGGGCACGAAATGCTGGCCTTGCCTGCGATGCCTATATCTTGTGAATGAACTAATAAAAAACTTGCATTTTCATAGTATATTGAACGTGCCAAAAGTCTATATACTATGAGCGAGATTCTCCAGTCTTCCCGCCGCTTGTCAATGGGATTTCCCATTGATGCCACCCCACCCTGCCAAAAACCCACGGGTGGGGGTGCGCTGCCAGGCCGGGTGGAAAATAGAATTCCCATGGCCAGAGAATTCCATCCCATGTAACAGTAAAAGGAACAGAACTTCGAAATCACCTTCTCTGATCCTTCTTTCACCAAGAAGCACGGTAGCATAGTGGTTAGCACAATTGCTTCACAGCTCCAAGGTTCCAGGTTCGATTCCCGGCTTGGGTCACTGTCTGTGTGGAGGCTGCACGTCCTCCCCGTGTGTGCGTGGGTTTCCGCCGGGTGCTCCGGTTTCCTCCCACATTCCAAAGATGTGCTGGTTAGGTGGATTGGCCATGATAAATTGCCCTTAGTGTCCAAAATTGCCCTTAATGTTAGGCGGGGTTACTGGGTTATGGGGATGGGGCAGAGGTATGGGTTCGGTGCTCTTTCCATAAGCCGGTGCAGACTCGATGGGCCGAATGGCCTCCTTCTGCACTGTAAATTCTATGAAAAAAAGATGTCTTGTTTGTCCTGAATGCAATCTTGCACGTTTGTGTCGTGCTTTTCCGTTTATTTATTATCTTACAATCTTAAATCCACTTTACAACTGACAATATCTTCTTGCATTCTACCGTGGGTTTCTCTGCCTCTTAGGCTATTTTGTCCTTTGTCGTCTTCCATTCATATCCCCCCCCACCCCCACCCCACTCCCACAACCCCAGCTGTCCAATTTTGTTCAGGTGTCCGCATTTATTCATTCTTTCTTAACTCACCCTCTATCTTCTACCTCCTGATTTGATGGAGCTGCTACAACAAAAGGACTCCCTGTTTTGCTCTCGATAGCCCATCTCGCAGCGCTTTAAATCAATAATATAATTGGAGCGCAAACAATTTCAGTGCATCAGCGCCCTTTTTCCACAATAAACAGTTTGGCAACTCTTTTTATCTCTCTCTCTCTCTCTCTCTGCTTTGCTTTCAGCTTTGGTTTTGTAATTGGCGGACGCTTTCCGATCCCTTCCCCGTGAAATCTCTGAGACCTGCCCACTTAGCATCAGGCATCGGACATTTAAAAATATTGAGTCACCCTGCCCAAGTGAAAGCAGTAATGTTTACTGGCGTGAAGCTGAGCTGGTCAGACGGAGCTAAGGCAGCTTAGCTATTCTCAGAATGAGAGGTTAACACAAATCAAAATGGTCACGAGCACAACAATCAGCTAAATAAACAGAGAGAGAAACGATCAATTGTTTTCTGCAGAGTGCTTTGGTTATAAGGATATAAGGGAGCTGATGCATCTACCATTAGGGCAACATGATAGCACAGTGATAGCACTGTTGCTTCACAGCATCAGGGTCCCGGGTTCGATTCCTGGCTTGGGTCACAGATTGCACGTTCTCCCCGTGTCTGCGTGGGTTTCCTCCGGGTGCTCCGGTTTCCTCCCACAAGTCCCGAAAGACGTGCTGTTAGGTGATTTAGACATTCTGAATTCTCCCTCTGTGTACCCAAACAGGCGCCGGAATGTGGCACCGAGGAGATTTTCACAGTAACTTCATTGCAGTGTTAATGTAAGCCTACTTGTAGCACCAATAAAGATTATTATTATTATTATTACCTTAATGGCAATCAGGATTCGTCAAAAGTTAATGCCTGGATCTTACAAAATGTATTGTTGATTTTAATCATGTCAAACTTAACCCATTTTATATAGATATCAATTACATTAATGGCCACCAAAAGTTCAAAAATGTCGACATCATCAACCCCAACTTGTCCTGCAAATGATAACTTAGCTACACTTCATTTTGTTTGATGGAACTTGGGCTCAGGCGAAAGAGGACCTCAGTCCCCAACCTTGATACAATATGTTAATAGTGTTCTTAATGGTGTTCACACTTCGAATGTTTTGTAAAATTGATACCGGTGGGTAATTCTTATAGCGCACAATTTATATCCCATAATAATTAAGAATAATGTTATCAAGCCAATATTAAAATAAAGGTTTAAAATGATGAACCATTGATTTTATTTGCTTGCGTGGTTATTTTTGAGAGGGAGACGTGTACCGTGTGTCGTCAGATAACACGGGGGCCGGTTTAGCTCACTTGACTGGACAGCTGGTTCGTTGCTGGTTCATTGCGCAGAGCGAGGCCAGCAGCGTGGGCTCCATTCCTGTACCAGCTGAGGTTATTCATGAAGGCCCCGCCTCCTCAATCTTGCCCCTCGCCTGAGGTGTGGTGAGTCAGTTCTCCCCCCATCAAAGGGGGGAGCCTATGGTCATCCGAGACTGTGGTGACTTTACCTTACCTTCAGGTTACAGAATTCAACGTCCAGGGCGAAGTCTTTGGAAGTTTAGCCGCTGTGCTCAAGCATGTGTAAACCTGCAGGCGTTTGCTTACCGCGTACCCTCTGTCTGACACCATACCCTGTGGACTAAGTGGGTTTCAAAGCACCTCTAGACCTCTAGATTTGTAGCCCTAGCTGCGAGCTCTCTTCAGGATAATAGGACCATGTGAATCCACTATTCATATGGAGCAAAAACCCAGCTAGGGCATGAACCAGGTTACGTCGCTGGTCAGGGGCAAGATCTCAAAATGATTTCTCCTCGGCGCACATCCCGTTATAGCCCTCTCGCAAGAGTCGCCGGCCTTACCGCAATTTGTGCCTGCGCGAGCGAGGCTGCAGAACTGCCCCCATGATCTGCATTTACACGATCACTGAACAGTCTTGCCTCCCGCCGATACAGTAACTGTCGTGCAAGTACATCCTTAACGTTGCTTGCAGTGTTTAAATGTTCTGAATCATGTCTACTATTGTTGCAATATCGCCGTTCTTCTGTATATGTGAACTGCACCTTTTCCAAATGATTCTCTTCACAATGTGTTACAGCTATCTTGTTAGAAGGAGATTTATTTCACATAATGAATGTACTCAATTGTTGGAGGCACTTTTACAGTAACTTTATGTCCAAATAAGGGAACAGAACCGATAAGACATGACCCATATAGTATGCACCTATTAAAAAGCATTAAGGCCGCATTCCCAAAGGTGTGTTACCTGACATCATTGAAGCTATTAATAATTTACTTACTCTGCAACATTGTGCTGCAGTATAACACTTGCAGAACCCTCTATATTTGAAGCAAGTTACAGCACAGAGCAAGTGGTGTTCACTGTATTGCTCCTCCAGTGCGAGATGCATTAGATGTACACCAAAAATCAAAGTCAAAGGGCAAGTGTGAATTTGTTGCTGGGGGTTCAGCCATCCCCTTGGTCCTCAAGGGTTGTTGCAGCAGTGCAGTGCACATCCAAAGGGCATACTCTGCCAAGTTCCACGTTTGATGCACGATCAATTACACAAAGACTAGAGAAGGATGTAATCGAGGCTTTATTACACTGAGATGTGTGGCCTCCTACAGCAGCTGACGAAATGGCTGTAGTACTGGGAGCACACATATTTATACTCCGCCTACTGGGCGGAGCCAGCAGGCAGGGATCTACCCCCCGTACCTGTAGTACAGGGGCCTTACCGTAAAGCACCTATATCAACATCCTGTATATACAATATATACATCAGTGGTGACTACCACATTCACCCCTTGTTCGAAAAATGAGTCCGGCGGGGGTGGTGGAGAACTATATACAGAAAGTTGTGTTTTAAAAGTACAGATAATATTACAAATTCAGGCGGTTCGGAGCCTTGATCTGTCGTTGAGAGCGCCGCAGTGCTGGTGGCGACTCCGGCGGCGGCTTGGTCTTCGGTGACTCCGGGACCGTGTCGAAATCCTCTTCATCCCCGGGTGTGAGCAAGGGGAGGACGAATTGTCCCAGAGCGGGGGCTGCGATGGGGTGCGCCGGGGGAGGGAGGGTGGCGCCAGGACGGTCTGGCCGGTAGAAGTGTGGTTTACACTCCATGCAGACCTGGCAGTCTCTGGTGATCGCCCTGACTTCCTCGATAGAGTAGGGCAGGTTGCGGGCCTTGATGAATTGGTAAAAATGTATGACCCCTGGGTGACAGAGGTTGTCGTGCAGGGTCTGGAGTCGGTCCACTTGTGCGCTGGCACATGTACCTCAGGATAGGGCATCGGGGGGCCCGTAATTGTAGCTCGAGCTCGATCCTCCACCTCAAGATTTTATCGTTTTTGATCTTACCCCGCTGTGTGTTATTAAACATGAAGGCAACCGACCATTGGTCAGTGAGGAGAGTGAATCTCCTGCCGGCCAGGCAATGCCTCCAATGCCGCACAGCTTCAAAGATGGCTTGGGCCTCTTTTTCGACGGAGGAGTGCTGAATTTCTGAGGCATGTAGGGTGTGGGAAAAGAATGCCACGGGCCTGCCTGCCTGGTTGAGGGTGGCGGCCAGAGCGATGGCGTCGACCGTGTGCATCGCGGCCTTGGCGATGTCGGCCTTGATACGGTTGAAGGCCTGGTGAGCCTCGGCCACCAGAGGAAAAACAGTCGATTGAATGAGTGGGCGGGCCTTGTCCGCATAGTTTGGGACCCACTGAGCGTCATACGAAAAGAACCCCAGGCAACGTTTGAGGGCCTTGGGGCAGTGGGGGAGGGGGAGTTCGATGAAGGGGCACATGCGATCATGGCCGGGCCCCAGAACTCCGTTCTGGACCACATAGCCGAGGATGGCTAAGCGATTCGAGCTGAACACGCACTTCTCCTTGTTGTAGGTTAGGGTGAGGAGTGTGGCGGTGTAGAGAAATTTGGCAAGGTTGGTGTCATGGTCCTGCTGATCGTGGCCACAGATGGTGACATTGTCCAGGTACAAGAAAATGGCCCACAGCCCATTCGGTCCATCTCCCGTTGGAAGACCGAGACCCCGTTGGTGACGCCAGACGGAACCCTAAGAAAGTGGTAAAGGCGGCCGTCTGCCTAGAACGCAGTGTACGGGCGGTCCGCCTTGTGGATGGGGAGCTGGTGGTAGGCAGATTTCAGGTCTACTGTTGAGAAGACCCGATACTGTGCAATCTGATTAACCATATCAGATATGCGTGGGATGGGGTGCGCGTCGAGCTGCGTGTACCGATTGATGGTCTGACTGTAGTCAACGACCATCCTGTTTTTCTCCCCAGTTTTGACCATTACCACTTGGGCTCTCCAGGGGCTGTTGCTGGCTTCGATGATACCTTCCCGAAGCAACCGCTGGACTTCAGACCTGATGAAGGTCCTGTCCTGGGCGCTGTAGCGTCTGTCCCTGGGTTTGCAATCCGGGGTTAGGTTTACAAAAAGGGAAGGTGGGTCGACCTTAAGGGTCGCGAGGCCGCACACAGTAAGGGGTGGTAGGGGCCCGCCGAATTTCAGGGTTAGGCTCTGGAGGTTGCACTGGAAGTCCAGGCCGAGCAGCAAGGCAGCGCAGAGGTTGGGGAGGACGTAGAGGCGGAAGCCGCTGAACTCCACACCCTGGACAGTGAGTGTGGCAATGCAGTACCCCCGGATTACCACGGAGTGGGACCCGGAGGCCAAGGAGATTCTCTGGTTAGCTGGGCGTACCGCAAGAGAGCAGCGCCTTACCGTATTGGAGTGAATGAAGCTCTCAATGCTCCCAGAGTCCAGCAGGCAGGAGATCTCGTGCCCGCTGACCTTCACTTTAGTTGAAGCAGTCGCGAGGTTGCGTGATCGAGACTGGTCAATCGTGACTGAGGCTGGTCATTGGCGGTTGCAGGCGATGAGTGGCCGGATGAGGTGCCCGATGGGCATGGGTCCTGAGTCGGGTAAGATGGCGGCACCCACGGGCCGCACGTGTCATGGGGAAAGCAAGATGGCGGCGCCCGTTGGTCCTGGGAGGAACAAGATGGCGGCGCCCACAGGCCGCACGTGTTGCGAGTCGAGCAAGATGGCGGCATCCACTGGCCGCACCTGGTCCTAGGAGGGGAAGATGGCGGCACCCACTGGCTGCACGTGAGGGGTGCCAGGACAATAGCGGCAATTGAGTGGGCCTAGCACACTGCAGCGAAATGTCCCTTCTTGCCACAGGCCTTGCAGAGGGCGCTCCGTGCTGGGCAGTGCTGTCGGGGGTGTTTTGACTGCCCACAGAAGTAGCATTTGGGCCCCCCCGGGGTTGGTTGGCTGCCGTGAGGCACAGGCGTGGGATTGGCTGAGGGTGGTCGCTGATGGGGTCCACGATGGGGCGGCCGTCTGCGGAGTCCACGATGCACAGGGGAGATGGGCTGCGCGGTCGGGGGCATAGGCCTGAATGTTGCGTGATGTGACCGTAAGTGAAAGCGCTAGTTTTTTGGTCGCCGCGAGGTCGAGCGTGGCCCCCTCTAAGAGGCGCTGGCGGATGTAGTCAAACCTTATGCCCTAACAAATGCATCTCTCATTAGCAAATTCCGTGGCCGAAACATCCTGACAGTCACAGTCTCTAACTAAGGGGAGCAGGGCGCGCCAGAAATCTTCCACCGATTCACCGGGAAGCTGACGCCGCGTGGAGCGGAGGTGCCTGGCATAGTGTGTGTTAGTCCGCTGAGCGTAGTTTTCTTTCAGTAGCGCCATGGCCTCTGCGTAGGTCGGCATGTCCTGGACAAGTGGAAAGACGTTGGAGCTCAGCCGCGTTAAAGGATCTGGAGCTTCTGTGCTTCTGGAATTTTGTCTGGCGTAGACCCGATGTACGCTTCAAATCAGGCTCGCCAATGTTCCAAGTCCTTTTAGCCGTTGTCTGATTGCGGATGCAGCTGCAGGCGATCCGGCTTGATGTGGAGCTCCATCTCTGAAAAACTTAGTGTAATAAATTGATGCACGATCACTTACACAAAGACGAGAGTAGGATGTAATCGAGGCTTTATTATATTAAGATGTGTGGCCTCCTACAGCAGCTGACGAAATGGCTGCTGTACTGGGAGCACACATATTTATACTCCGCCTACTAGGCGGAGCCAGCAGGCAAGGATCTACCCCCGTTCCTGTAGTACAGGGGCCTCACCGTAAACCACCTGTATCAACAACCTATAACATATGCGTCAGTAGTGACTACCACAAGTTGCACAGTGCAAGTGGATGCCAGGGTACAAGTAAGAACTCCATGCATATGGGGGAGAGAAATCAGATCGGGCCTCCCCAGGATATGTTAGTCTGCCAGCTGCAGGGATGAAAAGGCATTGACGCAGAATGCCCACTTCACCTTGACAGTCATATAGGGGAGTGGCCTAAGGGGGAATTGGTGAGAGCGAACATAAGAAATGGGGACAGGAGTAGGCCTGAGGCCGCTCGAGCCTGTTCTGCCATTCTGTTTTGGCGGATTAACTCTACTTTCCTTCCTAACCCTCAGCTCCCCTGGTGATCAGCTTTGAATATGGTCAATGTGGTGATATGCCTTTGAGCCATATCACAGTTGGATGGTGTGAGACCTCCAACCAGCAGGTGGCGGTACAGACACACCATGCGGTCTCAAGACCAAGGTCATGTCACCTGGGGACCTGTATTTAAAGAGAGGCTCATCCGGCCATCTCCACAAGAACACGAGGTAGAGGGGCGATGAGACGTATATGTAACAGGTCAGCAGAAGTTGTAAGGTCCAGAGGAGTAGCAAGACTCCATGATAACGTGCTCTGCATCAGATTGCCATCCTACTGTGCGAGACACAATAAAAGCACCTTGGTTGGACAAATCAAAGTGTTTGGTGAGTTCATCTTAAAGTACAAGGGACCAAACACAACAGTCAAGACCCATCTCCCACTGCTCACTGGGCATAACATTCCAAACATGGATGACCCTCAGGGAGGAGGCATTTATCCATCTTGAGTGGGGGGGGGGGGGCTTATTTTTAAATGTTCCCTAGTTCTAGGTTTCCCCATGAGGCGAAATATTCAGCATTTACTCTGCCAAGCCACCACCACCACCCCCGCCCCTCTCAGAATCTTATATGTTTCAATAAGTCCACCCCTCATCCTTTTAAACTCTAATGAGTATTGGTTCAACCTTCCTTCACAGCGCAACTCCTTTATCCCAGGAATCGACCTACCCTGAATCTTCTCTGGTCTGCTTCCAATCTAAGTATGTCCCTACTTGAGCAAGGTGACCAAAACTATTGATAGTGTTCCAAGTGTGGTCTCACCAAGGACAAAATGGAGTAGGATAATGTAACTTCTGAGTCAGTAAAAAAGTATTCTATTTTAGGTCTGGCATCATCTGTTCTCGGTTGTGTTCAGGGCTGTAACTGGACCATCTGTAGCTGGAAACAAAGAACGTGATGGCCTTGTGGAAGACGAGGTTAGAGAAGGTGTGTGAAGGAGAGCTGCTGAAATATTTATCGTTGGTCCCTAATTGCAGAGAGGTAGGGTGGAAACGTGATGTGGAAGTGGAGGGTCAGGATACGAAGGCGGGGATGAGAATGATGAAAAGGATCAAGAACGCAATGGAGGAAATATCAGCCCAGATGTCAACAGAGAGTCCCACTCGTTACCTCTTCCCCAATCGTGATCAGAAATGATCAGTGCTTTTTATGAAGGAAGGTAAGGAGTGGAATCAACTGCTGGTTCTGCCGTCTACTCCACTTAGTCCTTCATGTTCTTTTGTGACCTGATGTCAGTCCTATTATCTGAGAGTCCATTGAAAAATGTATTATGGTCACCTGGTGATCTTGGGGTGGGAGAGGATTTCCTCTTGGCAATAACCTTGAAGTTTCCAGCTTCTACTTCATAAATCCCATTATTCTTAAACGCCGAGTGGGACTGGGAGGCAAAGAAACAATACCCAATGGTAAGCAACATCTGCTGCACCAGAGGTTGTCACAAAAAATACTGGGTTGCAATAACTGGCGACCAGAGACTAACAACAATAAAGGTTTATTAATCATTCTGAGGAGCTCTTGGATGCTGTGTGCCCGCACCCAAGGGAGAACTCCCGTGCTCCTGGCATCCTACCCGCATCGTTCCAGCGTCCACGTGACCAGCTGGTCTACAGTTGTGGTGCATCTCGCAGCGTTCCTGCGAATGGTTTGTATAAATTCTTAAGACAGCTGACAGCCTCCTAATGATCAGCAATGTGAAATGGAGCCTATTCCACAATCAACAAGATCTTGGTAACCTGCTTCTATCATAATCACATCAATCATAGTTATCAATGATTTTATTCACTCCGAAAATTAGATATTGTATTCCACAAGTGACTGCTCCAAATTGACGAGGGCATTAGGTATCCAGAGCAAACAGGAACTCAGACAAAGTGTGCAAACATTTATTTTGTGAAGAAGGAAAGGAAAATAACTTCCAGAAACATATATTGGATAACTACTGCCTTTTTACTACCTGGCTCTGTAAAGAACAGAGTATTGGTAACGGTCAACTCTTCTGGCTCCACAATATAAATCCTTATTGGAGAGATACATTTCAAAATGAAGCTGTTACGTCAATGTGCAATTATGAAAAGCACTCAGCTAATTAGATCTCTATATTTTTGTTGGGAAGGGGTCTGATAACTAACAACACAAATAGAACACGTGTATTTTTTTATTACCACGTCCTCAATCTCAACGCTTTCTAAAATATCTCTGTGTATTTTTGATCAGATAATGCCACTGATTTTTATCAATCCCGCAGTCTTGTCACTTTTGTAAATTCGGGGCATTTATGCATGTGTTCATTCTGCTATCACTTCAGGTTAATGAAGCATCAAGGAGATTGGAAAAGACACTTGAAAGGGAATGCTCCCTAACAATTAATTCTGGCTATTATTTAGTGTTCACAATTTATTGATTACCCTGAATCCTTCAAGGTCGCGGAGAATCATTGCAGCACAGGAGGATGCCATTCGGCCCATTACTCTATGTGGTGTGCATGGCAATCATTTACAAATGACAAGTAGCACCATGCACGTTGGATAGCTGGCCTGATTTTTCATCCCGTTCTCGTCTGCCATGTGTTCTCAGCAGGTCTACATTCGCTGTTAGAATTGACCGGGCCAGATACAGATGTACGCATTCATGGCTTCAATACTAACAGAAAGCGTCAACATCACAAAGCCTGGTAGAAATATCCTCCAAAGTTCTCGATTCACCCCTGGTGCTCTCTTTCTAACTAACAAAGCAAACATGAACAACTAAACAATGAAGATAGGAAGGGAAAAAACTAGGTGTTGCTCTCCATCTCATAATGGGACCATCATCAACTCTCATTAAGGCTAACATCCTCCTCACTGAGACCAACCACCTCTTCCTCACAGGGACTAACCTCCTCCTCACTGGGATCAA
The DNA here is from genome assembly GCF_047496885.1 of Scyliorhinus torazame. Classification (NCBI taxonomy): domain Eukaryota; kingdom Metazoa; phylum Chordata; class Chondrichthyes; order Carcharhiniformes; family Scyliorhinidae; genus Scyliorhinus; species Scyliorhinus torazame. Next base: position 26,104,730 of record NC_092713.1, read on the forward strand.
CCATCTCCTCCTCATAGGGACCAACCTCCTCCTCACAGGGACCAAGCTCCTCCTCAAAGGGACCAACCACCTTCTCACAGCATCCAAACTCCTCCTCACAGGGACCAAGCTCCTCCTCACAGGGACCAACCACCTTTTTACAGCATCCAAACTCCTCCTCACAAGAACCAACCTCCTCCACACAGGGACCAACCTCCTCCTCACAGGGACCAACCTCCCCCACACAGGGACCAACCTCCTCCTCACAGGGACTAACCTCCCCCACACAGGGACCAACCTCCTCCTCATCAGGACCAACCTCCTCCTCACAGGGACTAACCTCCCCCACACAGGGACCAACCTCCTCCTCACAGGGACTAACCTCCCCCACACAGGGACCAATCTCCTCCTCATCAGGACCAACATCCTCCTCATCACAAAAAACAAACTCCTCCTTTTTGCTTGGATCAACCACCTCCTCCTCACTGAGGGGGAAGACATCTATGTTCCCTTGAGCGCCATATCGTTGAATCTTTTACCAATGCAGCCTGCAATTCAATCCATAATGTTACAAATTTAATTTTAGAAAAATGGATTTGGATTTTTGTATATTGTCACGTGTACCGAGGTACAATGAAAAGTATTTTTCTGCGAGCAGCTCAACAGATCATTAAGTACATGAAAATGAAATAAAATAAATACATAATAGGGCAAGACAAGGTACACAATGTAACTACATAAGGTTGAATAAACTCGGTTTGCTCTCACTGGAACGACGGAGGTTGAGGGGTGACCTGATAGAGGTCTACAAAATTATGAGGGGCATAGACAGAGTGGATAGTCAGAGGCTTTTTCCCAAGGTGGAGGGGTTAATTACTAGGGGGCATAGGTTTAAGGTGCGAGGGGCAAGGTTTAGAGTAGATGTACGAGGCAAGTATTTTACACAGAGGGTAGTGGGTGCCTGGAACTCGCTGCCGGAGGAGGTGGTGGAAGCAGGGTCGATAGTGACATTTAAGGGGCATCTTGACAAATACATGAACAGGATGGGAATAGAGGGATACGGACCCCGGAAGTGTTGAAGATTTTAGTTTAGACGGGCAGCATGGTCGGCGCAGGCTTGGAGGGCCGAAGGGCCTGTTCCTGTGCTGTACTTTTCTTTGTTCTTTGTTCTATAACACTGGCAACGGGTGAAGCATACAGGGATGCAGTGTTAATGAAGTCAGTCCTTTAGGAGTCTGGTAACAGCGAGGAACAAGCTGATTTTGAATCTCTTCATGCGTGTTCTCAGACTTTTGTATCTCCTGCCCGATAGAAGAAGTTGGAAGAGTGAGTAAGCCAGGTGGGAGGGATCTTTGATTATGTTGCCCGCTTTCCCCAGGCAGCGGGAGGTGTAGATGGAGTCAATGGATGGGAGGCAGGTTTGTGTGATGGACTGGGCGGTGTTCATGACTCTCTGAAGTTTCTTGCGGTCCTGGGCCGAGCAGTTGCCATACCAGGTTGTGATGCAGCCCGATAGGATGCTTTCTATGGTGCATCTGTAAAAGTTGGTCAGAGTTAATGTGGACATGCCAAATTTCCTTAGTTTCCTGAGGAAGTATAGGCGCTGTTGTGCTTTCTTGGTGGTAGGGTCGACGTGGGTGGACCAGGACAGATTTTTGGAGATATGCATCCCTTGGAATTTGAAGCTGCTAACCATCTCCACCTCGGCCCTGTTGATGCTGACAGGGGTGTGTACAGTACTTTGCTTCCTGAAGTCAATGACCAGCTCTTTAGTTTTGCTGGCATTGAGGGAGAGATTGTTGTCGCTGCACCACTCCACTAGGTCCTCTATCTCCCGCCTGTATTCTGACTCGTCGTTATTCGAGATCCGGCCCACTATGGTCGTACCGTCAGCAAACTAGTAGATGGAGTTGGAACCAAATTTTGCCACGCAGTCGTGAAATGAAAATGAAATGAAAATCGCTTATTGTCACAAGTAGGCTTCAAATGAAGTTACTGTGAAAAGCCCCTAGTGGCCACATTCCGGCGCCTGTTCGAGGAGGCTGGTATGGGAATTGAACCGTGCAGCTGGCCTGCCTTGGTCTGCTTTAAAAGCCAGCGATTTAGCCTTGTGCTTAACCAACACCAGTCGTGTGTGTACAGGGAGTAGAGTAGGGGGCTAATTACGCATTCTTGCGGGGCTCCGGTATTGAAGAAATAACTTCAGCATCCTCTAATTGGCCAATGAGTTCACAACTGCGGCAAAATTAAGGACAGCACGGTAGCACAGTGGATAGCATTGTGGCTTCACAGCGCCAGGGTCCCAGGTTCAATTCCTCGCTGGGTCACTGTCTGTGTGGAGTCTGCACGTTCTCCCCGTGTCTGCGTGGGTTTCCTCCGGGTGCTCCGGTTTCCTCCCACAGTCCAAAGACGTGCAGGTTAGGTGGATTGGCCATGCTAAATTGCCCTTAATGTCCAAAAAGGTTAGGAGGGATTATTGGGTTATGGGGATAAGGTGGAAGTGAGGGCTTAAGTGGGTCGGTGCAGACTCGATGGGCCGAATGGCCTCCTTCTGCACTGTATGTTCTATGTTCTATGTTCTATGACACCACTTGGAGCCTGAAGGAAAGCTGTTTGTTTTTGCTGTGGTTTCATTGTAAAAGTGCCATAATCTCAAACATTTCCCCAGGAGATTAACCCACCACGAAGTTGGGATATGCTGTTGCCATTGCTTCAATCTAACAAAATAAGAAGTGACTGTAAATGAATGGTGTTGTGCAGCACGCGTCAGCCACTTCATCACAAGCAGTGGTAAGCACCATCTGGTGGATTTCAAACACACTGCATCACCACATTGCTGATAAGCTGGGGGGCGGGGGTGGTTTTAAGACAATTTTCTCCCCTCCCCCTCTACCTGACAACGCTGGTTCAAACCGGGATGTGAGTTCCTGCCTTCAAGGGACTGTTTTTTTTTAGTTTAAGCAATGGCCAATAGGTCATCATATCCAGTCCTCCAATGCTGTTCTCGCTCAACACAGACACATGTATTGCAGTGGCTGTGGGGTGAGGGCGCAATTGCATGGAGATCCGGGTGGGAACGCTGGCTGATTTCACCATCTCTCATCCAGGGCCTCCTACCAGCATCCTTAGCAGCAGCCTGGCAGAGGTTGGCTAACTCAACTCTGAAAACACTGACAGTCTGCATTTCCACTTCTGAATGTATTACGATCCTGGACCAGACCCCAACAGTGGCTAGAACATAGGGGGCGGGATTCTCTAATAATGGGCCTATGTCCCCACGCCGGCGTGAAAACCGGCGCCAACGGCCCCCGAAAGTGAGGAATTCTCACCTTCCTAGGGGGCTAGGTTTGCGCCGGAGTGGTCCCCACAGCTCCAGCCGGAACGGAACGGCCCACGCGAGTTCACGCATGCACGGACCAGCCAGCGTATTTTTGCGCATGCGCGGAATGGCCGGTGTATTTTCGCACATGCGCAGGGGTTCCCTTCTCCGCGCCAGCCCCCGGGCAATATAGCGGAGCCCTACAGGGGCCCGGCGCGGAGTAAAGTAGGCCCCCACGGAACCAGCCCCCCCCCGCCGATTGGTCGGCCCCGATGGCGGGCCAGGTCACTCCCGGGGCCGCATCCCCCCCCCCCCCCTCCAGGACGGCCGCCACACACTCACCTTCCAGGCCGTGTGGGAGGTGAGTAATCCACACCGGCAGGACTCGGCCAAACTCGTTGGCCACTCGGCCCATCGAGGCCCGGAGAATTGCCGGGGGGGGGGGGGCGCTGTCAACGGCCCCCGACCGGCGTGGCGGGAATCCCGCGGGCGCCTGAAAAACACCGCCGGAGAATATGGAAGCCGCCGTTGGGGCGGCGGGGGATTCTCCGACCTGGCGCTGGGTCAGAGAATCCCGGCCAGGATACCTCGCTCCAGAGAGATTTCACAAAAAATAGAATTGTATATTGAAACGAACTTCATTACTAACATGGTATTATAATATCCCTAACATCACACAAGAAAATAGCTTATAATTACCCCCTATACAATCCTAATCAATACAATGACACAATAATCCTTAATTGCCATCTTTATTCCCACTCAAACAACAAAAAAAACAACCACAGTTCTCATTCCATGTAAAAGGCAGTTGGCACTCAGGAATATCCCCAAACAGAAATGTCTGGATACTCTACTTTGAGACTGTTGTAAGAGCTAGATCTGACTCCTGTGAGAACCATGCAGAAACTTGGGCTGTATTTCATCAGAAGCTGCTTCTCAGTTTGTTTCAACTCACCTTCTGAAACTCAATGGAAACTGCTTTTACTTGGTACCTCAGCTCCTTCCGTTAATTACATCATCTTACCAGGCTGAAATCCAATTACCTCCACGGGGAAACTCAGGGGGAGTGCTGATTAGGGGGAATCAAGGATTCGGACGGGAAGGATGGATGCGAGGTTTCGGGGATGGGACAAGAGGGGAATTAAGGAAACGGAGATTGGTTCCTTGAAGAATAATTCACGAGTTTAGAGGAGCTGGGAGTGAAGAACGGGTTGGCGCAGGGGGAAGGGTTAAGGTATATGCAGGTGCGGGTTTTTGCAAGGAAGGTTTTCCCAACCTTCCTGATAGCTCCTGCCTCCTCGGTGCTGGAGGCGGTACTGTCAGCGGTCGGAGGTTGGAGAGGGGGGTCGTTCTCGTTGATTTATGGGAGGATTCTCGGAGGAGGATAGGGTGTCCATGGAGGGGATTAAGGCAAAGTGGGGGGGCGGGGGGTGCTGGAAGAGGGACTGTGGTGTGAGGTGCTGCGGAGAATGAATGAACTTCATGTGCGAGGTTGGGACTGATACAGCTGAAGGTAGTGTACGGGGCGCACCTCACAAAATCAAGGATGAACCAGCTGTTCGAGGGGGTGGAGGAAGTCTGTGAGCGATGTGGGAGAGGCCCGCAAACCACGTTCACATGTTTTGGTCCTGCCCGTAGCTGGGAAGGTTTTGGAGGGCAGTGTTCAGCACCATCTCGGGGGTTCTACATGCGGATGTGGAGCCCGGTCCCCTAGAAGCCATATTCGGGGTGTTGGACCAGCCCCAGCTGCAGGCGGGTGCGTGGGCAGATGTCTTAGCCTTCGTCTCGCTGATCGCCCGTAGACGGATGTTGTTGAGGTGGAGGTCAGCTACTCCACCCTGTGCCTCGCCTCGGCATGGTGGGACGGACCTGCTGGAGGTTTTGTCCCTGGAACAGTTGAAGTTTGAGCTGGGGGGGGGGGTGCGAAGGAGGGGTTCTACAATTTGTTCATCATGCTCTTTTGGGAATTGGTTACCGTTGGTTGTTGAGGCTGCTGATGGGGGGTGTTTTTTTATTGGTTTAGGTTGTTTTTGGATTGTGAAATTGTTGAATAAAAACACTTTTTAAAAAAGTTAAAAATTTAAAATTTAAGAAAACTCCACAGAGGACCCCCCTTAATCTAAACAAAACTCCATTAGTCCAAGCTTTTCACAACACCTTAATTTTACCTCTGGCTCCCAAGACCTTTCAAATCAGGATTCTGCAAAACGACTACTGCAGCAGTCATACCCAAACTAACCCAGGCATTTAACTCTTAATGCACCAAATACAATATATCTGACGTTCCTTCATTCCTCACAAATGACTTACTAGGACTGCAAATTTTCCGCTCCTACTCGCCAAAGGACCAGAAATCCCGCCCGAGGTCAATGGGCCTTTAATGGTCCGTTAAATTGTCCGTCCCACCTGCGATAATTCCCGGGACGGGCAGGATCGGAAAATCTACCCCAAAATCCTTTCCTGTGCACTTAGCAGGACTGTGTGGATGCCGCTTGACTGAGATAGGTGGAAGTAACCTCACTGACAGATTTAGAATTGTCATCCATTCTATTCCTTGTTACTTTATCCAAATGAACTGATAATTCCGTTTTTAATATCATTACGTCGCATGTTGCCGCAAATTCTTGCTACAAAATATGAGATGGTTCCGTTTCCTTGTGAAGAACTATCAGAGGAAGACTGGATACGACACTGCATTTAATAAAAGGAACGGAGACAACAATTTAATCTATAAATGCATGTTTCTCCGCAATAACCCACACTCAAAGTCTATTAATCTTCAGCCTGCAAACTCAAAACCTAATCAAACCTTTAAGTGCAGCCCATTGCTAGTTATGCAGCTCACGATGTGAATTATAGTCAAAAGCCGCGCCTAGTATCTCTGATAGTGAACACGCGATTACATGTATTTCTGTCATTGCAAATAAGATGCAAATCACTGTTGTAACTTCACTTTAGAAAAAAAACACCAATCCCCAGCCTTCATTTCACTTGGAAAAATTAATCTAACGCTCGCTGCCTGTAATAAACACAGAATATTTTAGTTTGCTCATTTATGGTCAACAACAGTTGCAGACCCCGAGGAACTGGACCCTTTTCAGAGGCTTGTTTCTTCGGTTGTCAATGCGTTGGTAGCTAATGATGCACCAGGCATTAAAATGCGTATTAATATTGTTGCTTGAGGGGAGTTTACAAATGACAGGAATACCCAGTGGATGCTGAACTTCTATAGACTGACTGCCTTTGCATTCATGGCGTTGAAACAGCTAAAGAGACGTGACAAACCCCCACCGGTTCACATCGGCAAGATTCCCAGGGATAACATCTGACCTTGAAACCTGACTTCAAAATAAGAAAACAAATCCTCGTGATTGGCACAGAGGTCTGGCCAGTGTTTCATGCCTGAATATTTGGGGCTGGTTTAGTACAGTGGGCTAAACAGCTGACTGATAATACAGAACAAGGCCAGCAAGCGCGGGTTCAATTCCCGTACCGGCCTCCCCGAACAGGCGCCGGAATGTGGCGACTAGGGGCTTTTCACAGTAACTTCATTTGAAGCCTACTTGTGACAACAAGCGATTATTATCATTATTATTTGAAAGAACATTCTTTGCCATGAGCTTTGCCATGGGCAGCACGGTAGCACAAGTGGATGGCACTGTGGTTTCACAGCGCCAGGGTCCCAGGTTCGATTCCCTGCTGGGTCACTGTCTGTGCAGAGTCTGCAGGTTCTCCCCGTGTCTGCGTGGGTTTCCTCCGGATGCTCCGGTTTCCTCCCACAGTCCAAAGACGTGCAGGTTAGGTGGATTGGCCATGCTAAATTGCCCTTAGTGTCCAAAAAGGTTTGGAGGGGTTATCGGGTTACAAGGATAGGGTGGAAGTGAGGGCTTAATGTGGGTCGGTGCAGACTCGATGGGCTGAATGGCCTCCATCTGCACTGTATGTTCTATGTTCCAGCGAGTCTCCAAATTATTGCCTCGGTGAAGTTTCCACTGTGTTCCTCCTCATCCATATTTTATAATTTAATTGTCTCAACTTACGTTTCAAAAGGTAGTTTATTTTGTTTGATGAAAAGGTGAGCAGATCTTTTGTTTTTGGTTTTGTCGGGTTAATGGAAGAAAGAGCGGCCATTGTCCCTGATTTAGGCCTCTTTTTGTGAAAGCGAGTTTGAGCGAGGCAGCTCATCAGAATGTGTCAATCAGCTGTAATTGTTTTCCGGAAGGAACATTATCAGGCAACGGAGAGAGAACTCGTACAAAGCACGGAGATTCATCACCGCACCTTATCCACTAATGAGCTCAGCTGCTTATTTTCAGACTCTCTGTGGCAGGGGTCCAACTTTGCCCAAAAAACGAAAAAATAAGCCACTCTTTGGTAAATGGAAACATCCCAGTAGGTTCCAGAGGTCCAGAGGTGTTTAATGTGGACTGCAGAAAACTGCACTCTGATTGCACCAGAACAGCCAACTTTAAACCTCAGGTATAACTCTTGACAACAAGACGGGGGAAACATGAGGAGAAAAAAGTTTTGACACCCTGCCTGAAAGCACTTGAGTGCTGTGTCGGTCGATAGCTCTATGTAGTGTCAAAGGGTGGTCAGCTTTGTTTGTAGACTCCATCAATTGACCTCCTTCCCAATTCATCTCGTTATTGGTAATCCCAACATGGACGTCTTTGAAATTCCTCGCCTTTCCACGGAAATTGGCAAGTGAAGAGACCGTTCATTGTTGATGGCAAGCTTCTTGGCTGTTACTCATGCAACCTTTTCTCCAAATCCACTAATTTTATGGCTATAACTGAAAGTGCGCAAAGAAAATATTTTTTTTAAAATACGCTTTCCATTTTGAATTTTCTCCCAGGCAGCTGACAGCAGCGTTCTGGAGATTGATCATTAATATGGATGGCACGGTGGCACAGTAGTTAGCACTGCCGCCTCACAGCGCCAGGAACCCAGTTCAATTCCAGCCTCGGGTGACTGTGTGGAGTTTGCACCTTCTCCCCGTCTCTGCGTGGGTTTCCTCCGGGTGCTCCGGTTTCCTCCCACTGTCCAGGTTAGGTGGATTGGCCATGATAAATTGCCCCTTAATGTCCAAAGATATGCAGGTTAGATGGATTGGCCATGCTAAAGGAAATTGCCGCTTAATGTCCAAAGATATGCAGGTTAGATGGATTGGCCATGCTAAAAGAAATTGCCCCTTAATGTCCAAAGATATGCAGGTTAGATGGACTGGCCATGCTAAAGGAAATTGCCCCTTAATGTCCAAAGATATGCAGGTTAGGTGGGTTGGCCATGCGAAAGGAAATTGTCCCTTAATGTCCAAAGATATGCCGGTTAGGTCGGTTGGCCATGCTAAAGGAAATTGCCCCTTAATGCCCAAAGATATGCAGGTTAGGTGGGTTGGCCATGCTAAAGGAAATTGCCCCTTAATGCCCAAAGATATGCAGGTTAGGTGGGTTGGCCATGCTAAAGGAAATTGCCCCTTAATGCCCAAAGATGTGTGTCGTGTTGGGTGTTCTGCTGCACAAATGATCCAACACGGCTGTTGATGGTACAACTCTGTTTTATTGTCTTAACAACGGTTGCAATTAACTGCTGGCTTGCGTACGTGCTTCACCAGCTAACCTGTGGGCCCAGCCCTATCACTACCTTAGTGAGGCACTCAGCACATGGACTATGTCTGAGTGGCACACTGTGAGCTCTGTGCTCTGAGCTATCTCCTGGTAGAATGAGCGGGAACTGTGGTGTTCCCTGTTTTACAGCGCATGTGCTCTCACTGGTGATTGGCTGCGATGTTATGTGTGTGCTGGTTGGTCCAACTGCCTGTCCATCAGTGTGTGTGTGATTGCACCATGATATGCTGATGTGGATATCATGACATCCCCCCTTTTACAAGGATATGTGCCTACATGGTAATAAATATTGGTGTGTACTGAGTGCAGCTGAGTATGTGTGTGCAATATTTACAACATGTACATGAGGCTGAACTATATACAGAGGCAGGTGTCAGGTGCCACAGAGCAACGAGGTTGTACTAATAACAGAACAAATGCAATCGGCAAACGACAAGAGAAACCTTCTGGAACAACAAGAGAGAAACACGTTAACAGTACTGCAAAACAATTCAGTGAGTTCAATGTGCTAACAGGCTCATAAGTCAAGTCTCTCAGGTGGGCGACGAATTCGGGATGACCGCCTCAAGGGTGGGTCAGGATCCACCGGTTGAGGAATGGGCCTGGCCACGGGCGAGAGAGGAAGTGGCAGAGTGGCAGGAAGCTCCACGAAGTCGACATCAGGGACAACAGGAGGGCGTGGCACCGGTGCATGATCCCGTAGCGAGCGCGGAAGCAGCCGAAGGGCCCACCGATTACGGCGGCGAATGGGGCCATCAGGCATGCGAACCAGGAATGAGCGGGGAGCCACGTGGCGGAGAACCTCGGCGGTTGCCGACCAGCCACCCTCCGGTAGGTGTATGCAGACGTCGTCTCCAGGCGCCAGGGCAGAAGATCAGTCGCCCGAGCGTCATGTGCCACCTTCTGCTGAGCACGCTGTTGTTGCATCCTTCGCAATACTGGAGCATGGTCGAGGTCAGGAGCATGAATGGATGGCACAGTGGTCCTGAGGGTGCGACCCATCAACAGCTGGGCTGGCGAGAGGCCCGTGGACAGTGAGGCCGAGCGATAGGCAGCAGGGCTCAACAGAAGTCAGATCCAGCATCAGCAGCCTTGCAGAGGAGCCGCTTCACAATGTGGACGCCCTTTTCCGCCTTGCCATTCGACTGAGGATGCAAGGGACTGGACGTCACGTGTGTGAAGTTGTATGAAGTGGCAAAGGAAGACCATTCTTGGCTCGCAAAGCAAGGCCCGTTGTCAGACATGACGGTGAGTGGAATTCCATGGCGAGCAAAGGTTTCTTTGAATGCCTGGATGACAGCTGATGATGTTGTGTCGTGCAGGCGTATGACCTCCGGATAATTTGGGAAGTTGTCAATCAGAATAATGTAGTCCCTGCCGAGTGCATGAAAGAGGTCCACGCCCACCTTCGCCCAGGGGGACGTGACCAACTCATGGGGCTGAGGGGTCTCAGTGGGTTGCGCCGGCTGAAACCTTTGGCAGGTGGGGCAGTTGAGCACCACGTTGGCGATGTCGTCGCTGATGCCCGGCCAGTACATAGCCTCTTCGTGCAGTTGTTCGAGGACAAGCCGGTGCATGCTGTGTGGGATCACGATCCTGTCCAACTTCAAGAGGACACCATCAATAACGGCCAAGTCGTCCCGGACGTTGTAAAATTGTGGGCACTGCCCCTTGAGCCACCCTTCCGTCATGTGGCGCATCACACATTGTAGAAGGTTGTCAGCCGCAGTCTCACGGCGAATGTGGGCCAGACGTGCATCAGTGGCCGGCAGATTGGCCGATGTGAAGGCTACTTGTGCGTCGACCTTACAAACGAACCCCTCCGAGTCGAGCGGTGTGTTGACCGCCCTGGACAGAGCATCTGCAATGATGAGATCCTTCCCCGGGGTGTAGGCAAGTTGGAAGTCGTACCCCCGGAGTTTGAGCAGAATGCGCTGGAGGCGAGGGGTCATATCGTTGAGGTCCTTCTGAATGATGCTGACCAGGTGGCGATGGTCGGTCTCCACAGTGAACTGCGGAAGACCATACACATAATTGTGAAACTTGTCGATGCCAGTCAACAGGCCTTGGCACTCCTTCTCAATTTGCACATAGCGCTGCTCTGTGGGGGTCATGGCAACCGGGGCCCATGATGCGGTGTCGTCCCGTTGTAGGAAGGAGTACCGCCCCAATGTTGGACTGGCTGGCGTCAGTTGAGATCTTTGTTTCACGTGTGGTATCGAAAAACGCCAGTACCGGGGCGGTGGTGAGCTTGACCTTGAGCTCCTCCCATTCACTCTGGTGTGCGGGCAGCCACTGGAATTCCGTTGTCTTTTTGACCAGGTGGCGAAGAGCAGTCGTGTGCCAAGCAAGGTTAGGAATGAACTTCCCCAGGAAGTTGACCATCCCGAGAAAGCGCAGCACTGCCTTCTTGTCTGACGGCTGCTGCATGGCTGCGATGGCTGCCACTTTGTCGACATCCGGCCGCACCCCTGACCGGGAGATGTGGTCCCCCAAAAACCTGAGCACAGTCTGGCCAAAAGAGCACTTGGCTCGGTTGAGGCGCAGGCCCTGATCTCGTATCCGTGCAAAGACACGCTGGAGTCGACTGATGTGCTCCTGTGGTGTGGTGGACCAGATGATAACGTCGTCTACGTAGACGCGTACCCCTTCGATGCCCTCCATCATCTGTTCCATGATGCGATGGAAGACCTCGGAGGCCGAGATGATGCCGAATGGCATCCTATTGTAGCAGTATCTGCCAAATGGAGTGTTGAAAGTGCACAGCTTCCTGCTGGACTGGTCCAATTGAATCTGCCAAAAGCCCTTGGAGGCATCAAGTCTGGTAAATATTTTTGCCTGAGCCATTTCGCTCGTGATTTCTTCTCGTTTGGGTATGGGGTAGTGTTCCCTCATACTGTTGTGATTCAAATCTTTTGGGTCAATACAGATCCGGAGTTCGCCGGACGGCTTCTTGACGCACACCATGGAGCTGACCCATGGCGTTGGCTCCGTGACCCGGGAAAGCACTCCTTGGTCCTGCAGGTCCTGCAGCTGCTGCTTGAGGCGGTCCCTGAGTGGTGCTGGGACCCTACGAGGTGCATGAATGACCGGGGTGCCGTCCGGTTTGAGCCGTATTTTGTACGTGTAGGGCAGTGTGCCCATGCCCTTGAAAACCTCCTGGTTGTGGGCGAGGAGCGAGTGGAGCTGCTCCCTAAAGTCTGCATCCGGGAAATCGGACGTGCCTTCTGGAGACAGGGTGTGTACCCGCTGAACGAGATGGAGGATCTTGCACGCCTGTGCCCCTAACAGACAGTCCTTCGAGGATCCAACGATTTCAAATGATAATGTGGCTTTGTGTGAGTTGGGTGACATCGAGCTGGCAGGACCCCGTGGCCGGGGTGACGTTTCCATTGTAGTCAACCAGCTGACAGTGGGATGGCAGAATCGGTGGTTTAACCTTCAAGGTCTGGAAGGCTGACCATGCGAGGAGATTGGCGGAGGCACCAGTGTCCAGGTGAAATGTGATCTGTGATTGGTTGACCATTAGGGTGGCACACCACTCATCGCCCGGATCAATGCTGTGCACTGGCAGCGGCTGGTGGTTCCGACTTGGGGACATCCGGTTCTTGTGGATTACCGCAACGCGGAAGGGCTCCCTGTCTTCAGTATCGCTGGTCTGCATACTGTCTGGATATGACTCAGTGTAGGGGGGCTGAATCGCCCGCACGTCCCTGTGAACCTGGCGGAATTGTTGGGAGTTGGCAGGTTGAGCTACTCGACAGCAAGCAGCGTAGTGGCCCATCCTGCCACAGCGGAGGCATTGTCGCGTTTTGGCCAGACATTGCCGCTTTAAGTGGGCAGAGCCACAGTTGCCGCATGTTGCGACATCATGGCGTTCGTTGCACCACCACGCATGCGCGGTGCGGTCCTGCGTAGAGCGCGCCTGCGCATCACGTCCCTCTGAGTCAACGTCCCCTCTTTTGGCGCGTACAAGCATGGGAGGCCTCGGAAAGCACGCAAAATGGCTGCCCTCGTCCGGGCCGCGGGCCGGGAGGAACTCGACCGATTGGACCCGCTCCGCCTCATAGGATCCGTGCCGTGCTGTTTCGGCCGCCTGGATTTGGGAGTACCGGCTGGTCGCGTTCTCATGGAGGACGCAGGTCTCGATGGCAGTCGCTAGGGTGAGGCGCTTTATTTTTAGGAGCTGCTGGCGCAGGGTGTTTGAGATGACCCCAAAAACTATCTGATCCCGTATCATGGAGTCGGAGGTGGCCTCATAGCCGCAGGACTGCACGAGGATACGGAGGTGTGTCAAGTAAGATTGCAAAGGCTCATCCTTACCCTGCAGTCGCTGGTGAAAGAGGTACCTCTCGAAGCTCTCATTGACTTCCACGCTGAAGCGTTCGTCGAACTTGAGAAGCACCGTCTTATATTTTGTTTTGTCCTTGCCTTCCACGAATGCCAGGGAGTTATAGATGTGGATGGTGTGTTGCCCCGCCGTGGAGAGGAGGAGGGTGATCTTCCTGGTGTCCGATGTATTCTCCCTGTCTGTGGTTTCTAGGAAGAGTTGGAACGCTGTTTAAACAGCTTCCAGTTGACGCCAAGATTTCCAGCGATTCGGAGCGGCTGCGGCGGGCTGATGGTCTCCATGGAGCAGGATGGCGGATTTCTGAAAGGGTGCAGGTAGGTCACGCGGTCGCTGGTTAGCTTCCACTACTGGTATCATGTCGTGTTGGGTGTTCTGCTGCACAAATGATCCAACACGGCTGTAGATGGTACAACTCTGTTTTATTGTCTTAACAACGGTTGCAACTAACTGCTGGCTTGGGTACGTGCTTCACCAGCTAACCTGTGGACCCAGCCCTATCACTATCTTAGTGAGGCACCTCAGCACATGGACTATGTCTGAGTGGCACGCTGTGAGCTCCGTGCTCTGAGCTATCTCCTGGTAGAATGAGCGGGAACTGCGGTGTTCCCTGTTTTATAGTACGTGTGCTCTCACTGGTGATTGGCTGCGATGTTATGTGTGTGCTGGTTGGTCCAACTGCCTGTCCATCAGTGTGTGTGTGATTGCACCATGATATGCTGATGTGGATATCATGACAATGTGCGGGTTAGGTGAGGTTACGGGAATGGGGCAGGGGAGTGGGCCTAGGTATGGTGCTCTTTCAGAGGGTCGATGCAGATTCGATGGGCCAAATGGCCTCCTTCTGCCCTGTAGCAATTCCAGAAACCTTTGCACCTTTTCTCTTCTGGTCAAATCCAAGTGACCTTTCAGAATTGGGGAGCACAGAGAGGCCATTAATGTGCCTGGTACTCCACGGAGCAGACACAAAGGTGGTGCCCTCACTCAGGCCCACAGCATTTGTCCTCACATCACTGCCACTCCACTAGTGCCCTTGCTGCTACCTGTCAGTCAGTCAGCCCAGATAACTGCCACCCGAGCAGTCCGATGCCAGGACTACCATGGTTGCCTGGTGCCATCCTACAAGGATGTGGCAGGGATAGCAATGCACCAGAGAACTAGGACACCCACAAGACAGATATTATGGGAGGGCACAATGATCATTAGCTGACGTTTGTATGCAACTTGGGCATGATTTGTTTTAGAAATCGGGCTTGGAATATTTATTTTGTGGTGGATTTTACGTTTTGTTCATGGTCAAGCAGATGCAGTGAAGGTCAGTTAGATACAAGATAATATGGTGGACTGTTGACTACTGAGAAATTGGGGATGTGTCTATTCGTATTCCAGTCAAATAAGTTGTAACAGATTTTTGATAGGTGAAGGAACTGCTGAAGGTTATGGTGGGGCGAGGGCTGACAGGAACGTGGCGAGGTGACCACAATCTGATCTGCTGTGATCTTATCGAATGACAGAGCAGGCTCGAAGGACCGAATAGCCCACTCCTGCACCCAAGTCCTATTTTCCCATGAATGTCTGGAGGCAAATTCAAATAGAAATCACGCTTAGGATAGGTCCTTGCCGTTAGAGAAAATAGTCACTCCCCAACACATCAACCTCAGCTAATACTTCAGCCTCACTATACCCTCACGTTTTCGACTTCCACACGCTCGTAGCAATGCAAGTCATCTTGGAAAGCTATCTTAGGGAGATTAAAACTATGAGCCTTGGTTGCTTCCCTGAGGACAATTTTACATTTCAAACGCAGTGAATTCAAATGTTACATGTCCGCCTCAATCTGTTTTCAGCACGCAGTGTGGTGATGGCTAAAAAGTGCCAAAGTAATCATGGTGTTCAGGTTCCAGCTCATTACCCTGCCTGGGAAGGCCTGTAGCACTGAGGTTAACATCTCAAGAGTTTGGAAGATGTGGGTCCTACCCCAGGTCAAGAAGGGCGCAACAACATAAACACAATTATTCTTCGCAGAAGAATCATCCGCTAATCAGTTGTCGATCAGTAGCCTGACAAGGGAAGATAGTTACATCCCTGGTGAAGCTCTCTTGTACTAATAGTCCCTTCCTGTAATTACTTTAGGCTTGATGCAGGTGCATAAAAGGACAGACTGTGCAGTGTACTGGATTGAAGATTAATGAGTTCTGTCTATCTATTTCCCCAGCAGACAGGATGACTATTGCACTGTAACATTATGGCCACTCTCAGACTCATACCTCACTTAGACCGGTTTCTAGTTCTTATTTTTTTTGTCCATATTTATTACCATTCATGGAATATTTGCCTTTCAGCATAACTATGCTCCTCCTGTTAATAAGCTCTGACCTCGATTAAAACGGCACAATTAATAGCCTGCTTGCTTTACCAGGGCTTTCTGGGCCTATCTGCAGTTCACAAAGTATGTGTGAGCAGTGGGCATGCAACACAATATTAGGGATCTGTTCTACTTTGCGGCAATATAAAACCTCGCAGAAGCCCTTCAGCCCATCAAACCTATCCCAGAACGTAATAGAAATTGTTACTGCTGCTGTTCCTTGCGTGAGTCAATATCTATCGAAGGCTTTGAAAATAGGCTGATCCAATATGAGCAGATGAGCTATTTTAACAGCTATCCGCCTATTTATTTTAATCACATTGCTGCTTCTGGTATAATGTTAAGCTTTAAATATCCAGGCAAAAAATTCGCACTGCGCCATTTCAAGGGTGATACTCTTCAGCTTTTGTTGTTTTTTAAAATTCAGAGTGAAACCATTTGGCAGGTACAAATGCTGAACATCTGCACAACATCTGCACACTCCCGAGTCTCATCACCTATTCAAGAACGATGCCGGGCAGATGCACAGTCCGTCAGGTTGATGAGAGCCAGCAGGCAGTGAGGGTAGCTCGAACAGTTAAGCACAACTAAAGGAAAATACAAGGTTGTAAATTTGGAGTCCCCGGGGCCGCCTATGACTGAGGGTCGCTCGACCTGCCTGAGGTGAGTTTGCTGGCTGCAAATCTCCAAGCTCAAGTGCTATCATTGACTGACTCCTCAGGAACTTTGCATTCTGGCGGTCCATTGCCAATCGGGGTTGAAAATGGTCATTGTGTAGCCCAGTGAGAAGATATAACTTCACGCACAGAAACTGAAGGTAACAGAACTATCTTCAAATGAGCGGAACATGAACGCTTTCCCGATTAAGCGGAATACTAGGGAGCAACGGTGGCAAGGAGCGACCGAGCAAAATGGGAGCAGCAAAGAGAAAGATTTTAAAACAAAGAGTTTAAAATGGATCAGTATCGGGAGAGTGCAACCAGGTTTAAGCTTAAACTTGAACGGCAAGGGGTTGCAGTGGAGTGTGGCACATTGTTCTAAAAGTAGAGCCAGATAGGTAGCGGCTACATTTCCTAGCAAGCAGGCTGGCTGCTTCCTAATCTGTGACCAGCAGAACAAAAATCAATCCTGCTGTATGTCTATGTTGCATTTTAAATTAATTATTACAGATGGAAACCCAGATGGGTTAATAAAACCCTACTGCCGTAGTATAGGGAATGGACGCTGCGTGTGTCTGCAAAAGTATTAAATTCATTGAGGACAATGTATTTCCAGGAACAGACAAATACAATAGCTGTAACTTGATTTTTCGAATGAATGGATTAAAACCATGGCACCATGACACCATTGATCTATGTACATTGGCAATTACTTTTCCAGTTATTTGAGAGGCCACAAAAGAACTGTGCAATATAGAAGCTACAGATTTACTGATCTGCATCAATAGTTAGTAGGCAATTACCAGTAACTCTATTTTTAATGGCGGGAGAACTTATAATGTTGCTAGGTTAAGCATTCCACGGCTTGCTACAGTTTAAGATATCTGAGTGACAAGATTAAAACATAATTTTTCTCTTTTCCAACATAAAGGACACGGCACTTTCAATAAGCTATTCATTTACTAATGAGTCAGCTAGATTTTTCATTAGCATGCAATTAGATTTCCAGAATTTTAATCAAGAGGCTTTAATTTCAAAGGGGAGAATAAAGTAACAAGAATGCAGTAATTCAGGATTATGGAAACATTGCAATAACACAACAAGTAGATGGATTAATAAAATAATCACATCGATTGTTTCTCTCATCTTTTTTTCAACTAGAAAGTCAATCGGTTTACATTTTAATTTGCCGATCCATATGTGCATGTATCTGAGTGCCATGTGTGGAAGGTTGACAGACAGTTCTTTCCATTGATGTTCCGCTAGATATGTTGACCCCATGAAATGTCATGGCTTCAGGTCAAACATAGACAAGAAAACCGTTGGCTGATTACCTCATACTGCCCCCTATTAGCTGATGAATCAGTACTCCTCTTCCATGTCGAACACCACTTGGAGGAAGTACTGATGGTGGCAAGGGCACGGAATGCACTCTGGGTGGGGTCTTCAATGTCCATCGCCAAAAGTGCCTCAGTAGCACCACCACAGACTGAGCTGGCCGCGACTTAAAGGACACAGCTGCTAGATTGCGACTGTGGTCGGTGGTGAAGGAACCAACAAGAGGCAAAAACATACTTGACCTCATCCTCACCAACTTGCCTGCTGCAGATGCATCTGTCCATGGCAGTGTCGGTAGAAGTGACCACCGCACAGGTCTTGCCAAGACAAAGTCCTGTCTTCACATTGAGGATACCCTCCATCGTGTTGTGTGGCACCACTCCTCAATGGAATAGACTTCAAACAGATCTAGCAACTCAAGACTGGGCATCCATGAGGCACTGTGAGCCATCAGCAGCAGCAGAATTGTACTCAACCACAATCTGCAACCTCATGGCCCGCCATATCCCCCACTCCACCATTACCACCCAGCCAGGGGATCAACCGTGCTTCCATTTTCTAAATGGGGAAACGCTTAGGAAATCAGAAGCACGAAGGGAGTCCTTGTTCACGATTCTCTTAAGGTTAACGTGCAGGTTCAGTCGGCAGATAGAACGCAAATGCAATGTTAGCATTCATGTCGAGAGGGCTAGATTACAAGACCAGGGATGCACTTCTGAGGCTGTATAAAGCTCTGGTCAGACCCCATTTGGAGTACTGTGAGCAGTTTTGGGCCCCGTATCCAAGGAAGGATGTGCTGGCCTTGGAAAGGGTCCAGAGGAGGTTCACAAGAATGATCCCTGGAATGAAGAGCTTGTCGTATGAGGAACGGTTGAGGACTCTGGGTCTACACTCGGAGTTTAGAAGGATTAGGGGGGATCTTATTGAAACTTAAAGGATACTGCGAGGCCTGGATAGAGTGGACGTTGTTGCTCTTATTAGCCTTAGTTTTATTAGCTCTAATTCTGTCACCTTTGCTCACGAGTCGCCAGGTATCTTTCTGATACCGGCACGTGGTTCAAGCTCAAGTAATGATTAATAATGCAGCACACTGCTTAGTAAAAGTTAAATCAACGATCATTTATTATATACAGCAATAAATACTTATCCAATAATCCTACTTCTAGACTACTACCTACCACTAAAGGCCAATACTTAACTTTGGTAATGGCCCACCAGGTCAGGGAAACGAATGGTCTATCGAATTGGGTCTGGCCTGCGGGATTCAAGAAGGCTGGTACGAGTCGATAGTCTGGAGCACCTATCTGGTAGCGATCGCTGGAGTAAGACTTACTTGTTCTTCGTCGAAGGGTCTCGAAGGTTGCGAGTAGGAGAAGAAGGGTCGATCTGAACTTGGACCCTTATTTTTATAGTTCCCAGGGGCTTCCCGCCTCTCGGGGCAGACCTTGACCCTGGTTCCAAGTGATTGGACTTGTTCCCAATCACTGGGTTCGATATGCTCCAATAATGGGCGATTTCTTGATCGGGGGGTGGTCGTCCACCTTTCTTTGTCTCAGCCACTGCTGGCGCCGAAAAGTCTGGATCGGCTTTATGTTGCTAATGTGTAGCAATTGTTCCCGGGGATGGCTGCTTACTATGCAGATGGCTGGGTTGTTGTGCTGTTAATGGTTGCAGGTATCGGTCTGGGCCGACTTCCCCAGAGCCGAATGCACTGTTTTGCCTGCAGCCGTCCGTTTGAGTCCTGTTGGCTGATTTTCCCATCAGCCTCTTTCGTTCGCCATTTTAGGTCGGGGTTTGACCATTTTACTCGGGAATCAGCCATTTTAGGTGGCTACAACGTGGAGAGGATGTTTCCACTATTAGGAAAAACTAGAACCCGAAGACACCATCTCAGACTAAAGGGACGATTCTTTAAAACAGAGATGAGGAGGAATTTCTTCATCCAGAGGGTGGTGAATCTGTGGAACTCTTTGCTGCAGAAGGCTGTGGAGGTCAAATCATTGAGTGTCTTTAAGACAGGGGTAGATAGGTTCTTGATTAATAAGGGGATCGGGGTTATGGCAAGAAGGCAGGAGAATGAGGATGAGAAAAATATCAGCCATGATTGAATGGCGGAGCAGACTCGATGGGCCAAGTGGCCTAATTCTGCTCCTATGTCTTATGGTCTTATGGTCTCATAGTGAAGAGTGCAGGAGAGCATGCCAGGAGCAACAGCATACCGAAAAATGAGGTGTCGATCTGGTGAGGGTACAACACAAGATTACTCATGTGCCAAACAGCACAAGCTGCGAGTGACAGACTGAGCTAAGTGATCCCACAGCCAATGGATCAGATCTAAGCTCTGCAGTTCTGCCACATCCAGGCATGAATGGTGGTAGACAATTAAACAATTCAGTAGAGGAGGAGGTTCCACAAATATCCCCATCCTCAATGATGCAGAAGCCCAGCACATCAATGAAAAAGACAAGACAGAGGCATTCGCAATAATCTTCAGCCAGAGATACCGAGTGGATGATCCATCTCGGTGTCCTCCGGAGGTCCCCAACATCACAGATGTCAGTCTTCAGCCAATACGATTCAATCCACATGATAACAAGAAACGGCTGAAGGCACTGGAGACTGCAAAGGCTATGGGCCCTGACAATATTCCGGCAGTACTGAAGGCCTGTGCTCCAGAACTGGCCGCACCCGTAGCTAAGCTGTTCCAGTACAGCTACAACACTGGCATCTCCTGGCAATGTGAGAAGTTGCCCAGGTGTGCCCTGTACATAAAAAGCAGCACAAGTCCCACCCGTCCAATTACCGCCCGATCAGTCTATTCTCCATAATCAGGAAGGAGTCATCAACAGTGCTATCAAGCGGCACTTACTCAGCTCACAGATATTTGGGTTCCGCCAGGGTCACTCAACTCCTGACCTCATTCCAGCCCTGGTTCAAACATGGACAAAAGAGCTGAATGGCAGAGGTGAAGTGAGAGTGACTGCCCTTAATATTAAGGCAGCATTTGTTGGTGCAGACTCAATGGGCCGAATGGTCTCCTTCAGCACTGTAGCGATTCAATGGAAATTTGACTGAGTATGGTATCAAGGAGCCCTAGCTAAACTGGAGTCTATGGGAATCAGAGGGCAATCTCTCCGCTGGTTGGAGTCATACCTGGCACAAAGGAAGATGGTTGTGGTGGTTGGAGGTCAATCATCTC
Organism: Scyliorhinus torazame; assembly: GCF_047496885.1. Lineage (NCBI taxonomy): Eukaryota > Metazoa > Chordata > Chondrichthyes > Carcharhiniformes > Scyliorhinidae > Scyliorhinus > Scyliorhinus torazame. The sequence continues at coordinate 26,125,570 of NC_092713.1, forward strand.
AACTCCAGGACATCACTGCAGGATTTCCTCAGGGTGGTGTCCTGGGCCCAACCACCTTCAGCTGCTTCATCAATGACCTTCCTTCCATCATAAGGTCACAAGTGGGGATGTTTGCAGATGACTGCACAATGTTCAGCTCCATTCAAGACTCCTCAGTTAATGAAGCAGTCCGTGTCCAAATGCAGCAAGTTCTGGACAATATCTAGGCTTGGGCTGAAAAGTGGCAAGTTATATTCGCACCACAGAAGTGCCAGACAATGACCATCTCCTACAAGAGAGGATCTAACCATCACCCCTTGACATTCAGAGGCATTACCATCGCTGAATCCCCACAATCAACATCTTGGGGGTTACCATTGATCAGAAACTGAACTGGACTCACCATATTAATACAGGGGCTACCAGTGGAGGTCAAAGGTTAGGAACTCTGCGGTCAGTAACTCACCTCATGAATTCCCAAAGCCTGTCCACCATCTACAAGGCACAAGCCAGGAGTGTAATGGAATACTCTCCACTTGCCTGGATAAGTGCAGCAGAAGCTCGATACCATCCAGGACAAAGCAGCCCGCTTGATTGCTCCCCCTTCCACAAACATTCAATCCCTCTATCACTGATGAACAGTGGTAGCATCTTGTACATGTGTACCATCTACAAGATGCATTGCAGTAACTCACCAAGGTTCCTTAGACAGCACCTTCCAAACTCACAATCACTGTCATCTAGAAGGTCAAGAGCAGCAGATACCTGGGTTCACCACCACCTGGAGATTCCCCTCCAAGTCACTCACCACCATGACTTAGAAATATATCACAGTTCCTTCACTGTCGCTGGGTCAAAATCCTGGAACTCCCTCCCTAACAGCACAGTGGGTGTACCTACACCGGAAGGACTGCAGTGCTTCAAGAAGGCAGCTCACCACCACCTTCTGAAGGGCAACGAGGGATGGGCAATAGTTGCTGGTTGAATGTTGAAATGCATTCGATCAAGGGTAAGAGGAAGAGATAGAGAGCAACACAAATATTCCCTCACCAGAATATTTTGAGTGCTGCTGCTGAACAAAATTACTTGCACTTGAAGATACATTTAGCCAAAATCGCTTTGCTTTCTTTGACGGAGTCAACGACCGTTTAAATGAAATGGGTTTGAACCTCCTGTTCTGATAGCAAAGGGACGAGCTCCATGACAACTTCAACCACTCCTGCGTTAATAACTGCACAGACTTATGGCGGTAAAATAATTATTCCAGAGTAATTTGTATACTATCAGTGCATTAAAGTGTCAGATTTTAACAAATTAAATGATACATTTTCTTAATTAAATAAGTCATTTTGTTTTCCTTGGTTTCTGTGGGAAGATGGGGGAGGGGTTCAGTCAAGAGGCGGGCCCATTAGCCACCGGCGTAAATCCCGTCGTGTCTGCTAAACCTCATGAAAGGCCCAAACACGGGATTTGAGCCAGCGAGATTTCCAATCGCGATCTTCTCAGGCCCTCCCCGATGATGCGATCAGGTTAAAGCCCAGGAAAGGCCCGAACCTGATTTACATAAATTTGAAACCATTAACATGTACTTAGCGGGGCTAACATTGCATTTTCAGTCCTGATTGAATCTTCCCACCCGCCAGGCGTGACATCACCTTGGTACGAATTAGAGAGGGAGGAAGGGTGTATCCACTCAACAGCAGGGAGGCCAAGGGGACAGGGCCCACTGACAAATGGGGGGGTGTGAGCTTGCCACCTGATGTGGATGATTCCTGGCATGTGTGGGCATCAGTAGAGATAAATACTGCACATAAGTAGAGAAGGTTTCTGTTGAGGAGTGCCAGGTGTGGTGATATGCCGATGGGCTATATCCTACACTCATCCCTAGAGCATCTCGACAACAAGGACTCCTACATCAGACTCCTATTTATTGACTACAGCTCCGCCTTCAACACCATAATCCCAGCCAAGCTCATATCAAAGCTCCAAAACCTAGGACTTGGCTCCCCACTCTGCAACTGGATCCTTGATTTTCTGACCAACAGACCACAATCTGTAAGAATGAACAACAACACCTCCTCCACAATAGTCCTCAATACCGGGGCCCCACCAGGCTGCGTACTTAGCCCCTACTCTACTCTCTGTGCACACACGTCTGCGTGGCAAAATTTGGTTCCAACTCCATCTACAAGTTTGCTAACGATACGACCATAGTGGGCCGGATCTCGAATAACGACGAGTCAGAATGCAGGAGGGAGATAGAGAACCTAGTGGAGTGGTGCATCGACAACAACCTCTCCCTCAATGCCAGCAAAACTAAAGAGCTGGTCATTGACTTCAGGAAACAAAGTATTGTACACACCCCTGTCAGCATCAACGGGGCTGAGGTGGAGATGGTTAGCAGTTTCAAATTCCTAGGGGTGCACATCTCCAAAAATCTGTCCTGGTCCACCCACGTTGACGCTACCACCCAAGAAAGCACAACAGTGCCTATACTTCCTCAGGAAACTAAGGAAATTCGGCATGCCCACATTAACTCTTACCAACTTTTACAAATGCACCACAGAAAGCATCCTATCTGGCTGCATCACAGCCTGGTATGGCAACTGCACGGCCCAGGACTGCAAGAAACTTCAGAGAGTCGTGAACACCGCCCAGTCCATCACACAAACCTGCCTCCCATCCATTGACTCCATCTACACCTCCCGCTGCCTGGGGAAAGCGGGCAGCATAATCAAAGACCCCTCCCACCTGGCTTACTCACTCTTCCAACTTCTTCCATCGGACAGGAGATACAGAAGTCTGAGAACACGCACGAACAGACTCAAAAACAGCTTCTTCCCTGCTGTAACCAGACTCCTAAATGACCCGCTTCTGGATTGACCACATTAACACTACACCCTGTATGCTTCACCCGATGCCGGTGCTTATGTAGTTACATTGTGTACCTTGTGTTGCCCTATTATGTATTTTCTTTTATTCCCTTTTCTTACCATGTACTTAATGATCTGTTGAGCTTCTCACAGAAAAATACTTTTCACTGTACCTCGGTACACGTGACAATAAAGAAATCCAATCCAATCCAACCCAGTATATCATAGTTGGATGGTGTGAGACCTCCAACCAACAGGTGGCGGTTCAGACGCACCATGCGGTCTCCAGACCAAGATCATGTGACCTGGGACCCGGATATAAAGAGAGGCACATCCGGCCATCTTCAGAAGAAGATTGAGAGGGTAATAAGACATACAGGTAATTGGTCAGTGCTAGGTGTAAGTTCCAGAAGAGTAGCAAGACTCCATGATAACTTGCACTGTTTCAGATTGCAATCCTACCACAAGACACAAGATAAGGATTCTGCTTTGTACATATCAAAGTGTTTGGTGAGTTACTTCATAAAGTACAAGGGACCAAACAAGACACCAGGGAGGCGTGTGGAAGCTGGTAGGAGGTCAAGTGATGGTGGCCTGCGGGGTGGCGGAATGTGGGATCGAGATGACAATCCGAAGGAACCCAGTTACGAAGAGCGTAAATAATATCGTTGCACTCCCATTGTGACTGGGTTGGGTGAGAGTCAGGAACCGAACTGGTCAGTGCTCACATCATTAAGTACTGCTGATGGTTGGCCTTCCTCATATCTCTGGACAGGAATTTATTGGACTCACTCTCTATTAGTTCCAGCTGAGAAGTAAGTTACTTTCTTCAGGCACATATAGCACCTTTTTTCCTAATCCATTCTCAGGACAGGGGCACTAAGCAGCTTTTATTCCCCATCTTGAGTTGTCATTAAGAAAGTGTGAATGAGCCTTCTTCATGAGCTGCGGAATTTCACGTGGCGAAGGTGTCGAGAGGACCAGGACTTTGAGCAGGTGACCGCGGAGGAACAACAACATAGTTCCAAGTCGGCATGGTCTGTGACCTGGAGGGGAACCTAAAGGTGGCGATGTCCTGCTGGGCAATGGTGGGAGTTGTAGGTTTGGAAAGTGCATCTCCTCCTCGTCCATTGCATCTTGCTGCTACCCCAAGCGGCGGTAAAAGATGCTCCCTCATTGTCGCAACGGGTTGTAGCAGACAATCACAAAGGAGGATACAATCAGAACTGCTCGTGAACAGCCCTGGCAATATGGCACCCTGACGGCACAGCTCCGTCTGCCGCCAGCTCTGTCTCAGTTCTGAACCTGCAACCGGAGGCCTCGCTGAAAAGGAATGAACGGTGATTGTTGGTAGGAAGCCAGCCAGGGACCTGCACGATCTGTTCCCTGTGATCAGAAACGAGGTGGACGCTGAAGGAAGGAAGTCTGTTTCTATTGACAAAGATGCCAGGATGCTGATGGGGGGCATGCAAGGCAGTTGGTGCAAGACTGTGATATGTTACGCCCGACGAAAGCCTAAAATGCGGACGGTGCCTGGTGCCGGCCCATTCTAACTTCACAATGTTCGTTGGAAAAGTAATGTGACTGTTCCTCCTGCTGTAGAGAATTGCAATCACCTTCCAGGTACAATAGCAAATGGAAAACTGGCCAATGTTATTGATGTCACCTGCTGCAGCCTGGGAATGACCCCATGGCATTAAGAGAAAGAGCTACGGTGCTGCTCAGACCCGGGTTTGAGGCTGTAGAAGGTGACATAACTCAGTGACAGTTCCCTTTATGATGAAGCCAAGGCATGTCGGACATCGTCCCTCATTGTGTTCAGATGGGGGTGGGTTCCCTGAGTCCTGCACATTGCTGCTCCCTCCCCGCCACTCTTCTCCCCACTGCGCCTGCTCTCCTGTCTTCTTGACTGCTCCTCCCCTTCCTCCAGCCTTTACTGACCGTTGCAGCAAAACTGGTTTTAAAGGCAGACGAAAGCTAACACTTGCAAAGAGGTTCTGAGCGTGCTGAAAAGCCAATAATCACCAATTGAGCCCAATCTCCATACGATTAATGATCGCCTGCCCCACCGACCACCCATAACACCCGCTAACCGTGGAGGCCTCTGGCTGCATGGCTGAAGGCTATTGCTAATTGGGAATTGGCAATCGTGGTTAAGCGAGCACTTCACACATCCCAGTTGGATCCCTGTCGGTAGGCGTACCATGGGAGTTATTGCCTCGCATTCCCATCGGACCGTGATGCTTGGGCACTGCAGGAGGCAACACCACAGGAGACAACACCACGGGCGCAGCGACCAACATTAAAACAACCAGGGGCTGGGCCCCAGCACCGGGGACATCTCCATGACCAGAGTGTGTGTGAGTGAATCAGGGAGGGGACCAGCACCCGGTCCAGATAAAGTTACTGTCATAATATGCACCCATGCACATCATGAGGTAAAAACAGGCAGTGACAGACACCCAGGTGAGCCAATCAACATACAGAACACAACACAACCAATCACCAGACAGAACACCAGAGGGGGGCTTCCAACTATAAAATACACGAGGCATCAGCACTCTGCCTCTTTCCACTGGTGACAACTGTCGTGACAGTCAAGGTGTACAAATCATTCAACAGCTTCTACACGTGGGTCAGAGCTAGCCTGGTCTAGATTGTTAGAGTTAGTTTACTTAGAGTAGTAGAGAGTCAACCCACAGGCAGCTGTGTGCTTCGTTCTGAAGTTCAATAAATCTTATTGACCCAACGCCTACGTTTGGTGTCTGCTTTATCGTTTATCTGCATCGTGTTGCAGTCCGTGTTACCCCAGGGTGAATAACACGACATGATACCAGGTGTGGCTACTGCTTCTAAGTAATTTACCTCCGAAAATTCACTGACGACCAGCAAGTGCCTTCCAGCGGCATGGAAAAGATCCAAGCACCTCCACAGCTCCGGATCTCCGGAAATCTTGGCGCCAACTGGCGGGTCGTCAAGCAGAAATTCAGTCTATACATTGAGGCCTCGGGCCTCGAAAGTGCGACCGGTGCCCGAAAGACGCGCGGCTACTATCGACTGCGGGGGTCCAGACCATCCAAATCTTCAATTCGCTCACTTTTGCCGACGCTGAGGACAAGACCAAGTTCCAGACCATGTTAGCCAAATCCGACAGTCACTGTGAAGTCAAAACGAACGAAAGCTTTGAGCGCTATGACTTCCAGCAGCGCCTTCAGGGTAAGGATGAGCCTTTTCACTGGAACGAAGGAGGTTGAGGGGAGACCTGATAGAGGTCTACAAAATTATGAGAGGCATAGACAGAGTGGATAGTCAGAGGCTTTTCCCCAGGGTAGAGGGGTCAATTACTAGGGGGCATAGGTTTAAGGTGAGAGGGGCAAGGTTTAGAGTAGATGTACGAGGCAAGTTTTTTACGCAGAGGGTAGTGGGTACCTGGAACTCGCTACCGGAGGAGGTAGTGGAAGCAGGGACGATAGGGACATTTAAGGGGCATCTTGACAAATATATGAATAGGATGGGAATAGAAGGATACGGACCCAGGAAGTGTAGAAGATTGTAGTTTAGTCGGGCAGTATGGTCGGCGCGGGCTTGGAGGGCCGAAGGGCCTGTTCCTGTGCTGTACATTTCTTTGTTCTTTGTTTGTTTGTTCTTTGTTTTCAGTCTTTTCTCACTCATCTGTGCATTCTAGTGCAACCCTGCAACTACGGAGACACCGCTGACTCCCTCATCAGGGATCAGATCGTGTTTGGCATCCACTCCGACGCCCTGCGGGAGCAGCTCCTAAAAATAAAAAATATGACCCTGCCAGTAGCCATCGAGACATGCAAAGTCCATGAATAGGCGAAAAGTTGCTATTCACGCCTTAAGTCGGCAGAGCAGGACCAACTTGCTTCCCACGAGGCTGATAGTGTACAGGCCATCGCCCGAGTGCGGCGCCTGGGCATCGACGAGGGCGGCTATTTAGCGCGCTTTTCCAGGGGTCCCATGCATGCGCACCACGGTCGGGAGAACGAAGCGGCCGAAGACCACAATGCGCAGGTGCGAGCGGCGGCTGACCACACTGCGCATGTGCGACGACGCACGGAGAGTCACGACGTCGATGTGATGGCGTGCCCCAACTGCGGTACCGCCCATTTAAAGCGGCAATGCTCTGAAAGAGGCAGGCGATGTCTCAACTGCAAGAAGCTTGGCCATAATGCAGCCTTATGCAGGTCTGCAACTCTGATAGGGGGCCAGCGATCCCAGTTCAAAGTGTGCAGCAAGGGCTGCTGGATTTGGAACCTGATCCCGTCACGGATCCAGTGGATGACTGTTCCGGCCATTCGTTTACCTGACCTGGATCACCTCCCAGTGCTGCAAAAGATGCAGCAGATCAGAACCCGGCAGAAGCTGACATATGATGCTCATGCTACTGATCTGCCCGTGCTCTCTCCGAAGGACGCTGTTCGCATCAAGTTGCCTGGTGGAGGCTGGTCAGCTCCAGCTGTTGTTGTTCGACAGGCTGCTCCCAGGTCGTCCCATGTGGTTCGCATGGCTGATGGATCCATTATCAGGCACAACAGAAGGGCACCACGCAAACCTGCCTGCCCACCACTGGATCTCGCGTTCCCAGATGTTGTTATGCCTTATCCGGACACCTCGCTCCACGAGACCACCAGTCTGGCTGCAATCCCGCCTGTCAAGACACCATCATCCCCACCTCCATCTCTCAGGCAGTCCACAAGAATCCGACGACAGCCCCGACTGGACTTATAAATAGTTCCTTTGTGTATATACTGTTATGTTTCTGCACGCTAGACACCTTACATGTGCATATGGATTCACTCACCAATTGCTGTAAATAGTTACTTCTATAAATATGTCATAATATGCACCCATGCACATCATGAGGTAAAAGCAGGCAGTGACAGACACCCAGGTGAGCCAATCAACATACAGAACAGAACACAACCAATCACCAGATAGAACACCAGAGGGGGGCTACCAACTATAAAACACACGAGGCATCAGCACTCCGCCTCTTTCCACTGGTGACAACTGTAGTGACAGTCAGGGTGTGCAAACCATTCAACACCTTCTACATGTGGATCAGAGCTAGCCTGGTCTAGATAGTTAGAAGTCTTACAACACCAGGTTCAAGTCCAACAGGTTTGTTTCGATGTCACTAGCTTTCGGAGCGCTGCTCATTCCGCAGGTGAATGAAGAGATATGTTCCAGAAACACATATATAGACAGATTCAAAGTTGCCAGACAATGCTTGGAATGCGAGCATCAGCAGGTGATTAAATCTTTACAGATCCAGAGATGGGGTAACCCCAGGTTAAAGAGGTGTGAATTGTGTCAAGCCAGGACATTTGGTAGGATTTCGAAGGCCAGATGGTGGGGGGTGAATGTAATGCGACATGAATCCCAGGTCCCGGTTGAGGCCGCACTCATGTGTGCGGAACTTGGCTATAAGTTTCTGCTCGGCGATTCTGCGTTGTCGCGTGTCCTGAAGGCCGCCTTGGAGAACGCTTACCCGGAGATCAGAGGCTGAATGCCCTTGACTGCTGAAGTGTTCCCCGACTGGAAGGTAACATTCCTGCCTGGTGATTGTCGCGCGATGTCTGTTCATTCGTTGTTGCAGCGTCTGCATGGTCTCGCCAATGTACCACGCTTTGGGACATCCTTTCCTGCAGCGTATGAGGTAGACAACGTTGGCCGAGTCGCACGAGTATGTACCGCGTACCTAGTGGGTGGTGTTTTCACGTGTAATGTGGTATCCATGTCGATGATCTGGCACGTCTTGCAGAGATTGCCATGGCAGGGTTGTGTGGTGTCGTGGTCACTGTTCTGAAGACCGGGTAGTTTGCTGCAAACAATGGTTTGTTTGAGGTTGCGCGGTTGTTTGAAGACAACAATACTATGCCACCTATATGCACACCAAGAACAGGAAGCTTGAGAAACTCGGCATCACCACCAGCAGCAACCAAGCCACCCCCGGTACCACAGTAGAAAACAATACAGGGAAATCTATTGTCATCTTGTCAGACTACACCCTTCAACCAGACGAAATCGAAGTCCTCAGCAGAGGGCTCAATTTCTGCACCACCACAAAAATGGACCCCATCAGTCTCGCGGCAGACACGGAGGAATTCATCAGGCGAATGAGGCTCCGGGAATTCTTCCACAGACCCCAAGAGGCCAACAGCGAACCCAAGCAGACTATCAATGAACCGGAACAGCAGACCGAGAGATCTGCGGTGCGGCAACCGAAGAGGAAAGAGTCGAATTGGACCCCTCCGGAAGGCCGCTGCCCTAGACTCGACATGTATGCTCAAGCCGTCAGGAGTCGCGTCAATGCCAGATTCATCAGTCGCATTCACAAGACAGCCCCGAACGTCACCCAAGCACAACGCAATGCCATCCGCGCTCTCAAGACCAACCACAGCATCGTCATCAAACCAGCAGACAAAGGAGGGACCACCGTCATACTGAACAGAACGGACTACTGCAAAGAAGTATACCGACAACTGAACAACCAAGAACACTACAGACAGTTAACCGCAGATCCGACCAAGGAACACATCCGCCAACTTAACAGACTGATCAAGACCTTGGATCCAGATCTTCAGAGCACCCTACGTGCTCTCATCCCACGTACTCCCCGCATTGGAGATCTCTACTGCCTCCCGAAAATATACAAGGCCAACACACCAGGCCGTCCTATCATTTCAGGCAATGGGACCCTGTGTGAGAACCTCTCCTGCTACATCGAAGGCATCTTGAAACCCATCGTACAAGGTATGCCCAGCTTCTGTCGCGACACGACGGACTTTCTACAGAAACTCAGCACCCATGGACCAGTTGAACCAGGAACATTCCTCGTCACAATGGACGTCTCGGCACTCTACACCAGCATCCCCCATGGATAGTCCTGGGGTGGGCACCGCTGGTTGTCAGTGTCACATCCTCTCCCAATTCCTTACAGATATCACATAGGATGGACGATATCTTGGACCCGACAGAGGCTTCCCTCGTGGCGCTCTTGGCAGATGGCAGAGAAAGCAGCGGCAGCAGTGCCGACAGAGACCCAAGGTGGCGGGCAATGTGCAGGGCCCCATCCCACACCCTGAGGACCCAGCTGCCCATCAGGCCAGGGAAGGGCGCAGAGGGGGAGACCCACGAAGGCCCAAGGTGTACAGGCGTCACTGGTCTTTTGAGGAGGTGACGGACAGCTTGTGCTGCAGGAGGCTCCGCCTCAACAAGGAGATAGTGTGGCACCTGTGCCATGTCCTTGTGGAGTTGGCACCATGTGGAGGAGGAGGATATCCGTCAAGGAGCCCTGAACGTCTACGCCTCAGAGTCATTCCATGGCTCGAGTGGGGCTTTGTGCGGCATTTCACAAGCTACAGACCACAAGTGCATCCCTGAGGTCACGGATGCCTGGTTTGCCCAGACAGAAAACTATATCAACCTTGACATGGACCAGGCCCAACAAGATGCCCGGGCAAAAGGATTCTCCATCATCATAAAGGTTCAGTGGGTAAGAGATGGCATGCATGTCACCTGGCCCACACTAGGCCATCTGGGAGTGCCTTAGGTCAAAAGGAAAGGGTTGCACTCTCTGAACATTCCGCTTATGTGTGACCAACATACACACACATACACACACCCCCTCCGGAGGGTCACCCGCTTTGTGATGGTCTGCTGTGTCCTCCACAACCTGGCACAACGGGGCGACGTGTTGGAGGGGGAGGAATATGTGGCCACCTCCAAGGAGGAGGACGAGGACAAGGACCGGGAGGTGCCAGAGTAGGATGGGCTGGAGGATGAGCCTGGGAAGGACCCGCAGGTCCAGCCAAAGGATGGACGACAAGTGGCAGTAGCGAGGGTCCGACAGGTCCGGAGGGCCAGCGAGGCCCTCATCCTCACCCGCTTCACATAAGACGTGGCCTCGTCTATCATTCCTCCTCTCCTCCCCCTTTCCGCCATGAGCCCTCTACATCTCCCCACGCCCAGGGGGCATGGGATTGGTGCCTGCCGCATTGCTGAAAAAAGTGCCAGATGCGTCATACTGATTGAGGTCAACAGAATTTAATGGTGAACAAACTTTCCATCTCTCCTAATGGTGCCGCACCACTCAAGCCACCCCCTCCCCCAACTTCCCCCCTGCACCTCCGTACCCCCTACCCCACTTAACCCCTGCCCCCCTGTATCCCCCACCCCCCCCTTCTCCAGTGCCCTCTCAGTGATCTCCTCTCAATGCTTCCATGCTCTCCTGCTGCATCTAGGTGTGTCCCCAGGATGGACACCAGAGGTGGAGGCAGCCTGCTGCCTGCCAAGCCCATGGCCTTCACTGCCCCTGGCGGGCAGCCTCTGGGAGTCTGGGGCCAGAGGGCCCCGGCGCACTTGCCGTTGGCACATGCCCTGCCATGCCGCTTTGTTCCAGGTGCTGACTGTGAGACACACCATTGTCAGGGGGTAGGAACTCAGGAGAGCTGATGGCTCCGGGTTGACACCCAGCGCCCCCTCCGCCTGGCCAGTGGGGTGGACCTCAGAACAGAGGGGTAGCTGGATTGAGCCCTGGCTGCCCCTGCGTCATCTGGCTCTGCCAGCCCTGGCGGCTCCCCATTGTCCGCAGCATGGTGTCAACGCCCTTGGCGATGCCCCTCAGCGACTGAGACATGCTCCGCTGTATCAAGGTCCACCTGGTATTGGGTGACGTCCATGGTCATCACTGACTGAGTCACACCTTGTCACTGCCACCCATGCTGCTGACGTAGAGCATCAGGCTCGCCACTGTCCTCGCCACCCTAACAGTGTTGGCCTCGGTGCCACGTATTGCCAGCGCCATCTCCTGTGCCGGTAGCCCCTGGGACTCCTCCAATCGATTATGGACCTGCTGGATGGTCGCTGACATCCCTGCCTGAATCTCACAGCTGCACCCGAGTGTCTGCATCATCTCCGGGTAATTCTGGGACCGAGTCCTGGGATCCAGCAGCCATCCCACTGCTGCTTCGCCTGGGCGTTCCTGCCTCCACCTGATGTGCAAGTCTGTGCCCCAGACACCTGTCCACTACTTCTGTCCACTGAGGTATGTCTCTCTGCGCTGGTGGAGGGTGGTGATGACAGCTGTGACCCGACTATTATGGTGGCATCCTTGGTGCTCTTCTCCAAGGTGTTCTCGAGGGAGATGGGGTGGGGGCCACCCCAGATGGGCCGTCGCCGTCGCTGCAGATTCTGAGTAAGAATGGACATGTGGCCATTGGGAGGGATGGGTTAGTCTTTATTGCATTAACAACTCACGTATGGCAGGTTATCTGGGTGGGGGTCTGGTGGATCCTCACCTCTGCGCTGTCCGGCAACCTCCACGGTGATTATAAAATTTTGTTTCATTGAATTTACAGTACAGAAGGCCCATCGAGTCTGCACCGGCTCTTGGAAAGAGCACCCCACCCAGGCCCACATCTCCACCCTATCCCCATAACCCAGTAACCCCACCCAACACTAAGGTCAATTTTGGACACTAAGGGTAATTTATCATGGCTAATCCACCTAACCTGCACAACTTTGGACTGTGGGAGGAAACCGGAGCACCCGGCGAAAACCCACGCACACACGGGGAGGACGTGCAGACTCCGCACAGACAGTGACCCAAGCCGGAATCGAACCTGGGACCCTGGAGCTGTGAAGCAATTGTGCTATCCACAATGCTACCGTGCACATAAATCTGTAAGCCACTGTGTGTTAACTGTATTAATAAGTGGAATTTAACCTGTGCGTGTGCGTGGATTTTGCTTAATTGAAAGTTTAGAAGATGGGAAAGTAATCTCACACTCACACACATGTACTCACACACATGTACTCACACACACACACACATGCACTGTCACACATGTACTCACACACACTCACACACATGTACTCACACACACGCACACACACACACGTACTCACACGCATGTACTCACACACACACACACATGCACTGACACACATGTACTCACACACACTCACACACATGTACTCACACACACTCACACACATGTACTCACACACACACGTACTCACACACGTGTACTCACACACACACACATACACACATGCACTGACACACATGTACTCACACACACTCACACACATGTACTCACACACACTCACACACATGTACTCACACACATGCACTTACACAGACATACACACGAACACACATGTACTCACACACATGTACTCACACACACACATATACACACTCACACAGGTACTCATATACATGTACTCACACACACACATACACATTCACACATATGTACTCACACACATGTACTCACAAACACACATATACATGCACACGCACTCACATATACACACACGTACAGTCACATATACACAGATACACACACATCCATAGAGACACCCGCACATACACATTCACATATACATGCACTCACATATACATGCACACATACATACACATACTCATATACTCTCACACACACACTCACATGCACATACATACAAACTCACAAGCACACATGCACACTCACGCACACATATACCCACACTTACACTCACCACTTCCAGAAGGGATGACATAAGTTTCTATTTTTTATAAATTTAGAGTACCCAATTCTTTTTTCCAATTAAGGGGCAATTTAGTGTGGCCAATCCACCTACCTTGCACATCTTTGGGTTGTGGGAGCAAAACCCACGCAGACACGGGGAGAATGTGCAAACCCCACAGGGGCAGTGACCCGGGGCCGGAGTCGAACCTGGGACCTCGGCGCCGTGTGGAGGGGTGACACAAGTGAAGTCGGTCGTTGCCACCCAGGAGGCTTAGCATTTCCTGTGCATGGTTTTCAAAAAGCAGGATTCCGGATGACTGACATCTGAAGAATTACAGTTAGTAAGAAAATTCAAAGATTCGGGCAGGGTCAGCATTTCCTCCCAGCTGAACAGCAAAACAAATAATTTCAGATCTACCTTTGTGGAACTGGGGGAGACCCGCCAACACCACCCCCCCCCCCCACCCCCCATTCCTCCATCTTCCAACACACCCCACTCCTTCCCCTCCCCCATCCTCCCATCTCCCAACACACCCCACTCCCCCCATCCCCCCATCTCCCAACGCACCCCACTCCCCCCATCCCCTCATCTCCCAACACACCCCACTCCCCCATCTCCCAACACACCCCACTCCCCCTATCCCCCATCAGACCCCACTCCTTCCCCTCCCCATCCCCCCATCTCCCAACACACCCATTCCCCCCATCCCCCATCAGGCCCTACTCCTTCCCCTCCCCATCCCCCCATCTCCCAACACACCCTACTCCCCCCATTCCCCCATCTCCCAACACACCCCACTCCCCCCATCCCCAACACACCCCACTCCTCCCCCCTATCTCCCCATCTCCCAACACACCCCACTCCTTCCCCTCCCCCCATCCCCCCATCTCCCAACACCCCCCACTCCCCCCCATCCCCCAACACACCCCACTCCTTCCCCTCCCCCATCCCCCCATCTCGTATCCGTGCAAAGACACCCCACCCCCTCCCCTCCCCCCCACTCCCCCCCACCTCCCAACACACCCCACTCCCCTCCCCCCCACCACCCCACACACCCCACTTGGGGCATATTGGAGCATATCGAACCAAGTGATTGGGACCATGTCCAATCACTTGGAACCAGGTACGAGGTCCGCCCCGAGAGGCGGGAAGCCCCTGGGAACTATAAAAATAGGGGCCAAGTTCAGATCGACCCTTCGTCTCCTGCTCGCAACCTTCGAGACCCTTCGACAAAGACAACTGTAAGTGTTACTCCAGCGATCGCTACCCGATAGGCGCTCCTGACTATCGACTCGTACCAGCCTTTTTTGAATCCCGCAGGCCAGAACCAATTCGATAGACCATTCATTTCCCTGACCTGGTGGGTCATTTCCAAAGTTAAGTATTGGCCTTTAGTGGTAGGTAGTAGTCTAGAAGTAGGATTACAGTATAAGTATTTATTGCTGTATCTAATAAATGATCGTTGATTTAACTTTTACTAAGCGGTGTGCTGCATTATTAATCATTACTTGAGCTTGAACCACGTGGCGGTATTAGAAAGATACCTGGCGACTCGTGAGCAAAGGTGGCAGAATTAGAGCTAATAAAACTAAGGCTAATAAGAGCAACATTTTGGCGACTTCCTCCCCCATCCCCCCATCTCCCAACATACCCCACAACCCCCCATCCCCCCACCTCTCAACACACCCCACTCCCTCCCCTCCCCCCTTCCCCCCACCTCCCAATACACCCACTCCCTCCGCTCCCCCTTCCCCCCCACCTCCCAACACACCCCACTCCCTCCCCTCCCCCTTCCCCCCATCTCCCAACACACCCCACTCCCTCCCCTCCCCCTTCCCCCAACTCCCAACACACCCCACACCATCCCCACCCCCCTCACCCCCCCAACTCCCAACACATCTCACCCCTCCCCACCTCCCAACTCACCCCCCCCACCACCCCTACCAACACACCCCACTCCCTCCCCTCCCCCCACCTCCCAACACCCCCACTCCCTTCCCTCCCCATCCCCTCCACCTCCCAATTCACCCCACTCCCTCCCCTCCCTCACCTCCAAACTCACCCCACTCCCTCCCCTCCCCCTTCCCCCCTCCCCCAACTCACCCCAACCCATCCCCTTCCCTTCCCCCCACCTCCCAACTCACCCCACTTCCTCCCCTCCCCCATCTCCCAACACACACCACCCCTCCCCCAACACTCCCCCCTCCCACCCCCAACCCCCCACCTCCAAACACACCCCACTCCCTCCCCTCCCCCTGCCCCCCACCTCCTAACACACCCCTCCCCCAACACACCCCACCCCCTTCCCTCCCCACCACACACACAGCTAGAAGTCACTCCGTATCCATGTTAGGAATAACCTGGTTGGGCTCCTGATTCATCAGGAAAGTAGCCTTCTGCCTGTTTGGCTGTGGCACTGCATATAAATAGGTCCCTACGGGCAGCTTTTGCATGGGGCATGGGGAGTTCTATTCCAATGCCAAGGAGTGGAATGCAGAACAATGTGAATCTCGCTTGAAAACCTCCTGTGAGGAGGAAATCACATTAATTCCAGCGGCGCTTGGGTAACAATTTAAATCCCTGCCATTTAACTGGAATAAACAAGATCATGTTTCATTTGAATCTGGAAATAAAATGAGCTTTGGGTATTGAACTGTATAAAGACTTTGTGAAATTTCAACCACTTATTAACTGCTATGAAATGGGGAAAAGGGCACTCTCAGGGAAGCCAATAGATCTTTAAAATTCCGCCTGTTTATAATAAGCCGAATTAAAAATGGAAGACTTTGCCCAAGTGTGTGTGTGGGGGGGGGGGGGGGGGGGGGGGTCGTGGGCGTGGGGGGGGGTGTTCAATGCATATTTTCCAAGTCGGAATTCCGAATCTCAAGCTGAGCCCACTGAAAGCAACATTTTTAATGTAGTCAATTTTTAAAAATTGTTCTTTCACGTTATGTGGACATCGCTGTCTAGGCCAGAGTTCTGATTGCCCATTCTGAATTGCTCTTGCGAAGATGATGGTGAAACGGCATCTTGAACCACTGGAGTCCCTGTGCTGTGGACTCACCAGATTGCTGCTCGGAAGGGAGTTCTGGGATTTTGAACCAGCCGCAGTGGCTGAACCAGCGGTATATTTCCAAGTCAAGGTGGTGCATGCCTCGGAGGGTCTTGTATTTCTTTGTTTTGCAAACAGAAAAAGTACGGAGATGCCCATACTCTGGATTCTTGTAAAGCACGATGAGAGGTTTATTAAGGGTGTTGGTCAACACAATCAAGATGGTGACCTGCTCAAAGCCCGTGCCGCAAACACTCTGCTGACGTCGCTACACATCATGTCAAGAGGGCTAGAATACAAGACCAGGGATGTACTCCTGAGGCTGTATAAGGCTCTGGTCAGACCCCATTTGGAGTATTGTGAGCAGCTTTGGGCCCCGTATCTAAGGAAAGATGTGCTGGCCTTGGAAAGGGTCCAGAGGAGGTTCACAAGAATGATCCCTGGAATGAAGAACTTGTCGTATGAGGAACGTTTGAGGACTCTGGGTCTGTACTCGGAGTTTAGAAGGATGAGAGGGGATCTTATTGAAACTTACAGGATACTGCGAGGCCTGGATAGAGTGGACGTGGAGAGGGTGTTTCCACTTGTAGGAAAAACTAGAACCAGAGGAAGCCATCTCAGGTTAAAGGGACGATCCTTTAAAACAGATGAGGAGGAATTTCTTCAGCCAGAGAGTGGTGAAGGCTGTGGAGGCCAATTCACTGAGTGTCTTTAAGACGGAGATAGATAGGTTCTTGATTAATAAGGGGAACAGGGATTATGGGGAGAAGGCAGGAGAATGGGGATGAGAAAATATCAGCCATGATTGAATGGCGGAGCAGACTCGATGGGCCAAGTGGCCTAATTCTGCTCCTATGTCTTATGGTCTTATGTGACGCAGAACCAGCAAGAATGTATTCCCAGATGCATAACAGAAGGCAACTTGTCGGTGATGACGTTCCCAGGTATCTGCTCGCCTTGTCCTTATCATAGAATCATCATAGGGTTTACAGCGCAGAAGGAGGCCATTCGGCCCATCGAGTCTGCACTGGCTCTTGGCCCCCTACCTAAGCCTACATCTCCACCCTATCCCCAGAGCCCCACCTAACCTTTTTGGACACTAAGGGCAATTTAGCATGACCAATCCACCTAATCTGCACATCTTTGGACTGTGGGAGGAAACCGGAGCACCCGGAGGAAACCCACGCAGACACGGGGAGAACGTGTAGATTCCGCACAGACAGTGACCAACCGGGAATCGAACCTGGGACCCTTGAGCTGCGAAACAACTGTGCTAACCACTGTGCTACCATGCCGACTGATAAGGTAATGAGGTTGTGGGTGTGGAAGGTGCTGTCGAAGGAGCCTGGATGAGCTGCTGCCATGCATTGTGTGGGTGGACGATGTGGCTGCAACTGTGCATCAATGGTGGTCGGAGTGAATGTTGACGGTGGTGGATTGGATTGGAAATCAAGAAGGCTGCTTTGTCCTGGATGGTGTTGAGCTTCTTGAATGTTGTTCAAGCTACACTCGTCCAGGCAAATGCAGAGTATTGCTCCCCTAACTTACCAACGTAGCTGGTGGACAGGCTTTGAAGAGTCAGGAGGTGAGTTACTCTCCACAGAATCCCCAGCCTTTGATCTGCTCTTGTAGCTGCAGTATTAATATGGCTGGTCCAGTTCAATCTTTGCTCAGTGGTAACCCCGAGGATGTTGACGGTGGGCGGATTCAGCAATGATAATGCTATTGAATGTTAAGAGGAGATGGTTGGGTTCTCTCTTGTCGGAGATGGTCATTTGTGTGGAACGAACAGCAGTCCAAACCTGAATGTTGTCCAGATCTTGCCGCATACGGACCGCTTCTGAGTCGTTGAGCCGAGATGAATGATCAACTTGACTGTGGGTAACTTGAGTAACTATTATAAACTGATCTTCTATTTGTAATTTGAAGGCCAGCAGTAGACTAGATTTTGATCCTGTTCTTTGTCTCTGTTTGCGACATGGCTGGTTGGGGAAGGTGTCAGGGGTGATTGCTCTGTGTTTGATTATGTGAACCTGCTTGCTATTGGAACACAGCGATTCTGCACTCCCACGCCGGTTGGGAGAATCGCCTGGCCCGCCAAAATTTCCGGGGACGCCGGTCCGACGCCCTCCCGCGATTCTCCCAAGCGGCGGGAACGGCCCGGTCGAGTTTCGCGGGCCGCAGGCCGGAGAATCGCCGGAGACACCGAAAATGGCAATTCTCCGGCACCCCCGCTATTCTGAGGCCCGGATGGGCCGAGCGGCCAGGCCGAAACGGCGGGTTCCCCCCCGGCGCCGTCCACACCTGGTCGCTGCAGTCGTGGGCGGTGCGTGAACGCTGGGGGGGGCGGCCTGTGGGGGGGGGGCGAGGGGGGATCCTGCACCGGTCTTCACCTGGAATGTGGGGTGGCCCACGATCGGTGCCCACCAAATCGTCGGGCCGTCCTCTCTGAAGGAGGGCCTCCTTCCTTCCGCGGCCCCGCAAGATCCGTCCCCATCTTCTTGCGGGGCGGACTTAGTGAGGACGGCAACCACGCATGCGCGGGTTGGCGTCGGCCAACCCGCGCATGCGCGGATGACGTCCGTTATGCGGCGCCGGCCGCGTCATCTATGCGGCGCCGCTTTTACGCGGGCGACAAGGCCTGGCGCATGTAGATGACGCGGCCCCGTTCCTGGCCCATTGTCAGGGCCTGAATCGGTCGGGACCGGGGCCGTTCCGCGCCGTCGTGAACCTCAACGGCGTTCACGACGGCGCGGCCACTTCGGCGTGGGAATGGAGAATCCCGCCCAGTGTTCTTGATTGATTAAGCCTGGGTGGGGTCTCAGAGAAAGGTTCAGCTGGAACCCAGAGCTGAGCCATGGATGTTTCAAATCACTGTGAGTAAAACCTGTCACACATATAGGGCACAATCTAACTAAACAAATAGAGTCCATTCTGGGTGAGATTAGCGGGGTCATTCCCCGCGCTTATAGCACAGGGAAAAACCTCGCTATCTAACGGCACCCAGCACCATTCCACCCACCCCCCTCACAGTACGTGGGCATCTCGGGCTAGTACAGCATTTATTGCTCATCCCTAAATGTCCTCCAGAAAGTAGCGATGATCTGCCTTATTGAATTGCTGCAGCCCACGTGGTGTAGGTACACCCACAGTGCTATTAGCAAGAGTGTTTCAGCATTTTAATTGAGCAATAATGAAGGAACAGTGATATTGTTCCAAGTCAGGATGATGGGGCTGGTTTAGCACTGGGCTAAATCGCTGGCTTTGAAAGCAGACCAAGGCAGGCCAGCAGCACGGTTCAATTCCCGTACCAGCCTCCCCAACAGGCGCCGGAATGTGGCGACAAAGGGCTTTTCACAGTAACTTCATTTGAAGCCTACTTGTGACAATAAGCGATTTTCATTTCATTTCATGAGTGTCTTGGAGGGCAACCTGGAAGTGGTGGTGTTCCCATGCAGCCCTTGTCCTTCCAGGTGATAGAAGTCACAGATTTGGAAGGTGCTGTTGAAGGAGCCTTGATGAATTGCTATAAAGCATTTTGTAGACGGCATGTAGATGCTGCCACTGTGCGTCGGTGGTGGAGGGAGTTGAACATTGAGGGTGATGGCTGGGATGCTGATCAAGGAGGGCTGCTTTGTCCTGGTTGGTGTTGAACTTCTTGAGCGTTGTTTGAACTGCACTCAGCCGGGCAAGTGGAGGGCATTCCATTACACTCCTGACTTTTCATAGAATTTACAGTGCAGAAGGAGGGCATTCGGCCCATCGAGTCTGCACTGGCCATTGGAAAGAGCGCCCCACTTAAGGCCACACATCCACCCCATCCCCGTAACCCAGTAACCCCACCTAAACTTTTTGGACACTAAGGACAATTTAGCATGGCGATCAACTGCTTTACAAGGGTAAAGCAGTTGATGTGGTGTATATGGATTTCAGTAAAGCGTTTGATAAGGTTCCCCACGGTAGGCTATTGCAGAAAATACGGAGGCATGGGATTGAGGGTGATTTAGCGGTTTGGATCAGAAATTGGCTAGCTGTAAGAGGACAGAGGGTGGTGGTTGATGGAAAATGTTCAGCCTGGAGTTCAGTTAAGAGTGGTGTACCACAAGGATCTGTTTTGGGGTCACTGCTGTTTGTTATTTTTATAAATGACCTGGAGGAGGGCGTAGAAGGATGGGTGAGTAAATTTGCGGATGACACTAAAGTCGGTGGAGTTGTGGACAGTGCGGAAGGATGTTGCAGGTTACAGAGGGACATAGATAAGCTGCAGCGCTGGGCTGAGAGGTGGCAAATGGAGATTAATGCAGAAAAGTGTGAGGTGATTCAGTTTGAAAGGAGTATCATAAATACAGAGTGCTGGGCTAATGATAAGATTCTTGGTAGTGTGGATGATCAGAGAGATCTCGGTGTCCATGTACATAGATCCCTGAAAGTTGCCACCCAGGTTGATAGGGTTGTTAAGAAGGCGTACGTGTGTTAGCTTTTATTGGTAGAGGGATTGAGTTTCAGAGCCATGAGGTCATGTTGCAGCTGTACAAAACTCTGGTGCGGCCGCATTTGGAGTATTGCGTGCAGTTCTGGTCGCCGCATTATAGGAAGGATGTGGAAGCATTGGAAAGGGTGCAGAGGAGATTTACCAGGATGTTGCCTGGTATGGAGGGAAGAGCTTATGAGGAAAGGATGAGGGAATTGAGGCTGTTTTCGTTAGAGAGAAGAAGGTTAAGAGGTGACTTAATAGAGGCATACAAGATGATCAGAGGATTAGATAGGGTGGACAATGAGAGCCTTTTTCCTCGGATGGTGATGTCTAGCACGAGGGGACATAGCTTTAAATTGAGGGGAGATAGATATAAGACAGATGTCAGAGGTAGATTCTTTACTCAGAGAGTAGTAAGGGCGTGGAATGCCCTGCCTGCAACAGCAGTGGACTCGCCAACATTAAGGGCATTTAAATGGTCATTGGATAAACATTTGGATGATAAGGGAATAGTGTAGATGGGTTTTAGAGTGGTTTCACAGGTCGGCGCAACATTGAGGGCCAGACTTCCGGTGGGGCGGGCGAGCAGGGCGGCCGCAAAAAAAAGAGCTCCCTCTGGTGGCCGCGATTCGCAGCGATTTCGGGGAAATCCCCGAGACCCCACGCACTCCCCGACTATCGTCGGCCTTTGGGGCTGCCGCGAGCAGCCAGCGGGGCCGGTTTAAAAGCCGGCGAAGGACCCCGCGCGGGTGTCGGGCGGCGGAGGCTGAGGCGCCGGGCCCGGCAGGTCGGAGCAGCGGGGGCGGAGCTACGAAGAGGTCGAGGTGGCAGGCCTGGGCGCCATGTAGGGAGGGTGCTCCACGCCGGATGGCTCCCACCTAGGAAGAAGAAGGTTGAAGCCTGGTCCCAGGTGAATGTAGAGGAGAAAGAAAGAAGATTTATGGAAGTTCGGTAAAAGTTTTTTTTCCTCAAAAAAGAAGAATGTCAGATTGATGAAGGGCAGGAGGGTGAAGGGGGAGAGAGGAGAAAGGAAAGAAGATAAAAAAAACAATAAGCCGCTAAAAGATGCGAAAAGCAGCGTCAAAGAAAGGAGGAAACGCGGGTTCGCCGCCGAAGGAGAAGATGAGCAAACGCAAAAGTGTTGACAGGATGACGGAAGCCGAACTGCAAGGCGGGACCGCACTACTTACGGTGGAGAAGATGACCGAGCTGGAAAAACGTTTGGTGAGGCACATGGAGATCCTGAGGAAAGAAATGGTGGTCGTGGTGAGGTCATTGTTGGAGGAGGCAATCGGCCCGATGAGGGTGGAGGTGGCAAAGCCATTGGCCGAGGTGAGAGAGCAGGGCGAGAAAATGAAGGAGGTGGAGGAGGCCGTGACACGACACAGCGACTAGGTCACCTTGATGGGGGACGAGCTGCGGAGGGTGGTGGAGGTTAACAGAGGGCTCCGAGCAAAGCTGGAAGACTTGGAAAACCGCTCAAGGCGGCACAATTTGAGAATTATGGGCTTGCCCGAAGGGACAGAGGGCCCAAGGCCAACGCAATACTTCGCTAAGAAGCTGGCGGAGCTGATGGGGGTGGGGGAGAACCCCACCCGGTACGAGCTAGACCGAGCTCATCGGTCATTAAGGCCGAAGCCCAAAGTGAACGAGCTGCCAAGGGCAGTAATTATCTGCTTCCATAAGTTTTGCATGAAGGAGAAAGTATTAAGCTGAGCGAAGCAGGAGCGTAAGGTGCTGTGGGATGGTACTGCGGTTCGGATCTACCAGGACTGGACGGCGGAGTTAGCAAAAAGACAAGCGGCGTTTGGGCGAGTGAAGGCGGCTTTGTACAAGAAGGGGGTGCGATTTGCTGTGGTGTACCCGGCGAAGTTGAGAGTAACATTATAAAGCCAAAGACTTATTTCGAGACAGCGGAGACGGCTGAGGCGTTCGTGAGGGCAGAAGGCTTTGGACAGACGTGAAGAGCGGAACTGGAAGAAAGACTGTGGACTGAGTGTGGTGGTATGTATTAGGGGTAATACAGTACACCACGTGTTGACAGGCTATTGGTGGAGGGATGCCAGGTCCTGATAGGGTCTGCCTACTGGACTCCACCCAGAAATGCCGGTATAAGAACCCAGCTTTTTCCCTCCATTTCCCTCAGCAGCTGCATTCTGTAACCACGCTGCTGGGGATAAAGTTCTGCTTAATAGAGCCTTCAATTGACATTACCTCACCCTGCCTCGCGTCATATTGACGGTGCTACACTGTGTTTGAGCAGCTGGAAAATGTACAAATGTACAAATGTTACAACTTTCTTTTTACTGATTTGTATTGAAATTTGAAATTTACTTCTCTTTGCATTGTTACAGAGTTCAAGTTAATGGCGTTCTGTGTTGCGATGGTTAAATGTTATGTTAGTGAATTGTAGGGGTTGGATTGTTGGGTTTGTTTTGGTATTTCTTTCTCTGGGACTGGGCGGAAGGGGGCGAGAGGTATTGGCGGGGGGGAGCCACCCGCGCTAGCTAACTAGAGTCAGTTAGTGAACGGGGGTGAGGTGAGAGGAGGACTGCGGACATTGGAGCCTGGATAGCAGGCTTCAGTGGGCCTACGAGACGAGCAAGAGGGGGTGGAGGGAGGGATGTTGGGGGATGTTTTTGTAGGGGGTTTCTTGGGAGGGGGGGAAGAAGTTCAATGTTAACAATGGACAGGGGCGGGTCAGGCTTATGGGGCAGGGCCCAGTGGTATGGTGATGGTGGATAAGAAAGGTCGGGGGGGGGTGAGAGACCCCCAGTAAGGATAATCACGTGGAACGTGAGAGGGCTAGGAGGTCCGGTCAAGAGGTCAAGGGTGCTTGCACATCTTAAAAGTTTGAAAGCCGATGTAGCAATGCCGCAGGAGACTCACTTGAGGGTGAAGGACCAGGTGAGACTTAAAAAGGGTTGGGTTAGCCAAGTGTTTCACTCCGGATTTGATGGAAGGGCTGGGGGGTAGCGGTGCTGGTCAGCAAAAGGGTCGCTTGCAGATGGAGAAGGTGGTGGCAGATCAGGGGGGTAGATATGTGATTGTGACAGGGGCATTGGAGGGGAGATTAGTGGCGCTGTTAAGTGATTACGGTCCCAATTGGGACGATGTGGGATTTGCGAGGAAGGTGGTTGGGGCTATTCCCAACTTAGACACGCATGAGCTGATTGTGGGGGGGGACTGGAACCTGGTGCAGGAGCCAAGGTTGGACAGATCACGGCCGTGCTTGCTGGTCCCATCAGGGGGGGGGGCGAAGGCGCTGGCTGGGCTAATGGTGGAAATGGGAGGGGTGGACCCTTGGCGGTTCCTGCACCCAAGGGAACGGGAGTATTCGTTTTTCTCAGCGGTCCATAAGGTATACTCGCGGATCGACTTTTTTGTGGTGGGGAAGGCTTTGCTGGCTGGAGTCAAGGGGTCGGAATACTCTGCAATTGCAGTGTCAGATCACGCTCCACATTGGGTGGATATGGTGCTAGAGAAGGGGGCAGCGCAGAGACTGGGGTGGAAACTGGATGTGGGGCTTTTGGGGAACCAAGTATTCTGTGAGAAAATTGAAAAGGTAATTAAGGAATATGTAGGTTTCAATTGTACGGGTGAGGTGTCGAAGACAGTCGTCTGGGAGGTTCTAAAGGCAGTGGTGAGAGGTGAGGTAATTTTGTTTATAGCTAGGATGGATAAGGAGGAGAGGTTGGAGCGGCAGAGGGTAATAGAGATGTTGGAGGTAGATAGGAGGTATGCAGAGGATGGGGACCCGGCAAAGCTGGGAAAGAGGAAGGAACTTCAGGCGAGCTTCGACCGACTGTCCACCAGGAAGGCGGTGCGCCAACTGAGACGAGCAAGGGGTGCAGTTTATGAACATGGAGATAAGGCTGGTATGTTAGCAGGTCAGCTCCGGAGGGAGGCAGCGGCAAGGGAAATTCTTCAGGTGAAGGATAGGGCAGGGAAGTTGGTGGTGGCCCCAGTGCTGATCAACAAGGTTTTTGAGGAGTTTTTTGAGAGGTTGTACAAGTCAGAGCCACTCGGAGGAGACTGTGAGATGCAGGAATTTCTCGATGGGTTGGAGTACCCGAGGCTAGGGGAGGGGGACAGGGCTACATTAGAAGGAGCAATAGTGGAGCAGGAGATAAAGGATGCGATTGGGAGGATGCAGTCGGGGAAGGTGGCAGGGCCGGATGGGTTTCCGGTGGAATATTATAAAAAATTTAAGGATAGGTTGGCACCCCTGATGGTGGGGATGTTTGAGGAGGCGATAGGGAAGGGGGTATTGCCGCAAACCTTGGGGCAGGCATCGATTTCCCTGTTACTAAAAAAGGATAAGGATCTGACGGAGTGTGGGTCGTATCGGCCCATATCACTTCTGAATGTGGACGTAAAAGTGTTGGCGAAGGTACTGGCGGGTAGGCTGGAGGAGTGCCTTCCGAAGGCGATAGGGGAGGATCAGACGGGGTTCGTGAAAGGGAGGCAGCTGTTTTCGAACGTTAGGAGGGTTTTGAACGTTGTTATGGCACCGGCGGAAAGAAAGGAAACAGAGGTAGTTGTGGCATTGGACGCCAAGAAGGCGTTTGATCGGGTAGAATGGGGGTACCTGATGGCAGTGCTGGAGCGGTTTGGGATTGGACCAAGGTTTGTGAACTGGGTAAAGCTATTATATAAGGAACCGAAGGCGAGTGTCCGCACAAATAATATCAGTTTGAGATACTTTTCTCTCCACCGTGGGACGAGACAGGGATGTCCTATGTCCCCCCCTGCTGTTTGCACTTGCGATTGAGCCGTTGGCCATCGCATTGAGAAGTTCGGGAGCATGGAAAGGAATAGTGCGGGGGGGGGGATAGAGCATAGGGTGTCCTTATATGCCGGCGACTTGCTGCTGTATGTGTCGGAGCCGAGTGCGTCGATAGGAGGAATATTGGAGCTACTGCGGGTATTTGGGTCTTTCTCGGGGTACAAGTTGAACCTGGACAAGAGTGAGTACTTTGTGGTGTCTCGGTCGGGGGTGGAGGCAGGGATGGGGGGGCTGCCATTCCGTAGAGCAGGGACTCATTTTAGGTATCTGGGGGTGCAGGTTGCCCGGGAGTGGGGAGGCTTCGCAGGTACAACATCACTAGTTTGGTGGGGAGAGTGAAAGCCGATCTGGCAAGATGGGACGGCCTTCCTCTGTCACTGGCAGGTCGGGTACAGGCGGTTAAAATGAATGTGTTGCCGCGATTCCTGTTTATTTTTCAATGCCTACCGATTTTCCTGCCAAAGTCTTTTTTCAGGGAGATTGAGGGAAGGATTACCTCATTCATATGGGAAGGGAAGGTGGCCAGAGTGAGAAAGGTGCTGCTACAGAGGGGAAGGCAGGCAGGGGGTTTGGGTCTCCCGAACTTGTTGTACTACTACTGGGCGGCGAATGTGGAGAAAGTGCGGAGCTGGGTCAGAGGGGTGGATTCTCAGTGGGTCAGAATGGAGGAGAGTTTGTGCAGGGGGTCGGGGCTGAAGGCACTTGCAACAGCGCCGCTCCCAATAGCTCCGGGGAAATATTCAGGGAGTCCGGTAATAATAGCTTCATTGAAAATCTGGAGGCAGCTTTGCCAACACTTTGGGTTGGGTTTAGGGTCAAGGGAAATGCCAATTCGGGGGAACCACAGATGAAATGAAATGAAAATCGCTTATTGTCACGAGTAGGCTTCAATTAAGTTACTGTGAAAAGCCTCTAGTCGCCACATTCCGGCGCCTGTTCGGGGAGGCTGGTATGGGAATTGAACCGTGCTGCTGGCCTGCCTTGGTCTGCTTTAAAAGCCAGCGATTTAGCCCAGTGAGCTAAACCAGCCCCTTTGAGCCAGGGAGGTGGGATGGAAGTTTTCGGAAATGGGAAGAGAAGGGGATTAAGACGCTAAAAGGTTTGTTTCTTCGGGGTCGGTTTGCAGGATTGAGGGAGCTGGAAGTGAAGTATGGGCTGGAGCAGGGAGAAGTGTTTAGGTACATGCAGGTTCGGGATTTTGCCAGGAAGGAGATACAGAGCTTCCCAGAGGAACCGGCCTCCACATTGCTGGAGGAGGTGTTGACGACAAGGGGACTGGAGAAGGGGGCAGTGTCAGCGGTGTACAGAGCTATTCTGGAAGAGGATAAGGCACCACTGGAAGGGATAAAAGCAAAGTGGGAGGAAGAGCTGGGAGAGGCTATAGAGCTGAAGGTGGTATATAGAGTGCGCCTCACGAGGGCGAGGATGAGCCGATTTTTTGAAGGAGTAGAGGATGTGTGTGAGCGTTGCGGGGGGGGGCCCGCGAATCACGTTCATATGTTTTGGTCCTGTCCAAAGCCAGGGGAGTACTGGAAGGAGGTGTTTAGGGTAATTTCCAAGGTGGTGCGTGTGAAACTGGACCCGGGTCCCCAGGAGGCCATATTCGGGGTGTCGGACCAGCCAGGGTTGGAAACGGGAGCGGAGGCAGATATCATAGCCTTCGCCTCGTTGATCGCCCGAAGGCGGATCCTGCTGGGATGGAGAGCAGCCTCTCCACCCAGTGCCCTGGCGTGGCGGGGGGACCTGTTGGAATACTTGACCCTTGAGAAGGTTAAGTTCGAACTGAGGGGAAGCACGGAGGGGTTCTGCAAGTCATGGGCATTATTTATTATACACTTTCAAGAACTGGATAACATCGAACATTAGTTGGGGGGCTGTGTAGATTAAGGGTGACTATGGGTAATCCCTGATTCCTTTTTGTAATTTGTTTATG
The DNA here is from genome assembly GCF_047496885.1 of Scyliorhinus torazame. NCBI lineage: Eukaryota > Metazoa > Chordata > Chondrichthyes > Carcharhiniformes > Scyliorhinidae > Scyliorhinus > Scyliorhinus torazame. The sequence continues at coordinate 26,153,215 of NC_092713.1, forward strand.
TAAACATGTGGGCTGAGGTTTGGGGGTTGTGGGCGGATGGAATCGTTGTTATGGGGATTGACATATTTTGCTGATTATTGTTTATTGTTGATGGGTGTAAATGTGGGAGAAAATGTGAAAAAGGAGGAGAATAAAAAAATTTTTAAAAAAAAAAACATCGAGGGCCAAAGGGCCTGTACTGCGCTGTAATGTTCTATTGTTCATAACCTTCACATCTTTGGACTGTGGGAGGAAACCGGAGCACCCGGAGGAAACCCACGCAGACACGGGGAGAATGTGCAGACTCCACACAGACAGTGACCCAAGCCGGGAATCGAACCTGGGACCCTGGAGCTGTGAAACCACAGTGCTAACCACTGTGCTACTGTGCCGCCTACCTGTGCCTGGTAAATGGTTGTCAGGCTTTGGGGAGTCAGTAGGTGACTTACTTGCCATTGGATCCCCATCCTCTGACCTTGTAGCCACAGTAATTATATCTTTCAAGCTGAGGATTAGTGTCTGAGGAGTTCACACCTTGTCGAATTTAGACTCCTTACTGATGCAACCTGTTGCTGTCGAGACTGATCACAAGCCGTTAAGTATAAAGTAAAGGAAAGGCTAAAATATGCCAACCATCGGTCCATTTGGCTCCCCCATAAAGTAGCATAAGGGATTCTTTGATAAATCTACTCTGTTGACAGGCTCTTGAATTAAACCCCAGGATGACAGAGATGGGAAGCAGGGCTAGCCAGGTAGACAGTCAGACGGCTGGTGGCAACATGAGATCGCAAAACCTTCCCACTGTATTTTGGCTCAATTACCATCTCCTGGTGGAGATGACAGAGGCTTAATCCAAGACCTACCCTGGGGCTGAACAGGTCACGGTCTAGGTTAGAACCACTTCTGTCAACAGGTTTCCTCTTCAGCTCTTTAAACTGATTAGGTTTCCTGTGACCGGATCTATCTAAGCAACATGATGAGTGACAAACATGAATTGGAGTCTTCAAACTGAGGTGGCTATTAAGGTTCATTCTCTGACAGTGAACTTCAACTGAAGGGTTATTTTTTGTGTTTCCCAATAGGAGCTGAATGTATAAAAAGACAGCATCATCATAACAGCAATTACAAGTGTGGATAAATATTAATTTAATATTTTAATGGAAGTATCGGCTATTCTTGGCCGTTTTTCTCTTGAAGTGTGCAGAATGTTTTGTGGCACAATACGCTATTGCTCATTTGAAAAATAATCCTGTGTCGCGCTATAAGTAGGTCACCTTCTGAGGTTACACAAATCCTCTGCTAGTTTCAAAATACAGATGAAGCTAGCAGCAAGGCAAGGCAAATGCTCGACCAACAAGTGCTGGAAAGGAAGTCTTGTATTTATTTAATAACCTTTATTATTGTCACAAGTAGGCTTACATTAATACTGTAATGAAGTTACGGTAAAAATCCCCTAGTCGCCACACTCCGGCACCTGTTCAGATACACTGAGGGAGAATTCAGAATGTCCACTTCACCTAACAGCGCGTCTTTCGGGGCTTGTGGGAGGAAACCGGAGCACCCGAAGGAAACCCACGCAGACACGGGGAGAACGTGCAGACTCCACACAGACAGTGACCCAAGCCGGGAATCGAACCTGGGACTGTGAAGCAACAGTGCGAACCACTGCGCTACCGTGCTGCACTGTTGTAGCACAGTTCACAATCTCAGAACATCGCAATGTACCTGACAGCAAATGAAGTACTTTTGAAGAGTACTGTCACTGTTGCAATGGAGGAACAAGGCAGCCAGTATGTGTACAGCAAGATCCCCCAAAAAACGATGTGATAATAACCGCCGGGCACACGACCGAAAATGTGCGTCGGTGGCCTGTGGACATCCAGATGTGCTGTCCTCTGTTTGGAATTTCCTGGGAAGTTGCAACTTCCGATAGAAATTTTCCTGCTCCCTGGAACGCGGCACCAAATTCCCCAACTTTGAGTTAGATTCTTACCTTGACACCCTACCCAGCAAATGTGAGACAGATTAAAACATCTGGGTAACTCCACAGTTGTTTTCCCAATTACTCCCTCTTCCTCCCCAAACAACTCACTAAACCCCTTGCCCCTCCCCCACCCCAACTACCCCCTGACACTACTACCCCTCAAATCACCCAACAACATCCCACCCCCACAACGTCACCACCCTGCCTGGCTCCCTGACTACGCAGCTACCTCCCATCCCCCTGAGCTCCCAAACCCACAACTGCCCCTCCGACCTGGCCTGACTATCCCTCCCATTCATGCTACCCAACCCCCCAACCATGAACTAGTCCCCTGATGACACCTGACTACCCCCAGCACTTGACAAGCCTTCGACCTGACTATCCCTCCTGCCAGGCCCAGTTATCCTTCCAATGCAACCCGACTATCAATTCACACATCTACCCATCCACCCGCCCACCACCCTACCCACTTACCCTGACCACCCTACCCAGTTACTCCTACCCATCTATCCAATCACCCACCTAGCATTCATTCATCCATCCACTAACGTTCAGACTGGGCATTTAAACTTATCGTACGGCAGCTGGTATTATCAAAAGGGGTTTGTCCTGCCTTCCCCAACTCTACTGGAGGAGAGAGGAGATTGTCCAAAATTAGTATTTTAAAATCAAATAAGGGCTATTATGAGGGCATGAAAACGGAGCCAGCTGGAATGGCAAAAGTGTGTAAGAGATAGATCAACAGATGTGGCAGACATTTAAAGGGATATTTCTGAATGCACAGAATTAAACACATTCCAGTGAGAAAGGAAATTCCAAAACTGAGGGCCCATCATTTGTGGTTCACTATAAAAGTTAAAGACGGCATTAAACTTAAAGAAAAAGGATATATGTGTGCAACGGCAAGACCAGGTCAGAAGATTGGGAAGAATATAAAGAACATCAAGGAATGACGAGATGATTGATAAGGAGGGAAAATAATAATAATAATCACTTATTGTCACAAGTAGGCTTCAATGAAGTTACTGTGAAAAGCTCCTAGTCGCCACATTCCAGCACCTGTTCGGGGAGGCTGGTATGGGAATTGAACCCGCGTTGCTGCCTTGTTCTGTATCACAAGCCAGCTATTTAGCCCGGTGTGCTAAACCAACCCCAACTAGAGCACGAGAGAAAGCTAGTGGGGCCTGTGCAGCTCAATTGGGAGGACTGCCGGTTTGTGATGCAGAGCAAGGCCAGCAGCGCGAGTTCAACTCCTGTAGCGGCTGAGGTTATTCATGAAGCTCAAACTTGCCCCTTGCCTGAGGTAAGGTGACCCCCAGGTTAAATCACCACCAGTCAGCTCTCCCCCCTCCCCTCAAAGGAGAAAGAAGTCAATGGTCATCTGGGACTATGATGACTTTTCACCATATAAAGAGTAAGAATTTCTATCGATATTCAACTGGGGGTTGACAAAATAAGCATAGGTCCTAATGTATCTGGGGCAATGGTAATGGAAAGCAGGGCTATGGCAGATGAATTAACCATGCATTTTACTATTCAGGACACAAGTAATAGCTGCAAATCAGGAAATGGGAGCGAGGAACTCAGGAAAATGACAATCACTGGAGAAGTGGTATTGAGCAAATCGTTGGCTCTGCGGACTGACAAATCCCCGGGTCTGGATGGACTTCACCCTGATGTCTTGAAATAAGTGGCTAATGAGATAGTTGATGCATTGGGATTATATTTTCCCAAATTCCCTAAATTTGGGGATGGTTCCATTAGATTGGAAGGTAGCAAAAAGGGAGGGAGCTAGAAAGTAGGAAACTACAAGCCAGTTAGCATAACATCTGCCATAGTTATACAGGACACGGGTGTATACAGTATTGGTCTCCTTATTTAAGGAAAGATGGAAATGTGTCAGAGGGAGTTCCGAGAAGGTTTACTAGACTAATGCTGTCTTAAGAGGAAAGGTTGGAGCCTGAGAGGGTGGTGAGTCTCTGGAACTCTCTTCCTCAAAAGGCAGTGGAGTTGAGTCTTTGAATATGTTTAGGACAGAGCCAGATAGTTTCTTAATGAACAAGGGGGTTGTTGTGTGATTCACCCTGGGGTAACACGGACTGCAACAGGATGCAGATGAACGGTAAAGCATACACCAACCGTAGGCGTGGTTCAATACGATTTATTGAGCTTCTGTAGCAATGCACACAGCTGGCTGTGGGTTGACACTGTACTACTCTAAGTGTACTAACTCTAGCTTACTAGACCAGGCTAGCTCTGATCCACATGTAGAAGGTGCTGACTGATATCTACACCCTGACTGTAATTACAGTTGTCACCAGTGGAAAGAGGCAGAGTGCTGATGCCTCGTGTGCTTTATAGTTGGAAGCCCCCCTCTGGTGTTCTGTCTGGTGATTGGTGGTGTTCTGTCTGGTGATTTGTTGTGTTCTGTCCTGTATGTTGATTGGCTCACCTGGGTGTCTGTCACTGCCTGTTTTTACCTCATGATGTGCATGGGTGCATATTATGACATCCCCCCTTTTTAAAACAAATTGTCGGTTGCTTCGAGCATATGCGACATATTTACAGATATAACAAATGGCGAGTGAATGCAATAAGGTGTCTAGCGTGCAGATACAGAACAATATGTACAAAGGAAATATTTATAAGTCCAATCTCTGGGGCTGGCGTCGGATCCTTGTCGACCGCCTGAGAGGTGGAGGTGGGGACGGCGGCGCCTTGACAGGTGGGATTGCAGCCAGATTGGTGGCCTTGTGGAGCGAGGTGTCTGGAAAAGGCATAACGACAGCTGGGAACGTGAGATCCGGTGGTGGGCAGGCAAGTTTGCGTAGTGCCCTTCTGTTGCGCCTGACAATGGATCCATCAGCCATGCGAACCACAAACGACCTGGGAGCAGCCTGTCGAGCAACAACAGCTGGAGCTGACCAGCCTCCACCAGGCAACTTGATACGAAAAGCGTCGTCCGGAGAGAGCACAGGCAAATCAGTCGCATGAGCATCGTATGTCAGCTTTTGCCGGTTTCTGAATTGCTGCACCTTTTTCAGCACTGGGAGGTGATCCAGGTCAGGTAAATGAATGGCCGGAACAGTTGTCCGCAGGACACGATTCATAAGGAGTTGTGCCGGTAACATACCGGTGGACAGAGGGGGAGCCCTACATGCCAGGAGCGCAAGGTTATAGTCAGAAGCTGAGTCTGCGGCCTTGCAGAGCAGTTGCTTCATGATATGGACCCCTTTTTCGCCCTTCCCATTAGATTGCGGGTAATGCGGGCTCGCGGTAATGTGCTTGAACTGGTATAGCTTCGCGAAATTGGACCACTCTTGGCTGTAGAAGCAGGGACCGTTGTCGCTCATGACCGTGAGCGGAATACCATGACTGGCAAATGTCTCCTTGCAGGCCTTGGTGACAGTCCTTGATGTGAGGTCGGACAGTTTCACCACTTCGGGGTAACTCGAGAAGTAGTCAATTATAAGCATGTAGTCACGCCCACTGGCGTGAAAAGGGTTGATTCCCACCTTAGACCACGGAGAGGTCACAATCTCGTGTTGCTGGAGTGTTTCTTTGGGCTGAGCAGGCTGGAAACGCTGGCAAGCCGCACAATTGAGGCCCATGTTGGATATGTCCTCGTTGATGCCAGGCCAATAGACAGCCTGCCGGGCCCTGCGCCTGCATTTCTCGATACCGAGGTGTCCCTCGTGGATCTGTTTGAGCACTAAGCTCTGGACGCTGCGAGGAATAACAATACGATCCAGCTTGAGGAGGATCCCCTCGACAACTGTTAGGTCATCCTTGACATTAAAGAACTGGGGGCATTGCCCTCTTTCTGCCAACCATTTGCAAGGTGATGTATGACCCGCTGCAGGAGAGGGTCCTTGGCAGTCTCTTCTCGAATGTTGATGCCTCGTTCATCTGAGGTCGGGAGGTTGCTGGCACAGAGTTGCACCTGTGCCTCAATTTGACGGATGAAGTCGACCTGTTCACATGGCGAGGTGATGGCGCGAGACAGGGCATCCGCAATGATTAGCTCCTTGCCCGATGTGTAAACCAATCCGAAATCATACCTGCGGAGTTGAAGGAGAATGCGCTGCAGCCTGGACGTCATGTCATTCAAGTCCTTGTGAATGATATGGACTAGGGGTCTGTGGTCAGTCTCTACTGTGAAGGTTGGTAGACCACAGACGTAATCATGGAACTTTACAATACCGGTGAGGAGGCTCAGGCACTCTTTCTCTATCTGAGCATACCTCTGCTCAGTGGGAGTCATGGTCCTGGATGCATAGGCCACTGGGGCCCAGGACGAGGAGTCATACTTCTGGAGGAGCACCGCACCAATGCCGTCCTGGCTGGCTTCCGTGGAGATTTGTGTCTCCCGCTCTGGGTCAAAAAAGACTAGTACCGGAGCAGTGGTGAACTTTGCCTTTAACTCGAGCCACTCTGCTTGATGTGTGGGTAGCCACTGAAAGGCAGTGGACTTCTTCACCAGATGCTGAGAGCTGTGGTGTGTGATGCGAGGTTGGGAATGAAGTTTCCCAAGAAGTTAACCATAGCCAGGAAGCGGAGTACCGCCTTTTTGTCTTCCGGGGTCTTCATGGTGTTGATGGCCTTGACTTTGTCCAAGTCTGGTTGCATGCCCTGCTGGGATATTTGATCACCCAAAAACTTGATTGACCACATGCCAAAGGAGCATTTGGCCTTGTTCAACTTGAGGCCGTTGGCATGTATGCGTCTAAAGACTTGTTGGAGACGAGATATGCGTTCCTCTGGGGTCGTGGGCCATATAATGACATCATCAACATAAACTCGCACACCCTCAATGCCCTCCAGCATCTGTTCCATGATCCTGTGAAAGATTTCAGAGGCTGAAACAATACCAAACGGCATGCGGTTGTAACAGTACCTTCCGAAAGGTGTATTGAACGTGCAGAGCTTCCTGCTGGACTCGTCCAGTTGTATCTGCCAGAAGCTACGCGATGCATCTAGCTTCGTGAAGAATTTGGCATGTGCCATCTCACTGGTTAGCTCCTCTCGCTTCGGGATCGGGTAGTGGTCCCGCGTTATGCCTCGGTTAAGATCCTTGGGATCTATACATATGCGCAGTTCTCCAGAGGGCTTCTTGACACAGACCATCGAGCTGACCCAGTCAGTCGGTTCCGTCACTTTAGAGATTATGCCCTGGTCTTGGAGCTCCTGCAGCTGGGCCTTCAAACGGTCCTTCAGAGGAGCCGGCACCCGGCGTGGTGCATGGATCACAGGTGTGGAATCAGGCCTGAGTAAGGTTTTGTAGCGGTACGGCAGCGTGCCCTTCCCACTGAACACATCCGGGTATTGTGACAGGATTTTGTCAATGTCAGCCTGAAGATTCACATTGGCAGAGGACATGGCATGTACGCACTGCACGAGATTGAGTAGCTTGCATGCATGGGCACCAAGCAGGGAAGCCTTGTCAGGCTTGACGATTTTGAATCGCAGTGTGGCTTTGATGGCCTTGTTGGAGACCTGCAGGTGACAAGATCCTAACGCAATAATGGCATTGCCATTATAATCAAGCAGCTGGCAGGCCGGCGGAAGAATTTTGGGCTACCTTTGGATGCGAGCGAGATCTGCTTGAGAAATCAGATTGGCTGAAGCACCAGTGCCCCTGCATGCCAGCTCCGCCCAGGAGCCGGGTTATAAATATGCGTGGCCTTCAGCTCGCAGCCATTTCGTCAGCTGCTGTAGGAGGCCACACTTTAGATACTAATAAAGCCTCAGTTTGAATTCAACTTCGTCTCCAGTCAAATTGATCGTGCCTCAATTTATTAGTATCTGATTCAGAAGATGGACCTTGGGATTAAACCAGATCGCCTGCAGCTGGATCCACACACAAGCGACGCCAGAAAGGCTTTCAGCACTGGCTAGCTTGTTTTGAAGCATATATCAAGCGTGTATTTTACAGTTGGAAGCCCCCCTCTGGTGTTCTGTCTGGTGATTGGTTGTGTTCTGTCCTGTATGTTGATTGGCTAACCTGGGTATCTCACTGCCTGTTTTTACCTCATGATGTGCATGGGTGCATTTTATGACAGGGGTGAAAGGTTATCGGGGTAAGCAAGAAGGTGGAATTGAGGTTACAATCAGATCAGCCTTGGTCTTGTTGAACGGCAGAGCAGGTTGGAGGGGCCGAGTGGCTGCTAATTCATATGTTCGTGTGTATTCCCCTTTGACACAGTTCCCAAGGGCCGCTGCACTCCACATTTCAGGAAAGGTGGTCCCGGAAGAATGCAAAGCATCATTGAGTTGGGGGATACTTTGAGCAGAGTGGCAATCTGAAATCGATTGGCGTTCCTCGGAAAATCCAGACCAGTTTTTCTGAATTTAACTCTTAAAGTGCTTACTATTTACTGGGGAAGTGGTGGCATAGTGGTAATGTTACTGAGCTAGTAATCCTAGCGAGGCTAATGCAGTGGGGACATGGGTTCAAATCCCACCATGGCAACTGGTGGAATTTACATTCCTGGCCCTCGCTCCTTGAGAATTTAGCTGCAACAAGATATTTATCTCAAGCGGGTGAGAATGACGAGGAAGAAAAACAGTTTCAGAAAATGCTTCCCAACTTGGTGTGAATCGAAAACTCCTGAACATTGATTCAGTTCCCCCCTCCAAGAGCAAGAAGAACACTGAGCATAATGTACCAGGTCGGATTTTAGAGGAAGCTATCGTGGAATCAGAAAGGGCTACCTGGAAAATGAGCTTGATGGGCTGAATAGCCCTTTTCTCCTCGATGATATTTTATGTTTAGGGTTATATTGGAGGTGAAAAATGTACTCACAAATCAATCTTAATTAACTTTTCAGAATCGAAAACCAGCAGCAGGATTTAGGTCACTGAATAAATATTAATCAACTACAAGAAAAATCTACAGTAGAATTCCCTTATTGCAAACTCAATTACAGCTATCAACCTTCCATTACAGCAAACCATGGCCCCAGCCCTGGTTAAATCTCCATTATATTCAGTAGCAGCGCCTCAGTAAGAATGCCTTGCATTTATACAGGGCCTTTGCTAATCTCACAACATCCCAGGGCACTTTACAGCAAATTAAGTGCTTTTGAATTGTCACTGCTGTAGAGAAAGCAGAATAACCTGATCCCACCAAGCCAAGTGCGATAATGTCCAAATTTGTTAGTTGAGAGGAAAACTTTAACCAGGATACAAGGGCTAACTCCCTGGGTTAGATTCTCTGTTCCTGAGTCTAAGTGCTGACACCAACGGAGGATTCATGCAGTTACAGGACGGAAACATCATCGCCACACCCGTGCCGATTCCGCTACCGGTGGGGGGTTAGCCCCAGCGCTGCGTGAAATACCCGTGGAACATGCGAAAAACGATGGGGGAATCGCCGGGACCGTGTTGGACACATGCAGGGCTGACAAGCTGCAGCCGCGCATACACATACGCCCCCCCCCCCCACCCACGCACCGATCGCACCCGGAAAGATGGCGCCGGTTATGTTGGACCGTATATCCGTCCACCCGACCCCACAGCGCACCTCTCGGCCACCCCCTACTATTCCCCCAAGCCCTGGCAGAAGCCCCCCCCGGCCAGCGGCACGAATGTTGGCGAAGTATGGCGGAGCTGGACACTATCCACACGCCATCTCTCCCTCTCTCCGCAGCTGGTATGCCAGGCTCCCGACCGCTGGGACCCCATGTAGTCCGCGCCGGCGGGAATTCGGCCCATCAGGGGCGGAGCATCGCGGGTGGGCCCAATGCGAACGCGGTTGCAACTACGTGCGGCGCATGTTGCAATGGCGCCGATTTGGAGGGGGCGGAGAATCGCAACCCGGCATCAAACCGGCGTCTGCCGTGATTTCGGCATCAGGCAACGGAGAATCCTGCCCCTGTTCTCTTCTTCGAATAATTCTTTAGGATCAATTGCATCCACTTGAGAGGCAATCCATTCAATTTCGCAATTAAAAGGCATCACCAGAGATCCCCCGGTGACGCAATGCAGGGAGAGGACGCACACGGGGTGACTCCCATTTGGAAGCTGCCTTTTTTTACCCTCCTTTCTGGTGCCACAAACCGTTTAACGTTTATGTGGTAGTCACCACTAACTGTATTAGATGTATATTAGATGTAGTACGGTAAAACTCCTGTACTAGAGGTACATGGGTAAATCCCTGCCTGCTGGCTCCGCCCAGTAGGCGGTGTATAAATGTGTGTGCTCGCCGGTGCTGCTCCCATTCTGGTTCCAGCTACAGGAGGCCACACATCTTGTCTCAATAAAACCTCGATTATTCACTACTCTCGTCTTTGTAGTAATTTATAGTGCATCAATTTATTGACCAAAATGTCCCTTCTTTCCGCAGCTGTTGCAGGTTGCGCTCAGCACCGGGCAGCGTTGCCGGGGGTGTTTGTTCTGCCCGCAGAAGTAGCATTTGGGCCCCCCGGGGTTGGCTGGCTGCCGCGCGGCGCAGGCTTGCGGTGGGCTGGGGTCAGTAGCTGGTGGGGCCCACGATGCCCATGAGGGTGCCGTGCGGTCGGGGGCGTACGACTGGACGTTACGGGAGGCCACTGTTAACGAGTTTGCGAGCTGCCTGGTTCTCGCAAGATCAAGCGTACCCCCCTCCAATAGGCGCTGGCGGATGTACGCCAACCCCATGCCCGTAACAAAAGCGTCTCTGATTAAAAGTTCTGTATGCTCGGACCCGGTTGCGGTGATGCCTTGCTAGCCGCACGTTTTGGCGGCTCCAGCTCCGACGGACCTTCGGGCTCTTTTAAGAGCCCCAACGGGGAATTTTTTGACGATGCAACCCGGTGTGGGGTGTGTGAGAAGGGAGTCCCCCCCCCCCAACGAAGGAGGAAAAAACCAGCGGCGGCGGCTGCAGCGCGAGGAATCGTCGACCAAAGGGTCAGAAAGAGAGAAGCACAAGATGGCGGCGGAGAAAGCGTAGGCGACATGGGGGCCTGAGCAGGATGAAATTTTGAGACAGTGCGTGGAGCTGCTGAAGAGGGAGGTGCTGATCCCGATGCTACAGGCAATTGAGGGGCTCAAGGAGACACTAAAGACCCAGGAGGCAGAGCTCCGCGTGGTGGAGCAGAAGGTGACAGATAATGAGGACGAGATCCTGGGCCTGGCGGTTAAGACACAGACGCACGAGGCACTTCATAAAAAGTGTACTGAAAGGATCGAAACACTAGAAAACGGAGCGCGAAGGAAGAGCCTTCGGATACTGGGTCTCCCTGAGGGTGTGGAAGGAGTGGACTGTGGAGCGTACGCAAGTACGATGCTGAGCTCACTGATTGGTGCTGAGGCCCCTACGGGCCCCTTGGAGGTGGAGTGGGCACATCGGATCCGGGCGAGAAGACCAAAAGCGGGAGAACCACCCAGGGCGATAATCGTGCGATTTCACCGCCTTAAGGATACAGAAGAGGTCCTGAGATGGGCTAAAAAGGTGCGGAGTAGCAGATGGGAGAATGCAGTGGTACGGGTGTACCAGGATTGGAGTGCGGAGGTGGCGAGAAGGAGGGCGAGCTTTAACCGAGCCAAAGAGGTGCTGCATAAAAGGAAGGTGACGTTCGGGATGCTGCAGCCGGCAAGACTATGGGTCACGTATCAGGAGAGACACCATTATTTCGAGACGGCGGAGGAAGCATGGACCTTTATCAAAGAGGAGAAATTGGATCGGAACTGAGGGACTGAGGCTGCAGGAAATGTTATTGTTAATGTTATGGTTGAAGTTAATTGAGAAGTAAATTGGGAAGGGGGGTGACATGGGGAAATGTGGGCGCCGGTGAGGGGGGAAAGATGGGACATAGTTGGAGAATGGGGAAGGGGAGGGGGAGGGGAAAGGGAGCTGCGCCATAAGAGGCGGGTCAGGTAAAGGGATGTTCCCGCGCCAGAAAGAATAAGGCGGGAAGACAGGCTCAAGGCGGATGAGAATTCCCCACACGGGGGGGTCGAGGAGTGAGCAGGAGTAGCCGGGGTCAGTTGAAGTCAGCTGACTTACGGAAGTAATATGGGGGGAGCAATCCCGCTAGAAAGAGATCTAGCGGGGGGGGGAGGGGAGGGGGGGACAACTGGGTTGCTGCTGCGGAAATCCAAAAGGAAATGGCTAAAGAGTGGGTGGACGGGGATGGTGTGCGACGCTGGGAGAGCGAGTGGGAGCGCGGAGGCGGGATATGGGACTGGCCTAGAGAAGGTTATGGCTAGTCGACACGGGAGGGGGGCAGGTAGCCCCCTAGTGAGGCTGATCACGTGGAACGCGAGAGGCCTGAACGGACCGATAAAAAGGGCCCGAGCGCTCGCGCATTTGAAAGGACTAAGGGCAGACGTGGTTATGCTCCAAGAGACGCACCTAAAGGTGGCGGACCAAGTTAGGTTAAGGAAAGGATGGGTGGGACAGGTGTTCCACTCAGGACTAGACACAAAGAACAGAGGGGTGGTCATTTTGGTGGGGAAACGGGTAGCATTTGAAGCAAAGAACATCGTAGCAGATAGCGGAGGTAGATATGTAATGGTGAGTGGCAGGCTGGAGGGAATGGAGGTCGTGTTGGTTAATGTGTATGCCCCAAACTGGGACGATGCGGGATTTATGAGACGGATGCTGGGGCGTATACCGGATCTGGAGGTAGGAAACTTGATTTTAGGAGGGGACTTTAATACGGTGCTGGACCCGGGGCTAGATAGATCCAGCTCAAAGACCGGAAGAAGGCCGGCAGCGGCCAAGGTACTTAAGGGGTTTATGGACCAAATGGGGGGAGTGGATCCATGGCGATTTCTTAGACCTAGGGCTAGGGAGTTCTCCTTCTTCTCCCATGTCCATAAAGTGTACTCCCGGATAGATTTTCTTGTTTTGGGAAGGTCGTTGATCTCTAGGGTGGAAGAAGCTGAGTACTCAGCCATAGCGGTTTCGGACCATGCCCCACATTGGGTGGACCTGGAATTAGGAGAGGAAAGGGAGCAGAGAACACTCTGGCGATTAGATGTGGGATTGATGGTGGATGAGGGAGTGTGTGCAAGAGTGCGGGGGTGTATTGAGAGATACCTGGAGATCAATGACGACGGCGAGGTCCCTGTGGGAGTGGTATGGGAAGCACTAAAAGCGGTGGTCAGAGGAGAGCTGATCTCCATTGGGGCCCACAAAAGGAAAACAGAGGCCAAGGAAAGGGAAAGATTACTGGGGGAGATTTTAAGGGTGGATAGGGAATTTGCAGAGACCCCGGAGGAGGAACTGTACAGGGAGAGGAGACGACCTTCTGACCACCAGAAAGGCGGAGGTACTGTGGAGGAAGGCACAGGGGAGGAGGTATGAGTATGGGGAAAAGGCTAGTCGCCTGTTGGCTCATCAATTGCGAAAGAGGACAGCAGCGAGGGAGATAGGAGGAAATAGAGACGAAAGGGGAGACACGGTGCGAAGGGCAGGAAAGATAAATGAGGTGTTCAAGACCTTTTATGAGGGACTGTATAGGTCTCAACCCCCAGAGGGAGAGGACGGGATGCGGCAGTTCCTGGACCAATTGAGGTTCCCGAAAGTGGAGGAGCAGGAGGTGGTAGGCCTGGAGGCACCGATTGGGGTGGACGAGGTTATTAAGGGATTGGGAAGCATGCAAGCAGGGAAGGCTCCGGGACCAGATGGGTTCCCGGTGGAATATTACAGAAAATATGTGGACTTGTTGGCCCCGTTGATGGTGAGGACGTTCAATGAGGCCAGGGAAGGGGGGACTCTACCCCCGACGATGTCGGAGGTGACGATATCGCTAATTTTGAAGAGGGATAAAGATCCGTTGCAGTGCGGGTCCTATAGACCTATTTCATTATTGAACGTGGACGCCAAATTGTTGGCAAAGGTACTGGCATCGAGGATAGAGGACTGTGTCCCGGGGGTGGTGCACGAAGACCAGACAGGGTTCGTAAAAGGGAGACAACTGAATGTTAACGTGCGACGACTATTAGGGGTGATAATGATGCCCCCAGTGGAGGGGGAGGCAGAGATAGTGGCAGCAATGGATGCAGAGAAGGCATTTGATAAGGTGGAGTGGGAGTATTTATGGGAAGTGTTAAGGAGGTTTGGGTTCGGGAACGGGTTTATTAGCTGTGTTAGACTTCTTTATGGGGCTCCAACGGCAAGTGTAGTTACGGGTTGACAAAGATCGGAGTATTTCCGACTATATAGGGGAACAAGACAGGGATGCCCGCTGTCTCCATTGTTGTTCGCGTTGGCAATTGAACCTCTGGCCATGGCGTTGAGAGACTCCAGGAAATGGAGAGGGGTGATTAGAGGGGGAGAAGAACACCGAGTCTCGTTATACGCAGATGACCTATTGTTATACGTGTCGGACCCAGTGGGGGGGATGATAGAGGTTATGCGAATGTTAGAGTTCGGGGTCTCGGGGTATAGGCTAAACATGGGGAAGAGTGAATTATTTGTGATACATCCAGGGGACCACAGTAGAGAGATAGAAGGCTTGCCTCTAAGGAAAGTGGAAAGAAAATTCCGATACCTGGGGATTCAGATCGCTAGGAGCTGGGGAACCTTGCACAGACTTAATCTGACATGGCTGGTAGAACAAATGGAGGAGGACTTCAAGAGGTGGGACATGCAGCCTCTGTCGCTGGCGGGCAGGGTGCAAGCAATTAAGATGATGGTCCTCCCGAGGTTCTTATTTGTATTTCAATGTCTCCCTATACTAATCACTAAAACCTTTTTTAATAAAATAGACAGGAGCATAACAAGCTTTGTGTGGGCAGGGAAAGTTCAGAGAGTAAGGAGGGGGTTCCTTCAGCGTAGTAGGGACAGAGGAGGATTGGCACTACCGAGCTTGGGCGATTACTATTGGGCCGCCAATGTGGCAATGATACGTAAATGGATGATGGAGGGTGAGGGAGCGGCGTGGAAAAGACTGGAGAGAAAGTCCTGTAAAGGGACGAGTTTAGAGGCGCTGGTGACGGCGCCGCTACCGATCTCACCTAAAAAGTTTACCACGAACCCGGTGGTGGCGGCAACATTGAATATCTGGGGACAGTGGAGACGACAGAGAGGGGTGCGGGGAGCCCTGGTGGGGTCCCCAATCAGGAACAACCATAGGTTCGCCACAGGAAGAATGGATGGAGGATTTCAGAGCTGGCACCAGTTGGGAATTAGGAGGGTGGGAGATTTATTTATAGATGGGACTTTTGCGAGTTTGGGAGCATTGGAGGAAAAGTATAAGTTGGCCCGGGGAAATTTCTTGAGATATATGCAGGTGAGGGCGCTTACTAGACAACAGGTGAGGGAATTTCCGTTGCTCCCGACACAGGGGATTCAGGACAGAGTGCTTTCAGGGGTGTGGATCGGAGAGGGCAAGGTGTCAGAGATATACCGAGAGATGAGGGAAGAGGGGGAGGAGTCGGTGGGCGAACTAAAAGGAAAGTGGGAAGAAGAACTAGGGGAGGAGATAGAGGAGGGTATGTGGGCTGATGCCCTAAGCAGGGTAAATTCCTCTTCCTCATGCGCCAGGCTTAGCCTGATTCAATTTAAGGTGCTACATAGAGCACACATAACGGGAGCAAGATTGAGCAGGTTCTTTGGAGTGGAGGACAGATGTGGGAGGTGTGGCGGGAGCCCGGCAAACCACGCACATATGTTTTGGGCGTGCCCGGCAATGGAAGGGTATTGGAAGGGAGTGACGGGAGTGATTTCGAAGGTGGTGAAGGCCCGGGTCAAACCAGGTTGGGGATTAGCTCTATTTGGAGTTGCGGAAGAGCCGGGAGTGCAGGAGGCGAAAGAGGCCAACGTTGTGGCCTTTGCGTCTCTAGTAGCCCGGCGCAGGATCCTACTCATGTGGAAGGAGGCGAAACCCCCCGGACTGGAGGCCTGGGTAAATGATATGGCGGGGTTCATTAAATTGGAGCAGATAAAGTTTGCCTTGAGAGGGTCGGCACAAGGGTTCACCAGGCGGTGGCAGCCATTTCTCGACTACCTAGGGGAACGTTAGAGGGAAGACAGATGACCAGCAGCAGCAACCCAGGGGGGAGGGGGGGGGGGTTTAGTTTAGTTTATGTCAAAAGATAATGGGGTTTTGTTATTTGTGTATTGTTAAAAATTTCTTTATTGTTACGTTTGCTTTGTAAGAGGGGAAAAATTGTTGTCTGGAAAAAAATTTCAATAAAATATATTTTTTTTAAAAGTTCTGTATGCTCGACTGCCGAAACTGCCTGGCAGTCACAGTTCCTCTCCAGGATCTGCAGGGCACGCCAGGAATCATTTAGGGACTCACCGGGCATAATAGGAGTAGAACCCCAGGCATCGTTTCAGGGCCTTGGGACAGTGGGGGAGGGGGAGTTCCATGAGGGGGTGCATGCGGTCGGGGTCGGGCCCTAGAACTCCATTTTCCACAACATAGCTCAGGATGGCTAAGCGGTTGGTGCGGAACACGCACTTCTCCTTATTGGACATGAGATTAAGGAATTTGGCGGTGTGGAGAAATTTGAGATGGTTAGCGTCATGGTCCTGCTGGTTGTGGCCGCAGATGGTGATGGTATCTAGGTACGGGAAGGTGGTCCACAGCCCGTACCGGTCAACCATTCGGTCATCTCATGTTGGAAGACCGAGACCCTGTTAGTGACGCCGCAGAGAACCCTAAGGAAGTGATAGAGGCGGCCATCTGCTTTGAACGCAGTGTATTGGCGGTCCTCCTTGCGGATGGGGAGCTGGTGGTAGGCGGACTTCAGGTCCACTGTGGAAAAGACCCGGTTTGTGCAATCTGATTGACCATATCAGCTATGCATGGGAGGGGGTACCCGTTGAGCTGCGTGTACCGATTGATGGTCTGACTGTAGTCAATGGCCACCCTGTGTTTCTCCCCAGTCTTTACTACTTCCACTTGGGCTCTCAAGGGGCTGTTGCTGGCCTCAATGATGCCTTCCCGCAGAAGCCGCTGGACCTCCAACCTAATGAAGGTCATGTCCTGGGCACTATTCCGTCTGCTACTGGTGACGATGGGTTTGCAATCCGGGGTGAGGTTTGCAAACAAGGAAGGTGGATCGGCCTTAAGGGTCGTGAGGCCGGGGGTAGGATCTCCCCCGAATTTTAAAGTTAAGCTTTGGAGGTGGCATTGGAAGTCCAGGCCGAGTAACAGGGCAGCGCAGAGGTGGGGGAGGACATAGAGCCGGAAGTTGCTGAACTCTGCGCCCTGGACGGTCAGGGTCGCGATGCAGCTCCCCCGGATTTCCACGGAATGGGATCTGGAGGCCAGGGAGATTTTCTGGCTAACGGGGTGTACCGCGAGGGAGCAGCGCCTTACCGTAGTGGGGTGGATGAAGCTTTCCGTGCTCCCGGAGTCGAGAAGGCAAGGTGTCTTGTGGCCATCGACCCGCATCACCACCAGGACCGAGGCGATCACAGCGGAGGATCAAGGCCCCCGACAGACTGAACTTGTAAATCTTTCCACCACCCCCGCCGGATTCTTTTTTTTTAACAGGGGGTGAATGTGGTAGTCACCACTAACTATATTAGATGTATATTAGATGTAGTATGGTAAGCCTCCTGTGCTAGAGGTGCATGGGTAAATCCCTGCCTACTGACTCCGCCCAGTAGACGGCGTATAAAAGTGTGTGCTCGCCGGTACTGCAGCCATTCTGGTTCCAGCTACAGGAGGCACAACATCTTTGCTCAATAAAGCCTCGATTATTCACTACTCTCGTCTTTGTGGTAATTGATAGTGCATCAGTTTAGAAACCCAATAATTTCGTAGAATAGAGCTTCTACCTTACGGAGATGCCCATGAGAGACAGAAATATGAAGGATTCGGGCCGGAGTCTGTCGTCAAATTCTGAAACTTCACCGAATTCTCCTGGAAGTAATATGGCGGGAGTGTGGGCTCTCCTTTCCCTTTTCCGACCACTCCACTAACAGCCGAGAATCCCGGTCGCATTTTGGCGAGTGAACTAGAGAAACGCCGTCAAAGTCTGGCGGTAGATCTAAAAAGATCGATTGAGGAGGCCTTGGGCCCTGTTTATTTGACCTTGAGAGAGTACTAATAAGACTGCCGAGGCTCACGGTGCCACAATTAAAAGTACGGAGACGGCATTAACAGACCACACTGATCGGATCACTTCTCGAGAAGCCAACCTCACTTCAGTGGTCGAATGTAACAAATTGTGGAAGGCCAAAAGAAGTTATCTGGAAAACAGACCCGGACAGTAAAACGTTCGCAGTGTGGGATTGCAGGAGGGGACGGAGAGCCGCACCCCTGCTGGATATATTTTGGGCGTGTTTTACGAGATGGTAGGTGAGGGTGTGTTTGTGGGTTATCGTTTGTCGAGTGGCCTGACTTGGTTCGGTGGCCACCTTGAGTGGGTTTTTTACTTTACCTTTCCAGGGTCCCTTGTTTGGTGTTACTCTTTGGGAATGGTTGGCTCCGGATTGAGGAGCGGTGGGAGATCTCCTGTTCTTTTGGTTATACCTGGAATGTTGGGGGTCTGAATGGCCCAGTAAAACGGTCGAGGACATTCGCCCATCTTAAGATGTTGTCTTCTTGCAGGAAACCCACTTATGTGTCAAGGACCAGACCGGGTTACGTAAGAGTTGGGTCGGGCAGGTTTTTCACTTTAGTTTTAATGGCCGTGCCAAGGGCACGGAAATTTTAATTAGTAAAATGACATCATTCTCCTCTTCTCAGATTATAGACGACCCTTATGGTCGTTATGTTATTGTGTGTGGCTCCTTGGTGAACACTCAGGTAGTCATGGTTAACGTCTATGCCCCTAACTGGGATGACACAAGTTTTTCGATTCTCTCTTAAACTCCTTACACCGTGGATACTCAGGCTTGTATAGCTCGCAATCTTATTACTGTTGCGCCATAATACGCAATGCACCTGGACAGTCAGATTCAGACCTCTGACTTAAAGCCCAACAGGGAGTCAAATGCTGCCCCTTCCGCCATCTTTAACATGACTGTCCCACCTTCTCGCCCTGAGTGACTTGCAGCTAACCCCTCAGGCTGGCATCTTTCGGTCTTTAGACTCCTTCCTGCCCAGATCAGGAGCCCTGATCCCCTAGGCCACAGGCAGCAATGTGTAGGAGATTTTGCTCAGCTCTCTGATGCCCATGTAGAGAATAACAGTGGCTGTCAGAAGGTCCTCATTGAGGAATCCTTGCTCTATCATTTCTGAGTGGACCTCTTGCTCGAATGATGAAGATGAGCTTCCAGGAAAGGCGTGCAGTTCAGACGAGATAGAAAAAAAATCCCCTTCTAAAAACCAGGAGCTTCGACATAACAGGTGCGTATTCTAGGAAGCACTTCGGAGTTTGTGGAGTGTGAGGTACTGAATTAATTTCTGAAATGCTCCTTTGATTGAGGAAATGGCTGCCAGTCCTGGAGCTTGCAATCATTAATGGACATGGAATGTCAACAGGAAACCACAGAGCCTTTGAAACAAACAGAGAGCACAGGAGCCATTGCAACCTGACTGGGCTTTGAAATTGACCTCAAATGAAATACTTCAAAGGTTTTTCAGGAAGCAGAGAGAACATAGAACATAGAACATTACAGTGCAGTACAGGCCCTTCGGCCCTCGATGTTGCGCCGACCTGTGAAACCACTCTAAAGCCCATCTACACAACCCCCAGCCTGGCAGAAACCCCTGACCTGAAAGCCCCCAGCCCAGCCTAATCACCCCCCAAGCGCCAACTCCCTGAAGCTCACCCCCCCTGCCCCCCCAGCTCCCCCATACCCTGGCACCATAGCAGTGGCTGACGTGCCCTCGGTAGCCCTGGAGGGAAGTGCTGAGCGGCACTCGCCTCCTTGCTCCCTCTCAGAGTCCATGACACCTGGTCCCTGCTTTGGAGGACTCGTCGTAATTTGAGACTGGGTGACCCCTGGGGATGGGGGGACATTCAGCTCACCATATGAAAATGCGTGCAGATGCATATGCTAATCAGCTTCACACCCTTTCTGAATGACAAAAGGTTTGTGCCAACGGGAATGACCCGGGAAGATTGCAAACCGTTGTGCACCCGGTGCGAATCCCGTTTTTTGGCCTCTCCTGCAATTTTCCCAATATAGCGGGATTTGTGCCGGGTGCAACGCGTCAGGAAAATCGCCCCCAGAACCTTGCAACCCAATCAACCACAGGTGTCAGCAGTCTGAGCGGTAAGAGAGAAGAGAAAACTAATTTGCTGAGTCCAGAGATTGGTAATGCAATTTGACAGTGGTGTTACTCTATGAACAATGTAGTTTAAATGCCTGTCATATAAGTGAAGTCCTATCATACTTTCTCTCAGTTTGATGTCTTTAAACAGTGGTCAGGGTTTTATCCAGCTTGATTTTTCAGCAGAGTTTTTTACAATGGGCAATTTGATCCAAATAAAATGTTCACGCTGGTGAATACGACCTCCTGTAGTTTTGACCCTGTTGCCAACATCAAAGATGTTGAGGTTTTGTCTAAAATGACACCAGCCGTGGATAAAGCAATTAGAGAAGTTAATCTTGCGGAAAAATCTCCAAGCGATGTAGCGAGCGGGAATTGCCAGGAGTTTCCCGCGTTCGGCCCAGCGAAACTGGAACGCAATTTAACGTTAATTGGTCCACTTAATGAGGCCTTACAGGCTTCTCGCTGCCAATAATGCCTCACCAGCCAATTTGCCGGGACCATGCTCACCAACCCCCCCCCCAACCCCCCACAAGGCAACAGGTGCTGCCTGGTTTGAGGTGGCGGCAGCCGTTTGTTCCAACAGTATCACCAAGCAGACTGGACAGCAGTGCAGGAAGAAGGTCAACGACCAACACCGACCGGGCAGCACAAGTGAGTAGACGCCAATGCCACCCCTGCCAAAGGGAACATCCACCCCCCCCCCCACTCCCCTTCCTCCCCCCCCCCCCTAACCCCACCTCCACACCCTCTCTCCCACCACTGAACGATGCCCTCTCTGTGTCTCCCATAATCGGCGGGCGAGGGCCCACACTAGCAGAGGGGTGCCGGACTTAAGGATCCTCACCTCCTTCGAGGAGCGGGCCCTGGAGGTGAGCGGTGTGGCCGAGGACAGCGTAGTCACCAACACGGAGGCTGGCGGAGCCGCAGAGGTGAGGAATCACCGAGATCCACCCGGAGGACCTGTCAAACGTGAGTTGTTATTGCTTTACTGACTGACCCATCCCTCCCACTGACCACATGTCCATTTTCCCACAGGTCCTCCAGCCGACGGCAACGGCCCATCCAGGTGGCCTCTCTCCAAACTTCGAGGGGAACACCTTGGAGGACAGTTTTGAGGATGCCACCATTGTAGTCACGGCACAGCTGTCATCCCCACCCTCCACCAGCGCAGATGCACACACTTCGGTGGGACATGTTAGCGTCAGGCTCCTGGGCCACAATCTGGTGGGCACCACACTGCTGCTGATGTACAGCAGGTGGAGGCAGGAACCCCCAGGCGAGACAGCAGTCGGAGGCCTGCTGGATCCCAAGATCCAGCTGGGTCCCAGCCTGATGCTGGGCCTCTGGAACTGGGTTACCCGGAGCTGATGGAACGTTCAGAGGGAGATGTCAGTGTCACTCCTGCAGATCCATAGCCGCTTCGAGGAGTCCCAGAGGCTACGGGCACAGGAGGTGGCACTGGCAATGAGTGACACTGAGGTCAACACTGAAAGGGTGGCGATAGCAGTGGCGAGCCGGGTGGACCGGGTCGGCACCATGAGTGAAGGTGTCCAGAGCATCGCGCAGTCGGTGACGGCCATGGCTGAGGACCTTGGCGGTATGTTTGCCTCGCTGGGGGATGTCACCCAGTACCAGGCTGACCTTGATGAGGTTCTGCGGGTCATGTCCCACTCTCGGATGGGCATGGCTCAATCACTGAGGAGTATCACTGAGAGCATAGACACCATGGTGCGGTCCATGGGGAGCCACCAGAGCTGGCAGAGACAGACAATGCAGAGGCAGCCGGGGCTCGGACCAGCTGCCACTCCGTCCCAGAGTGAACCCCAGGACCCTGTGGGCACCGATCGGGAGGAGGAACCGCTGGGACCAACCCGGACATGTCCCATGGAGTGGCGACTGTGGCCACCAGCTCCCCCGAGTTCCAGCACTCTGATGCAGCCGCGTCTCGGGGTCAGCACATGGGACAGGGCAGCGCGGCTGTGCATGTGCCGCCGACAAGTGAGCCGGGCCCTCCGGTCCCAGAGCACCCAGAGGACGTCCGCCAGGGGCATCGAGGGCCACGGGACGAAATAGGCAGCTGGCTGCCTCCACCTCAGATGTACATCTGGGGAAACACCAAGACGTAGAGGTAGAGCAAGGGGGCCAGGCACGTTGGGCATAACCGAGGGCATCGTGGTAGAGGGGAGGGGGTGAGAGTCAGTTAGGTCGGGGGCGAGCAGGGGGTGGGGAGAGGTAAGGGTTGGGGGGCAGCATTATCAGGAATGGGGTATTGTACAGCACATGAAACAGCTTTTTGCACAACCATTGTGATGCCTCTGTCACTTTCGTCCGCACTGTGGGCTGACCCCCATATGGGACCCGTTCCCCCCCCCCCCCCCCCCCCACCCACCCCTCCCCACCCCACTCCCCGTAGAGCTCACCCACCCTCCGGCCGTGGACTTGTCCCCGGAGGTGTGTCCCATCACCTGGGTGTTCGGATGTTGCATGTGTGATGTTGCCCCCTAGTTGCCCGCCCAGCACCCCCACCCCCCCACCCCCCTGCACGGCCCACCCCTGCCGAGGGACCCCCACCCCCGCCGAGCACTGGGGTGGCAAACCCAGCACACCCGGGCTCTTTGCCTGTGAGGAAAGACGGCGACTCACCTCCTCAGCTCCCCACGCAAACCCTTCCGCCAGGTTGACGTTTTTCAAAAGGTGTACTAATCAGCCCCAGCGTGACCACTTGCTGGGGAGGCCGATGAATGGGAGGCCGTTGGATATGGAGTGGCTCTCGTTGATTGTATGGAAATGGGGCTTAAGTGGTGATCATTGGTTTCTTGCCACGCTCCGACGAGATTCCGACTTAGCCTATGGGAGCAGGCCGGTTGCATCGCAAACTGCTTGGCGCCCAGCGTGGATCTCGTTTTTGGCCTCTTCCGCTATTCACCGGCTTCTTTACGCTTGAGCGCGAGTGTAACAAGGTTGGAAGATCGTGCCCTATATTGCATTGAATTGTATTGTGTCCATTTTATCTCTGATGCGGTATTGTATGAGCCACCTTTCAGAAGCAGTATACAGTCAAAGAGCTTCGCTGTGATAACCGATATATAAACATATAGCTTTACTGGACAAACATTTTCAATAGTTTAAACGCTTGGAGCTAGTTTCTGTGAACGGGTCTCTCTGTGCTACATTGTAGCATTCACCCTCTTCTATAAATGTATTCTTTTTATTCAAAGTTCTGAACATGTACCTATCATTCAAAGCACATTTGCTCTCAATATGCTTTCACATTATAATTTAATTACTTTTTGATCATAGGATGCAGGCATCACATTCTATGTAAGACAGATAAAATTATCACCCACAGCCTTGTACCATTTAGCATAGTTTTAAAAGTGTCATCTTTTAGGTTCCATAACCCTGACACTATATATAATTTCCTATTGCATTTCCAATAAAGTAAATCTAGCTAAAACTGTACTGTCTGACCTTTGGATTAATAGCACAGCCTCTTGGCTGTCACGCTAATAGAGGGCTTGGGGAATTGGAACGACTCATCTGGTAGTGATAGAATTTCTTCTTTTGTCTTTCTTTGGGCACTAATGGCTTTTTGTCAGTGCCTTTCACTCAATCCGTGACACATGTACCTTCTCCACTTCACTTGTCCATTTACTTCTGGTGCTAAGACAAAAGAAAAACGCACTCAAAGAAAGAAATCTTCGGCCCAAAATGCGCGAATTATATTTCTGTAAACGTTTACGCTTCAAGGGTTGTTTTGAGGGGGGGGGGGGGGGCGTTAAAATATTTGTAGGAACTGGTTCTCTGGCTTCTCCACTTTCAGTCATTTCGACGGCATTAGTATCCATTTTGCAATCTTATCCATCTGACCAGCGCCCCCGAAATGGAGCCTGACTGTGAGGCCAGGATCCAGGCCGATTAAGTGCGGAGGTGAAGCCTCCTGCCGTTGACTAGTTTGCCGGCGCTATCCGAAGTTGGCGCGTGAAAAGTGGACCCCCGGGCGTGGTCGTGGCAGGAATTTATGGGCATCAGGAAAGAAGCGGGAACAAGAGGGAAAGGAAAGAGAATGGCAAAAGTAAAATAAAACGACAAAACGGAAGGACTTGGCCCCTCTCAATAGGACGACATGCACTACGCTCACCTTCTTGACGAAACGGATTTTATTTCCGAAATAAATACCATCCCTTAAATTAAACCTTGTTGCTGCACAAATTTTGTTTATTATGCTAATGAAACGTGAAATCTGGAAAAGACCTCAATGCCAGTGGATGTAATTAATTAGTCTGACGTTGGCAGTAACCCGTAATTTATTTCTGCACCAGTTTCAGGCATCTTTGCAAATGCTGATTTACAGAGTCTAATAGTTATTCTTAAAGATGTACTTTTCTCAGCTTTGCCTGTCTATAAAATTAAACATCTCATTACACTAAACACTTTTCTCATAATTAATATTGGTTTCTGCTGGTATTTAATACCTGCCGTTTGGTAGTCTCATGTAAGTGTTGGTTGAACTAATTAAAAAAATAAACATATGTGTTTTGTGGGGAGGAGGGGGGGTTGATAATAAAATGGCTCCCAGGAGTGCAAAATATTAGCAAGCGACAACACTGACTTTTGTATCTTCATCATTGAAGAGGTATGTACAAGGTCTGTAATCGAGTTTTAATTTCAAGCTCTCAGATGTTGTCCACATGTGTCCCAGGATCAAGCCTCCAATCTGTACCTCAACTGTTGTCAGCTCTCCCACCATGTTCCAGAAATCCTGGGCAGAGGGCCTTGTGATCACAGTGAATTGCACCCCAGCATGTCATTAGTAGATACAGAAATAATCAATAGGAAGGCTGGAATGCTGACGTGTATATGAGGGAATCAATACGTGGGGTTCAAAGTCATACTTCAACTATACAAGTCTCTGGGTCGACCACACCTGGAGTACCTGGGAGGCACGGTAGCACAGTGGTTAGCACTGTTGCTTCACAGCTCCAGGGTCCCAGGTTTGATTCCCGGCTTGAGTCAC
Organism: Scyliorhinus torazame; assembly: GCF_047496885.1. Lineage (NCBI taxonomy): Eukaryota > Metazoa > Chordata > Chondrichthyes > Carcharhiniformes > Scyliorhinidae > Scyliorhinus > Scyliorhinus torazame. Next base: position 26,178,311 of record NC_092713.1, read on the forward strand.
TGTCTGTGAGGAGTCTGCACGTTCTCCCCGTGTCTGCGCGAGTTTCCTCCGGGTGCTCCGGTTTCCTCCCACAAGTCCCAAAAGATGTGTAGGTTAGGTGGATTGGCCATGCTAAATTGCCCTTAGTGTCCAAGGGGGTTGGGTGGGGTTACTGGCTTGCGGGGATGGGATGGAGGTGTGGGGTTTAAGTGGGGTGCTCTTTCCAAGGGCCGGTGCGGACTCGATGGGCCGAGTGGCCTCCTTCTACATTGTAAATTCTATGTAAACTGTGAGCAGTTCGTGCACCCATATCTTCGTGAGGATATAGTGGCCTTGGAGGGATTGCAGCAAACCCTGACTTCAGGGGTTAAATTACGAGGAGAAATTATGCCAACTAGGGTTGTCTTCCACAGAACTTGGAAAATTAAGGGGTGATAAGTTTGCGGTTTCTAAGGTATTAATGACACCTGATAGGGCAACTGATGGGTTGTGGAATCTAAGACTAGGGGACTGGGTTTGGGCTGAACTTTCCAGGAATGAAGTTGGGAAACACTTCTGCATACAATTGGTAGAAGATTAGAACACTCTTCCACAAATGGCAGCTGACACAAAGTCAGTTGTTAATTTTCTATCTAAGAGTGATAGTTTTTGTTGGCCAAACGGTATGACGGGATGTGGGGCACTGCAGCTATATGCAGTTAGCTCACAGCACGGTTTGTGTTTAATAAACATGTTGTTCTTTGCTAACTGTTTCTGAGCTTTGTAGCGTAAATGTCTTCAAGGCCATGAGTGCCTTGCTTTGCTGGTCACAACTCAGCCATACTTTCTCTGGATGGCAGAACAGGCTTGAGGGGCTGGATATTCTCCTCCTCTTCCCACGTTCATTCTGCATAGGTTATCCACGTCGGCCCCACCTTCTCAGCCTCGCCACTCGCCTGAGGGTTAAATCACCACCAGCCAGCTTTCTCTCTAACGAGGAGAGAGGCCTGTGGTCCTCGGGGACAATGGCGACTTTCATATCGTGCCTCCCATCAACGCAGCAAAGCAAGGCACTCATGACCTTGAAGAAGTCTACGCTACAATGCTCAGAAAACAGTTAGTAAAGAACAACATATTTATTAAACACAATCCGTATGTTGACACCACTATCTATTAAATGTAATACTTTAGCACTAGTAGTAAATGTCGACACGATTTTCAAAGAGTTGACCTGATTCATAAACAAAACCATCAAATATTGATTATTAGCAGATGGTGCCTCGAAGCATTTGAAGCCATCTGCAAAGTAGGCATTTTAGTGCGAAATAAGATTCTATACACATAACAGTCTTCAGCCTGTTGTTCAGCTTCACTCTTTACAGATAACAAAGTAGATCACATGAATAATCTGTCCTCTTGGACAAAGCTTATATTAGCTCCACGGACCCGAAGTCAAGCCTGTCTCAGCTAAGTTCCAGGTGGGGGCTGGTTTACGGTGGGGACTTGCTGACAGTTTAGTCTGCATTGGCATTGGCATTCTTCTCTAATGAGGTAGGCGAAATGGGGATGTTCTGTGGCAGCCTTTGTCTTAATCAAGTGCGGGGGGCTTGACTACATCTAATATAGATGTGCCTGCTGTGTAGCTGGGGTTAAACTATTTCAACTTGAACATCCCGGCCTTTCGTGAGTATCAATTTCCCGATACCTTAATTTTTTTAAATGCGCACAGATTGAAAGGCCTGTTGTGGTAAGCTGGCGCTAACCCATGTTCTGTGCTGTTGCAAAGTTACCGTTCCCTTCAACATCATCTTCAACGCTTGATATTGTGAGGAGAATTTGGGCAGCAGTTGAGTAGCTATGGCCAAACTCTTACTGATTTGCTTTGGGGCAGACTGTACTCATGATTTCTCGACAACACTCAAGCAGAGAACCAGGAAGCAATAGCACAACATTGCATTTGTATAGCGCCTTCCAGATAATGAAATGTCCCGAGGTGCTTCACAGCAGCGTTGTCAAACAAAATTTGACACCAAGATAAGAAGATGCATGTTTTAAATTCATTCATACGATTTGGGTGTCGTTGGCCAGGCCAGCATTTATTGCCCATCCTTAATTGCCCTTGAGAAGGTGGTGGTGAGCTGCCTTCTTCAGCTGTTGCTGTCCATGTGGTGTAGGTACACCCACAGTGCTGTTACGGATGGAGTTCCAGGATTTTGACCCAGCGACAGTAAAGGAACAGCGATATATTTGTAAATCAGGACGGTGAGTGACTTGGAGGGGAACCTCCAGGTGGTGGGGTTCCCAGATATCTTCTGCCCTTGTCCTTCTAGATGGTAGTGGTTGTGGGTTTGGAAGGTTGCTGTCTAAGGAACCTGGGTGAGTTACTGCAATGCATCTTGTAGATGGTACACATGACTGCTACTGTTCATTGGTGGTGGAGGATTTGAATGTTTGTGGAAGGGGGAGCAATCAAGCGGGTTGCTTTGCCCTGCATGGTGTCGAGCTTCTTGAGTATTGTTGTAACTGCACTCATCCAGGCAAGTGGAGAATATTCCATCACACTCCTGACTTGTGCCTTGTAGATGAAGTACAAAGTTTGGGGAGCCAGGAAGTGAGTTACTCATGGCAGGATTCCTAGAATCTAACCTGCTCTTGTAGCCACAGTATTCACATGGCTAGTGGTTAGCACTGCTGCCTCATAGTCCTGAGGACCTGGGTTCAATCCTGACCCCAGTTCACTGCCTGTGTGGAGTTTGCACATTCTCCCTGTGTCTGCGTGGGTCTCAACCCCACAATCCAAAGATGTACAGGGGAGGTGGACTGACCACACTAAATTGCTCCTTAATTGGAACCATCTTTTTTAAAAGATGCTCCCCTGAGGAACTCCTGCAGTGATGTCCTGGAGCTCAGTTGATTGACCTCCAACTATCACAACCATCTTTCGTCATGCCAGATGTGACTCCAACCAGTTTCCCCCTGATTCCCATTGATTCCAGTTTTGCTTGTGCTCTTTGATGCCATACCCGGTCAGATATGGCCTTAAATTCAAGAGCAGTCACTCTCACCTCAGCTTTGGAGTTCAGCTCTTCTGTCCATGTTGACACCAAGGTTGTAATGAGGTCAGGAGCTGAATGGGTAGTGTCAGTAAGCAAGTTATTGCTGAGTAAGTGCTGGTTGATAGCACTGTTGATGACTCCTTCCATCACTTTACTGAGTAGTAAATCTTTGGAATTCTTCATTTTGGTAGGAATAACAGCAAAAGGGATTATTATTTAAATTATAAAATATTAAAACATGCTGCTGTGCAGAGAGACCTGGGTGTGCTAGTGCATGAGTCGCAAAAAGTTGGTTTACAGGTGCAACAGGTGATTAAGAAGGCAAATGGAATTTTGTCCTTCATTGCTAGAGGGATGGAGTTTAAGACTAGGGAGGTTCTGCTGCAATTGTATAAGGTGTTAGTGAGGCCACACCTGGAGTATTGTGTTCAGTTTTGGTCTCCTTACTTGAGAAAGGACGTACTGGCACTGGAGGGTGTGCAGAGGAGATTCACTAGGTTAATCCCAGAGCTGAAGGGGTTGGATTACGAGGAGAGGTTGAGTAGACTGGGACTGTACTCGTTGGAATTTAGAAGGATGAGGGGGGATCTTATAGAAACATATACGATTATGAAGGGAATAGATAGGAAAGATGCAGGCAGGTTGTTTCCACTGGCGGATGAAAGCAGAACTAGGGGGCACAGCCTCAAAATAAGGGGAAGTAGATTTAGGACTGAGTTTAGGAGGAACTTCTTCACCCAAAGGGTTGTGAATCTATGGAATTCCTTGCCCAGTGAAGCAGTAGAGGCTCCTTCATTAAATGTTTTTAAGATAAAGATAGATAGTTTTTTGAAGAATAAAGGGATTAAGGGTTATGGTGTTCGGGCCGGAAAGTGGAGCTGAGTCCACAAGAGATCAGCCATGATCTCATTGAATGGCGGAGCAGGCTCGACGGGCCAGATGGCCTACTCCTGCTCCTAGTTCTTATGTTCTTATGTTCACCGCAGAGAGCTGTAGAGGCTGGGCCTTTAAGTAAGTTCACGGCTCTCTAGCTCTCCCTGCAATACTTCCTACTATCCGTGGTTGATTCACCTTCAAGTAGGCAGGGGAGGCAATGGCTCAGTGGTATTCTCACTGTTCAAGTAATCCAGAGACCCAGGGTATCATTAAATGTAATAAAAATCTGGAATCAAAAATCTGATAATCGCCAGGAAACCATTCCTGGTTTAATTGGGAGATTCACTCCCGATTGAAGTCCAGGGGTGAGGGGTTCAAGACAGACGGTCCTGACCTATACAAGAAATCCAGGTACGACCTCTGCAAAACCATCAGGGACGCCAAGAGACAATACCAGACTATGCTGGAATCACAAACTAACGACACTGACTCTCTTCAATTGTGGCAAGGTTGCAACAACATAATGGGCTACAAAGCAAAGCCTAGTAGAATCTCTGGCAGCAGCGGGAACCCGCCTCCCATCCATTGACTCGGTCTACACCTCCCGCTGCCTTGGGAAAGCGGGCAGCATAATCAAAGACCCCTCCCACTTGGGCTATTCTCTCTTCCAACCTCTTCCATTGGGCAGAAGATTCAAAAGCCTGAGAACACGCACCAACAGATTGAAAAACATCTTCTTCCGCGCTGTTACCAGACTCTTCAATGGCCCTCTTGAAATGAAAATCGCTTATTGTCACAAGTAGGCTTCAATGAAGTTACTGTGAAAAGCCCCTAGTCGCCACATTCCGGCGCCTGTTCGGGGAGGCTGTTACAGGAATTGAACCGTGCTGCTGGCCTGCCTTGGTCTGCTTTAAAAGCCAGCAATTTAGCCCAGTGAGCTAAACCAGCCTGAACTGATCTTTTCACGCATCTTCTCTACAATTGTAGCACTACACTCCATACACTTCACCCGATGTCTATGTATTTACATTGTGTATCTATCGTATGTCCTATTATTTTCATGATCTGCCTGGATTGTATGCGAAACAATATTTTCCACTGTACCTCGGTACACGCGACAATAAATCTAAATCTAGCAGTGGAAGAGAAGGAAGTGGAAGAATAAGAAGGCACCAGCTCAGATGCCGACACTGTACAAGTTAAAGGACAGTTTAGAGGTGGAATCTGCACATGTTGAGGCATAGAGCATGTGTATCCCACAGCCCATGGTATGGGACAGGGATAGGACGGGTGCCAAGTTGCCAGATGGTGAGGTGGGATATGAGTTTTGCTGCAAGGGACACAGATGAGCACTCTGAGTGGACAGGCTACAGAAAAGGCTCATGGATATTCAACAATGAAATGCTTGGTGCATTGACAGGCCTGCCAGGGAGTCCTCATTTTGACTTCGCTGCCGTCTAAGGACTGCACAGTGTCTCTTATAAGAGACGGCCAATTATCAGGCTGTCTCCCGATTCATTGTTCAATGAGTAACTGTGGGCAGGACTGTGATCCAATGAGGGCATCAGCAGCTCGGAACAACTGGCAGCCCCACCTGAAACACTCGGCACTCATGGAGAGGTGGGTGGATGCAATGATACCTCAAAATGGAGACCCTCTCTGATGGAACATTTGAAATCAGATGAAAGCCCGAGAGTGTTCAATCCATCAGCTTGAAGGGGGAATGATTGTAGACGTGGCTGTGACTGGGGTTCGAGGGGAGGTTCCTGTTGCCCTCTGACCTTCCACCCGGAGGCCGCCTCCAGACCCAGTGGAGGGCCCATACAACACCCGGAAAGTTCCATCGACATAGCCTTTTTCCTCGGATGGTGATGTCTAGCATGAGGGGACATAGCTTTAAATTGAGGGGAGATAGCTATAAGACAGATGTCGGAGGTAGGTTCTTTCCTCAGAGAGTAGTAAGGGCGTGGAATGCCCTGCCTGCAACAGTAGTGGACTTGCCAACACTAAGGGCATTCAAATGGTCATTGGATAGACATATGTACGATAAGGGAATAGTGTAGATGGGCTTGAGAGTGGTTTCACAGGTCAGCGCAACATCGAGGGCCGAAGGGCCTGTACTGCACTGTAATGTTCTATGTTCTATGTTCTATAGGATAATGGCCCTTCATTGGGGCCTTAATTGAATGGATTAGATCCCGGGTCTCCGTGGAGCAGACTGCGAATTCCTGCGACAGCTGCCCCCTGGGAAAATTGCCCGGAGCTGGGATTGCATTGGGGAGTCATCCCAATGGGAGGTTTCCGATTCTTTCCTGCAGCATTCTTCCTCCCAGCGCTGTTACTCCACCAGTGACCCAGCTGTTGTCTCTGAGACGGAGTTCAGACCCATACCAAGACAGCCCTGGAACCGATAAAGGCACTTGGGAGGCAGACACGAAGAGAATGCATAAGGTTGATGTTTTTATTCCTTCGTGGGCTGTGGCAAGGCCAGCATTTTTTGACCATCTCCAATTGCCCTGGAACTGAGTGGCAAGCTCGGCCATTTCAGATGGCAACTAAGAGTCAAACATATTGCTGTGGGTCTGGAGTCACATGTAGACCAGACCAGCTAAGGACGGCAGATTTCCTTCCATTAAGGACATTAATGAACCAGACTGGTTTTTACTGTTGCATGCTGGATTTGACTGGCGACAGATGCCTGAAAAATAACCGTTGATTGCATGAACACAGCTATTTACCAATATACAAGACTAGGCGTCACTCAGTCAAACCATGAAAATTGCGCTTCTAGCCTCGTAGGTGACTCTCTTTTCCATCATCACATCTTCATGTGGACCACACGGCTTCTCCAGTACCACACATTAACCCTTTCAGCACTGAGAACCCTAATTAAGCATTTTCAATCAATGATAGCTTCATGGAACCATTATCAAGATCAGCTTTCAATTCCTGAATTAAATTTAAATCCCCCCAGCTGCCGAGATGGGATTTGAACCCACGTCCAGTGACATTACCACCGCAGCACCGTATCGCCCCCGAGCCAACATTTGCCTGTAACATGATTTGATTTAATTTATAAATTTGGTTTGGAATGCTTCTTTCGCATTGCCTTTTATTTCTTTTTCTTCTTTCAGCGGATGTGAGCGTCGCTGCCTCGTCCGCCATTTATTGCCCATCCCTAATTGCCCCTGTGAAGGTGGTGGTGAGCAGCCTTCTCGAACCCCGACAAGCCACGGCCTGAACCTCTTGGATAGCGGGGTCTTGCTTCTCGCAATCCGAAGAGTCGGTGGGGATTACATCTCCGCCGACCCTTGACAACCCCGCAGCCGTTACACGGCCAAGTGATCTGGCGGCCAATCTGATTGGCCAGCAGCTCTCCAGTCCCAACAGTGACAAGAGCTGCAGTGGACTGATGAGGAATTGCATGAAGATGCCTGAGCCTGAGACTGGGTCCAGCCACCAGAACCAAGGTAAGATCAAGGGGTTCCAGGGCAGGGAAGGTAGAGAAGGCCTTTTGTGGTGTGGCAAGCGGGGGGGGGGGGGGGGGTGAGAGAGTGAGCGGGGTATCGGGACAGAGGCCAAGGATGGGGGTGGAGGGTTTAAAGGACACTGGACTTTAAGGAGGCACCTGACTTCAGAAGAGGACTTCTGATGGAGGTGCATCTCACACCCATACTCAGCACCCGCTACCGCCCCAAACCACCAGCTTCCCACCCGAGATCTAGGTCCATTGATTTTCGAGATTCCCCCACGCAAGATCAATCCTCCAACCACCCTAAAAATTGAGGCTGAGCAAGAAAGGGCCTTAATAATAATAATCTTTATTGGACACTTCCGGTGGTGGCCATGGAGGAGTAGGTCGCACATTTGATAGCTCCCACCTGTCACGGACTTTTGGACCTTTTTCCCCCTTTTTTTTCAGATTTTATGGGATACAGCAGTGAAGAGTGAGATAGTGAAGAGAAATCCCCCTCCGGTGTATGGAGAATTGGACCAGAATTGGCCGCGTGAGATGACAAAGCCCTATAAGGGAGATGTAAGCAGAGCTGGTAACATGGGACAGCCTGGCAGAGAGCAAGGGCCGCGGGGAGACGGCACAGTGGTCGACGGAGCAGCTGGTGAAGTTTCTCGAGGATTGCTTCGCCAAGCTGAAGAAGGACACGCTGGACCTGATTAAGGCTTCGATTAATCAAGTGGTTCAGAATCAGGAAACCCACGGGAGGGCGATCCAGGAGGTCGAACAAAAGTTGTCCGAGCACGAGGAGTATATAACCGTGCTGGAAAGCAAGGTGGGGATGATGAACGACCGCCAGAAAAGAATGCAGGAGAAGTTGGAGGACCTGGAGAATAGGTCCAGGAGGCAGAATCTCAGAATTGTTGGCCATCCTGAAGGCAGATGCGAGAGCCTATGTGACGGACATATTGGAGAAGTTGATGGGGGCTGGAGCGGTCCCTCGGCCCCTGGAATTGGACAGAGCGCACAGAGCCCTCGCGAAGAAGCCCTGAGCGAACGAGCCGCCGAGGGCCATGTTGGTACATTTTCACCGTTTCATGGACAAGGAACATGTTTTGCGGTGGGCCAAGAAAGAACGGAGCAGCAAGTGGGAGAACTGTGAGTTGCGCATCTATCAGGACCCGGGAGCGGAGTTGGCCAAGAGGCGAGCTGGGTTCAATTGGGCAAAAACAACCCTCTTTAAGAAGGGGGTGAAGTTCGGGATGCTGTACCCAGCCCATCTGTGGGTCACACATGAGGAACGGGACTTCTACTTTGAAATGGCAGACGAAGTATGGACCTTTATTAAAGAAATGAAACTCTAGGCAAATTAAAAGACAGTTAAGCCTTGGAGAAGAACTATGGCAGAGATTTGTGGTGCTGGTATTAATTTAAGTAGCTCTATGTGAAATAATGGGCTGTGCGGATGGTTAAAGGTTGATCTGTCTTGCAGGGACTGATGTGTTGGGTAAGCCGGGTCTGCGAGGACTGCGTTTACTGCAGCAGTGAGAGAGACAGGCTTCCAACACTTGAAGAAATGCAACTCGATTTTATTGAACTCTTAACTATCATACATACTTTAACTGTGGGTTGACACTATGCTGACTTGACTGGAGACCTGAGGCTAACCTGACCAGACTATTACTACCACATGGTGGATGTTCTAGTTGCTGCTCACGGGCTCTGACTGTCTCAGAGGCTGGATCCCAAGAGAGCGGGAAAACTAGTGCCCCCTGGCTTTATAGTGGTCGTGTCCTGTCTGGTGATTGGCTGCTGTGTTCTGTGTGTTCACTGGTCATCCTGTGTGTCAATCACTGCCTGTCTGTGCACCATCATATACCTGTGTGTGTATTATGACGTCTCCCACCCCCCCTTTTTTTAAATTTAATTTATTTTTAAAATGTGTGTAGGTCAATAAATAGTGAGTGTGTGTGTGTACAGGAGCCTGACTATATACAAAGTATGTTAACGTATTTACATGGGAAGGTGTCTAGTGCAGATAGAGGGCAGATAACAAATTAGGAAGAAACAATGTGTACAGATGTGTAAACGGATCACAAGGTAATGCAACATTCAGTCTATAAATCCAGTCTCTGTGGCGGGCGACTAGTTCTGGTTGACTGAACGAGCATTTGGCTCTATTGAGTCGGAGGCCGTGCTCGTGGATCCTGTGGAACACTCGCTTGAGGCGATCGATGTTCTCATGAGGAGTTGTGGACCAGATAATAATATCATCGACGTACACTCGCACCTCCTCGATGCCCTCCATAATTTGCTCTATTATGCAGTGGAACACCTCCAAGGCGGAGATGATGCCAAAGGGCATCCGGTTGTAACAGTAGCGACCGAACGGGGTGTTAAATGTACACAACTTTCGACTGGACGCGTCCAGCTGTATTTGCCAAAAACCCCTTGGAGGCATCCAGCTTCGTGAAAAGCTTGGCGTGAGCCATTTCGCTGGTGAGCTCTTCTCGTTTAGGTATGGGGAAGTGTTCCCTCATGATGTTACGGTTCAAATCTTTGGGGTCGATGCAAATGCAAAGTTCCCCTGATGTCTTTTTGACACAGACCATGGAACTAACCCAGTCCGTGGGTTCAGTGACCTTAGAAATGACGCCCTGGTCCTGGAGGTCTTGCAGCTGCTGCTTGAGGCGGTCCTTGAGGGGTGCCGGCACCCGACGCGGTGCGTGACCTACAGGTGTGGCATTCGGCTTCAGCAGTATCTTGTATCGGTAAGGTAGTGTACCCATACCTTTGGAGACGCTGTGGTATTGTGCTGTGATGTCATCTAATTGGGCTTGGAAGTTGACATCTGGCGAGGCCGTTGCCTCTGCGGACGACATGGTGTGAACCCGCTGCACAAGATTCAGGATTTTGCAGGCCCGAGCACCGAGCAGGGAAGCTTTGTTGGTTCCTACAATTTCAAAACACAGGGTTGCTTCTGAAGAACGATGGGATACCGCAAGCTGGCATGAGCCACTGGCAGCAATGGCATTGTCATTGTAGGCGAGGAGCTGGCAGGCCGGTGGAAGAATGCTTGGCTTGACGCGAATGGTGTCAAGGTCAGACTTTGAAATGAGGTTCGCTGAAGCGCCGGTGTCCAGCCTGAAGCGTATGCGAGCCTCGTTGACCGTAAGGGTGGCACACCACTCGTCGTCCGGATCAATGCTCATCACTGGGAGTTGTTTCACCTTCTTCGCTGAAAGCATCGTATGCTTGGTGATGATGCCCACCCGGAATGGGGATGTGAGGCCCTCGGTGTCGGAATCTGGAAACATGTCGGAGTCGGAGTCTGCAACGGGTTGCTGTACTGACCGGACGTTCCTGCGCTGCGGCTGGGATCGCTGTGTATTGGGCAGTTGAGCAGATCTGCACAGGGCTGCGTCGTGGCCAAGCTTGCCACACTGGAGACAGCGTCGAGATTTTGTGGGACATTGCTGCTTTAAATGGGCGGAGCCACAGTTGCTGCACATCATGGAGCCGACGTGAGGATGCTCCGTGCGCCACCGCGCATGCTCGGTGCGGTCGAACGATGTGCGCACCTGCGCAGTTTGGTCGTCAGCCTCGCCGTCCCCTTGGTCATGGCGCGCATGCGCAGGAGCCCGGGAATACGTGCAAAATGGCCGCCCTCATCCTGACACAGGCCTGGAGCTGTTTTACGGCCGGCACCCGCTCCGCATCGTGGGGGCCTTGCCGCGCCATCTCTGCCGCCTTGATATGGGAGTACCGGTCGTTAGCGTGCTCGTGGAGGACGCAGCTTTCGATGGTGATGGTGAGGATGAGCTGCTTAACTTTAAGGAGCTGCTGGCGAAGGGGATCAGAGTGGAACCTGAAAACGATCTGGTCGCGGATCATGGAGTCGGAACTGAAGCCGTAGTTGCAGGACAGCGCGAGGATACGGAGATGGGTTAAGAAGGACTGAAAAGGTTCATCCTTACCCTGAAGCCTCTGCTGGAACACATAGCGTTCAAAGCTTTCGTTGACTTCGATGTCACAGTGGCTGTCGAACTTCAGCAGGACTGTTTTAAACTTTGTCTTGTCCTCGCCTTCAGCAAAGATGAGGGAGTTGAAGATGTGGGTAGCGTGGTCCCCGGCTGTAGAGAGGAAGAGCGCGATCTTCCTGGCATCCGATGTGGTTTCGAGGTCGATGGCGAACGAGGTTTCTGCTTGAAAATCCTCCAGTTAGCACCGAGGTTGCCGGCGATGCGGAGCTGCGGGGGAGGGCGGATGCTGTCCATGTTACCGGATGGCTGATTGCTGGTCAAAGGTAGACTATCTCAAGGTGGGTCTGAGTCACATAACCTGATCATGGGAGGGGACTTCACCACAGTCATTGATCCAGAATTGGACCGGTCAAAATCCAGGACAGGGAGGAGGCCGGCTGCAGCAAAGAAATTGAAGGGTTTTATGGAACAGATGGGGGGAGTAGACCCATGGAAATTTACACGGCCAAGGACGAAGAAGTTTTCCTTTTTTTCACATGTCCACAAGGTATACTCTCGCATTGACTTTTTTGTTCTGAGCAGGGCGCTAATATCGAAGGTGGTGGATACTGAGTATTCGACAATTGCAGTGTCGGATCATGCCCTGCACTGGGTGGATCTACGGGTTAGTGTGGAGAGAGGGCAACGCCCGCTGTGGAGACTGGATGTGGGGTTGCTAGCGGACAAGGCGATTTGTGGGCGGGTTAACAAGTCCATCCAGAACTATCTGGGAACAAATGATACGGGGGAGGTCTCTGCAGCGATGGTCTGGGACGCTTTGAAGGCAGTAGTCAGAGGGGAATTAATCTCGATACGGGCCCACAGAGAAAAGGTGGAACGGGCTAAGAGGGATAGGTTGGTTTAGGAGATACTCCAGGTGGATGGGAGATACTCGGAGGCCCTGGATGCGGGGCTACTGAGGGAGACTGGATGATAGCAAATGTTGTCCCCTTGTTCAAGAAGGGGAGTAGAGCCAACCCCGGTAACTATAGACCAGTGAGCCTTACTTCTGTTGTGGGCAAAGTCTTGGAAAGGTTGATAAGAGATAGGATGTACAATCATCTGGAAAGGAATAATTTAATTAGAGATAGTCAACACGGTTTTGTGAAGGGTAGGTCATGCCTCACAAACCCTATTGAGTTCTTTGAGAAGGTGACCAAACAGGTGCACGAGGGTAAAGCAGTTGATGTGGTGTATATGGATTTCAGGGGCGAAATTCTCCGGTATCGGCGCGATGTCCGCCGACCGGCGCCAAAAACAGCGCAAATCAGTCCGGCATCGTGCCGCCCCAAAGGTGCAGAAGCCTCCGCATCTTGGGGGGCTGAGCCCTAACCTTGAGGGGCTAGGCCCGCGCCGGACTGATTTCCGTCCCGCCGGCGGGGGGTCGGAGAATCTCGCCCAAGGTTCCCCACGGTAGGCTATTTCAGAAAATACAGAGGCATGGGATTCAGGGTGATTTAGCAGTTTGGATCAGAAATTGGCTAGCTGGAAGAAGGCAAAGGGTGGTGGTTGATGGGAAATGTTCAGTCTGGAGTCCAGTTCCTAGTGGTGTATCACAAGGATCTGTTTTGGGGCCACTGATGTTTGTCATTTTTATAAATGACCTGGAGGAGGGCGTAGAAGGATGGGTGAGTAAATTTGCCGATGACACTAAAGTCGGTGGTGTTGTGGACAGTGCGGAAGGATGTAACACGTTACAGAGAGACAGACATAAGCTGCAGAGCTGGGCTGAGAGGTGGCAAATGGTGTTTAATGCAGAAAAATGTGAGGTACTTCATTTTGGAAGGAATAACAGGAAGATAGAGTACTGGGCTAATGGTATGATTCTTGGTAGCGTGGATGAGCAGAGAGATCTCGGTGTCCATGTACATTGATCCCTGAAAGTTGCCACCCAGGTTGAGAGGGTTGTTAAGAAGGCATACGGTGTGTTAGCCTTTATTGGTAGAGGGATTGAGTTTCGGAGCCATGAGGTCATGTTGCAGCTGTACAGAACTCTGGTACGGCCGCATTTGGAGTATTGTGTGCAATTCTGGTCGCCGCATTATAGGAAGGATGTGGAAGCATTGGAAAGGGTGCAGAGGAGATTTACCAGGATGTTGCCTGGTATGGAGGGAAGATCTTATGAGGGAAGGCTGAGGGACTTGAGGTTATTTTCTTTAGAAAGAAGAAAGTTAAGAGGTGATTTAATTGAGGCATACAAGATGATCAGAGGATTAGATAGGGTGGACAGTGAGAGCCTTTTTCCTCGGATGGTGATGTCTAGCACGAGGGGACCTAGCTTTAAATTGAGGGGAGATAGATATAAGACAGATGTCAGAGGTAGGTTCTTTACTCAGAGAGTAGTAAGGGCGTGGAATGCCCTGCCTGTAACAGTAGTGGACTCGCCAACATTAAGGGCATTTAAATTGTCATTGGATAGACATATGGACGATAAGGGAATAGTGTAGATGGGCTTTAGAGTGGTTTCTAAGGTCGGCGCAACATCGAGGGCCGAAGGGCCTGTACTGCGCTGTAATGTTCTGTGTTCTATGTTCATGGGTTACAAATTGAAAAATTATTGGGGTTTTATCCGGTTTCCTGATATAAATTGGGGTTTTGTCCGGGTACCGTAACAGTAGCGTGCTCTTTCAGGGGATCGGTGCAGATTCGATGGGCCAAAAGGCCTCGTTTTGCACTGTAGGTATTGTATGAAACTATTCTATGAAATCTATGAACATCAGATGAACGTTGAGGGAGTGTAATCCCTCTCGGTTATGGTACATCTCAGAGTTGACATGCAACACATGTGCATTCAGTGATGTCCTACACCACGGGGAAGCCTACAATCCTTATGAAGCAACAGCCTGGCCCCTTCTGCTGTGCTCTGACAAGAGAGAATGAAATGTATTCAGCTTTGCACAGAGAGCATCAGTGACCTCCATTATGCAACAGTGAATGGTCAACTGGGAAATGTTGCAAATTTTGCCAGCTCTAACCTAACTCGACACATAGAATTCATGGCCAGGTTCACCTTCATGGTCCCGTAGCAGCCTCCCCGAACAGGCGCCGGAATGTGGCGACTAGGGGCTTTTCACAGTAACTTTCATTTGAAGCCTACTTGTGACAATAAGCGATTTTCATTTCATTTTTTCATTTCAGTGGCAATGCAACCTTGCTCTGCTCTGAGCTTGCAGCAGGTAGTGGATTTCACCCACGGGGACGATGTGCAGACTCCGCACAGACAGTGACCCAAGCCAGAATCGAACCTGGGACCCTGGAGCTGTGAAGCAATTGTGCTATCCACAATGCTACCGTGCTGCCCCAGGAAAAGCAAGGGTCCTAGCACTGACCCCTGGAGAACACCACTGCAAACTTTTTGCAGCCCAAAAAATATCTATGAACCATTATTTTCTGTTTCCTGTCACTCAGCCAGTTTCAATGTTGCTACTGCTCCTTTAATTCCATGAGCTATAACTTTGCTCAGAAGTCTGTTCTGCGGCAGTGTATCAAATGGCTTTTGGAAAGTCCATGTACACCACATCTACTGCATTACCCTCATCAACCCTCTCGGTTACCTCTTCAAAATACTCCAGCAAGTTAGTTAAACATAGTTTTTCCATCAGAAATCCATAATGGCTTTCCACAATTAACCCACATTTGTCCATGTGACTATTCCTTTAGTCCCACATTATTGGGCGGAATCGCACCTCCCCGTCAGTGGCGGATTCGTGGCTGGTCGGAGAGGAGAATATGGGGGGAGTGAAAAAATTGGTCTCCCGATGCTAGGAAATGATGTCTAGAATTTCCAGTCCCAACCGTCATGGCGGTTCATCATTCCCGTCAAAGGCCACCCGCCAGAAAGCTGTTTACCATTTCAGGAGCGGGATTAAAATTACCAACTGAAATTGTCCTTCTCCCAGTCCAATCTCCCACCCCACCAACAGGAGGCCACACCAGTCCAAAACACATCCAGCCCAACCTGAGGTGCACATGTCGAGAAGTACCCGAATGGCAGACTGGAGCAGGTGGGAGGTCCACAGTGACTATAGTGGGGGTGCGGGGGGGGGGGGCCGGTTTATGGAGCACAGCATAGGGGAGGAGAGAACAGGGGTGTGAGGGGGGAGGACCGTGACCGGTCTTGCCATTGAGGAATGGTCACGGTCCTCCCCTGCCAGCTCTGCAGCCCGCACTTCATACCGCATCAGGGGCGGAGATTGGGCATGCTCCCACCCGTCTCCTGTCTCTCATGCCTGTTGTGCGCTGTCCTCTCCTGCATAAAGATCGAAGATGGTGAGTGAGCACTTGTGATGTAGGTGATGTTCGTGTGCTGCCAATTTCCATCACCAACCCATTGCCAGTTGTGTGCCATATGAAAGCACTGCTGCTCGTCGCCAAGAGCACTTTGGCAGCACCCTCCATACCCGAGAGCTCCAGCAGTTAGAAGGATAAGGACAACAGAGGCATGGTAGCAGGACCAGTTACTGTCTACGGCAACCAGGATCCCTCCCCAATGAAATTGTACCTTCTGTGACCCACAGTCACCTCCCTACCAGCAGCCAACACACACTGCAGACAACACGGACTGCAGACAACACGGACTGCAGACAACACACACTGCAGGCAACACACGCTGCTGACAACACGGACTGCAGACAACACGGACTGCAGACAACACGGACTGCAGCCAACACACACACTGCAGACAACACGGACTGCAGACAACACGGACTGCAGACAACACACACTGCAGGCAACACACACTGCAGACAACACAGACTGCAGACAACACACACTGCAGACAACACGGACTGCAGACAACACACACTGCAGACAACACGGACTGCAGACAACACGGACTGCAGACAACACGGACTGCAGACAACACAGACTGCAGTCCACACGGACTGCAGACAACACACACTGCAGACAACACGGATGCTGACAACACACACTGCTGACAACACGGACTGCAGCCAACACACACTGCAGGCAACACGGACTGCAGACAACACACACTGCAGACAACACGGACTGCAGACAACACACACTGCAGACAACACGGACTGCAGACAACACGGACTGCAGACAACATGGACTGCAGACAACACACACTGCAAACAACACGGACTGCAGCCAACACACACTGCAGACAACACGGACTGCAGACAACACACACTGCAGGCAACACGGACTGCAGACAACACACACTGCAGGCAACACACGCTGCTGACAACACGGACTGCAGCCAACACACACTGCAGACAACACAGACTGCAGACAACACACACTGCAGACAACACGGACTGCAGACAACAAACACTGCAGACAACACGGACTGCAGACAACACGGACTGCAGGCAACACGGACTGCAGCCAACACGGACTGCAGCCAACACGGACTGCAGACAACACACACTGCAGGCAACACACGCTGCTGACAACACGGACTGCAGACAACACGGACTGCAGACAACACGGACTGCAGCCAACACACACTGCAGACAACACGGACTGCAGACAACACGGACTGCAGACAACACACACTGCAGGCAACACACGCTGCTGACAACACGGACTGCAGCCAACACGGACTGCAGAAAACACAGACTGCAGACAACACACACTGCAGACAACACGGACTGCAGACAACACACACTGCAGGCAACACACGCTGCTGACAACACGGACTGCAGACAACACGGACTGCAGACAACACGGACTGCAGCCAACACACACTGCAGACAACACGGACTGCAGACAACACGGACTGCAGACAACACACACTGCAGGCAACACACGCTGCTGACAACACGGACTGCAGCCAACACACACTGCAGAAAACACAGACTGCAGACAACACACACTGCAGACAACACGGACTGCAGACAACACACACTGCAGACAACACGGACTGCAGACAACACGGACTGCAGAAAACACAGACTGCAGACGACATGAACTTCAGACAACACGGACTGCAGACAACACACACTGCAGACAACACGGACTGCAGACAACACACACTGCAGACAACACGGACTGCAGACAACACGGACTGCAGACAACACGGACTGCAGACGACACACACTGCAAACAACACGGACTGCAGCCAACACACACTGCAGACAACACGGACTGCAGACAACACACACTGCAGGCAACACGGACTGCAGACAACACACACTGCAGGCAACACACGCTGCTGACAACACGGACTGCAGCCAACACACACTGCAGACAACACAGACTGCAGACAACACACACTGCAGACAACACGGACTGCAGACAACAAACACTGCAGACAACACGGACTGCAGACAACACGGACTGCAGGCAACACGGACTGCAGCCAACACACACTGCAGACAACACGGACTGCAGACAACACACACTGCAGGCAACACACGCTGCTGACAACACGGACTGCAGACAACACGGACTGCAGACAACACGGACTGCAGCCAACACACACTGCAGACAACACGGACTGCAGACAACACGGACTGCAGACAACACACACTGCAGACAACACGGACTGCAGACAACACACACTGCAGGCAACACACGCTGCTGACAACACGGACTGCAGCCAACACACACTGCAGAAAACACAGACTGCAGACAACACGGACTGCAGGCTACACAGACTGCAGAAAACACAGACTGCAGACGACATGAACTTCAGACAACATGGACTGCCGACAACACACACTGCAGACAACACGGATTGCTGACAACACGGACTGCAGTCAACACAGACAACACGGACTGCTGTCAACACACACTGCAGACAACATGGACTGCTGACAACGCACACTACAGACAACATGACTGCAGTCAACACAAACTGCAGACAACACGGACTGCAGACAACAGGGACTGCAGTCAACACGTACTGCTGTCAACACACACTGCAGTCAACACAGACTGCAGACAACATGGGCTGCTGACAATACACACTGCAGCCAATACGGACTGCAGTCAACATGGACTGCAGACAACACGGACTGCTGACAACACGGACTGAATGAAATGAAATGAAAATCGCTTATTGTCACAAGTAGGCTCCAAATGAAGTTACTGTGAAAAGCCCCTAGTCGCCACATTCCGGCGCCTGTTCGGGGAGGCTGTTACGGGAATTGAACCGTGCTGCTGGCTTGCCTTGGTCTGCTTTCAAAGCTAGCGATTTAGCCCAGTGCTAAACAGCCCCTGACTGCAGTCAACACAGACTGCCGTCAGCACAGACTGCAGACAACAGGGACTGCAGACAACACGGACTGCAGACAACACGGAGTGCTGACAACACAGTCTGCCGACAACGCACACTGCAGACAACACAGACTGCCGTCAACGCACACTGCAAACAACACGGAGTGCTGACAACACGGACTGCAGACAACACAGACTGCCGACAACATGGACTGCAGACAACACGGACTGCAGACAACACGGACTGCAGACAACACACACTGCAGACAACACACACTGCAGACAACACAGACTGCCGACAACATGGACTGCAGACAACACGGACTGCAGACAACACACACTGCAGACAACACACACTGCAGACACCACGGACTGCAGACAACACGGACTGCAGACAACACACACTGCATACAACACGGACTGCCGTCAGCACAGACTGCCGACAACACGGACTGCAGAGAACACGGGCTGCAGACAACACAGACTGCCGACAACATGGACTGCAGACAACAGACTGCAGACGACACGGACTGCTCACAACATGGACTGCAGTCAACACGGACTGCAGTCAATATGGACTGCTGACAACACACACTGCAGACAACACACACTGCAGACATCACAGACTGCAGACGACATGGACTGTAGACAACACGGATTGCTGACAACACGGACTGCAGTCAACACAGACAACACGGACTGCTGTCAACACACACTGCAGTCAACATGACTGCAGACAACATGGACTGCTGACAATACACACTGCAGCCAATACGGACTGCAGTCAACATGGACTGCAGACAACACGGACTGCAGACAACATGGACTGCTCACAACATGGACTGCAGTCAACATGGACTGCCGTCAACATGGACTGCGGACAACACACACTGCAGACAACATGACTGCAGACAACACAGACTGCAGACAACATGGACTGCTGACAATACACACTGCAGCCAATACGGACTGCAGTCAACATGGACTGCAGACAACACGGACTGCAGACAACATGGACTGCAGACAACGCGGACTGCAAACAACACAGACTACAGACAACACGGACTACAGACAACGCGGACTGCAGACAACGCACACTGCAGACAACACGGACTGCAGACAACACAGACTGCCGACAAATACACACTGCAGACAACACACACTGCAGACAACACGGACTACAGACAACGCGGACTGCAGACAACAGACTGCAGAAAACACAGAATGCAGACGACATGGACTGTAGACAACACGGACTGCCGACAACACAGACTGCAGACAACACGTACTGCTCACAACATGGACTGCAGACAACACACACTGCAGCCAACACAGACTACAGACAACGCGGACTGCAGACAACAGACTGCAGAAAACACAGACTGCAGACGACATGGACTCTAGACAACATGGACTGCCGACAACACAGACTGCAGACAACACGTACTGCTCACAACATGGACTGCAGACAACACGGACGTCAGTCAACACGGACTGCCGACAACACAGCCTGCCGACAATGCACACTGCAGACAACACGGACTGCAGACAACACACACTGCAGACAACACGGACTGCAGCCAACACGGACTGCAGTCAACATGGACTGCAGACAACGCACACTGCAGGCAACATGTACTGCAGACAACACAGACTGCAGTCCACACGGACTGCAGACAACACGGATTGCTGACAACACGGACTGCTGTCAACACACACTGCAGACAACATGGACTGCTGTCAACACGGACTGCTGACAACGCACACTACAGACAACATGACTGCAGTCAACACAAACTGCAGACAACACGGACTGCTAACAACAGGGACTGCAGTCAACATGGACTGCGGACAACACACACTGCAGGCAACATGTACTGCAGTCAACACAGACTGCAGACAACATGGACTGCTGGCAATACACATTGCAGCCAATACGGACTGCAGACAACATGGACTGCAGACAACATGGACTGCAGACAACACGGACTGCCGTCAGCACAGACTGCCGACAACACGGACTGCAGAGAACACGGGCTGCAGACAACACAGACTGCCGACAACATGGACTGCAGACAACAGACTGCAGACGACACGGACTGCTCACAACATGGACTGCAGTCAACACGGACTGCAGTCAATATGGACTGCTGACAACACACACTGCAGACAACACACACTGCAGACATCACAGACTGCAGACGACATGGACTGTAGACAACACGGATTGCTGACAACACGGACTGCAGTCAACACAGACAACACGGACTGCTGTCAACACACACTGCAGTCAACATGACTGCAGACAACATGGACTGCTGACAATACACACTGGAGCCATAACGGACTGCAGTCAACATGGACTGCAGACAACACGGACTGCAGACAACATGGACTGCTCACAACATGGACTGCAGTCAACATGGACTGCCGTCAACATGGACTGCGGACAACACACACTGCTGACAACATGACTGCAGACAACACAGACTGCAGACAACATGGACTGCTGACAATACACACTGCAGCCAATACGGACTGCAGTCAACATGGACTGCAGAAAGCACGGACTGCAGACAACATGGACTGCAGACAATGCGGACTGCAGACAACACAGACTACAGACAACACGGACTACAGACAACGCGGACTGCAGACAACGCACACTGCAGACAACACGGACTGCAGACAACACAGACTGCCGACAAATACACACTGCAGACAACACGGACTGCAGACAACACAGACTGCCGACAAATACACACTGCAGACAACACACACTGCAGACAACACGGACTACAGACAACGCGGACTGCAGACAACAGACTGCAGAAAACACAGAATGCAGACGACATGGACTGTAGACAACACGGACTGCCGACAACACAGACTGCAGACAACACGTACTGCTCACAACATGGACTGCAGACAACACACACTGCAGCCAACACGGACTACAGACAACGGGACTGCAGACAACAGACTGCAGAAAACACAGACTGCAGACGACATGGACTCTAGACAACATGGACTGCCGACAACACAGACTGCAGACAACACGTACTGCTCACAACATGGACTGCAGACAACACGGACGTCAGTCAACATGGACTGCCGACAACACAGACTGCAGACAACACGTACTGCTGTCAACACACACTGCAGTCAACATGACTGCAGACAACATGGACTGCTGACAATACACACTGCAGCCAATACGGACTGCAGTCAACATGGACTGCAGACAACACGGACTGCAGACAACATGGACTGCTCACAACATGGACTGCAGTCAACATGGACTGCCGTCAACATGGACTGCGGACAACACACACTGCAGACAACATGACTGCAGACAACACAGACTGCAGACAACATGGACTGCTGACAATACACACTGCAGCCAATACGGACTGCAGTCAACATGGACTGCAGACAACACGGACTGCAGACAACATGGACTGCAGACAACGCGGACTGCAAACAACACAGACTACAGACAACACGGACTACAGACAACGCGGACTGCAGACAACGCACACTGCGGACAACACGGACTGCAGACAACACAGACTGCCGACAAATACACACTGCAGACAACACGGACTGCAGACAACACAGACTGCCGACAAATACACACTGCAGACAACACACACTGCAGACAACACGGACTACAGACAACGCGGACTGCAGACAACAGACTGCAGAAAACACAGAATGCAGACGACATGGACTGTAGACAACACGGACTGCCGACAACACAGACTGCAGACAACACGTACTGCTCACAACATGGACTGCAGACAACACACACTGCAGCCAACACAGACTACAGACAACGCGGACTGCAGACAACAGACTGCAGAAAACACAGACTGCAGACGACATGGACTCTAGACAACATGGACTGCCGACAACACAGACTGCAGACAACACGTACTGCTCACAACATGGACTGCAGACAACACGGACGTCAGTCAACACAGACTGCCGACAACACAGCCTGCCGACAATGCACACTGCAGACAACACGGACTGCAGACAACACACACTGCAGACAACACGGACTGCAGCCAACACGGACTGCAGTCAACATGGACTGCAGACAACGCACACTGCAGGCAACATGTACTGCAGACAACACAGACTGCAGTCCACACGGACTGCAGACAACACGGATTGCTGACAACACGGACTGCTGTCAACACACACTGCAGACAACACGGACTGCTGTCAACACGGACTGCTGACAACGCACACTACAGACAACATGACTGCAGTCAACACAAACTGCAGACAACACGGACTGCTAACAACAGGGACTGCAGTCAACATGGACTGCGGACAACACACACTGCAGGCAACATGTACTGCAGTCAACACAGACTGCAGACAACATGGACTGCTGGCAATACACATTGCAGCCAATACGGACTGCAGTCAACATGGACTGCAGACAACATGGACTGCAGACAACATGGACTGCAGACAACGCGGACTGCAGACAACACGGACTACAGACAACGCGGACTGCAGACAACACAGACTGCAGAAAACACAGACTGCAGCCGACATGGACTGCAGACAACATGGGCTGCAGACAACACACACTGCAGGCAACACGGACTGCCGACAGCACAGATTGCTGACAACACGGACTGCAGTCAACACAGACACCACGGACTGCTGACAACACATACTGCCGACAACACAGACTGCAGACAGCAGTGTGAGGTAATGCATTTTGGAAGGTCTAATGCAGGTAGGGAATATACAGTGAATGGTAGAACCCTCAAGAGTATTGAAAGTCAAAGAGATCTAGGAGTACAGGTCCACAGGTCACTGAAAGGGGCAACACAGGTGGAGAAGGTAGTCAAGAAGGCATACGGCATGCTTGCCTTCATTGGCCGGGGCATTGAGTGTAAGAATTGGCAAGTCATGTTGCAGCTGTATAGAACCTTAGTTAGGCCACACTTGGAGTATAGTGTTCAATTCTGGTCGCCACACTACCAGAAGGATGTGGAGGCTTTAGAGTGGGTGCAGAAGAGATTTACCAGAATGTTGCCTGGTATGGAGGGCATTAGCTATGAGGAGCGGTTGAATAAACTCGGTTTGTTCTCACTGGAACGAAGGAGGTTGAGGGGAGACCTGATAGAGGTATACAAAATTATGAGGGGCATAGACAGAGTGGATAGTCAGAGGCTTTTCCCCAGGGTAGAAGGGTCAATTACTAGGGGGCATAGGTTTAAGGTGAGAGGGGCAAGGTCTAGAGTAGATGTACGAGGCAGGTTTTTTACGCAGAGGGTAGAGGGTGCCTGGAACTCGCTACCGGAGGAGGTGGTGGAAGCACGGACGATAGTGACATTTAAGGGGCATCTTGACAAATATATGAATAGGATGGGAATAGAGGGATACGGACCCAGGAAGTGTAGAAGATTGTAGTTTAGTCGGGCAGCATGGTCGGCACGGGCTTGGAGGGCCGAAGGGCCTGTTCCTGTGCTGTACATTTCTTTGTTCTTTGTTGTTCTAACACGGAATGCTGACAACACGGACTGCAGTCAACATGTACTGCAGACAACACGGACTGCAGACAACACGGACGGCAGACAACGCGGACTGCAGACAACACAGCCTGCAGACGACATGGACTACAGACAACACGGACTGCCGACAACACACACTGCAGACAACACGGACTGCAGTCAACATGGACTGCTGACAACACACACTGCGGACAACACACACTGCAGACAACACGGACTGAGACAACACGGACTGAGACAACATGGACTGCAGACGACACACACTGCAGCCAACACGGACTGCAGTCAACATGGACTGCAGACAACGTACAATGCGGCCAACACACACTGCAGGCAACATGGACTGCAGACAACACAGACTGCAGTCAACACGGACTGCAGACAACGTACAATGCGGCCAACACACACTGCAGACAACACAGACTGCAGTCAACACGGACTGCCGACAGCAAGGACTGCCGACAACACACACTGCAGACAACACGGATTGCTGACAACACGGACTGCAGTCAACACAGACAACACGGACTGCTAACCACACACACTGCAGACAACACGGACTGCAGTCAACACAAACTGCAGACAGTACGGACTGCTAACAACACGGACTGCAGTAAACATGGACTGCAGATAACACACCCTGCAGACAACATGGACTGCAGGCAACACAGACTGCAGACAACACAGACAACACGGACTGCTAACCACACACCCTGCAGACAACATGGACTGCAGGCAACACAGACTGCAGACAACATACACTGCGGACAACATACACTGCAGACAACACAGACTAAAGACAACACGGACTGCTGACAACACACACTGCAGACACCACAGACTGCAGATAACACGGACTGCTGACAATACACACTGCAGCCAACATGGACTGCAGACAACATGGACTGCAGACAACACACACTGGAGACAACACACACTGGAGACAACAATCAATGTAGGCAACATGTACTTCAGACAACACAGACACAGACTGAGGATGACATGAACAAAGAACAATACAGCACAGCGTGGTAGTCACCATTGTTTGTATATATTGCACATATGGGATGTAATACGGTAAGGCTCCTGTTCTACAGGTACGGGGGTAGTTCCCTGCCTGCTGGCTCCACCCAGTAGGTGGAGTATAAATGTGTGTGCTCACCGAGCTGCAGCCATTTCGGCAGCAGCTATAGGAGGCAACACATCTGTGCGTAATAAAGCCTCGATTACTCTCTACTTTCGTCTCGTCGTAATTGATAGTGCATCAATTTATTACGCAGAGATTTTACAGCAATGGACCTACGCATCAAACCAGATCGCTTGCAGCTGCACCCTCAAGCAGACAACGCCACGTCGGCCTTCGACCACTGGCTAGCTTGCTTTGAAGCCTCCATCGGATCAGCGACAGAACCACCCTCCAAAGCGCAGAAGCTACAGATCCTGTACACACAGGCGAGCTCCGATATTTTTCCTCTTATCCGGGACGCACCCAACTACACTGAGGCCATGGCGCTTCTGAAAGAGAACTACACACGGCCGATCAACAAACTCTACACCAGGCACCTCCTGTCCACACGGCAACAGCTCCCCGGTGAGGCATTGGAAGAGTTCTGGTGTGCCCTGCACGCCCCGGCTCGGAACTGCGATTGCCAGGCAGTTTCGGCCATTGAACATTCCGAACTCCTAATCAGGGACGCTTTCGTTACGGGCATAGGGTCGGCGTACATCCGCCAGCGCCTCTTAGAAGATCTCGCGGCGATCAAGAAACTCGTGACCTCGCTAACGGTAGCCTCCCGTAATGTACAAACACCCCCGACCGCACGGCTACCCCATCCTGGATATCGTGGACCCCACCAGCGACCGCCCCCTGCCAACCCCAAGCCTGCTCCGCGTGGCAGCCAGCCAACCCCGGGGGGCCCAAGTGCTATTTCCGCGGGCAGACAAAGCACCCCCGCGTGGCTGCCAGGCGCGGAGCTCACTCTGCAAGGCCTGCGGGAAGAAAGGACATTTTGCTGCGGTGTGCCAGGCCCGGTTGATCGCCGCTGTAACCAGCCGCATTGTTCCTGCACCCCCCCATGTGCGACCCGTGGGCGCCGCCATCTTCCCCACATCAGACCTCGTGCGGCCCGTGGGCGCCGCCATCTTTAATGCCACCATCTTCAGCGCCATTTTGGACGGCGCCTCACGACCCCTGCTCGTCATGTCCTCATCGGGCCACTCATCGCCCGCAACCACCGCCGACCAGCCCGGGGCCCACCAACACCAGCCGC
Source organism: Scyliorhinus torazame (assembly GCF_047496885.1). Classification (NCBI taxonomy): domain Eukaryota; kingdom Metazoa; phylum Chordata; class Chondrichthyes; order Carcharhiniformes; family Scyliorhinidae; genus Scyliorhinus; species Scyliorhinus torazame. Next base: position 26,204,678 of record NC_092713.1, read on the forward strand.
AGCTCACCTCCATCATGCTCGACCAGTCCCGGCCACACAACCACGCAACCGCGACAACGACGGTGAAAGTCGATGGCCACAAGGCACCTTGCCTTCTCAACTCCAGGAGCATGGAGAGCTTCATCCACCCCGATACGGTAAGGCGCTGCACCCTCGCGGTACACCCCATTACCCAACGGAGCTCCCTGGCCTCTGCATCCCACTCCGTGGTGATCCGGGGGTACTGCACCGCCACCCTCACCGTCCAGGGCGTAGAGTTCAGCAACCTCCGGCTCTACGTCCTCCCCAACCTCTGCGCTGCCTTGCTACTCGACCTGGACTTCCAGTGCAACCTCCAAAGTCTAACCCTGAAATTCGGCGGGCCCCTACCACCCCTTACTGTACGCGGCCTCACGCCCCTTAAGGTCGACCCACCTTCCCTGTTTGCGAACCTCACCCCGGATTGCAAACCCGTTGCCACCAGGAGCAGACGGTACAGTGCCCAGGAGACGACCTTCATCAGGTCAGAGGTCCAACGGCTACTGCGGGAATGCATCATCAAGGCCAGCAACAGCCCCTGGAGAGCCCAAGTGGTAGTTGTAAAGACTGGGGAGAAACACAGGATGGTCATTGACTACAGTCAGACTATAAGAACATAAGAACTAGGAACAGGAGTAGGCCATCTGGCCCCTCGAGCCTGCTCCGCCATTCAATGAGATCATGGCTGATCTTTGTGGACTCAGCTCCACTCTCCGGCCCGTACACCATATCCCCGAATCCCTTTACTCTTTAGAAAGGCATCGATCTTTTTCTTAAAAACGTTTAAAGAAGGAGCCTCAACTGCTTCACTGGGCAAGGAATTACAGAGATTCACAATCCTTTGGGTGAAGAAGTTCCTCCTAAACTCCGTCCTAAATCTACTTCCCCTTATTTTGAGGCTATGCCCCCTAGTTCTGCTTTTCCCGACCAGTGGAAACAACCTGGCCGTGTCTATCCTATCTATTCCCTTCATAATTTTATATGTTTTAATAAGATCCCCCCGCATCCTTCTAAACTCCAATGAGTACAGTCCCAGTCTACTCAACCTCTCGTCATAATCTAATCCCCTCAACTCTAGGACCAACCTAGTGAATCTCCTCTGCACTCCCTCCAGTGCCAATATGTCCTTTCTCAGGTAAGGAGACCAAAACTGAACACAATACTCCAGATGTGGCCTCACCAACACCTTACACAATTTCAGCATAATCTCCCTAGTCTTGAACTCCATCCCTCCAGCAATGAAAGACAAAACTCGATTAGCCTTCTTAATCACCTGTTGCACCTGCACACCAACTTTTTGCAACTCGTGCACCAGCACACCCAGGTCCCTCTGCACAGCAGCATGTTTTAACATCTTACCGTTTAAATAATAATCCATTCTGCTGTTATTCCTCCCAAAATGGATAGCCTCACACTTGGCAACATTGAATTCCATCTGCCAGACCCTAGCCCATTCAACTAACCTATCCAAATCCTTCTGCAGACTTCCGGTATCCTCTACACTTTTTGCTTTACCACTCATCTTAGTGTCGTCTGCAAACTTTGCCACATTGCACTTGGTCCCCAACTCCAAATCATCTATGTAAATTGTGAACAACTGCGGGCCCAACACTGATCCTTGAGGGACCCCACTAGTTACAGGTTGCCAACCAGAGAAACACCCATTTATCCCCACTCTCTGCTTTCTGTTAGTTAACCAATCCTCTCCCCATGCTACCATTTTACCCTCAATGCCATGCATCTTTAGTTTATGCAGCAACCTTTTATGTGGCTCCTTGTCAAAAGCTTTCTGGAAATCCAGATATAACACATCCATTGGCTCCCCGTTATCTACTGCACTGGTAACGTCCTCAAACAATTCTACCAAATTAGTCAGACACGACCTACCCTTTATGAACCCATGCTGCGTCTGCCCAATGGGGCAATTTCCCTCCAGGTGCCCCGCTATTTCCTCCTCAATGATAGATTCCAGCATTTTCCCTACAACCGAAGTTAAGCTTACCGGCCTATAATTACCCGCTTTCTGCCGACCTCCTTTTTTAAACAGTGGTGCCACGTTTGCTAATTTCCAATCCTCTGGGACCACCCCAGAGTCTAGTGAATCTTGATAAATTATCACTAGTGCGTTTACAATTTCCCTAGCCATCTCTTTTAACACTCTGGGATGCATCCCATCAGGGCCAGGAGACTTGTCTACCTTTAGCCCTATTAGCTTGCCCAATACTGCCTCCTTAGTGATTACAATCATCTCAAGGTCCTCACCTATCATATCCTTATTTCCATCAGTCACTGGCATGTTATTTGTGTCTTCCACTGTGAAGACTGACCCAAAAAACCTGTTCAGCTCCTCAGCCATTTCCCCGTTTCCTATTATTAAATCTCCCTTCTCATCTTCCAAAGGACCAATATTTACCGTAGCCACTCTTTTTTGTCTTATATATTTGTAGAAGCTTTTACTATCTGCTTTTATGTTCTGAGCAAGTTTACTTTCATAGTCAACCTTACTCTTCTTTTCGCTTTTTTAGTAGCTTTCTGTTTCCCCTAAAGACTTCCAGTCCTCTAGTCTCCCACTAATTTTTGCCACTTTGTATGTTTTTTCCTTCAATTTGATACTCTCCCTCACCTCCTTAGATATCCACGGTCGATTTTTCCCCTTTCTTCCGTCTTTCTTTTTTGTCGGTATGAACCTTTTCTGAATACTGTGAAAGATCGCTCGGAAGGTTCTCCACTGTTCCACAACTGCTTCACCATGAAGTCTTTGCTCCCAGTCTACCTTAGCTAGTTCTTCTCTCATCCCATTGTAATCGCCTTTGTTTAAGCACAAAACACTAGTGTTTGATTTTACCTTGTCATCCTCCAACTGTATTTTAAATTCCACCATATTGTGGTCGCTCCTTCCAAGAGGATCCCGAACTATGAGATCATTAATCAATCCTGCCTCATTACACAGGACCAGATCTAGGATCGCTTGTTCCCTTGTAGGTTCCATTACATACTGTTCCAGGAAATTATCCCGGACACATTCTATAAACTCCTCCTCAAGGCTGCCTTTACCAACCTGGTTAAACCAATCGACATGCAGATTAAATCTCCCATGATAACCGCTGTACCATTTCTACATGCATCCGTTATTTCTTTGCTTTTTGCCTGTCCTACCATCCTGTTACTATTTGGTGGCCTATAGACTACTCCTATCAGTGACGTTTTCGCCTTACTATTCCTGATTTCCACACAAATTGATTCAACCTTGTCCTCCATAGCACCAATATCATCCCTTACTATTGCCCGGAATGCCATCCTTTTTTTAAAAATATATTTTATTGAAATTTTTTCCCTGAGCAACATTTTTCCCGCTTACAAAACAAAGCGAAACGATAACAGTAACAAAACAGAAATTTTTAAACTTTTTAACAATAATAATAATAGTAGTAATAATATACAAGTAACAAAACCTCATACTCTATTGACCTATACTCAACTGCCTCCCCCCCTCCCCCCCCCCCCCCCCGCCCCGGGTTACTGCTGCTGGTCATCCGTCTTCCCTCTAACGTTCCCCTAGGTAGTCGAGAAATGGCTGCCACCGCCTGGTGAACCCTTGAGCCGATCCTCTCAGGGCAAACTTTATCTGCTCCAGTTTAATAAACCCCGCCATATCGTTTACCCAGGCCTCCAGTCCGGGGGGTTTCGCCTCCTTCCTCATGAGTAGGATCCTGCGCCGGGCTACGAGGGACGCAAAGGCCACGACATCGGCCTCTTTCGCCTCCTGCACTCCCGGCTCTTCCACAATTCCAAATAGAGCTAGCCCCCAGCCTGGTTTGACCCGGGCCTTCACCACCTGCGAAATCACTCCCGTCACTCCCTTCCAATACCCTTCCAGTGCCGGGCACGCCCAAAACATATGTGCGTGGTTTGCCGGGCTCCCGCCACACCTCCCACATTTGTCCTCCACTCCAAAGAACCTGCTCAATCTTGCCCCCGTTATGTGTGCTCTATGTAGCACCTTAAATTGAATCAGGCTAAGCCTGGCGCATGAGGAAGAGGAATTTACCCTGCTTAGGGAATCAGCCCACATACCCTCCTCTATCTCCTCCCCTAATTCTTCTTCCCACTTTCTTTTTAGTTCGCCCACCGACTCCTCCCCCTCTTCCCTCATCTCTCTATAAATCTCTGACACCTTGCCCTCTCCGACCCACACCCCTGAAAGCACACTGTCCTGTATCCCCTGTGCCGTGAGCCGCGGAAATTCCCTCACCTGTTGTCTAGTAAACGCCCTCACCTGCATATATCTCAAGAAATTCCCCCGGGGTAACTTATACTTTTCCTCCAATGCTCCCAAGCTCGCAAAAGTCCCATCTATAAATAAATCTCCCACCCTCCTAATTCCCAACTGGTACCAGCTCTGAAATCCTCCATCCATTCTTCCTGGGGCGAACCTATGGTTGTTCCTGATTGGGGACCCCACCAGGGCTCCCCGCACCCCTCTCTGTCGCCTCCACTGTCCCCAGATATTCAATGTTGCCGCCACCACCGGGTTCGTGGTGTACTTTTTTGGTGAGAACGGTAGCGGTGCCGTCACCAGCGCCTCTAGACTCGTCCCTTTACAGGACCTTCTCTCCAGCCTTTTCCACGCCGCTCCCTCGCCCTCCATCATCCATCTACGTATCATTGCCACATTGGCGGCCCAATAATAATCTCCCAAATTCGGTAGTGCCAGTCCTCCTCTGTCCCTACTGCGCTGCAGGAACTCCCTCCTTACTCTCGGAACTTTCCCTGCCCACACAAAGCTCGTAATGCTCCTATCTATTTTATTAAAAAAGGTCCTGGTGATTAAAATGGGGAGACATTGAAATACAAATAAGAACCTCGGGAGGACCATCATCTTAATTGCCTGCACCCTGCCCGCCAGCGATAAAGGCTGCATGTCCCACCTCTTAAAGTCCTCCTCCATTTGTTCTACCAGCCGTGTCAGATTAAGTCTGTGCAAGGTTCCCCAACTCCTAGCGATCTGAATCCCCAAATATCGGAAGTTTCTTTCCACTTTCCTTAGCGGTAAGCCTTCTATCTCTCTACTCTGGTCCCCTGGATGTATCACATATAATTCACTCTTCCCCATGTTTAACCTATACCCCGAAAATTCCCCGAACCTCCTCAAGATTCGCATAACCTCTATCATCCCCCCCGCTGGGTCCGACACGTATAGCAATAGGTCATCCGCGTATAACGAGACTCGGTGTTCTTCTCCCCCTCTAGTCACCCCTCTCCATTTCCTGGAGTCTCTCAGCGCCATGGCCAGAGGTTCAATTGCCAGCGCAAACAACAATGGAGACAGCGGGCATCCCTGTCTTGTTCCCCTATATAATCGGAAATACTCCGATCTATGTCGACCTGTAACTACGCTTGCCATTGGTGCCCCATAAAGTAGTCTAACCCAGCGCATAAATCCGTTCCCAAACCCAAACCTCCTTAACACTTCCCATAAATATTCCCACTCCACCCTATCAAATGCCTTCTCTGCGTCCATTGCCGCCACTATCTCTGCCTCCCCCTCCACTGAGGGCATCATTATCACCCCTAATAGCCGTCGCACGTTAACATTCAATTGTCTCCCTTTTACGAACCCTGTCTGGTCTTCGTGCACCACCTCCGGGACACAGTCCTCTATCCTCGATGCCAGTACCTTTGCTAGCAGTTTGGCGTCCACGTTCAATAGTGAAATAGGTCTATAGGACCCACACTGAATCGGATCTTTGTCCCTCTTCAAAATTAGCGATATCGTCACCTCCGACATTGTCGGGGGTAGTGTCCCCCCTTCCCTGGCCTCATTGAACGTCCTTGCCAACAACGGGGCCAACGAGTCCACATATTTTCTGTAGAATTCCACCGGGAACCCGTCTGGCCCCGGGGCCTTCCCTGCTTGCATGCTTCCCAGTCCCTTAATAACCTCGTCCACCTCAATCGGCGCCCCCAGGCCTGCCACCGCCTGCTCCTCCACTTTCGGGAACCTCAACTGGTCCAGGAACTGCCGCATCCCCTCCTCTCCCTCTGGGGGCTGAGACCTATACAGTTCTTCATAAAAGGTCTTAAACACCTCATTTATCTTTCCTGCCCTTCGCACGGTGTCTCCCCTTTCATCCCTAATTCCTCCTATCTCCCTCGCTGCTGCCCTCTTTCGCAGTTGGTGCGCCAACAGGCGACAAGCCTTTTCCCCATATTCATACCTCCTCCCCTGTGCCTTCCTCCACAGTACCTCCGCCTTTCTGGTGGTCAGAAGGTCAAACTCGGTCTGGAGTCGTCTCCTCTCCCTGTACAGCTCCTCCTCCGGGGTCTCTGCAAATTCCCTGTCCACCCTTAAAATCTCCCCCAGTAATCTATCCCTTTCCTTGGCCTCTGTTTTCCTTTTGTGGGCCCCAATAGAAATCAGCTCTCCTCTGACCACCGCTTTTAGTGCTTCCCAGACCACTCCCACAGGGACCTCGCCGTCGTCATTGACCTCCAGGTATCTCTCGATACACCCCCTCACCCTTGCACACACTCCCTCATCCGCCCTCAGTCCCACATCTAATCGCCAGAGTGTTCTCTGCTCCCTGTCCTCTCCTACTTCCAGGTCCACCCAATGTGGGGCATGATCCGAAACCGCTATGGCTGAGTATTCAGCTTCTTCCACCGTAGAGATTAACTACCTTCCTAGAACAAAAAACTTTATCCGGGAGTACACTTTATGGACGTGGGAGAAGAAGGAATACTCCCTAGCCCTGGGTCTAAGAAATCGCCATGGATCCACTCCCCCCATTTGGTCCATAAACCCCTTAAGTACCTTGGCCGCTGCCGGCCTTCTTCCAGTCCTTGAGCTGGATCTATCTAGCCCCGGGTCCAGCACCGTATTGAAGTCCCCTCCTAAAATCAAATTTCCTGCCTCCAGGTCCGGAATACGCCCCAGCATCCGTCTCATGAACCCCGCATCGTCCTAATTTGGGGCATACACATTAACCAAAACGACCTCCATTCCCTCCAGCCTACCACTCACCATTACATATCTACCTCCACTATCTGCTACGATGTTCTTTGCTTCAAATGCTACCCGTTTCCCCACCAAAATGGCCACCCCTCTGTTCTTTGCATCCAGTCCTGAGTGGAACACCTGTCCCACCCATCCTTTCCTTAGCCTAACTTGGTCCGCCACCTTTAGGTGCGTCTCTTGGAGCATAACCACGTCTGCCCTTAGTCCTTTCAAATGCGCGAGCGCTCGGGCCCTTTTTATCGGCCCATTCAGGCCTCTCACGTTCCACGTGATCAGCCTCACTGGGGGGCTACCTGCCCCCCTCCCGTGTCGACTAGCCATTACCTTCTCTAGGCCAGTCCCATATCCCGCCTCCGCGCTCCCGCTCGCTCCCCCAGCGTCGCATTCCGCCCCCGACCACCTTCTCTTTAGCCATTTCCTTTTGGATTTCCGCAGCAGCAACCCAGTTGTCCCCGTCCGCCCCCCCCCCCCCCCCCCCCCGCTAGATCCCTATCTAGCTTGATTGCTCCCCCCATATCACTTCCGTAAGTCAGCTGACTTCAACTGACCCCGGCTACTCCTGCTCACTCCTCGGCCCCCCCGGTGTGAGGGAACTCCCATCCGCCTTGCGCCTGTTTTCCCGCCTTATTCTTTCTGGCGCGGGAACATCCCTTTACCTGTCCCGCCTCTTATGGCGCAGCTCCCTTTCCCCTCCCCCTCTCCTTCCCCATTCTCTGACTATGTCCCGCCTCTCCCCCCTCACCGGCGCCCACATTTCCCCAGTCACCCCCCCTTCCCTGTTTACTTCTCGCTTAACTTTCACCATCCCATTAACAAAAACAATAATAACAACAATAACAGTTCCCTGCAGCATCAGTCCCTCAGTTCCGGTCCAGTTTCTCTTCATTGATGAAGGACCATGCTTCCTCCGCCGTCTCAAAATAATATTGTCTCTCCTGATGCGTGACCCATAGTCTTGCCGGCTGCAGCATCCCAAACTTCACCTTCCTTTTGTGCAAAACCTCTTTGGCTCGGTTGAAGCTCGCCCTCCTTCTCGCCACCTCCGCACTCCAATCCTGGTAGATCCTTACCACCGCATTCTCCCATCTGCTACTCGCACCTTTTTGGCCCATCTCAGGACCTCTTCTCTGTCCTTAAGGCGGTAGAATCGCACGATTATCGCCTTCGGTGGTTCTCCCGCTTTTGGTCTTCTCGCCGGGATCCGATTTGCCCACTCCACCTCCATGGGGCCCGCAGGGGCCTCAGCACCCATCAGTGAGCTCAGCATCTTACTTGCGTACGCTCCACAGTCCACTCCTTCCACACCCTCCGGGAGACCTAGTAATCTAAGGTTCTTCCTTCGCGCTCCATTTTCAAGGGCCTCAATCCTGTCAGCACACTTTTTATGAAGTGCCTCGTGCGTCTGAGTCTTGACCGCCAGGCCCAGGACCTCGTCCTCAATACCTGACACCTTCTGCTCCACCACGCAAAGTTCCGTCTCCTGGGTCTTTAAAGTCTCCTTAAGCCCCTCAATTGCCTGTAACAACGAGGTCATTACCTCCTTCTTCAGCAGGTCCACGCACCGTCTCACCACCTCGTCCTGCTCAGGCCCCCATGTCACCTGTGGTTTCTCCGCCGCCATTTTGTTTCACTCCCTCTCTCTCTCTCTCTCTGATCTTCTGGCTGCAGATTCTTTGGGCTGCAGCCGCCGCCGCCGGTTTTTCCCTCCATCTTTCGGGGGGGGGGCTCCCCTCCCTCGCGCCTCGCACTGGGTTTTACGGCCGTCCAAGTCCCCGTTGGGGCTCTTAAAAGAGCCCGAAGTTCCGTCGGAGCTGGAGCCGCCGAAACGTGCGGCTAGCTCATCCCTGCCGCAACCGGAAGTCCCGGATGCCATCCTTAAACAACAAAGCTACACCACCGCCCTTACCGTCCATTCTATCCTTTCGTATAGTCTGATACCCTTGGATATTTAACTCCCAGTCATGACCATCTTTTAACCATGTTTCAGTAATGGCCACTAAATCATAGTCATTCGGTACACGCAGCTCGACGCGTGTCCCCTCCCACATATATCTGATGTGGTCAATCAGATTGCACAGTACCGGGTCTTCTCTACAGTGGACCTGAAATCTGCCTATTACCAGCTCCCCGTTCGCAAGGCGGACCACCCGTACACTGCGTTTGAAGCAGATAGCCGCCTTTACCACTTTCTTAGGGTTCCCTTCGGCGTCACTAATGGGGTCTCGGTCTTCCAACGGGAGATGAATCGAATGGTTGACCGGTAAGGAATGCGGGCCACCTTCCCGTACCTGGATAACGTCACCATCTGCGGCCATGACCAGCAGGAACACTACGCTAACCTCTCCAAATTTCTCCACACCGCCAAACTCCTGACCCTAACGTATAACAAGGAGAAGTGCGTGTTCAGCACCAACCGCTTAGCCATCCTTGGCTATGTGGTGCAAAATGGAGTTCTAGGGCCCGACCCCGACCGCATGCGCTCCCTCATGGAACTCCCCCTCCCCCACTGCCTCAAGGCCCTCAAACGATGCCTGGGGTTTTTCTCATACGACGCCCAGTGGGTCCCTAACTATGTGGACAAGGCCCGCCCACTCATTCGCTCCACAGTTTTCCCCCTGACGGTCGAGGCTCACCCCACCAGGCCTTCAACCGTATCAAGGCCGACATCGCCAAGGCCGCGATGCACACGGTCGACGAGACCCTCCCCTTCCAAGTCGAGAGCGATGCACCAGACATCACTCTGGCCGCCACCCTCAACCAGGCAGGCAGACCCGTGGCATTCTTTTCCCGCACCCTCCACTCCTCCGAAATTCGGCACTCCTTCGTCAAAAAGGAGGCCCAAGCCATCGTTGAAGCTGTCCGGCATTGGAGGCATTACCTGGCTGGCAGGAGATTCACTCTCCTCACTGACCAATGGTCGGTTGCCTTCATGTTCAATAACACACAGCGGGGCAAGATCAAAAATGATAAAATCTTGAGGTGGAGGATCGAGCTCTCCACCTACAATTACGAGATTTTGTACCGCCCCGGGAAGCTCAACGAGCCCCCCGATGTCCTATCCCGAGGTGCATGTGCCAGCGCACAAGTGGACCGACTCCGGGCCCTACATAATGGTCTCTGACACCCAGGGGTCACCCGGTTCTTTCACTTTATAAAGGCCCGCAACCTACCCTACTCCATTGCGGAAGTCAGGGTGGTCACCAGAGACTGCCAGGTCTGCGCAGAGTGCAAACCGCACTTCTACCGGCCAGACCGAGCGCACCTGGTGAACGCCTCCCGTCCCTTTGAACACCTCAGCATGGACTTCTAAGGGCCCCTCCCTCCTCCGACCGAAACACGTACTTCCTTAACGTGGTCGACGAATACTCCAGATTTATCTTCGCCATTCCATGCCCCGATATGACATCTGCCACAGTCATCAAAGCCCTCAATAGCATCTTAACTCTGTTCGGTTTCCCCACTTACGTCCACAGCAACCGGGGATCCTCCTTTCTGAGTGATGAGCTGCGTCAGTTCCTGCTCAGCAAGGGCACTACCTCGAGCAGGATGACCAGCTACAACCCTCGAGGAAACGGGCAGGTGGAGAGGGAGAACGGAACGGTATGGAAGGCCGTCCTGTTGGCCCTACGGTCTAAAGATCTCCCGGTCTCCCACTGGCAGGAAGTCCTCCCCGACGCCCTCCACTCCATCCGATCGCTACTTTGCACTGTGACTAATGCAACCCCTCATTAACGTCTCCTTGCCTTCCCCAGGAAGTCCACCTCCGGTGTTTCACTCCCAACGTGGCTGGCCGCTCTAGTACCTGTTGTCCTCCGCAAACAGGTGCGGCTCCACAAGGTAGACCCGTTGGTCGAGAGGGTGCAGCTATTCCACGCACACCCGCAGTACGCCTACATGGCATACCCCGACGGCCGCCAAGACACAGTCTCCCTCAGGGACCTGGCACCAGCTGGGTCCCCCCCACTCTCCCCCCCCCCCCAGCGCACCTCGCAACAGCCCCCGCTCCAGGACGATGCGTCCTCCCATTGGTTCCACCCGGGGATGAAGATGAGGACTACACACGCTCCCGGAGTCACCGGCGATCAAGCCTGCGCCTGCATCACCTCCGGGACTGCGGCGCTCCCAACGGAGGATCAATGCACCCGACCGGCTGAATTAGTGAACTTTTCCAGAACTGTACACTTTAAAAATGCTCACTTACATGTAAATAGTTTTCCACCACCCCCGCTGGACTCTTTCTTTAACAGGGGGTGAATGTGGTAGTCACCACTGTTTGTATATAGTGCACATATGAGATGTAATACGGTAAGGCCCCTGTACTACAGGTACGGGGGTAGATCCCTGCCTGCTGGCTCCGCCTAGTAGGCGGAGTATAAATGTGTGTGCTCACCGAGCTGCAGCCATTTCGGCAGCAGCTGTAGGAGGCATCTCTGCATAATAAAGCCTCGATTACTCTCTACTCTCGTCTCATCGTAATTGATAGTGCATCACACAGGAACAAGCCCTTCGACCCTCCAAGCCTGCACCGATAAGTGTCCTATCTAGACCAACCGCCTGTATCCTTCTGTACCCCGTCTGTTCATGTGACTATCCAGATAAGTCTTAAAGGTCGCTAATGTATCTGCCTCAACCACCTCACTTGGCAGTGCATTCCAGGCCACCACCACCTTCTGTGTAAAAAACTTCCCCCGCACATCTCCACTGAACCTTTCCCCCCCTCACCTTGAACTTGTGCCCCCTTGTAATTGTCATTTCCGCCCTGGGAAAAAGCCTCCAACTGTTCAGCCTATCTATACCCCGAATAATTTTATAAACTTCTATCAGGTCGCCCCTCAGCCTCCGTCTCTCTAGGGAGAACAATCCCAGTTTATTCAATCTCTCCTCATAGCTAATACCCTCCATACCAGGCAACATCCTGGTAAACCTTTTCTGTACTCTCTCCAAAGCCTCCACATCCTTCTGGTAGTGCGGTGACCAGAATTGGACACAGTATTCCAAATGTGGCTTCACCAACGTTCTGTATAACTGTAACATAATTGTGAGCTTTTACACTCGATACCCCGTCCAATGAAGGCAAGCATGTCATATGCTTTCTTCACCACCATTTCCACCTGTGCTGCCACTTTTAAGGATCATGGAATGCAGACAACATGGACTGCAGACGACACGGACTGCAGACGACACGGACTGCAGACGACACGGACTGCAGACGACACGGACTGCAGACGACACGGACTGCAGACGACACGGACTGTGTATGTATTTTCATGATGTATCCTCATGTATTTATTGTATGTTCTATGTTTTTATGTATGGAGCGGTCTGCCTGGACTGTATGCAGAACAATACTTTTCACCGTACCTCGGTAATAAATTTAAATCAAATCTAGTCTAACCATGAGCGCACTTTTTCTTCTTTATCTTAATTTCTATCTCCTTTGTCACATGGGGAGCTCTGAATGTGTTTGCTCTTTCTTTCCCTTTTGAGGGACTGTACCTCGAATGTGCCCAAATTATCTCGGTTCAGAAGGCAGCCCCATTTCTCCTGCCAACCTTTGACTCTAGTCTATTCAGCCCAGGTCTGTTCTGACCCCCAGCAAAGTTGGCTTTCCCCAGTTAATTCTTCTTACTCGGGATTGTTCCTTGCCCGTTTCTATAGACAATCTAAACATTATGGCGCAATGATCACTATTTCCTAAGTGTCCTCCCACTGGTATTGATCCAATTGGCCCAAATCATTCCCAAGAACTCTGGTAGTGCCTCATTCCTTGTTGGACTGAAAACATGCTGCTTTCAAACGTTTTCCTGAAGATGCTCGAGGAGCTCTTACGCCCAGCCCCGGCCTTGACAGTAACCCTACCCCTGTCTATATTCGGATAATTAAAGTCCTCCATTCTAGTTCCTCCTTAATTTTGCATCTTTCTGTAACTTCCTTGCAGATTTGTTCCTCTGCGTCCTTCCCACTACTTTGTGGCCCATAGACTACACCGAGCAATGTCATCCCGCCTTTTCTGTTCCTTAGCTCCAGCCAAATAGATTTTGTCCTTTGTTCCCCCGGGGATATCACCTTCCTCCAGCGCTGCAATGCTCTTGTTAATCAATGCTGCCACTCTGTACACTTTTCTTCCTTTCCAATCTTTCTTGAATGCCTTGTAACCAGGATTATTTACAAACATACAAATTAGGAGCAGGGCCCCAATAACCTTTGACTCTCTTATACCACCAGCCTCAGTGATAACTTTGTCCCAAATATTCCATCAGGAGGTTATCCAGACTGTTCAAGCATCAGAACAGGATATACTGTGAACAGTTTTGGTCCCTTTATCGAAGTAAAGATACACCAGTATTGGAGGCAGTCCAGAGAAGGTTCATGAGGTTGTTCCCGGGTGTGGAGGGACCTTTTTATGAGGAAAGGTTGAATAGGTTGGGTCTGTACTCATTGGAGTTTAGAAGAATGAGAGACGACTTTATTGAGACATGTAGGACTCTGAGGGGGCTTGACAGGGTAGATGCTGAAACGTTGTTTCTCCATGTGGGAGAGTCTAGGATCAGAGGGCATAATCTCAGAATAAGGGGTCCTCCATTTAAAAGAGGAGGAATTTCTTCTCTCAGAGGGGAGTGAATCTGTGGAATTCTTTACCGCAGAGGGCTGCAGAGGCTGGGTGGTTAAGTATGTTCAAGGCTCAGAGAGACAGATTTTTAATCAGTGAGGGAATCGAGCATTATGGGGATAAGGCGGGAAACTGGAGTTGAGGACCATCACATTCGATCAGTCTTGATCGGGGGCGGCATGTGGCGAAGTGGATAGCACTGGGACTGCGGCGCTGAGGACCGGGGTTTGAATCCCGGCCCTGGGTCACTGTCCGTGGGGAGTTTTCACATTCTTCCCGTGTCTGCGTGGGTTTCACCCACACACCCCAAAGATGTGCAGGATAGGTGGATTGGCCACGCTAAATTGCCCCTTAATTGAGAAAAAAAATAATTGGGTCATCTAAATTTTTAAAAAAATAAATGGTGATCTGATTGAATGACAGGGCAGACTCGATGGGCCAAATGCTGCTCCCATATCTCATGGTCTTATGGTCCCTTGTTAGTTAGGAATCTATCCTTCACAGCCTTAAAAATTCAATGACCACCCTCCCCCCTCCCCCCGAGTAAAAGAGTACCAAAGACTCAGGACATTCAAATCCATGTGAAATGGGAGATCCACTTATTTCTGAACTATGTGCCCTCGTTCTAGTCTCTCCCACAAGGGGGGGTAACATCTTTTACCCATACTGCCAATTGCACTCAGGATCTTAGATGTCTCAATAAGATCACCTCTCATTCCCCTAAACACCAATGGCACAGGGCCCAGCCTGTTCAAACTTTCTTCCATCCCATGTATCACTTGAGTGAACCTTCTCTGAACTGCTTCTAACACATTTATATCCTTTCTTAAATAAAGATACGGATCCCAGATGTGGACTCACCACTGCCCTGTACAACTGCAGCAAAACATTGTGTTATGTACTCTGGGATAACACAGGCTGCAACTCGATGCAGCTTTGACCAAATGATACTCCAGACTTTGAAGTAAGTTCAATGTGATTTATTGAGCCATTAGCACAGTTCTCTATGCATTCAACTCTCCTGCGAATCTTGCTATAGTAACTCAGTCTAACTAACCCATCTGCTCTAAGCCATGTGGTGGGTGTGATGCTTCTGATCTGCCCCTGTCCTACTCTCTAAGTGTCGCCTGTGGAAAGAGACAGAGCATGTGTGCCCTGTCCTTATATATGGGATCTGTAATGCCCCCTTGTGGTAGTGTCACCTCTGGGTGTCTTGACCTATTCTATGTGTTCATTAGCTGTATGTCTGCATGTCATAACGTCTCTGATGCTCCCTCTAGTGTTTACTTAGTGGTAGTGTATTTACATTAACCCCTTGTGTATTTACAGTGATGCATATCACCACTAATGTGTCAATCTTTTGTATTCCATTCCCCTTGCAATAAATGACAACGCTCCATTTCCCTTTCTAATTACTTCCTGTTTGACCTCTCAACTCTCACTGTCCCACAACCGCCGATTACCCTCCCCACCCCGATTACCCCCCTCACCCCCACTTTTACTCTCCCACCTCCTAACTGACCTCCCACTTCCCCGAGCCATCCTGCGCCACTGACCCACTTTATCACCTTTCCCTCACTATTACCTTCTCGCTGGCTTCTCAACGTAGCTCGAAACCCAACTGCGTTATGACAGGTCGTGCTGTGAAAAGGGGTCACGGCTTCACTTCCCTCCGAAAATGCTGCTGCCCTGCACTGTGGTGGTCCAGGGACCGATAAACTGCACATTTCTCAGCAGGACCGAGTGGGAAGGTGCATCTCCCGACTAAGCTAACTAAAAAGGAATAGGGTGGAACACTCCACTGAAGTTCGGGGGAAATTATATCCTTTTTACAACTTACTTTCCTGCCTATATTTGTGTCATCGGCAAATTCAGTAACCATACCGTTTGGTCCCTTCATCCAAGTCATTGATATAGATTGTAAATTGTTGAGATCTGAGAATCATAGAATAAACAGTGCAGAAGGAGGCCATTCGGCCCATCAAGTCTGCAGCAGCTTGAGGAAAGACCACCCTACTGAAGCCCATGCCTCCACCTTATCTCTGTAACCCCAGCTAACCATTTTTGGACACTAAGGGTAGTTTATCATGGCCAATCCACTTAACCTGCACGTCTTTGGACTTGATGTGGAGATGCCGTCGTTGGACTGGGGGTGAGGAGCACAGTAAGAAGTCTTAAAACACCAGGTTAAAGTCCAACTGGTTTGTTTTGAATCACTAGCTTTCGGAGCACTGCTCCTTCCTCAGGTGAGGAAGGAGCAGTGCTCCGAAAGCTAGTGTTTGAAACAAACCTGTTGGACTTTAACCTGGTGTTGTAAGACTTCTATCTTTGGACTTGTGGGAGGAAACCGGAGCACCCGGAGGAAACCCACGCAGACACGGGGAGAACGTGCAAACTCCGCACAGACAGTGACCCAAGTCGGGAATCAAACCTGGAACCCTGGAGCTGTGAAGCAACTGTGCTAACCACTGGGCTACCGTGCTGCTCCTCCTGTTATGTCATGCTTCTTCCTGTAGCATAAGCTGCTTCTTTGATGTATGTTTTGACAAAGGAAGGTCCAGACTTTGTAATGAGTTCAATATGTTTATTGAACTATTAACACAGTTCTTAAATGAGTTCGACTCTCCTGCTAATCTAACTGTAGTAACTCAGTCTATCTTTACCAGCCTGTTCTAAGCCACGTGCTGGGTGTTATGCTGTTGATCAACCCTGATGTACTCTCTGGATGTCTGTCTGTGGAAAGAGGCAGAGCATGTGTGCCCTGTCCTTTTATATGGGTTGTGAAGTGCCCCCTTGTGGTAATGCCACCTCTGGGTGTCCTGATTACCCATTGGTTGTGTCCTGTTCTAAGGACCCATTGCTTGAATGTTTGCATGTCATGACATCTTTTGTGCTCCCTCTAGTGGTTACTTAGTTGTAGTGTATTTACATTAACCCCTTGTGTATTTACAGTGATGCACATCACCACACCTCCCAGCACTGATTCTTGTGGCACTTCCCTCATTGCATCTTGCCAACCTGAAAATGGCCCATTTATGCCTACTCTCTGTTTCCCGTTAGCGAACACCCAGTCTTGCCCTTCTTTGAGCCTGGTTTTGCTTATAGCTGCAACATCACATGAATAAACTGCACCTGTAACTCACCAATCTTATTACACATTCTCTGTGGCGGCACGGTGGTGCAGTGGTTAGCACTGCTGCCTCACGGCGCCGAGGTCCCAGGTTCGATCCCAGCCCCAGGTCACTGTCCGTGTGGAGTTTGCACATTCTCCCTGTGTCTGCGTGGGTTTTACCCCTACAACCCAAAGATGTGCAGGGTCGGTGGATTGGCCACGCTAAATTGCCCCTTAATTGGAAAAAAAATAATTGGGTACTCTAAATTTTTTTTTTTAATTAACATTCTCTGTGCCAAGTAACCCTGATTAGGCTTTGGGGGCGGGATTCTGCGATCCTGAGGCGAAGTGTTGACGCCGTCGGAAACGCCGTCGCGTTTCTCGGTGTCGTCAACACGGCCTCAGGATCAGCAATTCTGGCCCCTACAGGGGGCCAGCACGGCACTGGAGCGGTTCACGCCGCTCCAGCTGTTGATTCCGGCGTCAACTGGGCACCGCGGGGTCCGTGCATGCGCAGTGGCACCGGCGCCAACACGCGTATGGCCAGTGGCTCCCTTCAATGCGCTGGCCCCGATGCAACATGATGCAGGGCTACACTGACCGGCACGGAAGAAAGGAGGCTGCCAGCCAGAGAGGCCGGCCTGCCGATTGGTGGGCCCCGATCGCAGGCCAGGCCACATCGGAGGCCACCCCCGGGGTCGGACACCCCCCCCCCCCCCACACAGGCCCCCCCCCCCCCCCCCCCCCACACAGGCCGCCCACCCCCCCCGACCCTTCCACGCCGAGTTCCCGCCGGCTGAGAACAGGTGTGGACGGCGCCGAAGGGACTCGGCTTTTTTACGACGGCCGCTCGGCCCATCCCGGGCCGAGAATTGGCGGGGGGGGCTGTGTAGAGCGTGTGTGCGCGCGTGGACGCCATTTCGAACCTCCAACGTCACTCTTAGCACATGAAAATGGAACATCGTGCTTCAAAGTTTTGCTCCACTGAGTCTCCAACTAAGATGTGGCCTTCCACATATTTTCTTTTCCTCATGACCTCTAGAGGAACACTCTTCAAATCGGAGCCAACTTTGGATTATGAGCTACTTACCTTAACAAGCCAATTTTGTTTAGTCCTGGGGAGTGCCCACTTTCTATAGATTTCATTCTCTGATGATCTAAAGTAACATGAGGAGGGTGTGACGGTCGCAGACGTTTTGCGTTTTTTTTTTTTTACGCAGTTGGTTGCTATAAAGTTTGGTGCTTTCAGAATTACAAGCACTCGCTTTGATATCACTGCAAATGGAGATGAAGTTTTATGGAGTGGTACATTAAAGGACTAGAGTTGGTAATTTTATTTTATACCCAGGCCATTATGTCAGCACAGATACATTTAAAGAGAAAAAAACATTGTTCCTTTTCGTCGAAAGCTTTGAACAGTGCGCTGGCAAAACTCGCTGCAAGCTTTGTTTAATTTCAACTGTCATTTTAACAATGTCTAAAATTAAAAATCTATTTGCCCCGAATGTTAATCGAAATAGAGTGTAACAGAATTAGTGCTGCTCTGCCTGAACTTATAACCCCGACAGATTTATCTTCCTTGCAATTCTCCTATCCAGTCAACAAACATGGGGACCTTTCATTTGGGTCATTCTGTTTCAGTTCAATCATTGCCTTGGAAAGTAAAAAATAACTAAATTCTGGCGAATAAAGGAGATTAATTTATCATTAGGACTCTGCTTAATTGAAGTGAATCCCGAACAACCTTGAATTCAATTTCTGCTCATTAGATAGAATGTGTTCTGCTTCCTTCCCCCTGCCTGGCTTTGAACAACAAGGAATGAACATCAGAATTATTAAATTCTGGATATTAAATTGAGGATATTTCATTTGGTCTTCACTTGCCAGGGCTGCTTTGATGAGGACATCTTTTGGCACAAAAGTGGCAGGAGAGCAGCTGGAGGGAGGAATGAAATGAAACTAAGCTTCGGAAAATTGAAGAAAGTGCGAGCTTAATAATATTTAATAATTGAATTTCCACAAACAATAGCAGCAAATGAAGTAATCTGCAAAAGTGTGTGAACTCATCTGCATAATTGATGCTGGCCCTCCCGTAAATGAATAATGAAGATAATAAAAGATGTTGCTAAAAATGGGCACAATAACAGCAAATTTCATCAAGCCACACTCTCTGATTAATCTGCTCTTGCAAATCAGTGCTGAGAGGGAAGATTGTGATTAACCGCGCCAGGGACTGCAGCAGTAGGCAACCTGCCCTCCCTCCCTCTCTATCTCTCTCTCTCTCTCTCAGTTCGAACATCTCTCAGTTGGCAGGTGCTGCAGGGCTGCAGCTCTCACAGAGGAACCCTAGAGAAGGTAGTCTGAGAAGGAGAGTAATTTGGCTGCGGCCGATAGTCTTTCAGAACCTTAGCTGATGCGAGGCACAAAAAAACACTGACGAGCCCATTGCTGAGTGTGTGTATATATACCAGGCTTTCGCAAACCTGCATTATCAGTCTCCCAAAGTGTAAGTATGCAATGGCTCTGCCAGTCCCAAACAGAAATTAAGGAATTCAAGTGGAGGTAAACATCTCTGTTCACGATATTGCAATCTGTCCTTTTTGGCTGGTGTAACCTTTAGAAAATTGCAAATGATGCGTTACATAATTTTCCTTTGACATTCATAAGGGGCGGCAAGGTGGTTAGCACTGCTGCCGCACAGCGCCAGGGACCCGGATTTGATTCCCGCCTCGGATAACTGTGTGGAGTTTGCACTTTCTCCCCGTGCCTGCGTGGGTTTCCTCCGGGTGCTCCGGTTTCCTCCCACAGTCTAAAGATGTGCCGGTTAGGTGGGTTGGCCATGCTAAATTGCCCCTTGGTGTCCAAAGATATGTAGATTAGGTGGGGTTACAGGGATAGGGCGGGGGGGAATGGGCCTAGGTAGGGTGCTCTTCCAGAGGGTCGATGCAGACCCGATGAGCTGAATGGCTGCTGCCCTGAGGGATTCTATGTTTCAATGGACATTCACTTTCAAAATAGTCCTTCTGTTCAAAGACACTTATAGAATAAAACTTAGAGAATGTATTACACACCATTCAAATTTTCAAATATATATGGGTACCAGAAGGGTCCCTGCTAGTCCCCTGCAGGTAGGTGAATTGGTCTTTAATTTTTTTCGGAAAGTCTGTTTAGAACAACTGTTATTTGGGAAAGACTAAATTGACTGTATTGGATCCCTTTTGATCTTTGCTGCAATACTGAAATTTTAAGGAAAACCTTTATGCTAAATCTCCACTCGCCCAATTATTTAAAAATCAATTGTATTATGCCTATGTAAACTAATTAAAAGGGTCAAACATGGAGAAGGACGGCAAATTCAATAACCATGAACTTAAATCATGGTCTCGAGTTTTTAAATTCAATTGGGGTTTGGTGTTAACTGTAGGATTTTCAGAGTATGAATAGTTTGTGCAGGGAAAACTCCTGGGGCTGGATTATCCACAGCCCTGTGCCGAAATCGCGATTGGCGCAGGGGGCGGAGAATCAACGTTTACGCGGGAATCAGGCCCGGTGCCGCTCCCGCGATTTTCCGGGGACACCGTGCGAATTACACGGCGTGGCTGGGGGGGGCCATTGCCAGAGGCCCTCAAAGCGATACTCCGGTTCCGACCGGCCGGGTTTCCGGCGGTGTGGTTCTAACCACATCTGGCCGCTCGGGACTCACGTGCGGTGGCTGCGGACTCAGTCCGCGGCTGTCCTGGTGGGGGAGGGGGCCTTATGGGCGTGCAGGGCGGCGATCGGACGGGTCACATGGAGCGGCGCAGGGCAGATCGGCGGGACCTTGCTTGTTGGTCCAGGTCCGCCGGCTGAGTCCGCCATCGCGTTCGGCGCGGCCGTTGGAGGCCGCCGCCGTGCACGTGCGTGGACTCGGAACCGGAAGTGCGGGGGCCCGTATCCATAGCTAAAGCTGTGAGAAGCTCCCCGGGTCCCTGCCAGTCCCCTGCAGGTAGGTGAATTGGTCTTTAATTTTTTTCGGAAAGTCTGACATGAAACGGCAGCATTTTTACGCCGGCGTGGAGACATAGCTCCATTTCTGGAGAATCCAGCCCCTGATTTTAAGTAATGTTTGATCCTGTTCCAACGCACAATGCACAACAGTATAATTTAGCTTTAATTATTTACTGAATACACTCAATCTACTTGGACGTAATTATAATTCATTGATGTGTGAGTTTCCAAACATTTGAGTTTTCTCAGTCAAATTATTTTAGCATCAATACTAATATCGGTCGATGGGAATGTCAGGGGAATGCAAACTGCTTTTTGTGTGGAACCGCTGCGAATTGTCTTTTTACATGAAGCCTCATAGTTTTGGTGAACTGTCAGCATCAGGTCAGCATTATAGCTTAACTGTAATTGCAGCACAGCACAGCACAATGCTCTTAGTGTGGTTCGGCACACCAGAAGTAAAGGCACGGTACAGAACACGTACATAACTGTGAGATGACTGTTGGTCTCTGATTTAGGATGTGGACTGCTTACAGCTGAATTTAATTCTGTTTTAGCCCAATCTCTGTAATATAATAATCTTTATTGTCACAAGTACTATTGAGCACAGACTCAGAATCGAACCTGGGACCCTGGAGCGATAGTGCTAACCACTGTGCTACCATGCCGCCCATGAAAAAATAGGTTGTGACAACTCATCTGTTAGCTTGTAGATAGATAGATAGATAGATGTAGATAGATGGGTAGATAGATAGATGGATAGACAGATAGATAGATAGATATAGATAGATGGGTAGATAGATAGACAAACAGACAGACAGATAGATAGATAGATGTGGCTCGATGTGTAGATAGATAGACAGACAGACAGATAGATAGATAGATAGATATAGACAGACGGACCATAGTCTGCACCAACCCTCTGAAAGAGCACCCTACCTAGGCCCACTCACCTACCCTATCCCTGTAACTCCACCTAACCTGCATGTCCCTGTACACGAATGGACAATTTTATCGTGGACAATCCACCTAACTGGCACACCTTTGGACTGTGGGAGGAAACCAGAGCACCCAAAGGAAACCCACGCAGACACGGGGAGAAAGTGCAAACTGCACACAAGACAGTCACCCGAGGCCGGAATTGAACCCAGGTCCATGGCGCTGTGGGGCAGCAGTGCTCACAGAGCATGAGATGGATGGATGGATGGAGTGACGGAGACAGAGAGAGGAAGAGGTGGATAGACAGAGAGAGAAGCCGAGAGAGAGCTAGGCAGAGAGACAGAGAGGTTAAAAGACAAATAAAAAGATGGATATACAGGGACAGAAAGGCAGAAAGACAGATAGATAGATGGATAAGCAGAGAGTGACAGAGAGGTAGAAAGACAGATAGATGGAGCAGCAAAGATACAGGAAGACAGATAGATAGATGGATAAAGCAAAGGAAAATGCTCAAGACTCAGTACACCGAGTGCTGCTCAATAGCCACCCTTATAGACCCAAACACCTAATGCAGCTAACCCTCAATGCCAGGTGTCTACTAAATGTAGCAAGAGCCTCCGCAAAGGTCTTTTAAGGGAACAAACCTGGTGAATGGCTCCACTTTCATTGGAATATCCTAAATCTGGATCCTCCCGATGGAATACACCTCTTTGCTGGGGGTATGAAAAATGAAATGAAATGAAAATCGCTTATTGTCACAAGTAGGCTTCAAATGAAGTTACTGTGAAAAGCCCCTAGTCGCCAATTTCCGGCGCCTGTTCGGGGAGGCTGGTACGGGAATTGAACCGTGCTGCTGGCCTGCCGTGCTCTGCTTTCAAAGCCAGTGACTTAGCCCTGTGCTAAACAGCCCCTTGGTATGAAACCAAGTACCAAAAGCAACTAGGACAACATAGGCCCTGAAATCCAGGAGAACCTTGACCAACAGGTTTGCAATGGGCCAAGTCTTTTCTGCAGTCTTGTTGCCAGGAAGGCCTAATTACGCCAGCATCGAGCTAAGCACAAGGCCATTGGCCTACTGAAAATCGGATAAGGGTCCACAGTTAGTAAGTGTTTGTTCGATTGCTGTTTCTCCAGTGTATATGTCCCGTAGTCCGTGCTGCACTCACACATACACAGAATCATACATAGAAAATAGAAACAGGGGAGAGGCCATTCGGCCCTTCGAGCCTGCTCCGCCATTCATTATGATCATGGCTGATCATCAAGTTCTCACCTTTCCCCCAGATCCCTTGATCCCATTAACCCCAAGAGCTATATTTAACTCAGCATGGTTTCCCATGTAACCACACCACAGGATGTTTTTTGTAATTTGTTCATGGGATGTAAGTATCGCTGTTGGCAAAGTCAGTATTGATTGCCCATCACTAATTTCCCTTGTGAAGCTGGGGATGACCCTGGTGACCAATTACTGGGGCGAACCCAGGAAATCTTTAATCTGGAGTTGTCTCCCTGGCTCTAACAATAATCTCTTGGTGTGGCCCCAAATCAGGCTCCAACCTGGGCGGCGAGCTGATCGCGAGTCACCTGACTCACTCCACCCAGCGTGATTTGAATCCCGCTCTCGCTGGGCGAGATCCAGATCTGAATATCGAAATGAGCCGTAAATAGCTGGTCGCCAGATTCATCCGGCGCCCGTTACTTATCAGCCGCGTCCGGGAGTCCTCACCAGTGCGCCATTTAGTATGAGGTCCACACAAACGTGGGCCAGGCGTAACAGCACCAGGGGATGCCAGAGTGCCAGGCTGGAGCTGCCATGATGCCGTGTGCCATCTTGGCACTGCCAGGGGTTGGGCCCCAGGGGGGCCTTGCCACTTGGAGGGCAGGTGAGGGGGGGGGGGGCTTTCCCGGGGGCTGCCCTGACATTGGGGGGGGCAGTCAATAAAGTGGGGGAGGATCTGAAGGGGGGGGAAAGAGAAAGATTGGGGGCGCCGGACAAAATAGAGCCCTGTCTGCAAACAGCCTTTTATTGCGCACCATCGCTCTAAGTGTGGCCTCGGCGGAATGAAACTCACCGAGGCCGAAAGAAACGGCAAGAGGCCGTTGGATAGCAGGATCTGAAACATCAACCCTGTTGCATTTATTCAACCAAAAAAGATGGTCCAATAGAGCAGGATTCTCAAAATGTTCGCTCAAAGGCCAATATGTCAGATTGCGACATACGGTGCAATTTAGCTTCAAACTAGATCCGTTGTCGGGCATATTTAGTTGGGTGTTCCTCGGCGGCTGCAGCAGAGGTTAGCTGCCTCCTGCCTTCAACCAGATTGTGGAAGCTTTTCTATGCTGATGAAAATGCAGTTGTCCAAAACTTGAGGGCAATCCTCAACTAGTCACTAACCGACAAAATCCCATCGACCACAAACTGAGCATTATCCTCAACTAGTCACTAACCGACTAAAACCATCGACTGAACACTGAGCATTATCCTCAACTAGTCACAAACCAACAAAATCCATCGACTGAAAACTGCTGAGAACGTCACAAACGCAAAATCACTTATTTGCCAAACATAGAACATAGAACATAGAAAAT
This sequence comes from Scyliorhinus torazame, assembly GCF_047496885.1. Taxonomy (NCBI): domain Eukaryota; kingdom Metazoa; phylum Chordata; class Chondrichthyes; order Carcharhiniformes; family Scyliorhinidae; genus Scyliorhinus; species Scyliorhinus torazame. The sequence goes on from NC_092713.1 coordinate 26,228,951, forward strand.
ACAGCACAGAACATGCCCTCGTGCCAGCTCTCCCTGATGAATAAGCACCTCCACTTCATGCCCATTTGCTCTCGCATTTTGCTACTCAGTTGTGGCATGTTCTCCTCCTGTTTGGTCCCAGTCGCAGAAGGCTGAGCTGGTGGCTACTCAGCTACACGTTACCCCATTATGCCCTAACCCCTGTCGTGGTTACCAGGCATCTGCAATATAGCCCCAAATTCTGGTGGCACAGATTCATTGGGGAAATTGATAAGTAGACTTTGTGATTAAAAACATGTTGCCAATTCACTCTGATTTGTTCCGTCCACCAACAGCTCAGCTCCTTTCGAGGCTCCCAATGTGGTCAACTTGTCCAGATTCCTTTGGCTTTTTTTTTTTTACAAATTCCCTGGCATGAAGGGGGGAGCATAAATTCTCCTGTAAATGATCATGCTCACCCGAACCTTCTCCACCCCGCCGCACCAGATTTCTGGTTCAGCACACCGGCGGGATGCTCCATTTTGCCGGCTGGTCAATGGGGTTTCCCATTGTGGGGCAGCCCAACGCCTTCAGGAAACCCCCGGGCTGCCGGCAAAATGGAGCATCCCGACAGCGGAGAATCCAACCCAGTTTGGCGGGTCATTCGTTCCACGGTAGCACAGTGGTTAGCACTGTTGCTTCACAGCGCCAGGGTCCTGGGTTCAATTTTCGGCTTGGGTCACTGTCTGTGCAGAGTCTGCACGTTCTCCCCGTGTCTGCGTGGGTTTCCTCCGGTTTCCTCCCACAGTCCAAAGATATGCAGGTTAGGTGAACTGGCCATGATAAATTGCCCTTCATGTCCAAAAGGTTAGGTGGAGTTACTGGGTTACAGAGATAGTGTGGAGGCATGGGTTTAAGTCATGTGTTCTTTCCAAGGGCCGCTGCAGACTCGATGGTCTGAATACCTTCCTTGTGCACTGTACATTCTGTGAAATATTTGTTAAATAAGGTCCCTCAGCAAAATAATTGCTGCAAATAACTTACTTGACTGAGGAATCTGGCCACAGCCAATCCCGGCAACCAAACAGAAGGTTAGAAAATAAATCGTGATCACACATTGGACTTCCCGAAACCAAGTATCGGCACAAACTATTCCACGAGGCGGAAAGAATTTTGTAGAGGAATCTCTGCTCTTTTGGAGAGATCAAACTTTTTTGAATACATTCGGGATCACCTTCAAAATCCCCAAACTCCCAGAATTGTTCTGACACAGCAAACTGCAGAGTGTGGTGAACTCAGCCCAACGCATCACACAAACTTGCTACCTTCACATTGATTCTGTCTACACCTCCCGCTGCCTCAGCAAGGCAGACAGCATTATCAGAGACTCCTCCCACCCAGGCATTGGCTTCTTCCAGACCCTTCCATCGGGCAGAAGGTACAGAAGTCTGAAGACCCGCACATCCAGACATAGGAACAGCTTCTTCCCCACAGCTACAAGACTCCTCAACGACTCCCCGTCGGACTGATCTGTTCCCTGTAAGAACACTATTCACGACGCCCTATGCTGCTCTTGCTCATGTATTTGCTTTGTTTGGCCCCTTGTTCCGCACTGTAACCAATCACTGTTTGTCGATGTACCATTTGTCAATGTACTCTGTCAATATGTACGTACTGTGTACGTTCCTTTGGCCACAGAAAAATACTTTTCCCTGTACTTCGGTACATGTGACAATAAATCAAATGAAATCAAATCGAATGGCTGATAAAACATTTTTTTATGCTTTATAATCATCTTCATTGTCACAAGTAAGCTTACATTATCACTGCAATGAAGTTACTGTGAAAAGCCCCTAGTCACCACAGTCCGGCGCCTGTTTGGGTACACAGAGAGAGAATTCAGAATGTCCAATTCACCTAACAGCACGTCTTTCAGGACTTGTGGGAGGAAACCGGAGCACCCGGAGGAAACCCACGCAGACATAGGGAGAATGTGCAGACTCCGCACAGACAGTGACCCAAGTGGGAATCGAACCTGGGACCCTGGCGCTGTGAAGCAACAGTGCTACCCACTGTGCTACCACGCAAGCACTCCGCGCTGAAGGTAGAAGCTCAAAGTCCAAAGTACGAAAAGTGTACTTTGATGACATCCATTACAAAACAAATAAACATTCCACCCTATCCATTTCATTAATTCCCAAGCTCTCTGGCCCCAGCTCAGGAGTTTTTACAGATTTTTCTGTCTTTGCCTGGGGGGCTCCCCGGGCAATGATCAAAAGCGAATATTCTTGCATGTGGTGCTAATCCACTTTCCCTGCAGTCCAGCCTGGAGTGGCGTCAATAATACTCTTTCACTTCTAGTTAGCACAAGGCTCTCTTATGTGTATCAAAATATTAAATGCAGCACAAAGCAAAGACTGACACCAAATTAGGGAGATTATAGATGATTGCGACTGCTTCAGCATTTTAATGGTGGTGTTAATTTATATACACATGTTTTATTGGCCAATGATTTCAAGCCAATAAGGAAAAAACAACCTGCTGAATACGTTCTTACAGAATTCTCAGTTTATCTTCCATGTTCCCTTTAAGGATTATCAGAAAACGTCACTACAGGTGGCACTGTATGGAATGATCCACACCAGGCCCCTGAGTGTGATGTTGAAAGGAGGTCAGGTGAATGTAATGGATCCCATGGCACTATTTCTTAGAAGGGCAAGGCGCTTTGCCTCAGGTTCCAGCCGATATGTCTCCCACAATCACTGGAATAGATTATCAGTCATTATCTCTGGAACATCTGGGATCTTGCTGTGCACGGTTTGACTGCTAAATCTCTTCCCACGGCAACAGTGGCTACATTTCAAATGTGATTCAATGATGCGACTAGGGCATTCTGAGGTTGGGAAAGGAGCTATATAGATGCAGGATTTTCTTCCTTTCCATTTATGAGTGCAGGTGCATGATCACAATGAGGTTTCAGGGCGGGGAGGGGGTTGAAGGCGAGGTTAGCTGGGGAGGCGGCGTGAGTCTGGGCTGGTGGAGACATGTGGGCTCGGGGTGAAAAACTGTCGAGAATAAGATGGGGAGTCGGGAGTACTGGGAGTCGGGGAGCAGGGTGGCTGAGCACTAGTGGGAAGGGGAGTGAGGACGGACTGAGTGTTGTCTGGAGTGTGGGAGGTGAACATTGTCAGGGAGTAGAGGGTCAATATTGTCAGGGTGTAGGGGGTGAATATTGTCAGGGTGTAGGAGGTGAATATTGTCAGGGTGTAGGGGATGAATATTGTCAGGGTGTAGGAGGTGAATATTGTCAGGGTGTAGGAGGTGAATATTGTCAGGGTGTAGGAGGTGAATATTATCAGGGTTTAGGAGGTGAATATTGTCAGGGTGTAGGGGGGTGAATATTGTCAGGGTGTAGGGGGTGAATATTGACAGGGTGTAGGGGGGGGTGAATATTGACAGGGTGTAGAGGGTGAATATTGTCAGGGTGTAGAGGGGTGAATATTGTCAGGGTGTAGGAGGTGAATATTGTCAGGGTGTAGAGGGGTGAATATTGTCAGGGTGAAGGGGGTGAATATTGTCAGGGTGTAGGGGGGTGAATATTGTCAGGGTGTAGAGGGGTGAATATTGTCAGGGTGGAGAGGGTGAATATTGTCAGGGTGTAGGGGTGAATATTGTCAGGGTGTAGGGGGTGAATATTGTCAGGGTGTAGGGGGTGAATATTGTCAGGGTGTAGGGGGGTGAATATTGTCAGGGTGTAGGTGGGTGAATATTGTCAGCGTGTAGGTGGGTGAATATTGTCAGGGTGTATGGGGGTGAATATTGTCAGGGTGTAGGCGGGGTGAATATTGTCAGGGTGTAGGGGGTGAATATTGTCAGGGTGTAGGGGGTGAATATTGTCAGGGCGTAGGGGGGTGAATATTGTCAGGGTGAAGGGGGGTGAATATTGTCAGCGTGTAGGTGGGTGAATATTGTCAGCGTGTAGTGGGGTGAATATTGTTAGGGTGTAGGTGGGTGAATATTGTCAGGGTGTATGGGGGTGAATATTGTCAGGGTGTAGGTGGGTGAATATTGTCAGGGTGTATGGGGGTGAATGTTGTCAGGGTGTAGGCGGGGTGAATATTGTCAGCGTGTAGGGGGTGAATATTGTCAGCGTGTAGGGGGGTGAATATTGTCAGGGTGTAGGCGGGGTGAATATTGTCAGCGTGTAGGGGGGTGAATATTGTCAGCGTGTAGTGGGGTGAATATTGTTAGGGTGTAGGGGGTGAATATTGTCAGGGCGTAGGGGGGTGAATATTGTCAGGGTGTATGGGGGTGAATATTGTCAGGGTGAAGGCGGGGTGAATATTCTCAGGGTGTAGGGGGTGAATATTGTCAGGGTGTAGGGGGGTGAATATCGTCAGGGTGTAGGGGGGGTGAATATTGTCAGGGTGTAGGGGGGGTGAATATTGTCAGGGTGTATGGGGGTGAACATTGTCAGGGTGTAGGCGGGGTGAATATTGCCAGGGTGTAGGCGGGGTGAATATTGTCAGGGTGTAGGGGGTGAATATTGTCAGGGTGTAGGGGGGGTGAATATTGTCAGGGTGTAGGCGGGGTGAATATTCTCAGGGTGTAGGGGGTGAATATTGTCAGGGTGTAGGGGGGTGAATATCGTCAGGGTGTAGGGGGGGTGAATATTGTCAGGGTGTAGGGGGGGTGAATATTGTCAGGGTGTATGGGGGTGAACATTGTCAGGGTGTAGGCAGGGTGAATATTGTCAGGGTGTAGGCGGGGTGAATATTGTCAGGGTGTAGGGGGTGAATATTGTCAGGGTGTAGGGGGGTGAATATTGTCAGGGTGTAGGGGGGGTGAATATTGTCAGGGTGTAGGGGGTGAATATTGTCAGCGTGTAGAGGGGTGAATATTGTCAGGGTGTAGGGGGGGAATATTTTCAGGGTGTAGGGGGGTTGAATGTTGTCAGGGTGTAGGGGGTGAATATTGTCAGCGTGTAGGGGGGGTGAATATTGTCAGCGTGTACGGGGGGTGAATATTGTCAGGGTGTAAGCTGGGTGAATATTGTCAGCGTGTAGGTGGGTGAATATTGTCAGGTTGTAGGGGGGTGAATATTGTCAGGGTGTATGGGGGGGTGAATATTGTCAGGGTGTAGGGGGGGTGAATATTGTCAGGGTGTATGGGGGTGAATATTGTCAGGGTGTATGGGGGTAAATATTGTCAGGTTGTATGGGGGTGAATATTGTCAGGGTGTAGGCGGAGTGAATATTGTCAGGGTGTAGGGGGGTGAATATTGTCAGGGTGTAGGTGGGGTGAATATTGTCAGGGTGTAGGAGGTGAATATTGTCAGCGTGTAGTGGGGTGAATATTGTTAGGGTGTAGGCGGAGTGAATATTGTCAGGGTGTAGGGGGGTGAATATTGTCAGGGTGTAGTGGGGTGAATATTGTCAGGGTGTAGGCGGGGTGAATATTGTCAGGGTGTAGGGGGGTGAATATTGTCAGGGTGTATGGGGGTGAATATTGTCAGCGTGTAGGGCGGTGAATATTGTCAGGGTGTAGGGGGGTGAATATTGTCAGGGTGTAGGGGGTGAATATTGTCAGGGTGTAGGGGGTGAATATTGTCAGGGTGTAGGGGGTGAATATTGTCAGGGTGTAGGGGGGTGAATATTGTCAGGGTGTAGGGGGGTGAATATTGTCAGGGTGTATGGGGTGAATATTGTCAGGGTGTAGGGGGGGTGAATATTGTCTGGGTGTAGGGGGTGAATATTGTCAGGGTGTAGGGGGTGAATATTGTCAGGGTGTAGTGGGTGAATATTGTCAGGGTGTAGGAGGTGAATATTATCAGGGTGTAGGGGGGTGAATATTGTCAGGGTGTAGGGGGTGAATATTCTCAGGGTGTAGGGGGGTGGGCTTTGTTGGGTTTAATGGCTCCTGAAGTGGCCGGGGGTGAGTGTGCAGAGCGAGGTTTGCCCGCACAACTGTCTCGCTGGATGGCACTCTGCGAGAAGGTGGGACACGTAATGTTGGGAGCGGTTAGGGGCTTTTGAAGGTCATTGGATGGAAGCCTTGACTGATTGCTCGTCTCTCTCCTCCTCCAATTCCTTCCGGATAAAATTATGTTTGCTGGTGAGTATCCCGCAGAGGGTGCCCTCACGTTGCTTCTGGCAGCCATGGTGGGCAGACGGCGGAGACGACAGCTTCACCAACACAGGCTGAAGGCGACACCATCTATGCAGGGGGCCACCGCACATCCTGAAGATCCGGCCATCCACTAGGCTGAGGAGGGACCCAGAGTGGGTCACCGGCAAAGGCCAAGGTGTACATACGTTGGTGGTCATTCAATGAGATGACAGACACCATGTGCCGTAGAAGACTGTGTCTCAGCAGAGAGACAGTGCAACACCTGCGCCACGTCCTCGTGGACTTTGCACCCTGTGGGGGGTGGGGGGGGGGGGGGCGACACCCGCTCCCGGTGACTGTGAAGGTCACCGCAGCCCTGAATTTCTACACCACCAGGTCATTCCAGGGCTCGAGCTGGGACCCTGTGTGGCATTTCCCAATCTTCAGTCGACAGGTGCATCTGGGAGGTGACGAATGCTCGGTATGCCCGGGCATCCAACTATATCACCTGCCAGCTGGCCCAGGCCCACCAAGATGCCTGGGCCATAGGATTTGCCACCTTCGCCAGGATGCCCCACGTCCAGGGGACAATCAATGGGATGCGTGTCGCACTGTGAGCACCCCGGGACATCAGCAAGTGCCCTATATTAACAGGAAGGTGTTACACTCCGTGAATGTTCAGATCGTGTGCAACCACCACCTCCGAAGCATGCACATGTGTGCCCACTACCCTGGGAGCGTGCATGACAGCTACATCCTCGGGCACTCAGAGATTCCTGGTGTCTTTGAGTACAATCCCAGGTGAGGCGCCTGTTTTGCTGTCGAGGGAAACTCAGCGTCAGCACTGTGTCCCAGAATCTGCCTCAGCTCTGGGAGAACCTTGTCCAGAGGCTCAGCATTTGGCTGGGACCCAGCTGTGTTCCGGGATCCAGCAGATCTCCGACTGCTGACTCCCCTGGATGTTCCTGATGTGCACCAACAACTGTGTGGTGCTCGCCAGATTGTGCCTGTACACTATTGTCGCCCGCCGAGGTGTGAGTCTCTGTGCTGATGGAAGGTGCGGCTGATAGCTGTTATCCCTCGGTCTCCTTGAAGCTCTCCTCCAAGGTGGGGAACAACTCTGGATGGCCCGGACCCATCAGATGGAGATCCTGCGAGACAATGAGAGGGTCAGTGAGAGAGAAGGATCACTTTGTCTGACAGAACCACTCACATCTGGGTGAAGGGCAGTGGGTCCTCACCTCTGTGGCACAAGCCAACCTCACTGTCAGTGACTACTCTCTCCTCGATCAACCCCGCGATCTCCAGGGCCCGTTGCTCATAGGGGTGGGGACTCGAATCTCTGGAATCTTGACCCTTTTTTGTTTATTATGGACTATCTTCCCCTGCAGGGACAAAGATAGGGCATTGTGAGCTGCAAGCTTCATGGGTCAGGGAGGGTTTTTCAGCAGGTAGCATGTGTGGACGCCACACCTGGACATGAAGGGGCTGTGCTGGTGAGTGCCAAGGGCTGCTGAGGAACAAGCACAAAGATCAGGGATGGGACGCTCCGCCCCGCCTCGCCACATTTCTGCCTCACCACCCCGGCGGGATATTCCGTAATGCCGGTCGCTCAATGGGGTTTCCCGTTGTGGGGCCCCACACCGTCGGGAACCCCCCAGGTGTTGGCAAAACAGAGCATCGCGCCGGTGGAGAATCGCGACCCAGATGTGGGGAGAGTGTGAGGTGTCAGCCAGTGAACTGGGGGGGGGGGTTGGGAAATTTGAGAAGTGGCACACAGAACTGATGCCAGGAAAGAGGTGGTAACTTACCCTTGCAGCTCATTGGAGGTTATTCGTCTTCTTCCGACATTGGCGTCATTGTTGACCCTGCTGTGGTGATGTGCATCAATGTAAATGCATGTGGGCTAGCTAGACCCTAGAGGGAGCACCAGAAACATCACACACACATGCTCAACCAATAGATCAGTTAGATAGGACATGACCAATGGACATTCACGATAGAAACAGAGGTGACACCACCACAGGAGGGCATTGCACCAACCCATATATAAAGGACACCACACACATGATCTGCCTCTTTCCAGTGGAGGCAGTCAGTGAGTAGAGACACAGAGTTGATTCAATATTACACCCACCACGTGGATTGCAGCAACTGGTTAGTCAGTATGGGTAGCTATAGTAGGATTAGCAGTAGTGTCGAACCCGAGTAATAGAAGTGTAAATAGTTTAATAAACGTGTTGAAGTTATCTCCACGTCTGAACCTTCCTTTGTCAAGTGCACCACAAGGAAGCCGCTTATGTTACTCCGAGAACATAACAAATCACCTGCTGCTGGTTCTCCGAGCCTCTCGGGAGAACAGGGTAGCCCGCCTCTCAGCCACAATGTCAAAAAGCCTGTCCAGTTTGGCATCCCCAAAGCGAAGAGCAGGTCTGTGCGCTGCCATGCTTATGTGTTGACTGGGAGTGAGTGGTGAGGGAGAGTGTAAAGCAGCCTCCCCCTTGTTAGCGGCGAGCTGCTGAGGCGCGAGTCGGTCGAATGAGTGGGTGAGGCAGTCAGCGATGTCGAGAACCTTGTGGGGCAAATTTTTGGCTGCCGTTGAATACGGGCCGCGATCTCGCCAACGCGGCCATCACGAAACACCCTGCCAAATACGTCCAACCTGGACATTGGTCGTTTTCCTTTCAATCGCGCCCATAGTCTCCCAGACAGAGAATCCTGCTCATTGTTTCTCACTTCGCAGATGCTGCCAGACCTGCTGAGTTTTCGCCGCATTTTCTGCTTTTATGACAAAGACACCTGGACCACAATTCTACGTCGCTCAGACTGGCATCCCGACGTCATTGCGTCCTCGCACGCTATTCCGGTCAGCAGACTCCAGCGTGGGTTGCAAGCACGCCCTCTGACAAGCAAGAAGCCAATTAAAATTAACTAATCAGTAATTGACTGGGATCTTATCTGACCTATCTGCCTTTACGGCAGGCGGCCTGATTGGCCCTGTGGCCTTTACCCAACAGCTGCAACCTCGATCCAGGGCAGGGTTCACTGTCAGGGCTGAAATTAAATTAATAAATGTGTCTGGGGACTGAGCCCTGTGTATGAGTGTGCTGCCTAGACATTTGTGGCGCAGTTGTCCCGCTGATATCTATTTTTTTTACGGGTCAGCAGCTTCCTGAGACAGCTCCGTAGAGGCTGCCCTCTGGGGGAGCGCACTGGAAGCACCAGACGCGTGCTCCCTTTCCTCAGTGCCCGTCCTCCTCCCACCCTCCCCGGCATGCTCCGTTTCCCAGAGGCAGTGTTTCACACCGGTGAACTAGTCAGCCTGTGTAATATCGCGTGAACAACACGATCTCGGGCAGGAGCGGGTTTCCCATCTGCTGCCACCCACGCAGACTCCGGGCATGCCCCAAACGTAAAACTCAGGCCATGGTTTCAGGCCTCTATTGAAAATAATCCTTCACTCTATCCCTAATTCCAGTCTGTTAAGCAACTGGCTTCACCTCTATCTCTACACATGAGCTCTGAGTTTAATTCAGTGAGGGCTGGTGGCGGCAGCCATCTTGCAGGAGAGGAGCAGCACTGCAAACCACTTCAGCACCGGCAGGTGAGGCTTGTGCTTCAAATCCCAAGAAGCTTTTTGCCCAAAAGTAGGAGGAAGGGTTAACTGGTTTGCATGCAGGGAAGGAGTGTCGAGGAGCTAGGAGGCCACCACCAGAATCAAAGGAACAGGCAGCAAGACGGCATTCGGTAACTTCATTGTAGCATTAATGTAAGCCCACTTGTGACACCACTTAAGATTATTATGATTAGTGGGGCCCCTTACTGGGGAGAGGGAAGGCCAGGTTTGGGAATGGGTGACCTAAATATATCTTGTGGAGCCCAGAGGATCATTCCTGCTCCCCCTGGCCCTCACATGGTTAACCCCGACTCCTTTCCCAATCTGGTGGTCCTGGCCACAGAGCCGTAACAGCATCCCTGCGGAGGCCGCATGGTTAAAATAGCAGTTGGGCCCAATCAATGTCATTGGAGTCTGAACTATATATTCACTAAGGCGGTGTTTTCCAAACATTTTTCCCCGGGTCCCACTTTTGCCGATGGGCCAACCATCGGGACCCACGCCGGCCGACCTTCTAAATCCACGTCCCGTTCCCTTCCCAGTTTTCCTCCGAGTCTAGGCCATGATTGGGATACTAAAGCTTCCTTTCCCCAGACAAGGGAGAGAAAGAAAATAATCTAGTTTTCCTGATCATTATCTAGTAGCCCCTGGTGTGTTGAACTTATGTCAACATTGAGTGCGGACAGGATAATTGAGGTAACGGACCCCCAGAATGCAAGGTGCCTGAATTTAAAACAGACAATACTGGAAACAGTCAGCAGATCAGGCAGCACTTGATGGCCGTGATGGAAGGCCATCGATCTGAAAAGTTTAGCCATTTCTTTTTTATCGCTGAACTTGGAAACGCTGCTCAAAGCCAAAATAAAGGGTAAGAGAAAGTAAAGGCATATCTTTATTCAGTCATTCTGGGTGGGATTCTCCAACCCCCCCCGCCGGGCCGGACAATCACCGGGGGCAGCTTGAGTCCCGCCCCGACGCCGGCTGCCGGATTCTCCGGCGCCGGTTTTTCAACAGGGGCGGGAATCACGTCACGCTGGTCGGGGGCCGTTGGCAGTAGCTCCCCCGGCGATTCTCCGCTCCGCGATGGGCCGAGTGGCCGCTCGTTTTCGGCCGGTGTAAATCAAACCAGGTCCGTACCGGCGGGACCTGGCTCTGCGGACGGCCTGCGGAGTCCTCGGGGGTGGGGGGGGGGGCGCATGGGGGGATCTGGCTACGGGGGGGTGCCCCCACGGTGGCCTGGCCCGCGATCAGGGCCCACCGATCCACAGGCGGGCCTATGCCGTGGGGGCACTCTTTCCCTCCGCGCCAGCTGCTGTCAACCTCCGCCATGGCCGTCGCGGAGAAGAAACCCCTGCGCGTGCGCTGGGATGACGCCAGCACACGCTGGCACTCCCGCGCATGCGCCAACTCGCGCCGGCCGGCGGAGGCCCTTCGGCACCGGTTGGCATGGTGCCAAGCCCTTCCGTGCCAGCTGGCGCAGCGCCAACCCTGCCGGCACCAGCCTAGCCCCTGAAGGTGCGGGTAGGGGAGAATCCCGCCCCGTCTCCCCTTTCTCAGCCACGTGGTGCCTTCCATATTCCAAGTGTTGAAACCGCTGAGAGTTATGTGAGCCGGCTGAGTTGTGCGATTGAATACATCCGCCTTCACAGACACGTGAAATCAGCATAAGTGGGCAGGCATGTAATTAAAATAGAGAGAGAAAGGAATGACAGGTTTTGTGGTCAGTGGTGTGGAGGGATTTAAACCAAATATGTGCAGAGTCACAAAACAATCTGAATCCCATTTGCAGATCTTTCTGAACAGTTCCAATGGTCAATTATATTCAGCAATTAGAACAGAATTTCGGACAGGACCATGGAAATTTGCCCCCAAGCCAATGTGCAATTTCACCTCAATCGTTTAATGAGAGTTGGTGACTTTCCCCCTTAATCAATAGACAAATAAATCGATTAACTACGAAATTTATGATCTTGCCAATCCTGCCCTTCAACACAGAAGTTGCCTCCCGTGTTTTTAGCATTTTGTAGGTTAATCAAAGGCCGCCTTAAACACCCTTTCCTCAACAGCGGCCGGCTTCATCACATTTCCAGGCAGAAATGCGGAGCAGAAATTAGGGAAGGGGTTTAAGCTATGAATCCCCGTTCTGTTCTCACCTACAGTGGATGATCCACGGCCACTTCCACAGAGTTGCATTCACTCCAGCATGATCTTCTTGATAAATGTACGTCTATCCGCGCCTATGTCCCTGAAACCAATTACAGTGCACTGAAATTACTTCTTTAAAATAATTAAAGGGGCAAAATTGATAAACATGAATCTGGTGCAATAAGCTAGAATTCCTAACTGACAAATCTGTCCTCAATGTAATTGTTTAAGGAGAGGACTGAATTGACGTTTTTAGGTAGGATTTTCCCTGCAGGCTTCTGAATGCTGCTGTTCGGAAACTCTGCGCTGGCGGCTGATGGATGTAACGAGCAGCAATTCGATCCAGCCTCCGCGACCCGCTTCTGACACCCGCCCGCGACCCACCCGCGGGTCTCGACCCCCACTTTGAAAACCCTTGCACTAAGGGGCAGGTTAATATGGGAACCTGCAAGGAGAGTGAGGCCTCAGTAAGCAAACTCCAAGGGTGCATTTAACTGCCCATCCACCCAGCCTAAACAGAGAAAGGAAAGATCAGAATTCTCCCTATATTGCAGGCTCCATTCTAAGATAGAGCTTGTTGTATGAGAAAGGGTTGAGGACTCTGGGTCTGTACTGGTTGGAGTTTAGAAGGATGACAGGGGATCTTATTGAAACTTACAGGATACTGCGAGGCCTGGATAGGGTGGACGTGGAGAGGATGTTTCCACTTGTAGGAAAAACTAGAAGCAGAGGGCACAATCTCAGACTAAAGGGACGATCCTTTAAAACAGAGATGAGGAGGAATTTCTTCAGCCAGAGGGTGGTGAATCTGTGGAACTCTTTGCCACAGAAGGCTGTGGAGGCTAAATCACTGAGTGTCTTTAAGACAGAGATAGATAGGTTCCTGATTAATAAGAGGACCAGGGGTTATAGAGAAAAGGCAGAAGAATGGGGATGAGAAAATTATCAGCCATGATTGAATGGCGGAGCAGACTTGATGGGCCGAGAGGCCTAATTCTGCTCCTATGTCTTATGGATCCGGATCTGAGAGAGCTGCGATTGAATTAGCAATCTAAAACAACTCCATTTTCACCCATGCTGGGTCCCTGCATCACCCTTCCATTCCAGTGTGACCATCGCCTGATACAGTGTACCATCCAGTGTTTTTTAAATGATCATTGCTCGTACACAGTGAGGGAAAGGAGAAAGAAATGAACTACATGATTTATGGCACATGGAACAAAAGGTAAGTCAATAAGAGATCTGTTGTAAAATAATTATGAAAAATGGATATCAAATTACTTCATATTGACTAATCATTAAAAATAATGAACTCCTGAAGAAATTGTGGATTTTTAAAAAATCAATTTTATACTTAAAATATTGATGAGCTAAGGGGGGGTGGGGGGGGGGGGGGGGAACCCAAGGCTAGTTGTCCCGGTGGTGTCGCACTTAATGGTCAGTCATACAATCAGATTTGCCTTTTGGTTGCACAATTGGCCTCAGTTACGAGTGGGAATATTGACCGGATTTCCTGTTCTTGATCACTGTGACATAAAGGTCTGGCACAAATAGGGTTAACGTGGGAACGGGTCGAGTACCACCCAGACAATGAGACAATGATGTGAGGGAACACATGACCCTCACTTATTGGTCAGTCTAGCATTGGTCAGAGCAGTGCGTGCAAGCAAGCACGGGGATAGCTCCTAGCTGCAATGCTTTGCAGGTACAGCAGGTGGTGAAGAAGGCAAACGGTATGTTGGCCTTCATAGCGAGAGGATTCGAGTTCAGGAGGGGGGGGTTGGCTTGCTTCAATTATATAGGACCTTGGTGAGGCCACACCTAGAATATTGTGTACAATTCTGGTCTCCTTATCTGAGGAAGGATGCTCTTGCTGTACAGGGAGTGAAGGGAAGGTTTACCAGACTGACTTCTGGGATGGTGGGACATCAGTATGAGGAGAGATTAAGTTGGTTAGGATTATACCCGCTGGAGTTTAGAAGAATGAGGGGGGATCTCATAGAAATTAATAAAATCCTAACAGGACCAGACAGGGTAGATGTTCCCGATGGCAGGGGGAGCCCAGAACCAGGGGGCACAGTCTGGGGATACAGGATAGACCATTTAGGACTGAGATGAGGAGAAATTTCTTCTCCCAGAGAGTGGTGAGCCTGTTTAATTCTCCACCACAAAAAGCATTTGAGGCCAAAATATTGTGGGCGGGGTTCTCCATCCCGGGAAGGCCCATAATGTGTTCCGCAATGGGCTGGAGAAAATCAGGGGAAAATTGGGATCCGGATTGGGGCCTGCCATGCTCCAACCCTACCCCGGCAGCGTGAACGAGGTCCACGATGCGTGCTGGCGGAGGGGATGTAAATAAATGAAAATTGGGCCTAATGACCCATTTGCACCTATCAAGCGGGCCACCTTGGCCCACCGCGACGTCCACCACACCAGGACCACACTGATAGAGGCCATCCGGGTCCATCTGAGGGCCACCTCCCCAACAATGCGCTGCCTGCCCACGCCTCCTCTAGCAGACCCCCCGCATGCCCCCTGACATGGATCCCTATAATAAGTAATTGGGGGACTCCCCCACATGGACTCTGTAATAGGGCGATCTCCCCCCTCTCACTGGGACCCCCTGCCTAGAAGGACCCCTTCCACAGATTCATCCCCTCCCCACAACACAGTCCCCCCTCCCCAGAAAAGGGACCTCTGTCTGGAAGCTAGAGGGCAGTCCACACAGTGGCAATGGGAAGTATTATACCTGTAATACTTACCTTGCAGCTCCACATGGCCATTCCTGGAAGGAGAGCAGCTGTGCCTGTGCCTGGTTCCTACAGATCCACTATCTGAAATGAAATGAAATGAAAATCGCTTATTGTCACAAGTAGGCTTCGAATGAAGTTACTGTGAAAAGCCCCTAGTCGCCACATTCCGGCGCCTGTTCGGGGAGGCTGGTACGGGAATTGAACCATGCTGCTGGCCTGCCTTGGGCTGCTTTAAAAGCAAGCTCTTTAGCCCTGTGCTAAACCAGCCCTTGTGCTAAACCCTGTGCAGGCCATTCATAGTTTTCTAGTAGTGGTCTGTGATTGAGAGCTCATAAAAGCCACCTGCAGCTTTGATCCATTCATATTCCTTCACACTTCAGTGGCCTAAGTGGTGAAACCCCCATGTTTTTAAACACTGACCACAGCAAAGAGGGGTAAGTGCAGTGAAATCACAACGGAATGCACCATCTGATGAGGCTGGGCCATCCGGAGACGTTCCCCCTACCGACACCCAAGAGATCACCTCGGAGGAGAGCTCCAAGGAGACCACCATCTAGCGTCACAGCTGTCATCCACACCTTCCACCAGCGTAGACTCACACACCGTGGTGGGTGGCATTGGTGGTCAGGCTTCTGGGGCACAATCTTGTGAGCATCATATAGGTGCTGAAGCACATCAGTTGGGGGCAGGAATATCCAAGGGAAATAGCAGCCAGAGATCTACTGGATCCCAGGTGTCGACAATGCACCAAGGCCAACACTGCTAGGGTGGCGACCACAGTGGAAAGCCTGGAGCATGACGTCCATGTCTTGAATGGTGATGCCCAAGGCATAGCTCAGTCTATGATGACCATGCCTGAGGGCCTCAACACCATGTCCCAGTCGTTGAGGGACATTGCCGAGGCACTACAGTGACCCAGTCACTGAGGGCCATCGCAGAGAACATCGACACCATGGTGCAGACAATGGGGAGCTGCCAGGACTGGCAGAAGCAGATGACTCAGAGGCCTCTGGAGCTCACTCCAGCTGCCCCTCCATCCCATAGAGTCCCCCAGTGCTCTAAGGGCACCGTCAGGGAGGAGAAAGCACTGGAGGCCAACCCAGAGTCTGCCAGCAAGGAGACATCAGCAGCTTCCATTTCTTCCGAATCCCCCCCTCCTGACACAGGCACATCTCAAGGACAGCACCAGAACAGGTGGCACGGGAACGCCTATGACACAGGTCAGCTGGCATAGGCCCTATAGCTCCAGGCCTCCAGAGTACGTCCGCCGAGGGCATCAAAGGGCACAGGGCGTGGAAAGCAGCAGGCTGCCCCCACCTCTGATGTACATCCTGGGGACACACCGAGATGTAGCAGTAAACCATAAAAGATCAAGAGCACTGAGTGGGCACTGGGGGTGGGGGTTGGGGGCGGGGGGGGGGGGGGGGGGGTTCTGATGCGACCATCAATTCACACGAGACGATTAGTAGAAGTGAACAGTGGTTTTAATAAGCCAGATCTGTGCCTGCCTGTGACTGTTCTGTACTGAGTGCCGCCTACAGCCTGCAGGTTTATATACCACCCCCGAGGGGGCGGAGCCCACAGGGCCATCAACATAGTACAGTACAATACAGTGGTGAATTGCAGTAGCAATACGTTCACCACAGGGTCACTATCTGAAGCTAGGGGAAATGGAATTGAAAATGTTCACTATTAAAACATGTAACACTTGATAAATGTGAAGCCTTTATCATGTTAATCTTCACAACGGGCCTGCCTGCACATCCACCCCCTTTTGCCCTCCAGTCCCTCTAAACCCCGACCCCCGGGCAATGTTCCAAGATCAGAATCCCCAAATGCAGACCCCGTTCAGAGTATGGGCTTGAGCGCGCTGTCAGCAGAAAGACAGAAACTGAGGAGAACCAGAGCTTCCCTCACAGTGGGCTACCATCACTCTCCTGCCTTGTATATTGACTCATTGGCAGTGCCAACACAGGCCCATCACCCTGGAGTGATGTTGCACAAATCCTTAGAGGGTGGAACAGGGTGTCGGGGAGGTGGCAATGTGATGGGGGAGAGGCGAGGAATGGGGGAAGTGAGGGTTCGTGGGGAGGCAGGGAAATGGGAGATGGGGGAAGGAAGAAAATGGGGGAAAGGAAGGAAATTGGGGGAGGGAAAGGAAGGGGGGAAATAGGGAGGGGGTGTTGTGGGGAGGGGGGATTGAGGGGGAAGGAGGGAAATGGAGGTTCCGTTGAGCTGACGGACACAGTCTCTTCCTATGAGTCTGGTGACGATGTGGGCCTCCCTAGTCCTCCTTGCATGTCGGAACCTTGCTGCCCCCTGTCCTCCATCCTCCGGCTCCTCCTTGGGCTCATCCTCCAGTCCCTCCTGGTCCGCCTCCTTCTCCTCCTCAGATGAGGCAACATGTCTCCCCACCACCTCCTCCAGCATATCACCCCACTGCTGTGCCAGGTTGTGAAGGGCACAGCAGACCATCACAAAGCCGTAGATCCTCCAGGGGTGTATGGCAGGGCACCACCAGAGTGGTCCAGGCATCGGAACCGCCTTTTCAACAGTCTGATGCACCACTCATTGACAGCACGGGTGGCAATGTGGGCCTCATTGTATTGGGTCCCTGCATCTGTCTGAGGCCTCCACACCATGTCTTCAGCCATGACCTCTATGGGTATCCCTTGTCCGCCATGAGCTAACCCGTCACTCCTCAGCCTGATGGGCAGCCGGGTCTTCAGGATATGCGGCAGCCCCTGCATATGGGGTGCTGCCTCCAGCCTGTGCCGTCGCTGCTGCCAGCTCCGGCGTCTGCCCGCATCGGCTGCCACCAGCATCGTGGGTACAGCCACTGTGGGATCGACACCAGCAGCCACTTTTGTATCTGTCAGGAATTGGAGGAGACAATAAGATATAGAAGCAGAATTAGGCCATTTGGCCGATTGAGTCCGCCCGCTATTAGATCGTGGCTGATCTCATCCTGGCCTTAACGCCACCGTCCTGCCCATTCTCCATAACTCTTCAACTCATTACCAATTAAAAGTCTAACTCCTCCTTAAATTTACTCACTGTCCCAGCATCCATCGCACTCTGGGATAGCAAATTCCACAAATTCACAAGCCTTTGGGAGAAGTAATTTCTTCCCAACTCTGTTAACAATTTGCTACATCTTATCCAAGGACTATTACGTCTTGTTTGTCACGTTTAAGGAACATCTTGACAAATACATGAGTAGGATGGGAATAGAGGGATACGGACCCCAGAAGTGTAGAAGATTTTAGTTTAGACGGGCAGCGTGGTTGGCTCAGGCTTGGAGGGCCGAAGGGCCTGTTCCTGTGCTGTACTTTTCTTTGTTCTTTGTTCTAGAATGCCCCACAAGAGGACGCAGCCGCTCCACGTCTACTTTATTCATACCTTTTATTATCTTGCGTACCTCAATTTGATCTCCCCTTATTCTAGACTGACAATCAGTCAGGGCTTCCATCCCAGGACCTTCAAATCCCCCAGGTCTCCCCCACCCTGACCATGACTGTCCCGCCTTCTCTCAGAGGGCCACCCAGTGAGCTGGTTGTGCTGTCAAAGCTTGTTCTGCACACTCACCCCCGGCCACATCAGGAGCCTCGAGACCTCTGCCGGGAGCATTAGGGAGAGCGAGCTAAGGTGTGCTCCCCTGATCCACACACTTACCCTTTGGTCACAAGAAGCTCCACAGCAGTGATGCCCAGCTCTGTTTGATTATTGGCAGCTGTCTCTATGGTGATGACTCTCCTAGAGTTCAGGCACACTGTTCAGGCTTCAAAGTTTGCTTGACATGCAATGCACTAATCATCCTCTGAGACATGGCATGTGAGTCCTCGAGAAGGCACCCGAGAGTTGAGGAGTGCGACGTGCTATCACAACTAACAAGGTTAATTCCTCATTTGAAGTAGCCTTCAGCTGTGAAGCTAGAGGCTGCTCACAGTCAAAGGGAGTGAAGTTGACTTTCGGGGAGAGGCTGCAGCAGGGTCCTGTCCTGGAAGTGTTTGGTTGGGCAGACAGGTTGTAGCTCGTTGCCCCTGTTATGGGTCTCCACAACATTTAAAGAAGGCCACAAAGCTCCTCACCACCCCAACCCAGGGGCGACCCCCGACCTAGAATGCTTTAGCCCCCTGATCAAGCCCAAGCCCCCTGAGGGGTCCCCCGCCCCCAGCACTGATACAGCAGCTCCGGTGTCCTCGAGCTGCATGCTAGTAAATGGAAATGGCTACTCACCTCCCCACCTCCCCTCAGAAGACATTGCGGCCGCTTCATGTTTTTGACAAGGAGTACTAAACGCCGCCCGCGCGATTTCTCACTGGCAGCTTGGGTAATTCCCGGGAGGCCGCTGTATTCGACTTCAATCTCGCTAACCAGATTGAGATGAATGCAAATGAAGGTTACTGACATGCTCGCTATCATTGGGCGAGATCACAAAATCATGACTAATACATCACAGTAGAGGCCCTTTGACCCAGCGAGTCTGCACCGATGCATGAAAAACATCTGCGCCGGGACTCTCCTTTCCGGGGACTAACTCCCCACGCCGGCGGGAAAACCGGTGCGAACCACTTCGGCATCAACAGCCCCCGAAAGTGCGGAATTCTCCGGAGGGTTTGGCGCCGCGCCAGCCGGCACCGAAGGGACTGCGCGAGTCCGCACATGCGCCAAAGGGCCGGCGTGATCACGCACATGCGCGGAACCGCCAGCGTGTTCTGGCGCATGCGTGGGGTCTCTCTTCTCCGTGGGCCAGGCCACCGTGGGGGCCCCCCCGGGGTCAGATCTCCCACTCCCCCCCCCTTCCGAGGACCACCCCAGCCGACGTACCTGCCAGGTCCCGCCATGTGGGACCATGTCTAATCCACGCTAGCGGGACTGGCCAGAAACGGACGGCTGCTCGGCCCATCGGGACCCGGAGAATTGCCAGGGGGAGGGGGCGCTGCCAAAGGTCCCTGACCGGCATGGCGTAAACCCACCCCCCCCCCCCGCCCGAAAACCGGCGCCGGAGAATACAGCAGCCGGCGTCGGGGTGGGATTCGCGCCGCCCCCCCCCGGGGATTCTCCGACCAGGCGGGGGTCGGAGAATCCCGCTGCTGATCTGCCAATCCTAATCCTATTTGCCAGCACTTGGCCAAGAACCTTGAATGTTAGAACATAGAACATAGAACGATACAGCGCAGTACAGGCCCTTCGGCCCACGATGTTGCACCGAAACAAAAGCCATCTAACCTACACTATGCCATTATCATCCATATGCTTATCCAATAAACTTTTAAATGCCCTCAATGTTGGCGAGTTCACTACTGTTGCAGGTAGGGCATTCCACGGCCTCACCACTCTTTGCGTAAAGAACCTACCTCTGACCTCTGTCCTATATCTATTACCCCCCAGTTTAAGGCTATGTCCCCTCGTGCTAGCCATTTCCATCCGCGGGAGAAGGCTCTCACTGTCCACCCTATCTAACCCCCTGATCATCTTGTATGCCTCTATTAAGTCTCCTCTTAACCTTCTTCTCTCTAACGAAAACAACCTCAAGTCCATGAGCCTTTCCTCATAAGATTTTCCCTCCATACCAGGCAACATCCTGGTAAATCTCCTCTGCACCCGCTCCAAAGCTTCCACGTCCTTCCTATAATGAGGTGACCAGAACTGTACGCAATACTCCAAATGCGGCCGTACCAGAGTTTTGTACAGCTGCAACCTGACCTCATGACTCCGGTACTCAATCCCTCTACCAATAAAGGCCAACACTCCATAGGCCTTCTTCACAACCCTATCAACCTGGGTGGCAACTTTCAGGGATCTATGTACATGGACACCGAGATCCCTCTGCTCATCCACACTTCCAAGAACTTTACCATTAGCCAAATATTCCGCATTCCTGTTATTCCTTCCAAAGTGAATCACCTCACACTTCTCTACATTAAACTCCATTTGCCACCTCTCAGCCCAGCTCTGCAGCTTATCTTTGTCCCTCTGTAACCTGCAACATCCTTCCGCACTGTCGACAACACCACCGACTTTAGTGTCGTCTGCAAATTTACTCACCCACCCTTCTGCGCCCTCCTCTAGGTCATGTTATGGCGTCCCAAGTGCTCATCCAGATACCTTTTCAAGGATGTGAGGCAACCCACATCTACCACCACCACCATCCCTTCATAACCTCTCTTCATAACTTACATATTCCATCCCAGGCAACATCCTGGTGAATCCTCTCTGAAATGAAATGAAAATCGCTTGTTGTCACAAGTAGGCTTCAATGTGTACTGTGAAAAGCCCCTAGTCGCCACATTCCGGCGACTGTTCGGGGAGGCTAGCACGGGAATTGAACCGTGCTGCTGGCCTGCCTTGGTCTGCTGTAAAAGCCAGCTATTTAGAACAGTGTGCTAAACCAGCCCCCTCCAGTGCAATCGCGTCCTTCCTATAATGTGACGACCAGAACTGCACACAGTACTCCAGCTGTGGCCTCACCAAAGTTCCAGACAACTCCAACATAACATCCCTGCCTTTGCAATCGATGCCTCGATAAAGGCAAGTGTCCCATATGTCTTTTGCACCCCCCTATTAACTGATGAACTTCTTAAACCTTGGTCCAATCTGAATAACACAAAGGATGAGACGTGCAGTATAGGACAGCAAATCCAGACCTTAAAAGCAAAGAAGGTGAATTCTACAGATTGCAGGTCTGATGAATGAATTGAAAGAGAGCACGGAAGAAAGGTTGCAAAAGGGACGGAATGCTCAGGAGTAGTTATTAAACTTATATCAGAGTTCTGCAGGTAACTCTGAAACAAAAACAAGGGCAGCACGGTAGCATTGTGGATAGCACAATTGCTTCACAGCTCCAGGGTCCCAGGTTTGATTCCGGCTTGGGTCACTGCCTGTGCGGAGTTTGCACATCCTCCCCGTGTGTGCGTGGGTTTCCTCCGGGTGCTCCGGTTTCCTCCCACAGTCCAAAGATGTGCAGATTAGGTGGATTGGCCATGATGGGTTGCCCTTAGTGTCCAAAATTGCCCTTAGTGTTGGGTGGGGTTACTGGGTTATGGGGATAGGGTGGAGGTGTGGACCTTGGGTAGGGTGCTCTTTCCAAGAGCCGGTGCAGACTCGATGGGCTGAATGGCCTCCTTCTGCACTGTAAATTCTATGATGAAAAACATAAGCTTGAAAAGCAACTGGAAAAGAAGAAAGTGATTTAAATGTGTGAAGCAAGTGGGAATAAAGGCTCCATTCTTTAAGCCTGAACATTCAGATCCTTCACAGACAGCAATGCAACAGAGGAAGAGGACAAATTGCGATGGGAAAGGGCACAGTGGCAGGCATTCAAGGAAGGAATGGGTGAACTCCAAAAGTTCTTTATTCCTATTTGGTACAAGAGAAGAAAGGGAACTGGGGCCAAACCATGGCTTGTTAGGGAAATTAGAGATAGTATTAGATTCAAAGAAATTAGCAAGGAAAAGCAATAGACCTGAGGATTGGGAACCAAGGGATTGATTAAGAAGGGGAAAATACAATATGAAAGTAAGCTAGCAGGGAACACAAAAACTGACTGTAAAAGTTTCTATAGGTATGTAAAGAGAAAAAGATTGATAAAAAGTCATGTCGGCCCATCACAGTCAGAAACGGGAGAATTCATAACAGGGAATAAAGAAATGGCTCCATAGAAGGCAGAGGGTAGCAATGGAGGGATGCTTTTCTAATTGGAGGGCTGTGACCAGTGGTGTTCCACAGGGATCAGTGTTGGGACCTTTGCTGTTTGTAGTATATATAAATGATTTGGAGGAAAATGTAACTGGTCTGATTAGTAAGTTTGCAGACGACACAAAGGTTGGTGGAATTGCGGATAGCGATGAGGACTGTCTGAGGATACAGCAGGATTTAGATTGTCTGGAGACTTGGGCGGAGAGATGGCAGATGGAGTTTAATCCGGACAAATGTGAGGTAATGCATTTTGGAAGGTCTAATGCAGTTAGGGAATATACAGTGAATGGTAGAACCCTCAAGAGTATTGAAAGTCAAAGAGATCTAGGAGTACAGGTCCACAGGTCATTGAAAGGGGCAACACAGATGGAGAAGGTAGTCAAGAAGGCATACGGCATGCTTGCCTTCATTGGCCGGGGCATTGAGTATAAGAATTGGCAAGTCATGTTGCAGCTGTATAGAAGCTTAGTTAGGCCACACTTGGAGTATAGTGTTCAATTCTGGTCGCCACACTACCAGAAGGATGTGGAGGCTTTAGAGAGGGTGCAGAAGAGATTTACCAGAATGTTGCCTGGTATGGAGGGCATAAGCTATGAGGAGCGATTGAATAAACTCGGTTTGTTCTCACTGGAACGAAGGAGGTTGAGGGGCGACCTGATAGAGGTATACAAAATTATGAGGGGCATAGACAGAGTGGATAGTCAGAGGCTTTTCCCCAGGGTAGAGGGGTCAATTACTGGGGGGCATAGGTTTAAGGTGAGAGGGGCAAGGTTTAGAGTAGATGTACGAGGCAAGTTTTTTACGCAGAGGGTAGTGGGTGCCTGGAACTCGCTACCGGAGGAGGTAGTGGAAGCAGGGACGATAGGGACATTTAAGGGGCATCTTGACAAATATATGAATAGGATGGGAATAGAAGGATACGGACCCAGGAAGTGTAGAAGATTGTAGTTTAGTCGGGCAGTATGGTCGGCACGGGCTTGGAGGGCCGAAGGGCCTGTTCCTGTGCTGTACATTTCTTTGTTCTTTGTTGTTCTTTGAGGAACAAAATTCATACTTTGCTTCTGTCTTCACAAAGGAAGACATGAACAATGTACCAGAAGTTCTGGGAAGCACAAGTTTTCGTGAGGAGCTGAAGGAAATTAGTATTAGTAAAGAAGTGGCTTTGGGGAAATTAATGGGATTGAAGGTGGATAAATCTCCAGAGCCTGATAATCTTCATCCCAGAGTATTTACAGAAGTGGCCCTAGAAATAGTAGATGCATTGGTGGTCATTTACCAAAATTCTTTGGACTCTGGAATGATTCCTACAGATTGGAGGGCAGCTAATATAACCCCACCATTCAAAAAGGGAGAAAGCAGGGAGCTATAGACCACGAGCCTAACATCGGTAGTAGGGAAGTTGCTGGAGGATTTCATAGCACAGCATGTGGAAAGCGGTGGTATAATCAGACAAAGTCAGCATGGATTTACGAAAGGAAAATCATGCTTGACAAATCCATTAGAATCCTTATAAAATGTAACTAGTAGAGTTGAGCAGGGAGAACCAGTGGATGTGGTTTATTTAGACTTTCAGAAGGCTTTCGACAAGGTCTCACATACCAGATTAATATTTAAAGTGAAAGAGGATGAGATTACAGATAGTGTCTTGAGATGCATAGAAAGCTGGTTAGCAGACAGGAAGCAAAATGTTGGAATAAATGGGTCTTTTTCTGATTGGCAGGCAGTGACTAATGGGGTACCACAGGGATCTGAGCCAGGACCCCAACTGTTTACATTATATATTAATGATTTGGACGAGAAAACTAAATATATTGGCCGGGATTCTCCGAGCCTGCACCGGGCCGAAGAATAGGCGTTGACGCGGGAAATTCCCGCCACACTGCTCCGAAGCCGGGACGCAATTCTCTGGTGACCAGAGAATCGGCACCAATCGCGCCCGCGAGATCGATGCGGCGCCAGTCGGGGGCCGCTGAAAGAGGCCCCCGCAGCTATTCTCTGCAGTCAACCGTCCAAATTCCCGCCGAGTCCCGCCGGCATGTTTCCAAACTGGTACCACCCAGCGGGAGCTCGGACCCGCGTCGGCCATCATGTTGGGGGGGTGCGGTTCAGACTCCAGGGGGGGGGCCTCCACGGCATCCAGGCCCGCGATCAAGAGGGGGCCTACCTCCTTCCGCGCAGGCCCGCTGTAGGGCTCCACCACGTTGCGTGGCGCTGGCACAGAAACGGCCACCATGCGCATGCGCCGGCGCAGAGACGGCCGTCGCGTGCAAGTGCGGACCCGCGCTGGCAGTGCAGGGCCGCATATCGCTGCCAGAGCTGCGTTGCAGCACTCCGGCGCCATGCTGGCCACCTGAGGGCCACTGAATCGCTGGGCCAGGAGGCACCACTCCGGTGTTTACGCTGGCGTCAACACTTGGCCGGGATTTCGGAGAATCCCGGCCATTATCTCCAAATTTGCAAATGCACAAAGTTGGGTGGGGGGGGTGAGCTGTGAGGTGGATGCAGAAATGCTTCAGCGGCATTTGGACAGGCTGAGTGAGTGGGGGTAAATGCATGGCAGGTGCAGTATAATGTGGATAAATGTGAAGTTATCCGCTTTGGTACCAAAAATAGGAAGGCAGATTATTATTTGAATGGGTGTAAATTGAGAGAGGTGGATACTCAGCAAGATCTTGGTGTCCTCGTGCATCTGTCGCTGAAAGTAAGCGCACAGATAGAACAGTCAGTAAAGAAGGCATATGGTATGTTGGCCTTCATAGCAAGAGGATTTGAGGATAGGAATAGAGATGATTTACTGCAATTGTATCGAGCATTGGTGAGGCCACACCTGGAGTATTGTGTGCAGTTTTGGTGTCCGTATCTGAGGAAGGATGTTCTTGCTATGGAGGGAGTGCAGCAAAGATTTACCAGGCTGGTTCCCAGGATGGCGGAACTGTCATATGAAGAGAGACTAAGTCGGTTAAGATTATATTCATTGGAGTCTGGAAGAGTGAGAGGGGATTACATAGAAACTTACAAAATGTGAACAGGATTAGACAGGGTAGATTCAGAAATGACGCGCGGGATTCTCTGTTGCCCAACGCCGAAATCGGGAATGGCGATTGGGCGCAGAATGGCTCCCGATGCTGAAATCGGGGCAGGCGCCGGTTTTACACCGGGTCACAATGCTCCTCCCCCTCCAAATCGGCATCATCGGGACGCGCGGCGTGTGCATTTGCAGACCCGTTGAAGTGTCATTAGCTGCCGCACCTGCGATGCTCCGCCTCCGATGGGCCGAGTTCCCAACGGGCGGGCCACGTGTGGTCCTAGCGTTCGGAAGCCTGGCGGGCTGGGTGTGTAGGGAGGGGGGGGGGGGGGCGTGTGGACAGTGTCCAGAGCCGCCACACTCGGCCGAGATCCATGCCGCTGGCCGGGGTCTTCTGCCCAGGGCTGGAGGGAGTCTGTCCAGGAGGTGGGCTGCGGTGTCAGGGTGGATGGCTACGCGGTCCAGCGCGGCCGGCGGCATCTTTGCCGGAGCGATCGGTTCATGTGTGGGGAGTGTATCATACTCGCAGCTACAGGTTGTCAGCCCTGTGCATGTGCAGCACGGAACCCGGCGATTCTCCGAATGGTTTCCGCGCATTCCGCGGGCGTTTCATGCGGCACCGGTGCTAGCCCCTCACCGGTAGAGGAATCGGCGAGGGTTTCACACCGACTTTCCCATCATGAAACGCCACAGATCCTCCGTTGGCATCGGCACTTATCCTCAGGAACGGAGAATCCAGCCAGATATTCCCGATGGTGGGGGGAGTCCAGAACTAGGAGGTCATAGTTTGAGGAGAAGGGATAAACCTTTTCGGACTGAGGTGAGGAGAAATGTCATCACCCAGGGACGGTGAATCTGTGGAATTCGCTGCCGCAGAAAGTAGCCGAGGCCAAAACGTTGTGTCCTTTCAAGAAGGAATTAGATATAGCTCTTGGGGCTAAAGGGATCAAGGGATATGGGAGGGGGGGAGCGGGATCAGGGAATTGAACTTGATAATGATTGGTGGAGTAGGCCCAGATGGCCAAATGGCCGTCTCCTCCTGCTTCTATTTTCTATGTTTCTATGAAAAAGGGGTCAGAACAATCTCAAAATCAATAGAGCAATCGATTGAGCCTCCTGCCAGCCGACAGCCGCGTGAACAAGATATGGAAGGGTCTTAAGTTTTCCAGACCGCTTGAACCTATGAACTCAGAGACATGAAGAGGGGAGATGGGGTCGTGATACTGATGTAAATACATGGGATAAACTAGAATAACTTGAAATACGTTGAATAAAGACTTTTGGCGTGGTGTCGTACAAGGGTCTGGTATATGTAGGGTTAAGGTGCGATTAAATACAGTACTGCCCACATAGTACTGTAACAAAACACATTACCCACACCGAGGGGTCAGTTTAATGTTGGACAAAGCTGTGTGTACAAACAAACATGGAGTCCTAGATTGAGCCCTGTACCGTATATGAGAACTTAAGAACTAGGAGCAGGAGTAGGCCATCTGGCCCTTCAATGAGATCATGGCTGATCTTTTGTGGACTCAGCTCCACTTTCCAGCCCGAACACCATAACCCTTTATTCCTTTATTCTTCAAAAAACTATCTATTTTTATCTTGAAAACACTTAATGAAGGAGCCTCTACTGCTTCACTGGGCAAGGAATTCCATAGATTCACAACCCTTTGGGTGAAGAAGTTCCTCCTGAGCTCAGTCTTGAATTTACTTCCCCTTATTTTGAGGCTATGCCCCTAGTTCTGCTTTCACCCGCCAGTGGAAACAACCTCCCCGCATCTATCCTATCTATTCCCTTCATAATTTTATATGTTTCTATAAGATCCCCCTGCATCCTTCTAAATTCCAACGACTACAGTCCCAGTTACTCAACCTCTCCTCGTAATCCAACCCCCTCAACTCTGGGATTAACCTAATCTCCTCTGCACACCCTCCAGCGCCAGTACGTCCTTTCTCAGGTAAGGAGACCAAAACTGAATACAATATTCGAGGTGTGGCCTCACTAACACCTTGTACAATTGCAGCAGAACCTTAGTCTTAAACTCCATCCCTCTAGCAAAGAAGGACAAAACTCCATTTGCCTTCTTAGTCACCTGTTGCACCTGCAAACCAACTTTTTGCGACTCATGCACTAGGACACCCAGGTCCCTCTGCACAGCAGCATGTTTTAATATTTTATCATTTAAATAATAATCCCTTTTGCTGTTATTCCTACCAAAATGCATAACCTCACATTTGTCAACATTGTATTCCATCTGCCAGACCCTAACCCATTCACTCAAACTATCCAAATCCCTCTGCAGTCTTCCAGTATCCTCTACACTTTTTGCTTTACCACTCATCTTAGTGTTGTCTGCAAACTTGGACACATTGCCCTTGGTCCCCAACTCCAAATCTTCTTTCTGGTTGTATCACAGCTTGGTATGGAGCCTGCTCTGCCCAAGACCGCAGGAAACTACAAAAGGTCATGAATGTAGCCCGATCCATCACGCAAACCAGCCTCCCATCCATTGGCTCTATCTATAAACCCCACTGCCTCGGAAAGGCAGCCAGCATAATTAAGGACCCCACGCATCCCGGACATACTCTCTTCCACCTTCTTCCGACAGGAAAAAGATACCAAAGTTTGAGGCCACGTACCAACCGACTCAAGAACAGCTTCTTCCCTACTGCCATCAGACTTTTGAATGGACCTACCTCGTATTAAGTTGATCTTTTCTCTACACCTTGCTATAACTGTAACATTATATTCTGCAGTCTCTCCTTCCTTCCCTATGTACGGTATGCATTGTCTGTACAGCATGCAAGAAACAATACTTTTCACTGTATACTGATACATGTGACAATAATAAATCAAATCAAATCAAATATTGTGGGCCCAACACTGATCCCTGAGGGACTCCACTAGCTACTGATTGCCAACCAGAGAAACACCCATTAATTCCCACTCTTTGCTTTCTATTAATTAACCAATCCTCTATCCATGCTACTACTTTACCCTTAACGCCATGCATCCTTATCTTATGCAGCAACCTTTTGTGTGGCACCTTGTCAAAAGCTTTCTGGAAATCCAGATATACCACATCCATTGGCTCCCCATTGTCTACCGCACTGGTAATGTCCTCAAATAATTCCACTAAATTAGTGAGGCACGACCTGCCCTTTATGAACCCATGTTGCTTCTGTCCAATGGGACAATTTCCATCCAGATGCCTCGCTATCTCTTCCTTGATGATAGATTCTAGCATCTTCCCTACTACCGAAGTTAAGCTAACTGGCCTATAATTACCCGCTTTCTGCCTACCTCCTTTTTAAACAGTGGTGTCACGTTTGCTAATTTCCAATCCGCCGGGACCACCCCAGAGTCTAGTAAATTTTGGTAAATTATCATGAGTGCATTTGCAATTTCCCTAGCCATCTCTTTTAGTACCCTGGGATGCATTCCATCAGGGCCAGGAGACTTGTCTACCATTAGCCCCATTAGCTTGGCCAACACTACATCCTTAGTGATAACAATCGTCTCAAGGTCCTCACCTGTCATAGACTCATTTCCATCAGTCACTGGCATATTATTTGTGTCTTCCGCTGTGAAGACCGAACCAAAAAACCTGTTCAGTTCCTCAGCCATTTCCTCATCTCCCATGATTAAATCTCCCTTCTCTAAAGGACCAATATTTACCTGAGCCACTCTTTTTTGTTTTATATATTTGTAGAAACTTTTACTATCTGTTTCTATATCCTGAGAAAGTTTACTCTCATAATTAGTAGCATGTATATATATATATATATATATATACACATGATTTATGTTGTTAATATGTACATGCAGCTAACTTACTTAAGATTACACAGACCTCAGTAAGACATACCGAATGATATCCAACACCCTGCAACAATCGTTGTCCAGGTACACATGCTGAAAATATTCCACGGGCATTCTGGTGACTTTGCAATTGTCTGGAACTGAGGAAGGCTGGAATTAACTCAGCACCAACTCTCTAGAGCTGGATGAGGAAGTGAGCCGAGAAGTAGATTGTGAATTTTAACTACTTTGACTAAATACCAGGAGATGAATGAGGGGAGGGAACTGGGACAAAAAAACTAAAGGTCACATCCCACCTAATTGTCCAAACACGGTACGGTACAGAAGCACAGTAGTTAGCACTGTTGCTTCACAGCGCCAGGGTCCCGGGTTCAATTCCCGCGTGGGTTACTGACTGTGTCGAGACTGCACGTTCTCCCCGTGTCTGCGTGGGTTTCCTCCGGGTGCTCCGGTTTCCTCCCACAAGTCCCAAAAGACATGCTTGTTGGGTAATTTGGACATTCTGAATTCTCCCTCAACGCACCCGAACAGGCGCCAGAGTGTGGCGAATAGGGGCTTTTCACAGTAACTTCATTGCAGTGTTAATGGAAGCGCACTTGTGACAATAATAAATATTATTATTATTAAACAAGAAATCACCTCCTTCAGTGCATCAAGGACAGGGAGGAAGAATCTGTCATTCACGGAGCTTTAAGAAAGGCCACATTATCTACAGTCCAAAGATGTGCAGGTTAGGTGGATTGGCCATTCTAAATTGCTCCTTAGAGTCCAAAGATGTGCAGGTTACATGGGGTTACCGAGTTACCAGGATAGGTAGTGGGCCTAGGTAGGTAGGGTGCTCTTTCGGAGGATCAATTCGTTGGGCCAAATGGCCACCGTCTACACTGTAGGAATTCTATGGATTGCCCTTCAAGAAGTGCTCAATCGGCTGTAAAAAGCACTTTGAGATGCCTGGTGATCACGAAACAACATTTTTCACATATTAAAACAACTGAGAGTTAAATAAATGCCAGCTCGTACACGGTGGGCTGGATTCGCCGCTGGTGGGATTCTCCGTTGCCCCGGCAGTGCACCCACGCCTGGGGATTTCCCGACGCCATGGGGCTGCCCACAAGGGAAAACCCCATTGGCCGGCTGGCGGGACGGAGAATCCTGCCGGGTATTTTTGTTCGACTCCTCAGTTTGGTGTATATGAGAATAATTCCTGCTCGACTCTGTCACCTTAAAATAGCGGATTAAATGCTGCCTCAAAATCACAGAATTGTTACGGTGCAGAAGGAGGCCATTCGGCCCATCGAGTCTGCACCAGCTCTCCAAACGAGCATCGTGACTTAGTGCCGTTCCCTTGCCTTTTCCCTGCACATTATTTCTATTCAACTAATCATCTATTTTAATGTCCTCATGAATGCCTCGATTGAACCTGCCTCCAACACACTTTTTTCACTCATCACATTTGCTGCTTCTGAAAATTCTTCTTTAAATCTGTACCCTCTCGTTCTGGATCCTTTTGCAAGCGGGAACAGTTTCTCCCTGTCTACTCTGTCCAACCCCCTCATGATTTTTATCGTCTCTATCAAATCTCCCCTTTGCCTTCTTCTCTCCAAGGAAAACAGTCCCAACCTCTCCAACCTATCCTCATTGCAGAAGTTTCTCATCCCTCGGCTTATTCTTGTAAACCTTTTCTGCACTCTCTCCGATGCGTTCACATCCTTCCTATAGTGTGGCACCCAGAACTGTACACAATATTCCAGCTGGGTCTAACCAGTGTTTTGCATAGGTTCAGCATAACCTCCTTGTTCTTGTATGCCCCGACTAACAAAGCCCAGGATACTATATGCTTTATTAACAGTTCTCCCGACCTGTCCTGCCACTCTACACGCATACACCCAGGTCCCTCTGCTCCTGAACCCCCTTAAGCATGTTATTTTATTTGTCTCTCCATATTCTTCCCACCAAACTGCATCACCTCAAACTTTTCCGCATTGAACCTTATCTGCCACCTATCTCCCCACTCCATTAACTCGTCTATGTAATTTTTGGAGTTCACAGTTGTCCTGTTCACAGTTTACAATACTTCCAAGTTTAGTATCATCTCCAAACTTTAAATTGGTCCCCTGCTCACCATGATCTAGATGATTAAAAGATATCAGAAAAAGCAAAGGTCCCAATACTGACCACTGGGGAGAACCATGACAAACTCCTCCTCCAGCCTGAAAAATATCCATCGTCCATTATCCACTGCTTCCTATTATTTGGCCAATGTTGTTTCAACATTGCTATTATACCGTTTATTCTATGAGCTATAAAGGGGCATCACCTGCATGGTATTAAGGGTACAGTAACCATTCATCACAGATGGGGTGGGGGAAGTGGTGGGTTTTCCAAGGCTGAAATCCCAAAGGGAGAGCCCATAGCACTCAACGGCTGACAGCCCCATGGGGCGAGGCAGGTTCTGTGTACACAGAAAAGGCAGCCTCAAAATGGAGGTGCTGTGGAAAGTCTGCTAAAAGCTTAAAATGGAAGAAGAACCAATTATTCGGGCCATCGGTGGGGACAGGAAGCCCTGGACTGGATTCTCTGCCATCCACCGCTGGAGCAGAGTTCCCAATGCGGCAGAGAACCAAGCATCGGGGGGGAAAAACAGATTGCTGTTCCCGCTGGCATCGGGATCGAGGTTCCCCTGCCCCATGCCAGTGGGAGGATGCAAATGGGCCTTCATTATTACCGGATGGGGCACCATGGGCAGGATTCTCTGTTTGGGATATGTTCTCCTGCTGGAGCTGAAGTGCACCTGATTTTCGGTCACGCTGGGAGCACAAATCAGAAAGTGATACCGAATCCTTAGCCATGGAAAAATTTGCATGGCTAAGGATCGGGAATCGCTTCCTGATTTGTGCTCCCAACGTGAGCGCATATCAGGTGCAATTCAGTCCAGTGGGAAAACATAGGGCTGGGTTCTCTGATTTGGAGACGATGTCCCCACGCCAGCGTGGGAATGGTGGCAGAGAAATGGCGCAAATCGGCCACCAACTCCCCGGCTCTAGCTGCCGATACGCCCTGGAGAATTGCCGGGTCCGTGGCTGCGCGTGCGCAGGGCGGCGGCCTGCAGCGACCGCGCCGTGTCTCATGGTGGAGGCCGCTCGCGGACACGGCCCGCCCCACCACAGTGCCCCCAGCCCCGAATAATGTCCCCCCCGCCCCTGCCCGCGGATCAGCCCTCCCCCGACTGTGGTGGCACTGGACTGAGTCCGCAGCCGCCACGCTGAGTTCCCGACAGATGAGACCACATGTGTCCCGCACCCGTCGGGAACTCAGCCGGTCGGGGGCGGAGAATCGGGGGGCGGGCCTCAGGCAATGTCCTGAGGCCATCGATACGTGGCGCGACATATTCTGCAAGTAGGCCCCTTTAGAGGGGGCGGAGCATCGCGAAGGCGGAGCCACCCCTGATTCTGTCGGGAAATGTGAATCTCAGGCCGTTCGCCAAATGCGATTTCAGCGTCAGCAACCGGAGAATCCTGCCCATAATTGTCCCATCTTGTCACTATTTGGATTTCCCTGTCCCAACTCCCTCCTTCCTGCCCTCCTGTTATTCTTTTCTCCTTTCCTCCTTTTCTTCCTCCCTTCCTCCTTCGCGCTGACCTGCTTTTTCTCCTTCCCTCCCACCATACATTCCTCTCTCCCTTTATTGCTCCATACCTTGCCCTTCGCCTTCCCCTTCTATTCCTCCCCTCTATCCCTCACCTCATCCACTTCCATTCATCACCTCTTCCTCCTCTCCACCCATTCATCCCCCACTCCTCCCGTACCCACACCTCCTTTCCTCTCTCCCTCTCTCTCCCCCCCTTACCTTTGATCCCTCCTTCTCTCTGCCCCCCTCCTTATCTCTCTCCCTCCCTCCCTCTCTCTCTCTCTCTCCCTCCCTCCCTCCTTTCCTTCCTTTCTCTCTCCCTGATCCCTCCTCCTGCCCACCCAGATCCATCTCTCTGGCAATATCTCTCTGGCTGGTTTAGCACACTGGGCTAAATGGCTGGCTTTGAAAGCAGACTAAGGAAGGCCAGCAGCACGGTTCGATTCCCGTACCAGCCTCCCCGAACAGGCACTGGAATGTGGCGACTAGTGGCTTTTCACAGTAACTTCACTTGAAGCCTACTCGTGACAATAAGCGATTTTCATTTTCATTTCATTCATTCAGCCCTGCAACCATCATTTGAATAAAAGATTAAAAAGCCCCAGATCGTTTATTACACAATTCACTTTCAAAGTAGATGCGAGACAAGCTTTCGCAAACACAAGAAACTCCACAATATCTTACATCAAGCCTACAAGTGCCAGCAAAGCTGGGTGCTAATTGAATTCATCCCTGCTTTCTGTTAATTCTCTTCTGGTGACCTGTGCTAATGCATGAACACTTTAACAGACATAATACTCATCATCTGCCATCACCAAAATGTTCGACATCTCGCTCTGCAAGTCCACACTCATGTGTTGCCTCAGTAACAAGATCCACATGGCATGTTCATACCACGGACTACCCCAGGGTGGGGGGGATGGAGAAAGAAATCCAACCATTAATTTCTCTTAAACAGGGACAAATTACATGACAGGTACTACTGCCGTTTAAATTAAAATGGCCAAAGGAAACTGAAGCGATAATATTTCTTATTAACAAGCAAGAACGAAGGCTTATTAAAGGCATGTATTACAAATCAGTTCACTTTAAAATGTATTTGCAAATCAGAGGAAATTCTTAAAGCAGAAGTTAATCAGAATATAATTAACAAAATGACACATACAGCGTTCATATGACTGTAGGAAAATAATTTGAGAGTGAGGAGTTTCAATTAAAATGCCAAATGGTGGCAAATTACAAAGATATTGGCTTTCGACGAGAAATTAATCAGTAATATTATTAGCTGGTAACTGGAGTGCGAGCTTCCAACTAACTAGATCAATTGAAAATCATTGCTTTGAGTTAATTCCGATGTAATTTTTTCTATAAACTTTCAAAACAAGCTTTTGTAACGTCGACCAATGTTTGGTGACTGAAATGAGCCGATGGTGATGACGTCTCATTATTGTCACTGTGCTGGATTCGTAGTGGCCCATCAGAGGTGCAAATCTCCCAAAATGAACAGTGCGTTCCCCAAGTGCCAAAGTGTGAAGTGTCACCTGGAATGAAAAAGGAGATTTAGGGATTATTATATACCCCAGACACTTGGGCCCTATCACAAATAAAAGCAAAATACTGCAGATGTTGGGAGTCTGAAATATAAGCAGAAAAAGTTGGATATTCTTCGCAGATCTGGCAGCACCTGTGGAGTGTGGAACAACGTTAACATTTCGAGTACAAATGACCCTTCTTCAGAACTAAAGAAAGGTAGAAATGTAATGAATTATATAGTTGGAAAGGGGGCGGAGTAGGTAGAGCAGAATAGAACAGGAGAAGGAAGGCACGGTGGCTTAGTGGTTAGCACTGCTGCCTCACGGCGCCGAGGACCCGGGTTTCATAGATTTCATAGAATTTAGTGCAGAAGGCGGCCATTCGGCCCATCGAGTCTGCACTGGCTCTTGGAAAGAGCACCCTACCCAAGGTCCACACCTCCACCCTATCCCCATAACACAGTAACCCCACCCAACACTAAGGGCAATTTTGGACACTAAGGGTAATTTATCATGGCCAATCCACCTAACCTGCACATCTTTGGACTGTGGGAGGAAACCGGAACACCCGGAGGAAACCCACGCACACACGGGGAGGATGTGCAGACTCCGCACAGGCAGTGACCCAAGCCGGAATCGAACCTAGGACCCTGGAGCTGTGAAGCAATTGTGCTATCCACAATGCTACCGTGCTGCCCAATCCCGGGTCACTATCCATGCGGGGTTTGTGCATTCTCCCCGTGTCTGCGTGGGTCTCATCCCCACAAACCAAAAAGATGTGCAGGTGGATTGCCCATGCTAAATTGCCCTCTAATTGGGAAAGAAATTAGAAGAATAGGGATAGGTCGGGGCAAAGGAGATATTGTCAAATTTGCCAATCATGGACATAAGGCAAAAGGGAGTGTTAGTGGTGCCATTAAGGGATGAAGAGTGTTAATTGTAGTGTTACCTGCGTGGTCGATAACACGTGTTATTCAATCCTTGGCTGATGGTGAGGTCCTCTGAATCTTGTTGAAGAAGACTCGAACTCGTCCAGTAACAACAAAGATTTATTGAGTAACTATAACTATTAATGCGTGAGTTCTTTACCTTAACATGGGAACTAGGAATTGGATAACAAGATTTAACAATTGTAACTAAATGTAACTCCACTAACTATCTATGTGATTCTGATGTTTCCCTGTTCACAGCACACCCGAGAGAGAGCCAGAGACCCCATGTGCCTGCCCTTTATACTCCTGTTGGTCCAGCCCTCTGGTGATCATGTGGTGCTGCTATCTACCCATTAACCCCTTGTGTGCATGCACCTACAGAGATCACCACATTAATAGTGGCAAATGGTGTGACAGCAGAATATAGTAACAGGAGCAACTGAGCAGCCAGTGATAGATGGTCATGTGGGGAAGGGTGGGGTTGTGTTAGGGCAGGCCACAGAGTGGAAAAACAACTAACAACATCTGGGGCGGGATTCTCCAACCCCCCGCCGGGTTGGAGAATCGCCGGGGGCTGGCGTGAATCCCGCCCCCGCCGGTTGCCGAATTCTCCGGCACCGGATATTCGGCGGGGGTGGGAATCGCGCCGCGCCGGTTGGCGGGTCCCTCCCCCGGCGATTCTCCGGCCCGCGATGGGCCGAAGTCCCGCTGCTGGAATGCCTGTCCCGCCGGCGAGGATCAAACCACCTCTCTTACCGGCGGGACAAGGCGGCGCGGGCGGGCTCCGGGGTCCTGGGGGGCGCGGGGCGATCTGGCCCCGGGGGGTGCCCCCACAGTGGCCTGGCCCGCGATCGGGGCCCACCGATCCGCGTGCGGGCCTGTGCTGTGGGGGCACTCTTTTCCTTCCGCCTTCGCCATGGTCTCCACTATGGCGGAGGCGGAAGAGACCCCCTCCACTGCGCATGCGCGGGGATGCCGTGAGCGCCCACTGATGCTCCCGCGCATGCGCCGCACGGCAAAGTAATTTCCGCGCCAGCTGGCGGGGCACCAAAGGCCTTTCCCGCCAGTTGGCGGGGCGGAAATCAGTCCGGCGCGGGCCTAGCCCCTCAAGGTGGGGGCTCGGCCCCTCAAGATGCGGAGAATTCTGCACCTTTGGGGCGGCGCGATGCCGGACTGATTCGCGCTGTTTCTGGCGCTGGTCGGCGGACACCGCGCCAATTGCGGAGAATCCCGTCCATGATTCTTTACATTTCTGCTGCTTTTTAGTTCTGTAGAAGGGTCACGTAGGCTCAAAACGTTTACTCTGTTTTTCTCTCCCCTGATGCTGCCAGACCTGTTGAGTTTATCCAGCAGTTTCGCTTTTTCATTATGGGGGCATCGCAAATCCTTCTTTCTTTGAATTTATTTGCAGTATGTGGGAGTCACTGGCAAGACCAGAATTTATCACCCAGGTATTTTTTACCATTCCCCCTTACCCATTGCATTCTTTGTAACAGCTCGATACAACTATTAAGTGGTGCTGCGTCACTTCATAGAATTCATAGAATTTACAGTGCAGAAGGCCATTCGGCCCAACGGGTCTGCACCGGCTCTTGGAAAGGGCACCCTACCCATGCCCACACATCCACCCTATCCCCATAACCCCACCCAACCTTTTTGGGCACTATGGGTAATTTAGCAAGGCCAATCCACCTAACCTGCACATCTTTGGACTGTGGGAGGAAACCGGAGCACCCGGGGGAATTCCACACAGACACGGGGAGAACGTGCAGACTCCACACAGACAGTGACCCAAGGCGGGAATCGAACCTGGGACCCTGGAGCTGTGAAGCAACTGTGATAACCACTATGTTACCATGCTGCCCTAGCTGTCATAGCACAGACAGGGTAAGGACAGCAGGATTTTTATCCTTAAAGTTGTTGCAATTAGGTGAGAATTGATCGAATACCTCTTCTCCAAAGATGTCCAAAGATGTACAGGTTAGTTAGATTAGCTATGATGAATTGCCCCTTAGTTTCCAAAAGGTTAGATGGGTTACAGGGATAGGGTGGGGGCTTGTGTCTAGATAGGGTGATCTTTCAGAGGGTTGGCGCAGAATCAATGGGTCGAATGGCCTCCTTCTGCACTGTATGGATTCTATGACTTCTCTCTCTCTCTCTACCCCTCGGTTGACCACAAACGGTGCTTTTTTTTTTTCGAACTTGCTTACCAATTCAATGAATGTTTCAGTGTTGTGACTGTAAAAGGCAGATATAAACAGAATTCTTGTCAGTTTAAAAAGCACAGGGAATAATATTCATTGTACTTAGTGCCCGATTTGAATAAAAATAATAAAAATGTTCTGATTCTCACTCACATGCTTTCAAGAGTGTGCACATACACACACACGCACGCACGCACGCACACGCATGCACACACACACGCACAGCAGTAAGTTACAACATAGGCAGGTAGCTTAAATTGTTTAAGAGTAAAAAACAAGTTAATTGTACATGGGATCCGGCAGATTGATTGCTTGGATGGCTTCAGATTCTCCTCGACAGTCCTCCTGAACTTTGCTTTGAGATGATTTAAATATGTTGTTAGACAATTTCTGTCTTCTCCTCTGGACGCAGCCCTCCTGGGTTGATATTTTGGACACTACACGTGCCATGTGGCTGGTCAAAAAACAGGCATGGAACAAGCTTCCAGGATGGCTGGAGAGAGAGTGACAGCTCAGGATCTTTCTGGTCTCATTCTATGAATTCACTCTGATTGACTTGGAAATAAACAGTTTCTTAAATCTCAACGTGGGTTTACTGGCTCATCTCGCAATCCCCTCTCACAGCCTGGCCAGTTACCAAAATATGGTCATAGCAATCCGATTTCCAGTCCATTGTTTAAAATGATTAAATTATGACCAGTGCAGTTCCCTTCTCAACTGGGGTACATTGTCCAAAGTGTTTGAGTCTCATGCCTGGCTGAGTAACTAGGTTACCTCCAGATGTTTTGTGAATGGTTCAGGAGATGGTCATTTACATTAATCTCAATTTATTGTGTTTGAAAGGTTACCTGTAGATAACCTGGCACAATTACAATGGATGTAAAGATATGTTAATGTTCGGCCACCCGAAGAGCAGCTGTGTAAGTCTTGAATTTACAGTGCAGAAAGCCCATCGAGACTGCACCGGCTCTTGGAAAGAGCTTCCTATCCAAGCCCACACCTCCATCCTATCCCCATAACTCAGTAACCCCACCCAACAGTAAGGGAGATTTTGGACACTAAGGGGAATTTAGCATGGCCAATCCACCTAACCTGCACATCTTTGGACTGTGGGAGGAAACCTGAGTACCCGGAGGAAACCCACGCACACACGGGGAGGACGTGCAGACACCGCATAGACCGTGACCCAAGCCGGGAATCGAACCTGGGACCCTGGAGCTGTGAAGCAATTGTGCTAACCACTGTGCTACTGCGCTGCCCACTGAAATACTGTTATTCAATCTTTTAAAAACTCAACTGCTGGCTTCAATCCACTTAATAAAGTAAACAATTAAAATTCTTAAACTGCCATGGTGAGATTTAAACTAAAATATTAGTCCATCAAGAAAGCTAGTCTCTCATTTATTCTCAGAATTAGACAGTACAAGCATACACCTCCTAACTCAACCTCACTTGTTTCTTTGTACTCTTATAGTAAAACAATAATCAATAAATTAAACAAAAATGACAGGGATGACGGCACCTGGTGGGGCACTGAAACAAGAAAGGCAAAGGGAATCTTAACTAACTAACTGAAGTGTCATTACCGGGGATGATGATGATGCACCCCAGCCCCCATGGTGCCCACCCATCACGGACGGCCTGAACTGTGTGGACACTGCAAGTGTCTCTTTATACGTGCTCAAGTGAAACTTTAATTAATGTCCATCACCTGCACACAATTAAACACAATTAATATGGATTAATGTGGACAATAAACTGGATTACTAGTTCAGTAACATCACTATTACTTTTGTTAAACAAATGTTACTGGTGCAGAGGTGACTGTTCAGATGTGAAAAGTAAGTTGGAAGGCCTGTTTTTTTTTATGCGGGCGTTGCAGACTGGGCCAGCATTTATTGCCCATCCCTAATTGTTCTTGAATTGTGTGGCTCGCTCGGCCAGTTCAGAGGGCATTTTAGCATCACCCACATTGATGTGGATCTGGAGTCACATGTAGGCCAGACCGGATAAGGACGGCAGATTTCCTTCCCTAAAGGTAATCGGTGACCAGCTGGGTTTTATACTGATGTTGCAGTAGAGAAATGCAGAACTCCGACTGCGTCACTACTTTTGGCTTCACCTAAAGGAGAGATGATAAGTAGTAAGAGAGCGATAACAGCAGCTCATGTGGAAAAGTATGTTTTGCAGTACAACCCAGAAATGAACTTGGTAAATTAGTAGATAGTCTTCAATCAAATTCAATCAGATAATTAAATCACCAGGGGTTAGTTTTGCAGCCAGAATAATGATTCCTGGCATGTTTCAATACTAGAAATAGGATCAGAAGCACAACAAACCTCAGATTCAAGGCTATTTTTGATATTCAGCTTGCTGAATTACCAATTGTTATTCAGCACTATTAAGAATGAAACAGAAGTAAATATTGGTCTCTGCTGCACTTGTCTATGTAACAAGAGTGAGTACATTGCAAAGAAATCCACGAGTTGTCACACACTTGAGGATTATTCGGAAAGATGCAATGAGGAACAGTGTAAATGTGAAGACTTTCTCTACCTTGTGGTTTGCTATATAATTATAGCATAATAGCTGGGTTGTATATGTCAGCTGTGCCTCAGTTGGTAGCAATCTTCGCCTTTGAAATCCTCTCGTTGGGGGATGTCGGGCCGGAGAAAGGGACGGGCCTGGTCAGGAGGGAGGGTTGGATGTGGGGGAGGTGTGGTGAGTCCCCTGGAGGGTTGTGTGTTGGGGGTGCCCTGTGCGAGGTTGGGTCTAGGTCTTAAATAGTTACTCTGGAGTTAGAAGCTCTTTTCCTCAAACGCTTTCAGAGTAACTATCAGGGCAGAACCACCCGAAGATAATGATTTAAATCGCTTCTGTCAGATGCTTCCCAGACCTGCACAATCGTCCAGAGGAAGTTAGCACTTCTGGCAATTGCCGGGTAAACCCTTACGTGGGGACCTCTAAGGGGGATTCCCCAGCGCATCATAGGGGTATCCTCTAAATACGACACCGAGGAACTCAGATGCTCTGGGCCAAGATTTCTGGATTCAAGTTTCACTCCTGGACTTGAGTATAAAGGTAAACACTCCAGCACAGTACTGAGAGACGGCTGTACTGTTGGAGGTGCCATCTTTTGGATCAGATGTTAAACCAAGATCGCCTCTAGTCGATGTAATGGATGTGATGTTTTTTTAAAAATATTCTTTCACAGGATGTGGGCGTCGCTGGTTAGGCCACCATTTGTTGCCCATCCCTAATTGCCCTCGAGAATGGGGGTGGTGAGCCGCCTTCTTGAACCGCTGCAGAACGTGTGGTGTAGGCTCATCCACGGTGCTGTTAGAAAGGGGGTTTGGACCCAGTGACCCAGTATTTTGAAGAACAAACTCCCCTGAGTTATTTCTGGTTTCTTAGCCACTAATTATCCCTCAACCGCCATCACAAAGAAAGCATATTATCTTCTCACTATCACCTTGCTGTTAATAGGAGAATGCCATGCCCTGTTTCCTACTTTATTACAGGAACTACACTTAATTGGGCGTAAAGCACTTTGAGATACCTCGCGGTGGTGCAAAGAACCATAAGTTGCAAGGCCTTCTTTTCCTTCCATTTGTAGCCATTCCCTCAGCACCCACAAAGAAAGTTTAGGTTTCCTCTGTATCGATCTCTGCCCCCACCACCCGCCCCAGTACCAAATGTAAGACCCTCACCACCTACTTTGTGCAGATTTTTGGACTAGGTGATTTTCTCTTCCCTGCTCCATTTCCTGACAACTTTCAACCTAATGGGCCCAAAGCAAATCGGCAACACCTTATGAGCCCAAACTTGATATTTCAATCTGACTACAAACCCAACTAAAAACCCCACCCCCTTAACATTAACCCCTTACTATAGGCCCTATATTCATACGACTGTGGCAAAATTTGGCTCCGACTCCATCTACAAGTTTGCTGATGTCACGACTGGAGTGGGTCGGATCTCAAACAATGATGAGCTAGAATACAGGACGGAGATAGAGAACCTAGTGGAGTGGTGTAACGACAACAATCTCTCCCTCAATGTCAGCAAAACTAAAGAGCTGGCCATTGACTTCAGGAAGCAAAATATTGTACACACCCCTGTCTGCATCAATGGTGCCAAGGTGGAGATAGTTGGCAGCTTCAAATTCCCAGGTGTGCACATCACCAACAATCTGTCCTGGTCCACCCACGTCGATGTTACAACCATACCTCCTTAGGAAACTAAGGGAATTTGGCATATCCACATTGATTCTTACCAATTTTTACAGATACACCATAGAAAGCCTCCTATCCGGCTGCATCACAGCCTGGTATGGCAACTGCTCGGCACAAGACCGTAAGAAACTACAGAGAGTCGTGAATACAGCCCAGTCCATCATGCGAACCCACCTCCCATCCATTGACTCTGTCTACACTTCCCGCTGCCTTGGGAAAGCGGGCAGCATAATCAAAGATCCCTCCCACCCGGATTATTCAATCTTCCAACTTCTTCAATCGGGCAGAAGATACAGAAGTCTGAGAACACGCACTAACAGGTTCAAAAGCAGCTGCTTCACCGCTGTTACCAGACTCCTGAATGGCCCTCTTTTGGACTGAACTGCATCTTCCCGACTGTGCAGTACTGCACTCTGTATGCTTGCCCGTTGCCTGTGCCTATGTATTTACATTGTGTATTTATATATATCCTATAATTCTTTTCATGTATGGGGTGATCTGCCTGGACTGTACGCAGAACAATACTTTTCACTATAACTCTGCACACGGGACAGTAAAACAAATACAAATACAAACAAATGGCAATGTTTTTGTTTTCGTTTCGAACCACCAACAAGCGGCTGGCTTCAATGGTTCCAGGTGCTGACAGGTATATTAGTCAAGCGTTCATAATGTAACTAACACACCCGTTAATATGTTCAGTTAAATGCTATACCTTACTAATGAAATCTTCAGGCTCTTTAGTCTTTTGAAAAATAGCAAAGAAATTCTCAAATCTTTACCTGATGAAGAGACTGGGGAGGCTAAATTGGGTTTCCAAATTAACCCTTCCATGCCGACCTACCTGTCAACTCTTGTCGATACCCATTGCTGGCTGGGAAATTATAGAAATCGCTCCTGTTCCAAGACATTAAAAATTACTTTATTGGTGACATGCAACTATCTAGCCAAAGCCCAGGCTGTGGCCTTGAAGTAAAAACTTCAATTGAATCATAGAATCACTACAGTGCAGAAGAAGGCCATTCGGCCCATCGAGTCTGCATCAACCCTGCACCCTACCTAGGCTCACACCCCCATCCTATCCCCCTAATCCAGTAACCCCACATAATCTTTTTAGGCACTAAGAGGCAATTTATCATGGCCAATCCACCTAACCTGCACACCTTTGGACTGTGGGAGGAAACCGGAGCACCCGGAGGAAACCCACCCAGTCTTAAGAAGAACGTGCAAACTCCACCCATAATGAATGTATAAAAAAATATATATAGGTTGGTAGATTTAGTCACTTCCTTGTCAATTATGAATAATTTAGTCGGTTGAACACTTTATCTTGGACATGTATTGCGTGTATACATTGAATTTCCCTGCAAGACAAAGACCCTGCAGTTCGAAATTACAGGATTGGCTGCGATAGGACGTCTCGAGGTGAGAAAATGTGTTTGAATGCAACTTCTTTCTTTCTTGTATCAGAAATTTCAGTCGCTGAGAAAAAAATGCATGTCAATATTATTTCAGTACGAAGTCTTACAACACCAGGTTAAAGTCCAACAGGTTTGTTTCGATGTCACTAGCTTCCGGAGCGCTGCTCCTTCCTCAGGAGAATGAAGAGGTCTGTTCTAGAAACACATATATAGACAAATTCAAAGATGCCAAACAATGCTTGGAATGCGACCATTAGCAGGTGATTAAATCCTTACAGATCCAGAGATGGGGTAACCCCAGGTTAAAGAGGTGTGAATTGTGACAAGCCAGGACAGTTGGTAGGATTTCGCAGGCCAGATGGTGGGGGATGAATGTAATGCGACATGAATCCCAGGTCCCGGTTGAGGCCGCACTCATGTGTGCGGAACTTGGCTATAAGTTTCTGCTCGGCGATTCTGCGTTGTCGCGGGTCCTGAAGGCCGCCTTGGAGAACGCTTACCCGGAGATCAGAGGCTGAATGCCCTTGACTGCTGAAGTGTTCCCCGACTGGAAGGGAACGTTCCTGCCTGGTGATTGTTGCGCGATGTCCGTTCATGTTTTATTTCAGGAAGCGTTTTGAGTGATTTGTGGGGAAAACATAAGACCATAAGACATCGGAGCAAAATTAGGCCACTCGGCCCATCGAGTCT
Source organism: Scyliorhinus torazame (assembly GCF_047496885.1). Lineage (NCBI taxonomy): Eukaryota > Metazoa > Chordata > Chondrichthyes > Carcharhiniformes > Scyliorhinidae > Scyliorhinus > Scyliorhinus torazame. The sequence continues at coordinate 26,272,725 of NC_092713.1, forward strand.
GCTCCGCCATTCAATCATAGTTGATATTTTTCTCATCCTCCATTCTCCTGCCTTCTCCCCATAACCCCCTGATCCTCTTATTAATCAAGAACCTATCTATCTCTGTCTTAAAGACACTCAGTGATTTGGCCTCCACAGCCTTCTGCGGCAAAGAGTTCCACAGATTTACTACCCTCTGGCTGAAGAAATCCCTCCTCATCTCTGTTTTAAAGGATCGTCCCTTTAGTCTGAGAGTGTGTCCTCTGCTTCTAGTTTTTCCAACAAGTGGAAACATCCTCTCCACGTCCACTCTATCCAGGCCTCGCAGTATCCTGTACATTTTAATAAGATCCCCCCTCATCCTTCTAAACTCCAACGAGTACAGACCCAGAGTCCTCAACCATTCCTCATACGACAAGCTCTTCATTCCAGGTATCATTCTTTTGAACATATTACAGTGTCACCCAATGGCGTGACACTCGGTGACAATCACAGGTAATAATGATGTCCAGCATTGCCTGTTGGTGTTTGACTCCCTATTAGATCATCACCTAGTAAGTGGAGAACTGGAGGAAAACACTGGATGACAGGGGTATGAAGATCTGTAGACCGAAGACCCAATATATGGAGTGTCAGTTTGAGCCCAGGGAAGAGGAGCAGCATGAAGGTGTGATGATTATGAACAAATACTTGGAGAAAGTGAGCAGTTTTTAGTACCTGGGGGTCACTTTGACAGAAAATGGAAGTATGGGAATGGACATTAAGCGACGGATTAGCACTGGTGGGAGTAATTGGAAATAGCATATTTTGTGACAGAAAAGAATTGCCAAAACTGAAAGGCAAAATCCACAAGACAAGTTGTTCGTTCGGCCTTCATTTTTTTTCGTACAGGGATTTCGGCATCATCGAGGAGAAAGAATGTAAGAGAGAATGACGGGGCGCGAGCGAGATGCGGATGGTGAAATAGACGTGTGGAGGGACAAGAAAGAGCAAGATCAGGAACTAGTCGGGGGTGGTGGGGGGGGGGGTTGGTCAGGAAAGATTGTGAAAGCATCTAAGAAAGTAGCTAAGAAGAGGTTGAAATGGTACGGCCACCCGCTGCAGAAAGAGGAGGGGAAATGTGGTGAAGTGAGTGATGGAGGTGGGACTCCAAGAAGGAAGGGGAGAGGAAGGCCGGGGACCAGATGGAAAGGTGAGAGACTTAAATGCAGCGGGATTGGAAGAGGAATGGGTGACTATAGGAGGAGATAGGGAAGGGCAATCAACCAATAAAATGTGAGAAGTCAAAAGGAGAGTCACAAGTAAGTAAATGGGAGAATGGTGACATTGCACTGTAATTACCACTGCAATTGATTACATAGTGAGCTTCGATTAAAGATATTCATAGACAACTATTAGAAAGTAATCCACAACACAACTGCTGGAAAGTAATCCCCAGGAGCACAAAAATGCAGATTGAATCTGGCAGTATGTGAGAAAGTAAAAAGTGAGGGTGAAATCGTGGTTGCAATGAACCCAGCTAAACAAACCCGATAGTCGCCTGCTATTGTGCTGCGTTCCATCTGGGTTACCCAAGGCATCTGGAGGGAGTCAAGTGAAAAAGAAATGGAGGCTTTCTATCAAAATTCAGATAAAATTAGTCAATCTATAACAATAGGAACTGGAAATAAAAAAAGAGTGGTACTTGGAGCACAGGGGAGAGACATTCAGCAGCAGGAAAAGGACTGGAGGACGAAGTAAGGTCCTGCTGTCTTGGATGAGTTCCACTAAAGTAATTCAGAAAGCCAGGGTGCAGGAAACTTTGAACACTGGCATGGATTGTAACAGTTCAAGGTGAATGAATCAGACCTCGACAGAGCTAGCAGTACAGGAATAGATGGCCGGGGAGATATCGCTCTGACACATACTGTTGGTTAGGCTTCTCGAAAACATGGCATTTATCAGCTACTTTCCAGATCGCCTGAACAAATTTGTAGAGAATTTTGGAAGTGGAGCTTAGATAGAGAGGAGGTTCTGAGTTGTCTGGCAGGCTTAAAAGTAGACAAACCCCCAGGGCCAGATGAAATGTGTCTCAGGCTGCTGAGTGAGACAAGGGAGGAAATAGCAGGGACGCTGGCAATAATTTTCAATTCCCCTCTGGACACAGGAGAGGTGCTGGAGGACTGGAGGATAACCAATGTGGTACCATTATTCAAGAAGGGATAAACCAGGGCACACAGGCCAGTCAGTCTAACCTCAGTGGTGGAGAAACTATTGGAAGCAATTATGAGAGACAGAATTCATCTGCATTTTGAGAGGCAGGGATTAATTAAGAACAGTCAGCATGGTTTTGTTAAGGGGAGGTTATATCTGACCAACTTGATTGAATTTTTTGAAGAGGTGACTGTGGTGATATGCATCACTGTAAATGCGCAAGGGGTTAATGTAGATAAACTAGGACTGAGTAAACACTAGAGGGAGCACCAGAGACATCATGACACACAGACATTCAACCAATAGGTCAGTAAGATAGGACACGACCAATGGGTGACACTACCACAAGGGGGTTACCCATAGAAAAGGACAGGGCACACATGCTCTTTCTCTTTCCATAGGCGACACTCAGAGAGACAGGGGCAGATCAGGAAGCATCACACCCACCGTATGGATTTGAGCAGACTGGTTAGTTAGATTGAATTACTATAGTAAGATCAGCAGGAGAGTCGAACTCAAGTAGGAGAATTGTTAACTGTTTAATAAATGTGTCAAACCTATCTCCAAGTCTGAACCTTCCTTTGTCAGAGTATACATCAAGGAAGCAGCTTATGCTACATGAAGAAGCATAACACAATAGTGACCAGGTGTGCAGATGAAGGAAATGCATTTGACGTGGTCTACTTGGACTTCAGCAAGGTTTTTGAAGTCCTGTGGGTTCTCAAAGAATACATGTCCCACATGGGAGATGGATAGCAAAGGTACAAGCCCATTTGGCAAATTGGGCAATTTGGCAAATTGGATTCAGAATTGGCTGAGTGGCAAGAAGCAGGGGGTGATGGTTGAGGGGTGTTTTTCTGACTGGAGGCCTGTGCCCAGTGGGGCCGCGCAGGGATCAGTGTTTGGGCTCTTGCTGTGTGTGGTTTATATAAATGATTTAGATATGAATGTAGGAGGGTTGATCAGTAAGTTTGCGCATGATACACAAATTGGTGGGGAGGTAAATAGTGAGGAGGATAGCCTTCGATAACAGGAGGATATAGACGGGCTGATTAGTGGCAAATGGAATTCAATCCAGATAAGTGTGAGGTGATGCACTTGGGCAGGACGAACAAGGCAAGGGAATACATGATAAATGGCAGGACCCTGGGGAGCACCGAGGATCAGAGGGACCTTGGTGTGCATGTACATCAGTCCCTTAAGGTAGCAGAGCAGGTGAATACAGCGGTTAAGAAGGCATATGGTATACTTGCCTTTATTAGCCCGAGGCATGGAGTTTAAGAGCAGGGAGGTTATGCTGGAACTGTAGAAAATGTTGGTTATGCCACAGCTAGAGTATTGTGTGCAGTTTTGGAATCCATATTATAGAAGGGGATGTGACAGCACTTGAAAGGGTGCAGTGGAGATTTACCAGGATGTTGTTTGAGTTGGAGGTTTTTAGTTGTGAAATGAAAATCGCTTATTGTCACAAGTAGGCTTCAAATGAAGCCACATTTCGGCGCCTGTTCGGGGAGGCTGGTACGGGAATTGAACCGTGTTGCTGGCCTGCCTTGGTCTGCTTCCAAAGCCAGCGACTTAGCCCTGTGCTAAACCAGCCCCAACGAGCGATTGGATAGTCTTGGATTGTTTTCTTTGGAGCAGAGGAGACTGAGGGGGGACATGATGAAGATGTATAAAATTATGAAGGGTACAGGTAGAGTAGACAGGAAGAAACTTTTCCCCTTGGTGGAGGGATCAATGACCAGGGGGCGTAGACTTAAGGTAAGAGGCAGGAGGTTTAGAGGGGACGTGAGGAAAAATCTTTTTACCCAGAGGGTGGTGGGAGTTTGGAACTTGCTGCCTGAAAGGGTGGTGGAGGCAGAGACCCTCATAACATTGAAGAAGTGTTTAGGTCCCAAGGCAGACAAGGCTGTGGGCCAAGTGCTGAGAAATGGGTTTAGAATAGTTAGGTGGTGGTTTTTGACCAGCGCAGACTCGATGGGCCAAAGGGCCTTTTCTGTGCTGTTTGACTTTATGAAACGGAATTGAAAGCATTCATCCACCATCCTGCGGGTTCTTAAAGAATACCTGTCCCAATCCTCAGTCACCTCTTCTCCTCAAAGCGTACTTTCCAATTCCCCTCAGCTGGGAGGTTTGGAACAGCTGAACCAGCCTCGCGTATGCCATCAAGGTTTGGCCTGAAGTTGCGCAATGACAGGATCGATGAATAGATTGACTCCTTTTTGGCTTCCACTTCACACTGCGCAGTGTGATGGAACAGTGGACTGTTCCATCACAAACTCAACACGTGAGGGAAAGTTCAGGTGAAAGTGACTGCAGACATCAAAGTGTTCCACTCAGTGTCATGGTGGATTGAAGGGGTGGGCAGGAAGTGGGCAGAGGGAATAAAGGTTGTGGGCAATGGGCTGGTGTTGGGGCAGGAGGCGAGTAGGGGATATGCAGAGAATGGACAGCTGGAATAGTGGGTGAGCAGGAGGTGAGCGGGAACTAGGCCGGAGCAGACAGCATTGGTCAGGGGTAACCAGGCGGGTGACTGGGAATGAGCGAGGGGTAGTCAGGGGGGAAGACAGGGGGTGGGACTTGCACAGCTTGGGCCTGTTGTTTCTGTTGTTGCATGAACCATGGGCAGTAGGTACTGGGGTCTCATTGTAAGGGGACAGTTATGCAACCAGCACCTTTTGTGCTGTTTATTCATAATGTGGCTGTAGGGGCTGCACAGAAATGGGTGGCACTGATGCCAACTAAAGACGGCAGCATCTCCTAAAGAGGAGATGCAATGTTGCTGGCATTAGCAAAGATTCTGGAAGGTGTGAACATTGATGAAAGAGATCCATGAAGGGTACCCAGCTTCACAGGTTCGCCATTAGAGACCCTGCCTCAGGCTGATAGTAGAAGCAGGTGGATCCTGGTCCCCCTCAAGGACAGAAAGACTTTCAGACAACAGCTCCACTGCCAATGGGAAAAAGTATCAAAAGAGGTCAACACCAGGAGTTCTGCTCCCAGAATGTTGCTGCAATACCAGAAAAAGTTCAATGATCTCACCAGAGTTGCCAGGGTCTCTCTTCAATTGTTTGCCCCTCACGCCTGCCCCATCTGCAGCTCCACTACTGTAAACATACCCCTCCCCGTCTCCATTTGCTCTCCTATACTCACCACTCCACTTTCCTCCTACCCCCACTCACACAATCTGTATTTTTAACTTCAACACTATTGCAACCCGTACTTACCCACGGCTCCACATATCACATCTTTAATGTAACACGCATGCTATTCCAGTAAGTATGACACACCCTCAAAGCATCACACAAGGTCATGCATGATATTCCACTGTCATAAAACCAGAAGCCAACCGGTGTTTGTTGTGGGCATCAGGGACAAGGGGTGATTCAGTGGTTAGCACTGCTGCTTCACAGCTCTATTCCGGCCTTGGGTCACTGTCTGTGTGGAGTCTGCACTTTCTCCCCGTATCTGCGTGGGTTTCCTCCGGGTGCCCCGGTTTCCTCCCACAGTCCAAAGATGTGCAGGTCAGGTGGATTGTCCGTGCTGAATTGCCTGTTAGTGACCAACAAAGATGTGTCAATTAGGTTAAGGGCTTATTGGGATAGGGTGAAGGAGTGAGCTTGGGTGGAGTATGCTTTCAGAGGGTCGGTGCAGACTCGACAGGCCGAATGGCCTCCTTCTGCACTGTAGGGGTTCGATGATTCCTCTTGTAGATGCTGGCATTTGCATCAAGTTTGATGTCAATCAGTCAACTTGTAGGTCTAAGAATATATCTTCTGTTTCAGCCGAATTAGGCAATCTGTTAAGTGAATCCGATGCGACCATTAAGTTACCTTGCTTGTACCTAATCTCACAGTCATAAGCTTGAATCTTTATCAAGAGACATTGAAATCCTAGCAGCGCACTGGTCAATAGTTTTCATCAAACAATCTCCAGTGTTTCGTGGTCAGTCTCTACAGTAAATCTTTTGCCAAATAGATAGGTATAAAACTGCAGGATTCCAAATACTGAAGCTGTATCCAGCTCAGTGCTGGAGTAGTCAGATTGCATTGCAGGCAAAGTTTTTGAAGCAAGTGCAGTTTGCCTTTTTATAGTAGGCATGCTCCCAGACCTTTCTGTAAGGTAGTTATCCCCCTCTGATCATAAAATTGCAATGCTGATGCTTCTGATTATGACTGTTTCAGTGCTTTGAAGAGGTATTGGTGGTCTTCATGCCACCAGAAAGGCACATCCTTTCTCAACATACTCTTAGTCGTGAAGACTTTTGAGCAAGATTGGGCATGTACGGAGACAAGAATTTAAAAAGACTTACGTGAGCGCTGCACTTTCAGAGAGGGTGGATTGACAGAATTGCATCTACAGCACAGCATCACCATTGAAACCCCCAAAGGTGTTGAACCTTAGCAGGTGCAATTGTTGTAGCTTCTGGACCAACTCAATCTGAGGGTTCTTGGTCCATTCTGCTGCCATTGGTGCCATTGGTACCCTTGTCGCCAATAATCACAACTTTGAGATCAATAAATGCTGGTTGTCTTGCCACTGCTGGTCTGCCCGTGTCTACCCAGGTAAAATATTTGACAAATTGCCATCGCTGCATTGCATTGTTAATGTGCCAATGCAAGGGGTTAGTGACTACTCCAGCACCGAGCGGGAGGAAGTGTTTAGAATCATGCACTTTCATACCTATCTATTTGGCCAAAGATTTACAGTAAAGACTGATCACAAGCCACTGGAAAATGTTTGATGAAAACCATCGACCAGTGCATGCAATCAATTTAGCAAGTATTTGTTGTATCATTGATCTCCAATGGTCCAGATACATGTATTCTTCAGGTTTCAGACCAGTAGGATATTTACACTAACTCCTATGTCAGTCTTGGTCTTGAGTTTATGTTTGCCGACTTCCTTTGGGCACATGAGATTGATTGTGGCAAAAGCTTCCAGTGGCCTGACTTCATCCACGCAACATGTTACATTAACAATTTGACAAGTCTCTTTTTCCTCTGCTTCAAAGCTGTTCCACTCTGAGACTCGACTTGGGTCTGTCTTGCTGTGAACTTTGTGTGTCACTTTGCATTAGTGCAGGCCTCTGGCACCCTCCTTGATGCTGTTGCCATGCTACTGTTTGTTTGGTGTCCAATTATGTCCTCTGGTTGTGTATTTGGAGCCAGATTTCTTGCTCATACTTTATGCCATCTTCTAGCAGCACATCAATACTGTGACTATTCATTTTTCCCAAAAAGGTCTTTTTCGAACGCTTGGATAGGTGTTGAGGCAAACTCCATTATTTGCCCCGATAATTTGCTCTCTGAAAGGTCGCATTCATTGTCCTTGCTACAGCATCTGCTGGTGAATTGGTCTATTGATCCCTGTGGCTGTGGTCTGTAGAACATCAACTCTAGGCGATCTAGCCTTCTCCGTGGCTGAGATTCTCCGACCCCCCCCCCGCCCGGTCGGAGAATCCCCGGGGGGAGGCGCATATTCTCCGGGACCGTTTTTCGGGCGGCAGCGGGATTCCCGCCACTTCGGTCGGGGGCCGTTGACAGCGGCTCCCCGGCGATTCTCCGGGCCCCGATGGGCCGAGCGGCCGTCCATTTATGGCCAGTCCCGCCGGTGTGAATTATTCGCCTCACACACGGCGGGACCTGATAGGTGAGTAGGCGGGGGCAGTCCTCAGGGGGCCGCGGGGGGGATCCATCCCCGGGTGGTGCCCTCACGGTGGCCTGGCCCGCAATCGGGGCCCGCCAATCTGTGGGCGGGCTTGTTCCGTGGGGGCACTTCTTTCTTCCACTCCAGGCCCCTGTAAGGCTCCGCCATATTGCCCGGGGGCCGGCGCAGAGAAGAGAACTCCCCGTGCATGCGCAAAAATACACCGACCGGTCTGCACATGCGTGGAATCACGTCGCCCATTCCGCGCATGCGCGAGATCATGCTGGCTGTTCTGCGCATGCGCGAACTCGCACTGGAGCGGCGCCAACCCCTCTGCCGTCCACCTAGCCACCGAACACTTGCGGGGGATGTAGATGCCGGAGTGGTTGGCGCCGCCTTTCCTGCCGGCATGGGAACTTTGCGCCCCATATCTTTGGAGGATCCTTCTGCTGCTCTTCAGATAACCCAGATATATTGAATGTGTAAACGTTCGTTACTAATAGCTATCAGTTCTGCTCAGTCTATGAAACATAACTGTACTCATTGGTTTAAAAACCTTTAGGGAGGCATGGTGGCGCAGTGGTTAGCACGTCTGCCTCACGGCACAGAGGTCCCGGGTTTCATCCCGGCCCCGGGTCACTAACCGTGTGGAGTTTGCAAATTCTCCACGTGTTTGCATGGGACTCACCCCCACAACCCAAAGATGTGCAGGGTAAGCGGATTAGCCACAGTTAATTGCCCCTTAATTGGAAAAAAATAATTGGGTGCACAAAATTTTTTTTGAAAGGCTTTAAAAAGTTTGAATTTGGATAGGACATTGGTAGTTCCTGCTTCAGGTTGGGGTGGGGGGGGGAGGGGTTGGTCTCCGTGTTTTTGCTCTTCTTTAGTCTTTTTCAGATACTACTGCTGTGTAGGAATGTTTTATTTGTCTCCAGAAATATTCCTGCTGTGCTGCCTGCATTTTGCATTGTTCCGACTGCCCTTTACTTTAAGTAGTGCAATCCTGAGGCAGCTTGCTGCTTGCCCAGTCTTGCCCAGCCCAAAGGTAGGACATTCTGTGAAGTACGTGCACCTTGTTTCTTCCATTTTCAGTGCTTGTTTTCTGCTTTTTAACGTTGTCTGTTCTTTCTCTCCTTGGTTTCCAAGGTTGTATCCTTTGGTCCGTATTTTTCACTTCAGAAAAAAACAAGCAGAGTTGTACACCACGTAGTGATATCATTGCGCTATCCTCACAAATGTGGTATGCGGATTCTGTATGCTTGAGGATATCCGTTGGGATTTATTTACAGTTTGAGAGTGAGAAACGTGGGTCAGAAACAACTTTGTTACACTTAAATGAGGGTAACTGCAAAGGACTGAGGGCCGAGTTGGCTGGAGTGGACTGGGAAAGGAGTCCCAGTCCTTTGAGCAGCAATGGTACACATTTCTGAAAATAGTTCATGACTTACAACAAAGATATATCCCAGTGAGGAAGAAGGATTCCAGGAAGGGGATAAGCATGGCCAATCCACCTACACTGCCGAGGAGGACTGTGCACTGATGGCTCTGCCTCTGATGCTTCCTCCTGCACTCCAGTACGGTGACTTTAACCCTTAGTCACCGACTCGACATGGGTGCTACATCTCTTCGAAGTGTATGGGCGGGATTCTCCGTCCCGCCGCACCAGTTTCCTGGTGCAGCACGCTTCCGTCGGCAGCGGGATATCCAGCTCAGCCAATGGGGTTTCCCATTGTGGACACCCCCACGACATCGGAAAATCCCCAGACATGGGTGCACTGCCGGTGCAACGGAGAATCCCGCCAGCGGAGAATGTATCTGAATTGGTGGTGTACGGGCTAATATTGTGTGACTCTATGCCCTCCAACATCTCCTCCTCTTCTTGATGTCTGTGGATAATCTGGTCTAGGGATTGAGGGAGAAGAACTGGGACTACCTGGGAACAAAAGGCTGGTATAAAGGTCCAGCAAGTAGTTAGGAAAGCTAACAGGATGTTATTGTTTATTGTGAGGGGAATTGTTTACAAAAGTAGGGAAGTTATGCTTCAGTTATGCAGGGTATTGGTGAGACCACATTTGGCACAACATTTGGCACATTGTGTACAGTATTGGTCTCCTTATTTAAGGAAAGATGTAAATGCATTAGAAACAGTTCAGAGAAAGTTCTGTAGATAAATACCAGGAATAGGAGAGTTGTCTTATGAGGAAGATTTGGAGACTTAGTATCCACGAGAGTTCAGAAGAATAAGAGGCAACTTGATTGAAATCTTTAAGATCCTGAGGGGTATGGACGGGATGGATGTGGAGAGAACGTTTCTTCTTTTCGGAGAATCTAGAACCAGGGGCCACTGTTTAAAAATAAGGGCAACCCATTTAAGATAGAGATGAGGAGAAATTCTTTCTCTCCAAGGTTCGTGAGGCTCTGGAACTCTATGCCTTAAAAGGTGATGGAAGAAGAATTGTTCGATAGCTTTAAGGCCAATCTAGATGGATTATTGATTAACAAAGGGGTGAAAGGTTATCAGGAGAAAGCAGGAATGTGGGGCGGGTTTCTCTGATCCTGAGACTAAGTGTTGACGCCGTCGGAAATACCGTCGCGTTTCTCGATGGCGTCAAAAGGCCCTCAGGAGCAGTGAGTCTGACCCCTACGGGGGTCAGCACGGCACTGGAGCGACCCACACCGCTCCAGCTGCCGATCCCAGCATCAGATGGGCACTGCAGGTCTGCGCATGCGCGGTGGGACCGGCGCGATTGCCGTGCATGTGCGGTGGGACCGGCGCGATTGCCGTGCATGCACAGTGGGACCAGCGCGATTGCCGTGCATGCACAGTGGGACCGGCGTGATTACCGTGCATGCGCAGTGGGACCGGCGCGATTGCCGTGCATGCGTGGTGGGACCGGCGTGATTGCCGTGCATGTGCAGTGGGACCGGCGCGATTACCATGCATGCGCAGTGGGACCGGCGCGATTGCCATGCATGCGTGGTGGGACCGGCGCGATTGCCGTGCATGCGCAGTGGGACCGGCGCGATTGCCGTGCATGCGCAGTGGGACCGGCGCGATTGCCGTTCATGCACGGTGGGACCGGCGCGATTGCCGTGCATGCGCGGTGGGACCGGCGCGATTGCCGTGCATGTGCGGTGGGACCGGCGCGATTGCCGTGCATGCGCAGTGGGACCAGCGCGATTACCGTGCATACGCAGTGGGACCAGCGCGATTACAGTGCATGCGCAGTGGGACCGGCGCGATTGCCGTGCATGCGCGGTGGGACCGCCGCGATTGCCGTCCATGCGTAGTGGGACCGGCGAGATTACCGTGCATGCACGGTGAGACCGGCTCTATTGCCGTGCATGCGCGGTGGGACCGGCGCGATTGTCGTGCATGCACAGTGGGACCGGCGCGATTGCCGTGCATGCGCGGTGGGACCGGCGCAATTGCCGTGCATGCACAGTGGGACCGGCGCGATTGCCGTGCATGCACAGTGGGACCGGCGCGATTGCCGTGCATGCGCGGTGGGACCGGCGCGATTGCCGTGCATGTGCAGTGGGACCGGCGCAATTGCCATGCATGCACAGTGGGACCGGCGCGATTGCCGTGCATGCACAGTGGGACCGGCGCGATTACCGTGCATACGCAGTGGGACCAGCGCGATTACAGTGCATGCGCAGTGGGACCGGCGCGATTGCCGTGCATGCGCGGTGGGACCGCCGCGAATGCCGTCCATGCGTAGTGGGACCGGCGAGATTACCGTGCATGCACGGTGAGACCGGCTCTATTGCCGTGCATGCACAGTGGGACCGGCGCGATTGCCGTGCATGCGCGGTGGGACCGGCGCAATTGCCGTGCATGCACAGTGGGACAGGCGCGATTGCCGTGCATGCACAGTGGGACCGGCGCGATTGCCGTGCATGCGCGGTGGGACCGGCGCGATTGCCGTGCATGTGCAGTGGGACCGGCGCAATTGCCGTGCATGCACAGTGGGACCGGCGCGATTGCCGTGCATGCACAGTGGGACCAGCGCGATTACCGTGCATACGCAGTGGGACCAGCGCGATTACAGTGCATGCGCAGTGGGACCGGCGCGATTGCCGTGCATGCGCGGTGGGACCGCCGCGATTGCCGTCCATGCGTAGTGGGACCGGCGAGATTACCGTGCATGCACGGTGAGACCGGCTCTATTGCCGTGCATGCGCGGTGGGACCGGCGCGATTGCCGTGCATGCACAGTGGGACCGGCGCGATTGCCGTGCATGCGCGGTGTGACCGGCGCAATTGCCGTGCATGCACAGTGGGACCGGCGCGATTGCCGTGCATGCACAGTGGGACCGGCGCGATTGCCGTGCATGTGCGGTGGGACCGGCGCGATTGCCGTGCATGTGCAGTGGGACCGGCGCAATTGCCGTGCATGCACAGTGGGACCGGCGCGATTGCCGTGCATGCACAGTGGGACCGGCGCGATTGCCGTGCATGCACAGTGGGACCGGCGCGATTGCCGTGCATGCGCGGTGGGACCGGCGCGATTACCGTGCATACGCAGTGGGACCGGCGCGATTGCTGTGCATGCACAGTGGGACCGGCGCGATTACCGTGCATGCGCAGTGGGACCGGCGCGATTGCCGTGCATGCGCAGTGGGACTGGCGCGATTGCCATGCATGCACAGTGGGACCGGCGCGATTGCCGTGCATGCGCAGTGGGACCGGCATGATTGCCGTGCATGCGCAGTGGGACCGGCGCGATTACCGTGCATGCGCGGTGGGACCGGCTCGAATGCCGTGCGTGCGCAGTGGGACCGGCGCGATTGCCGTGCATGCGCAGTGGGACCGGCGCGATTGCCGTGCATGCGCGGTGGGACCGGCGCGATTACCGTGCATACGCAGTGGGACCGGCGCGATTGCCGTGCATGCGCGGTGGGACCGGCGCAATTGCCGTGCATGCACAGTGGGACCGGCGCGATTGCCGTGCATGCGCGGTGGGACCGGCGCAATTGCCGTGCATGCACAGTGGGACCGGCGCGATTACCGTGCATGCGCAGTGGGACCGGCGCGATTGCCGTGCATGCGCAGTGGGACAGGCGCGATTGCCGTGCATGCACAGTGGGACCGGCGCGATTGCCGTGCATGCGCAGTGGGACCGGCGCGATTGCCGTGCATGCGCAGTGGGACCGGCGCGATTACCGTGCATGCGCGGTGGGACCAGCTCGATTGCCATGCATGCGCGGTAGCTCCCTTCTCCGCGCCGACCCCGACGCAACATGGCGCAGGGCTACACGGGCCGGCGTGGGTCAAAAGAGCCCCCCAGCCCAAGAGGCCGGCCTGATTTTGTGGTTACCATCAGATCAGCCATGACCTTATTGAATGGCGGGATCAGGCTGGAGGGGCCGAGTGGCCTTCTCTTGCTCTTAATTCCCATGTAAAAGGAGTTAATTAAGTGTAACTCTTATCATTGTGAAAGCACGCTCTGGTTCTTCTGTTCAAACCATCCTCGTGCTAACCTTATGACACAACCCATCCTTGCATTCTCTCTCATGCCAATGTCCACTCGTGCACAGCATGACCTCTACAATCGCCACCATATTCCAAGGTGGTTTTAACAGCATCTTTATCACCTGGTGGATTGGCCATGCTGAATTGCCCTTTGTGTCCAAAGAGGTTAGGAGGGATTATTGGGTTAAGGGGATAGGGTTGTAGTGAGGGCTTAAGTGGGTCGGTGCAGACTCGATGGGCCGAATGGCCTCCTTCTGCACTGTATGGTCTATGTTCTATGTTCTATGCTAACAGTGATTCACCATCACCCTGCTCCCTGGCAATCTCTATGGCCATCTATTCCACTGGACAGACGCATCTCAGCCAGGCTGATCCACCCCCAGTCCAGGCCATCTCCGTGGTGTTTCCCACCCAATCGACATGCAATGACAACATGTATTCATGTTCGCTGGATATACAGAGCATGGGGGAATATTGCTTTTCACTGCGTCTGTGCATCATCTTGCTCATATAGGTACACGACTACAAGAGATGCGTACATGTACAAGCCTCCGCAATGAAGCAGGTGTATGCGTCGTGTCACACACCATGGTTGCAGCATGCAGACATGACCCTTCCCTTGGAGCCCTGTGTGGATGAGCCATGCCACACTGAACCATTTCCTGCATTGAATCCGTGAGTACTGATGGCCTCCTGCTGTGCTCACTCCTGCTGCAAGTTGAATCCAAACCTTCTTGTTTGTTGCAGGGACATTACGCGAGCCAGCAGGGTAAGAGATTGCTCTCTCCTTCTGGACCTCTTCCATCAGAAAGTAAACGTCTTGCTCAGAAAGATGTGGAGCAGCTTGTCCGCGTCGCCTCTGTGTAACATTCTATCAATAAAAGTACAGCAAAACGGGTTGTGAGCCATTCAGATTACATCGCTCTCATTCAACCCTGTATGCTTACATACACAAACCATTTTTACCATATCATCAATGATCATTGGTAACGTTTGGGGGAGGTAATGGCCCAGCACAAGTGCTTGGTGTTATTTATTTTGCTGCTGTAATTCCAGGCTGACATTCTCTGCTCCGTGACCACTGGCAGGCCGACTGATCACACTGTTATGCTGTGACAATGGGGCTGGTTTAGCACAGGGCTAAATCGCTGGCTTTTAAAGCAGACCAAGGCAGGCCAGCAGCACGGTTCAATTCCCGTACCAGCCTCCTCGAACAGGTGCCGGAATGTGGCGCCTAAGGGCTTTTCACAGTAACTTCATTTTGAAGCCTACTTGTGACGATAAGCGATTTTCATTTCATTTCACAATATCCAGCTGTGAGGGACCTGTTCAGGTATCAACAGTGTGGGCAAATGCTGGTAGATGGGCGACAAGGGAGCAAGTGGATGGGACAATGAGCATAGCACTATTTTACATTCACCCGCTCACTGGGTCATGGCAGCTAACTACATGACTGCACAGTATCTATAGCAGGCAATGGTGGCCAGACGATGCCATCTCCATGGCTGTGCCTGGAGAATGCATTTCAGAGTCAGGAAGCAGTTGGACAACATTTGCAGACTTCCCACTCGCCTGACAAGGTAGTGGCTCCTTCTATGAGGCACTGACGACCAACCTCTCAAATGGGTCTCTCTGAAGGCCCGCTCTTTATCTGTGCCCGGGTCGCCCATACCGAGCCGGTCCCGCCACCAACTCCTCACTACTTCCAGGGTGGCCCTTACCAGCTCCTGTTCTCGCCCACCCCACCACCGGAGCAGAACTCGGAAGTTCAGACAACCACTTTAAAAAGGCGAGTTCACGGAGCCTTGAATTCTCCCATCTCTGAACAGGAGTGAAAATCTAACCCCTCGGCCATTTCAGAAGTGCCATCTTTTGGAGGGGAAGCTAAATCGAGTCCTTTCCAGTCAATGTAAAAGATGCCATCTTGAAGGGAAGAAGGAGGGGAGGAGGTGCGGACATTGTTTGCTGCGTGTCATACAACAGCAACTGCACTTCAAAAAAAGGACTTTGATGACTATAAAGCACTTGAGAAACCTTGAGGATGTGAGACATGTGCGAGAAATGCAATATTTTTATGATTCAACCACATGAGGTAATTAATCTAAAAGGCATCCATAAAAATTAAAGACTGTGCCCTTTTAGTCGCTGTCACTTTGCGATCGTTCAAAGAAATGTAAATATTGTAAATTTGCAAGTCTGTTGTTTGCAGTGCTACAGTTGAACACACTAATTGTTGTAAGTCATGTATGAGGCAATTAATGATCATGAGGTGAATGTAACACATGGGTTTACTATCCATAATATATCCCATTTTATTTTTTTCTTTGTCGGTTATTGGTACCCTCTTAATGAGACAATTTCCTGCAGGCTACCAGACAGTGGAGTGAGACACTGTCCTTGCAACTCTCGGACCTGGGTTAAAAACCAGTCCAGACAGATGGAATGAACGTCGCCTCTGTCTCTCTTTCAAGACCATTAAGGCCTCTGAATGAAATATGTCCTGGAAGTCTCCATCTTATCCCCAGTGGATGAAAGACCACAGCTCGAAAACTACCCTTTTTTAAAGTATTTATGCACAGCATGCAGCCGGCAGACAGAATCCAGACCAGCAGGCATTTTGCACTGACCCAGCAAGGCACTGACAACGTTTAGCAATAGTGGCCGAATTGAACCCAATGGCAGCAACCAGGCTGCATTTTCCTGCAGGAAGCCTTTTCGTTTCAGCCGCGGTCTTACAAGCTCCTAGGACCACCAGCACCACAGCACACATTATACAAGTACATCTGCATAAAAATCGCTTCAGTAAGGTGTAATCGAAAAGAGGAGTAAGAGTGTGAGCGAATTAATCCACCAGAGAGGGAGAGCAATAAATGGAACTTTGCTCTTTCTTTCTATCTGAAAAGTCATGTTTAAAGTTACTTGTTGGGACAGAGCTCTGAGGTCCAATCTGTGATCACCAAGATGTACGTGATTCTGACTGTTACTGAATGGAAATGTACTCTGTGCTTTAGCCATCTGGGATGGCCACTTACAAAGGATCCCGGGAAATATGGCCACCTGCAAAGGACCATGGGAATTATGGTCAACCCAGGACTCAGACGCTCAGAGCTTACGTATATTGGCACCTCAGATAACTAGACGCTATCGAAACCCCCAGCTACTTTGCATTCTAATGGCCCATTTCCCCAGAACAAAAGACCTGTACTCAGGTAACAGATACAGAAATAGACTCATCGGCGCCACTCCCTTTGCTCAGGGAGCCCAAAAAGCCGAAGTCAATGACCGCTCAAGATACACCCCGCCATCAAGGCACCCGCCCCTTTATTGGCCAAAATCGAAGGCAGTAATCGAAGCCTGCCGAATTATTGGGCCCAAAGCTAAGGATTGCCCAAAAGAGCGCAAAACCCCAGAAAGGTAAAGAAATGTGTTCAGTCTCTCTTGGCCCCGGCGCTCGGTCTCTCTTGGCCCCGACCTACGCTTAAAGCCGAGTGCAGCATCACGACCAGAAGACAAGTTCAAGACCAACGATTGCTACCAGACGGATGAGCCCAGCAGAAACGAAGTCACTTCTCCAGAGCCAGCCACGCAAGATCCGAACAATGGCCTTGTTCCTCTGCATAAAGCCTGAAGTTAAGTACAGGTTGTTGTAGTTGTTAGGTGTAATTTAGCTTGTAGCGTTTTATGTTGCATGTCGAAGTAATTCTTGTGTGTAAATAAACTATTATTGAACTTGAACTAACTAACTGGTTGTTTGGTCTTTGATCGATATCCGGTGAAACCTTGTGGTGGTATCATTTGATACCTGGCGACTCTGAAAAGCAATATCATCATTAATAACTGTCATATCAGTATCCAGTTAAAAAGAGCAACATTATTAGCGACTCTGGTGGGATTTGGCAACGGTGCCCCTTTACCACAATCTTCCACAATAATAAGCAGAAAAGAAGCACGTGATTTATCTTGGGAAGCAGAAACTAATAAAGTGGAACCAATGTTAGGGCATCATGATAACAAGGCATACAAGGTGCTCTCATTGTAGCTCCTCCTTAGCAAATTCTTTTTAAAACAGTCCTACAATTTCTTTTTACAAAGAACCATCCAATCATTAATTACTTAACCGGGTCGGGTCACCGTTCCTTCCCAAGAGAACTGTGACTACTATACAACTACCTAGTTACAGCCATGATTGAATGGTGGAGAGGACTCGATGGGCCGAATGGCCTTACTTCCGCTCCTATGTCTTATGGTCTTATACACCTGCAGGAAGATGACCTACATAAAAATCCTACATGAATCACCCTGCTGAAGTGCTTCAATGGCAAGAATATAAGAAAACAATGCAACGAAGAGAGGATTTTCAGCCCATCAACGCTGCTCCTTCCATAGGACATGGAAGAGGACCGGGGGGGGGGGGGTAACGGTAAGGGGTGCAGGGATGTTTGGACCTCCTGCTGTAGATTAGAATGTTTTCTCCAGAATTTCCACCAATCCTCTGCCAAGAACATGCCGGGGGATTGGGAGAACGCCGATGGAAATTAACAGCGGTAGGATTTACCCGCACCGAATATTCCACATCAGCTATTCATCTCCAGCAGCAACAGCATCTTACATTTACATTGAACCTTTAATATGGGAAAATGTTACAAGACACTTCACCAGAGCATCATCAAACATAATTTGACACTGACCTGCATACGGAGATATGAGGATAGGTAACCAAAAGCTCGTCCAATGAGGTAGGTTTTGCAGAGCATCTTAAAGGAGAAAGAGATAGAGAGTTTCAAGGAAGGAATTCCAGACCTTAGCACCCAGGCGACTGGAGGTTCGCCTGCCAAGAGGGGAGCAATGAAAATCAGGGATGCACACGAGGCCAGGTTGGAGATGTGAGATCTCTGGGGGTTATGAGGTTGAATGGTGATACGGAGATCTCGGAGGGAGAGAACATCTTAAATCATCATAGAAGGAGTATCATAGAAACACAACAGTGCGGAAGGAGGCTATTTGGCCCATCGGGTCTGCACCGACCCTCTGAAAGAGCACCCTACCTAGGCCCCAAAACCCCGTCCTATCCCCATAACCCCACCTGGGGGCAATTTAAAATAGAAAAATCCACCTAACCTGCTCACCCTTTGACTGTGGGAGGAAACCGGGACACCCGGAGAAAACCCACGCCGACACAGGAAGAATGTGTAAACTCCACATAGACAATCTCCCCAGGCCAGAGTCAAACCTGGGTCTCTGGCGCTGTGAGGCAGCAATGCCAACCACGGTGCCACCGTGCCACCCCGTGTAGCAGTTGAAAACAAGGATGGGACGTAGAGTGTTCCAGTGCAAATATAGGCCGTTCGGCCCATTGTGTCTGTGCCAGCCATCAGGCACCTATCTATTCCAATCCCGTCTTCCAACACTTGGCCTGCAGCCTTGTGTGCTGTGGTATTTCAAGTGCTCATCTCAACCAATCGGAAATGTTGTGAGGGCTCCCGCCTCTTTCAGTCAGTGGGTTCCAGATTCCCACCACCTTCTGGGTGAAAAAGTTTTTCCACAAATCGCCTGCCCCTTACCTTAAACATTAAGTCTGAGCTGACTCTGATTCAACAGAGAACAGTGAGGATCGCAAAAAATTAAACCACAGGAAATTTGGGATTCCCTCCAGAATGGAACCTGAATCCCGCACCTTACACCGCTGCCACACTCAGGCCTCCACAGAAGCTGCCTGACCTGCCGAACATTCCCTGCATTTCCTGTTTTTATTGAAGGTTCTTGTTCTGCGGCCTATCCCCCAGGTGCAGGGGTGACGGAGATGTCCCCGCATTCCTCCCTGGTAGCTGGAGTTGCTGCTGTCGTTCATTATATTGATCTATTAAACTGATCTAATTCTACTCAGAATGTTGTCTTCGGAAGCTTTAAGGGGGCAGTAACTCTGCTCGTCTTGAAGATATGTACGGAGTTTGCCAGGCTTCAATAATAAATGACGAGAATAAAATCTCTTTCAGAATATAAAGCTTACAAACAACATGAAAGCTCTGCTGCTCCATCAATCACCTGACAGCTGGTATGAAGTAGCAAAGAAAGAAAGAAAGGCTTACATTTATATAGCCTCTTTCATGACCTCAGGGCATCCCAAAGTGCTTTATAGCCAATAAAGTACCTCTGAAATGTAGTCAGCAAACACGGAAGCCAATCGACAAACAGCAAACTCAGAGACAGTAATGTGAAACTAACCAGATGGTCTGTATTTGCAATGTTGATTAAGTGCTAAATATTAGCCTCAACACTGGGATAATAATACCATAATTGTACCATAGAATCGTTCCTCCGGGGGCGGGGGTGGGTGGGGAAGGGGGCAGAAGATGTGCCAGTTTAACATCCCATCCGAAAGGTATCTCTGACAGTGCAGCACTCCCTCAGTCCTGAATCAGAGTGTCAGTCTGGATTTTTGTCTTCAAGTTCTGGAGTAGGATTCGAGCCCAGAACCTTGGGTGGGATTCTCCGAGCCTCCGCGCCGAAATCGCGATCGGCGACGGGGCAGAGAATCCAGTCCCCCGAAAAGCGGCGTACTTGGGTAGTCCACCGCGCCAAGTCTCCACCACCTGAGGCCATTGCCTGAGGCCCGCCCCGCTATTCTCCGTCTCCGACCAGACGAATTCCTGACGGCGTATTTCTAATCTGGTACTGCCGTTCGGGAAACTCGCGAGGCGGCTGCGGACTCAGCCACGGTCGGGGGCGGGGCCAATCGGAGGGTAGGTGGGGCCTCATTCGGGACTGGGGGTTTTTTGGGCGGGCGGTCGGGTGGGGCGAGCTGCCGATCGGGGGCACTATTGCGGCGGTCCAGGTACATGGAGTCCGCCATGGAGCATGGCGCGGCCGCTGAAGGCTGCCACAACACGCATGCTTGGCCTCTGACCCGGTGGGCCATATCGGCAGCTGAAGCTGCAAGCTCCACGACAGCTGCCTGCTAGCGCCCTGCAAGACGGAAAATCTGTGGCCTTTTGACGCCAGTTTTCCTGGCGTAAAAGACCACAGTTTTCACAACGGCCTGGGGACATAGTCCCAAAATCGGAGAATCCAGCTCCTTATGTCAATTTTAAAGTGAAACTTTCTTTGGAGTTAAATCAGAAGTACTATTTATTCACACATTCAAACCCAGGGGATGGTCATCATAAGTACGTATACAAGCACACAAGAAGGAAATAAGAGTGAGTAGAATTTTACAACTAGGGATAACTTCCAACAGTAGGGATATTAATTCCTGTGAATGTCAGAGTGCAGTGAGAGTTCCTTCACATCGGGGTTAAGGTTCAGGCGCCTGCAGCTAGCTGAAAGCAAGAGTTGCAGAAATCTTGTAAGTTGGTGATGACGCAGCAGGATGAGGTTGGTATGCAGAGACTGATGAAATTCATGTCAAAGGAGCTAAGGTCACGTGATGTCGGCCATTGATGAGTCAATGTCAGGGTGACAATCAGATTCTGCTTCTGGTCAAAGTTAATTGTTCAGCTTAGGAGACAGGTGGTGGCTTTCAGCAAATCTGCAGGTGTAATGAGTTTTAATGGTTCTCTCTCTTTGTGATGGCTCAATGCTGTGCAGACAGACCCTTTGCTGTTCTCTTATTTTGTTGATTGCAATGGGTCCCCACAATAATAGGTCTGTGATTCCACAAGGATGAGGGTTGAACTTTGTCCTGTAATTACTGTTGGACGTTTCCAGGGTTGCAGCCGACTTGTAAATCACGTGACCGAAATCGAATTTGAATCGAGTTACATGGTTTAATGCCTCTACTTCCGGCCTCACCGTGTTGTCTCCCTAGCCGGTGTGGCATCACACCGGCGCGAATCACTATTGGTTTTCAAAAGCGAACAACAGTCATGATGACCATGTCAGGGACGCAGAGGTAAGGATAGCCACAAAGTGGCCAGGGTCGTGGGCGGGCGGTGCTTTGACACTTCCTGCTGTCACCCTAGCACTGCCACCTGGCAGTACCAAGCTGGTAGTATCAATCTGACAGTACCACACTGATAGTGCCACGCTGGCAGTGCCAATCTGGGACAGGCCCGCTGGGGAGCCCCATAGGAGGTTCCCCTGATAATGTGGCAGGGTAGAGGGCAGTGCCTGTGAAGCGCGGGGGTTGGCACAGTGCCAGGGGTAGGGGGATGGCATGCTGGTAAAGCGAATGCCCGATGTTTGATTGGTTATGGTGGTGTGGGGGGGGGGGTCCCGATTCTTGCATGGTGGGGGGGGAGGAATCCTCCGTGTCCAAGGGTAGTGGGGGAACATTTATTTTTAGCGCATATCAGGACACCCTTTAAAGATGGTGCCCCGATCTCTATGGAGTGAACTTTGCTGGTTCTCTCAGGTCCTGCCCTGCCCCACCCCGCCCGAGAGACAGTTCAAGCCACCCCCCACCCCCAGATTCTCTGTGCTGAGTGCCAGAAAATGTGGAGTGAAAACTCGTCTGTGAATCTGGAGGCACACCTCGGTTCTCAGTCTGAAACTGACCATCTGCCAAATTTGGCGAAATCTCCTCCTAACTCTTATGTTATACGTTTTAGTTGCTGTGATATGAAGAGTCTAAAGTTCTGTCCCTTTTTCACAAACACACATTTATTTCATTTCAACAGCCTTTTCAGAAAACTCTAACTATACATCACCTGACAGAGGCCACCTGTAGCCCCTTTACATATCAGTGTCAATTAATGGATACTTAACATAAATGAGACAACTAATTGCAATGTCTCTTAACTCATTACTTAACAGTCTCCCCTTCCTTGGAGAAAAAAAATAATTAGGTGAAAACAAAATTTCAAGAAACTCAAAAACACACACATGATTTCCCCCCCTTTTGTTTTGGACGAGAAAGAAAAAAAAACAGTCACAGAAACAAGCGCCCTTCATTAACAATACCCAAAAGTTTCTGTGAACTCGCCCCTCTTTTCGTAAAACAATCTGACAGTTGATAGCTCCTGTTGACCCATTTAATTTTTGTTATTTCCCCTCTGTCCAACATCTGCTTCAAACTTGCGATGTCTATCCGTAACCTCTTTTCATTGACACTTTTTGTAGCGTGCACATTTTCCCACAGGGATTTATTGTCAATGTGACAGTCAATGGGTGTATTACCCAAATCCCCTAATCCCAAAATTTCTGTCAATATCATACTTATATAAAAGGCCATATCCACCGCCTCTGCAAGGCTTAATGTCTCAGCAGCCAAAGTGCTTTTTACCACTCTCCTTATTTTCTTTGTTTCCCACACAAGCGGGCAACATTTACCATTGTTCCCCAAAAGGAGAATTATGAAACCCCATCACATAAATTTGCTTAGGACGCATCACTATAAACTATGAGTTTCAAGTGCCTAAGGTCACCTAAAACCAGGAACTTCAAAACACACTCCTGCATTTTTAGTTTGGCCAACGCTTTATTTGCTCTCATTATGCCATTCATTTTTGTACTCAACTCTAAGACATCAAAACTTACGTCCGGTCTATTCTGTCTACCTAACCAGTTCAGTTGCCCATTTAAACTTCGCAGTTGCTCTTTTTCTATCTTTGAAACCATCGCGTCTTTTTGTGAAACTCGGCCACGACTAATTGCAACCTTTCCAATTAAGGTTGCTGACGTAAAGTTGCCCCTAACTTAGTCAGTCCAATTTCCAGTCCAATATATTTAAATGCACCGGAAGCCTGACTTCCAACCCTGAATTATTTTCCTCAAACCAGAGATTACAATAGCTTCAAAATCACTAGTCCCACCCCACAAAAAATCATCGACATGCATCATAAAAATGCCAGAAAGATTTCCTTTATAGGAAATGCCAGTAAAACATTCAGGATCTGCTTTCAACTGGCAACAGCCTAACTTTAACAAGACTGACCTTAGCGAAAAATACCAGACTCTAGATGCATCATTTAATCCATATACACATTTGTTCAACTTCCAGAGTACCCCTTCGGTGTTAGCTGCTTCTTTAGGAGGACGGAGAAAAATGTCTCTCTGGAGCTGATGCCCCTGCAAATAGGCAGCTTTTATATCTATAGATTTGCATTCCCATGCCTTTGTGGCTAATAGAGCCAAGAAGATTTTTAAAATAACCTTTCCTGCTGTAGGTGAATAAATCCTGATCTTCTAAGTTTTCTTCAAATCCCCTTCCCACAAGCCTGGCCTTTGCCTTATAAGTTCCATCTGGAAGAACCTTTTCCGTGCAAATCCATCTGTGGGATAGATCCCTTTGTCCCCTATCCGGTACCTCCGTGTATACCCTAAATTCACTCCAACTATGCAATTCTTGCTGTTTAGCTTCTTTGATAACTTTTTCATCTAACTTATTTGAAGCCACCAAAATCTCACGTGCATGTGGGCTTCTACTCCTATTAGTATTCATAGTCTTACTCATGTTCCGAGATCTTGATAAACGACGTCCCCTCTCCCACCTGGTATCTCGTTCTGTACTGCTACTGCTTGATCTTTCCCTTCTGCTGTGGGATGTCCTTTCAATAGTTCTCCACCTTTTCCTGCGGACCTGTTCACTATCCGATGTGCTATCTGAACTGGCACTGCATTTCTGTATCCTACATTTTTGAACTTCGTTTTCCCAATCCATTGTCTTGACTCCTTCCCCTGAATGCTGTACATTCAACCAATGTTTATACTTTCCAGTGGCCTTCCCTGCTCTACTCATAACAGTTGCATCCTTCCATTGTCTAGACCCTTCAGGCAAGTATGTCACTTTTGTACCAACTTTTGGCAGTTGCCCTTTCGGAAAAACGGCCTGTTCTAATTCATCAGAAGTGTTGTGTTCCTCCACAGAAACCCTGTCTATATCAGTTAATTGGTCCTCATAGTTCTGTAGCACATGCGTGCCAGATGACTCTGGTTCCTCGTCATTTCTGTCTGCTCTGTCTAAATTTGAAAATTTGTAATCTGTACCCATTATCCTTGATGAATGTACCCTAACAGTTTGATTACCATGTTGCAAAATAATTGTTTTGCCATCTATGCCTATGATCTTCCCTGGGCCTTTCGATTCATTAGAATTGTCTCTCTTATAGTATACCATGCCTCCTTGCTGAAAAGCGACATCTGATGGCCGTACGTTATGTCTTAAAGCTCTGCGAATTCTTTCAGAGACTTCTGCTTCCAAAAAAGCTTTTCTACTGCTATGTAATGCATTTAAATGTTCAGCAAAACCAGAGCTAATTGTAGTCCCCTCCCTAGCTGGAGGCTGGTCATCCAAAATGGACGGAATTTTAGGCTTTCTACCAAACACTAATTGATAAAGACTACCCCCAACCATCTGCAATGAATTCTGCCTATGTACTGCCTATGCTAAAGCTGAATTTATCCTGCAATTTGGTCGATCTGCCAAGATTTTCCAAAGCATGTCATTGATGACAGCATGATTTCTTTCACAGACACCATTGCTAAATGGGCTTTCTGCAGCCGTATTCATAACTCTGATATTCATGTTTTCACACATATCCCTAAACTCACCATGAGCAAATTCTCCCCTATTGTCCGTAAGGAATTTTGCCGATGGACCCATTCCTGTCTCTATCCATTTTTCCACGATTTGATCCAGAATTACTCTTTTCTTTGCTTTGTACAATCGTTGATTGACTAAATCTGGTTGCTAAATCTACAAAATGCAAAATAAATATATTACTTGCTTTATCCCAGATCTTAAGGTCCATGGCCACAATGTCGTTAAAATCGCTGGCCACAGGTAGGGTTACTATCGGTCGTGCTGGTGTCCTTCTGTACTTCCTACAAACTTCAAAGCGGTCACTAACCTGTTCTATCAGTTTAGTATAGTCGGCATCCCTTACCCCTGCATCCTTTAATAAATTTTTCCGCCTCCGAGGAGACGGATGTACAAATTGCCTATGCAGTTTTAATACCATAAGCTTTTTATCAGCTAAAGTCCCATTTTCAACTGCCATTAACACATCCTTAACCACTCTACTTGAAATATTATTTGTCAGTAATGGAATATAATAGTGTCCCGACTGTGTAAATTGTAAGTCCACCGTCTTTCCAAAAACTGTTGCCTTGTCCTGTTCCACATGCAGTTTCATGTGTGCCTTCTT
The DNA here is from genome assembly GCF_047496885.1 of Scyliorhinus torazame. Classification (NCBI taxonomy): domain Eukaryota; kingdom Metazoa; phylum Chordata; class Chondrichthyes; order Carcharhiniformes; family Scyliorhinidae; genus Scyliorhinus; species Scyliorhinus torazame. The sequence continues at coordinate 26,298,107 of NC_092713.1, forward strand.
CATCAACGATCTGCTCAGAAGCAAAGGTATCTCACTTGATACAACATCCGTGCTAATGAAATGATTCACTCCGGCAATGTTGCAGGGGATCACCACTCTTTTCAGCGACTTCAGATTATTACCATCCCCAAACCTGAAACTTGCGGAACTTTCAAATTCCTTAGCCTTGTTACGATTTTCAGCATTCAAAGAGTCCAGGTAACAGTTTAACCAGTCAATTCCACACACAACCACTGTCCAATACAGTACAGTTGAAGGATTCTGCAACCAACACTCTCATTACTGGCATAAAACTGCTTGTCAAGAGGACAATGCCTTCTTTCTGGCCACTATCTTGTTCCTCTTCTGACTCTTCCATGTCATGTGTCGCTTCAAACACTCTATCATAACGAGTTGGACAGTTGAAAGCATAATGGTATTGAAAGTCATATCGAAAACATCGATTTATCATGCCCCGTGCATTTCTGGGGTTCATCTTCCTATTGTAGGTTTTAACTGGGTTTCGGTCTTCATAATTTCCTTGTCTCGGTCTCCTTCTATAGTCTTGAGCTCTGTTCGTAGCCATACGATTTCGCCATCCTGTTAGTAGTGTATCTTCCATATTCTGCCTTATTGCAGGCTGACCTATTTGGGTCATCAGAGCCATCGGAATCGAATGTTTCCCCAGAAACATTTGCAAAGCTTTTGTCATCTGTTTGAATAAGGTATCCTTATCAGTAAACTGAACTCAAAACCAGGAGCCTATCCATGTTGCTCACTCTAGCACAGTCAAGTAATTTAAAGGCCAACACAGACTGTGGAAATTCCAGGTTGTGTTTCTGCAGCCTTTTATATAGTCTGCCAAATTCCATTATATAGTCTTCCATGGAGATATCCTCCATTTTCCAGAACTTATCAAAATCCGACCATGCTTCATATGCACTTAACAAGTCATCTTTCTTATAAATCTTATCCATATAATGAAATAAAGTCTCCAGACCTTCTTCTGAGTCTAACCCTTCCAATTCCAGCTCAGAAAGCACTTTGTTTCGGATTTTACTGCCATAAGGTAGAGAAAGAGCCAATGCCATACCTTGTTTTCTCTTTCCCAAAGCAGTTACCTTAGTCCACATAACTACTGCACTTCTCCATTGGTCGTACGATTCCCTTTCAGAAAATAAGGGAGGATAGTCATATCCAGCCATCTTTATCCTCGGTTCAGCCATATATCCCTTTATTTTCTTTCACTCACTCCTTGGTTTGATCTGGAAAAGTTGTATCTTTCAACCCTTCACATTTACACAGCAACCATCCTCTGCTACCAATTGTTAGACATTTTATTTGCTGGGATATGAAGAATCTAAAGTTCTGTTCCTTTTTCACAAACACACATTTATTTCATTCAACAGCCTTTGCACAAAACTCTAACTATACATCACCTGACAGAGGCCATCTGAAGCCCCTTTACATATCAGTGTCAATTAATGGATACTTAACATAAATAAGACAACTAATTGCAATGTCTCTCAACCCATTACTTAACATCTTAATCCTCTACATCGACCCAGTCGAGTCCTTTCAATAATTTTGAAGATTTCTATTAGGTCACCCCTTGGCCTTCCATCTTCTAGAGACAAGCCAGGGCAGATTCTGAGCCTCACTCCAGACCAATTCATCCCCAAGCCGGAAACTGCATCACAAATATTAATAAATTAGCAAGGAGGTCTGGCATGTTCACCCCGGCCAGACCTTGCTGTGATGAATTGAAGTTTTGATTTTTGTAATGCTGTACTCTGGGTGACCCGGCACACTTGAACCTTATTTATTGCTGCAATTTCAAACAAATCAGATTTTTACACAAAAAGGTTTATGTGAGGATAACTATCGCTACAGTGCGGGTGGAGCTATTAAGTATTTGGTCACCGTAGAAACTGAAATAACAGCTAGTTTGCATGCAGAATAATGGAGTTGTATGCCCCAGTTAATTAAACACTTTGCTTATGTATCATTTAAACTGGAATATTTATTCTGAGACGTCTATGTGTGAGATCATTTTCGATGACAAAGAGAAACATCTCTCTTAAGCTTAAGCAGATTTATTTTACGCTTCTAAGTTCCGCGTTGCTGCCTCTCTCTCAGTGCAACGTAACCATTTGGGACTGGACAATTTTGAGCTATATGTGGACCCTATTCCATCTCTGTGGCCAACCTCTAACCAGATGCAGGAGTTGCACTTGACTTGGCCAGATGAAAGCAGACAATTTATTTTATTCTCCAGACCGAGAGCTCCGCTCCATCTAGTGGTTGTCTATCAACAAACAAATCTCATTCAATGAGGTAAATTAAATCAGTCAGTTAATTCAATGCTTTGATGTTACGAACTGTCAGGACATCCTGTCGTACAAAATCTATCCTGAATACACCAATACTACCAAACAAAAATTTGGTTGGCACTTTTAAACAAATGTTTAAATTTCCCAGGGTTGGGGCCTGGGTGTGGTTTATATAAATGATTTAGACATGAATGGAGGAGGGTTGATCAGTAAGTTTTCAGTTCACATTAAGTTTGTAAGGGGGGGCACAGTGGTTAGCACTGCTGCCTCACAGCACCGAGGACCTGTGTTCAATTCCAACCTTGGGTGACTGTGTGCAGTTCACACATTCTCCCCGTGTGCGTGGGTTTCCTCCCGGTGCTCCCGTTTCCTCCCACAGTCCAAAGATGTGGAGGTTAGATGGATTGACTATGCTAAATTACCCCTTACTGTCCAAAACGTTAGGTGGGGTTTATGGGGTTCTGGGGAGAGGGCGGAGGAGTGGGCATAGATAGGGTGCTCCTTCAGAGGGTCGGGGAGCCAAATGGCCTCCTCTGCACTGTAGGGATTCTATGATATCTATGATACAAATATTGGTGGGGTGGTAAGTAGTGAGGAGGAGATGCTGAGATTACAGGAGGGTACAGATGGGCTGATCAGTGGCAAATGGAATTCAATCTGGATAAGTGTGAGGTGATGAACTTGGGCAGGACAAACAAGGCAAGGGAATAAAAGATAAATGGAAGAATCCTGGGAAGCACCGAGGATCAGAGTGACCTTGGTGTGCATGTACACCCATCTCTTAAGGTGCATACATGGTTAGTAAGACAAATGGTATTCTTGCCTTTATTAGCCGAGGCATTGAGTTTAACAGCAGCGAGGTTATGCTGGAACTGTACAAAACGTTGGTTAGGCCGCAGCTGGAATATTGTGTGCAGTTCTGAAATCTACATTATAAGAGGGTTGTGATAGCACTGGAAAGGGTGCAGAGGAGATTTACCAGGATGTTACCTGGGCTGCAAAGTTTTAGCTTGGAAGAGAGACTGGATAATCTTGGATTGTTTTCCTTGGCGTAGGGGAGACTGAGGGGGGACATGGTTGAGATGTATAAAATTATGAGGGGCATAGATAGAGTAAACAGGAACAAACCTTTCCATTGGTGGAGGAATCAATGACCAGGGGGCATAAATTTATGGTGAGGGGCAGTAGGTTCAGGGGGGATGTGAGGAAAAACATTTTCGCCCAGAGGGTGGTGGGAGTTTGGAACTCACTGCCTGAAAGGATGGTGGAGGCAGAGACCAAGGCATACAAGGGTATGGGCCAAATACTGGAAAATGGGATTAGAATAGTTAGGTGGTTGTTTTTGATCGATGTGATGCACAACCAATTGCACAAAGACTAAAGTTGGGTACAACTGTGGCTTTATTACAGTCAGATGCGTGGCCTCCTGCTGCAGCTGGCGAAATGGCAGGGCACTGGAGGTCATGCATATTTATACAGTTCTCCGTGGGCGGAGCCAGCCGGCAGGAGCTACCGGCGAACCTGTAGTGCAGGTCCTACCTTACATCTCCTATTACAGTGGTTCACCACACGGTGCAGACACGGTGGACTGAAGGGCCTTTTCTGTGCTGTAGATCTCTATCACTCTATGGTTCTATAAATCAATTACCTCAACTTTAACTATCAATTGGCAAAAGAAGCAAAAGAACAAAACCTTCTCTACGCAGCGAGTGGTTAGGGTTTAGAATACACTACCTGAGAGCGTGGGGGAGGAAGATTCAATCGGAGCATTCAAAACAGAATTGAACTGTTACCTGACAAGAAAGAACTTGCAGGGTTATGGAGAGAAGGTGGGAGAATGGTACTAATGAACTGGTCACACAGAGTGACGGTGCAGACGCTGTGATTCAGTGAGTGTATATGACCACCTAGGTACCAGCTATCCGTACTTTGTCATTTGAGGAGGGGGGGGGGGGGGGGGTGGGTTGTGTGTGTGTTGGGAAGCAAAGCCCAATGTAGGGTTCTCAGTTAAAGGGAGGCTGGTGAGCGTGTGAACCAGATTAACATGCAGCGCCAGGGTTCGATCCCTGGTCCAGCTGAGGTAGACTCAGGATCTGCCTCCTCACTCTACACCTGGCAAAACAGTAATGGTACTTTGCTGCGGTTTGGCAAATAATCGGCAAGGATATGCCTTCAGGCAGGGAGCTCAAGAGGAAAGTCACTGCCTAATGATCGATACATGAAAACCCTGATTGAACTTTGACCTCTCCAGTCCTTGGAAATAAGATAAACATACAACCACCGCTATTGTTTAGCTGAGACAGAACCCTCATGTCTGACGCAGTCCCATACCCAGGAGGTATGTCTGTCTAACCAGCAAAGTACACAGCTGCGGGAATTTGACCCAAGGACAATAATAACATATTGTCCAAAGATTCTGCTTTGTATTAATTCTTTATCCTCCCAAATACTTTGATCATGGATCCATCATAGTTTACATAATAAGAACATAAGAAGTAGGAGCAGGAGTAAGCAATTCAGCGCCTCCAGCCTGCTCCTCCATTCAATACATTCATGGCTGATCTCATCTCGGCTGCATCTCCACCTTCCAGCCCTCTCTCCATAACCCTGCATCCTGCTACCAATTAAAAACCTATCTATCTGCTCCTTCAATTTGTTTTGTGTTCCGGCATCCACGGCACTCTGGGATAGAGAATTCCACAGATTCACAACCCTTTGAGGGAAGTAATTTCTCCTAATTTCTGTTTTGAATCTACCACCTCTTAGCTTAAAACAACGGCCCCTCGGTTTAGAATGTCCAACAAGTGGAAACATCCGCTTTATGTCTACCCGGACAATCACCTCAATTACATCTCCTCTCATTCTTCTAAACTCCAGCGAGTATAGGCCTAAACTGTTCATTCTCCCTTCGTAAAACAAGTTCTTCATCCCTGGAATCAATCTAGTGGACCTTCTCTGAACTGCCTCTACATCCTTCCTCAAGTAATGGGATCAAAACTGTGCACAGTGCTCCAGATGCGGCCTCACCAATGCCCTATACAGTTGCAACAACGCTTCTCACTGCCATACTCTATTCCATTAGCAATGAATGTCAAAATTCCATTTGCCTTCCTTATTACCTGCTGCACCTGCAGACTAACTTTTGTTAGACGCTTTAGTTGCTGTGATATGAAGAGTCTAAAGTTCTTGTTCCTTTTCTCCAAACACCATTTATTTCACTTCCATAGCCTTTGCACCAAACTCTAACTATACATCACCTGACAGAGGCCACCTGAAGCCCCTTTACATATCAGTGTCAATTAATGGATACTTAACATAAATGAGACAACTATTTGCAATGTCTCTTAACCCATTACTTAACAACTTTCTGCGGTTCGTGCACGAGGACACGAAGTTCCCTCTGCACTGAAGCATTTTGAAGTTTATCTCCATTTAGGTAATAAGTTGCCTTTTTATTCCTCTGACCAAAACGACTGTCTGCTCTTGACTCTTTGTTAACAGGAGGTGAATAAAAGTTGGCAAATCCGGCCTTGTGTGTTTTACCAGTTGTTTAATACATTATTCCTTGTCATTAAAGGAAAACTTAGTGTGTACATATTTTCCTCATTGGGACTGACCTGAAAAAATTAACAATGATTTGGACAATTTTCATAGTTCCAGCACTCATGTATATTTTCAACAGAATGATATCAGCAGTGCAGATTAAAAAATACAAATGCTAATATTTCAATGTGACATCCTATTCAGAGAAGCTCGACAATGGAGTCAATGAGTTGTGTAAGTGGGTCATGCATTGTCAGTGAGTTACCAGTGAATTTACTTCACTGTATCTCAAGCTAAAAGGAAAGAGCCCTCACTCCCTCTACAGGCCAACACAGAGGTGTCCTCAAAAAAATCAATTTCTCTCGGAAACATTGACAAAATCCAGCTTCCATTGTGATGCATTTAATTTTAAACTGTGCTGTTCAGATATCGAAGCCCCTTAATGACACCCAGCCATAATCTTCACATCAACTGTCTGATGAATGATTCCTTCTTTTCTTCCCCACTTCTTTGATGTTGTTACTCCAATCTTTGCATTAACGCTCCCCCGAGGAGTTATTTCCAGGAAGGTCTTGGATGTAATGCGCCCGCGGTACTCTAACCAACCGTTCCTTAATCGCCTCCAGCAGCCAACTCGGCTTTTTCCCACAAAGGTGAAAAAAGTTGGAAAGGGAAAGAGCAAGGGTCAAAAAAGGGGGCAAGTTGGACAACTGATGCACCTTGGAGGGAGAACTTCAGGATCATTCCCGCTCCAGCTCCCAAGGTTCAACACAGAGACGATACAGGGAATGAATCAATTATCTTCATTTTATTAATAATAATAATTATTATTATTATCTTTACTGTCACAAGTAGGCTTACATTAACACTGCAATGAAGTTACTGTGAAAATCCCCTAGTCGCCACATTCCAACACCTGTTCGGGTACACAGAGGGAGAATTCAGAATGTCCAAATTACCTCGGAAGCACGTCTTTCGGGACTTGTGGGAGGAAACCGGAGCATCCGGAGGAAACCAATGCAGACACGGGGAGAACGTGAAGACTCCGCACAGACAGTGACCAAAGCCGGGAATTGAAGCTGGGACCCTGGAGCTGTGAAGCAACAGTGCTACCCACTGTGCTATTTTATCTCTAGACTTAACTATTCGAACACACTCCTGGCTGGTCTTCCACATTCTACCCTCTGTAAACTTGAGGCCATCCAAAACTCTGCTGCCCGTGTCTTAACTTGCAGCAAGACCCACTCCCCTATCACCCCTGAGCTCATTGACCCACATTGGCTCCCAGTCAAGTGACATCTTGACCTTAACATTCTCGCCCTTGTTTTCAAATCCATCCATGGCCTTCCCCCTCCCTATCATTTTACTGTTTTCTACCCATGTTATAACCTGCCTACTTACCATTGGCTGGGGACTAATGACTATTTCTACTAGTGCGTATTTCAGGCAAAGGAAGTAGTCTACCTAGGTTAGCGGGTGGACCGCGAAGGTCTGCACCCCGTCGCAGAGAAGGTGCGTGCAATTCAACATGCCCCCGCCCCGACTGACACTTGGCATCTTCGTTCTTTTCTCGGTCTCGTAAACTATTACGGGAAGTTTCTCCCCAATCTGGCAACTATGCTGGCCCCGTTGCACCTTCTGCTAAACAAGAATCACACCTGGGTTTGGGGTCAGCCGCAAGAAACCGCTTTCCGCCGGGTAAAGCAACAATTGCCGTCGTCTGGGTTACTAACCCACTATGATCCTGGAAAGCCTTTGCTCGTCACATGTGATGCATCCCCGTATGGTATTGGGGCCATCCTGTCCCACAAGATGGAGAACGGGGCCGAACGACCGATAGCTTTCGCCTCCCGCACATTGACTGTAGCGGAGAAAAAGTACGCGCAGATCGAGAAGGAGGGCCTGGCAGTGGTTTTTGCAGTGAAACGCTTCCACCAGTACGTGTACGGCCGCCATTTCACTATCGTGACTGATCATAAGCCCCTGCTGGGACTTTTCAGAGAGGATAAGCCAATACCGCCCATTGCTTCTGCACGGATCCAGCGCTGGGCTTTGTTGCTTGTTGCATACGAGTATTCTCTGGAGCACAAACCAGGTACGCAGATAGCAAATGCCGACGCACTGAGCCGATTGCCTTTATCGACCGGCCCCATGTCGACCCCCACGACCGGTGAGGTGGTTGCAACCCTAGATTTTATGGACACCTTGCCTGTCACGGCATCACAGATCCGTGAGTGGACCCAGAGAGAGCCAGTCCTGTCAAAGGTTCGGCACATAGTCCTGTTTGGTGGGCAGCATAGACAGCTCCCAGGCGAGTTGCGGGCATTTTCCTCCAAGCTGTCAGAATTCAGCGTGGAAGACGGCATCCTCTTGTGGGGGACGCGTGTGATTGTCACGGAAAAAGGCCAGGAGCTGATACTATCAGACTTGCACAATGGGCATCCAGGCGAGACCAAAATGAAAATGTTGGCCCGCAGTTATGTCTGGTGGCCAGGCCTCGACACCGACATTGAGAAGGTGGCCCAAAACTGCTCCATTTGCCAGGAGCATCAGAAGCTTCCGCCGGCCGCGCCCCTACATCACTGGGAATGGCCAGGGCGGCCTTGGGCACGCTTGCATGCAGATTTCGCAGGCCCTTTTCAAGGATCCATGTTCCTTCTACTAATTGATGCCCAGTCCAAATGGCTAGAGGTGCATAAGATGCAGGGGACAACGTCCTGCGCAACAATTGAAAAGGTGCCTTTATCGTTTAGTACGCATGGCCTCCCCGAGATGCTGGTCACGGATAACGGCACTCCATTCACGAGTGAGGAGTTTGCGAGGTTCACGAAGATGAACGGCATCCGCCATATCCGCACTGCCCCTTACCACCCGGCTTCAAATGGGTTGGCTGAGTGCGCAGTGCAGACATTCAAAAGAGGCCTAAAGAAGCAGTCTTCCGGATCAATGGACACGAGACTGGCTCGCTTTTTGTTTACGTACAGGACCACCCCCCATGCAGTGACTGGGGTAGCTCCCGCAGAACTCCTAATGGGCCGGAGACTTCGCACCCGCCTTAGTATGGTTTTCCCGGACATTGGCGCAAATGTACGCCGCACACAAGAACGGCAGGGACAGGGATTTTCTCGGCATCGGCCGATTCGGCAGTTTGCGCCCGGTGACCCAGTGTTTGTTCGGAATTTTGCTGGTGGTGCCCAATGGGTTCCTGGTGTAATCTTTCGCCAAACGGGGCCTATATCTTACCAAGTGCAAGCCCAGGGTCGTCTCCAGCGAAAACATGTAGACCACGTTCGGTCCAGAAGACCATCCCCTCAAAAGATTCCCCGCCCCCAGAGCTCATTTCTACAGCCGCAGAGACCAGAGACAAGGGAAGGTAGTCCTCACAATCTTCCACTGGTGCCTCACTCAAAGCCTGCGCAGGTCGTTACGGGACCGAATGGAGATAAAGACGCTGACATGACGGAGGCAGCAGACTCTGACTCCGAGATGGAGACACAGGATGCATCAGAGGGGGAATCCTCGGGTCCACGGGCCGTGGATGTACAACCGCGCCGTTCATCACGGAAGCGCCGGTCTCTGTCTCGTTACACGCCGCCTGATCCAGCGCCGCGTGCAAATGGTGTCCGGCCTGCGGCCAAACGAGTCCGACGCCCTCCTTCGCCAGGGTCTTCGGTGGATTCCTTGGACTTTGCGGGGGAGGGATGTTATAACCTGCCTACTTACCATTGGCTGGGGACTAATGACTATCCCACAATCCTGTGGGAGTATGAGCTTCCCCAATGAGGGGGGCAGAGAAACCACTAGTAAACTCCTAGTATAAATAAAGCTGGCCAGTTCAGGAACCAGCAGGAAGGAGTATGTAGCAAGGGAAGTTACTACTACTGTTATGTATATGTTATAGTAAATAAATGTTATTACTTTGTATCCTTAAAACTCGTGCTGGATTCTTCGTGGCCCTTACAAAAACCCACAACCCTCCAAGATATCTATGCTTTCTAATTCTGGCCTCTTGTGCATTCCCAATTATAATTGCACCACCACTGGTGGCTGTGTCTTCAGTTGCCTACAGACCCAAAGCTCTGGAATTCTCTCCATAAACGTTTCCACCTCTATACCTCACATTCCTCCCTTAAGACACTCCTTAAAACCTTCTAATATACCTTCCATCACATGTGCCTGGATGATACAACCTTCCATACAAGCACTTCCAATATGTCTTCCCTGGTCCTCAACAAAGAATCCCCCCAGCATGGTTGTCGGGTCCCTCCATTGTGCCCATTTTATTTCATTCACTTCTGCTTTCACCTCTGCCCTTCCCTCTCAAAACCATGACAAGGCTCACCTTATCCTCATCTTATATCCTGCCACCTCTGTATTGAACAAATCACCCTCCACAATTTCCATCACCTCTGACGTGATATCACTACCAAACCTATCTTCCCTTACCTTTCCCATCCATCTATCCGTAGTGACTGCTCTCACTGCATCACTCGGGTCCACTCCCTGCGGCACCTTACCACCCTAGCGTAGGAGTTGCTACGCCTGTCCTTTTACTTGCTCGCATCTCACCATCAAAAGTCCCAAACATTACTTCCAAGTGATACAACTATGAACTTTTATTCCTTCCAATTTAGTAAATATATTCACTGCTCACAATGTTGTTAGAACCCCGAACGAGAACCCAACTATTTTCAATTTGTAAAACAGTGAGAAAATGTTGCTGCACCACAGGAGTTATAGCACTGACTAAGAGGTATATTTTATGTTAAACCAAACTTTAATTTAATCACATAATTAACCGTATTAACAACAAAGAAATAGCTTTACAGTTGGAACAGTTCTTAAGTAAAAGATTAAACCCTAATTTGCTACTTAAACCTGCCACCATATTCCAATTAAGCAAACCAATATATATTAAATATCACTCACGAATAAAGTTAACAACCAGGGTTTTACTTGCGTTTCTCCATGCAGAATCTTTGGAGCGAGAATCTTTCAGGACCAAACTGAAACACCTCTATTAAAATTAGAATTCTACGACCTACTGACTCTTCAGACAGACCTGGCTCCTCCCATTAAAGCATAATCTGTACCAAAGCATACAGCATTTTTTTGTCTCTTCTTAAAAGATGTCCCTTGGCTTGTTTAGCTAGGACCAAATATCCCTCATAAATTATCTACATCCCAGTGGTCTTTCAAACCTAAACAATATTCCATTAGCTAGCTATCTGTAAACAAGTAAATGGTTCTCAAGATCTATTCGCAGAACACTTCACATGCAAATCAATTAATATCTCACTTTTATTACATCTTAATCACTGCTCTAGCATTCATACTGTCTGTATGCATCTTAACCCAGGTTTTAATCACATTACTACAACAAATAAAAATATTATGATTACTTCCATTTCAATGTAGTCTTCTTTAAATTGAAAATACCAGATGCAAACTGAGTGATTGCTTTGCAGAACTCCTCTTTTAATTTACAAGTATGACCCTGAGATTCCTGCTCCTTGTCATTTCAATTTTCCATCTTGCTCCCAATATGACATTTTTGATCTTGCCCGACAACATTGCTCCAAAGAAGCTCAAAGCAATCTCGAAGAAAAGTACCTCTTCTTTCGTCTTGGCACTTTACAGACTTTGCGACTCAACGTGGAGTTCGACAATTTTGGATCATAAGCTCTGCGTCCATTTTGTTTTAGGCTTATTTTCTCATTTCTTTCTTTATTCCTTCACTTTGCATTCGGGCAGCTGCTCTGAAGGGGTCGTGTGAGATATTTTCTTTAGTGACATTTATGGGGCATCTTGACAAATATATGAATAGGATGGGAATAGAGGGATACGGACCCAGGAAGTGTCGAAGATTTTAGTTTAGACGGGCAGCATGGTCGGCACAGGCTTGGAGGGCCGAAGGGCCTGTTCCTGTGCTGTACTTTTCTTTGTTCTTTGTATGTAATAAGTCAAAGGGAAACAACTAGGGTAGCAGTTTGGGTAATGATAACAAGTGTGTGGCAGGGAATAACAGAGTACACCAGCAATTAAGGCCCGAGATTGAAAAAATGGTAAAAAGATAGAGTTAAAAGCTATGTGCGGAGTCTCAGACTCTGACTGAAACCAGCGTGTATTTCTCCAGACGCACAGCCGGGTTTTGAGACCACATCTTCTGATACTCTTCGCAAAAATAAACTGTGCTGTGGTTTACGCCATCACTGCGGTTCAAGCAGGACCTGATGGAGCCAGCAAGGGCGCCCTTTGCAGATGGTGGCCTGATCTGAACTAAAGATAAATTCCCCATAGCACCCACCCCTCCCCCACAGACACAGAGGATGCCCTGCAAAAGCATCAGGTTCTCTCCCTGCAACCCCCCCCCCCTCAACCCCATTTCCCCACCACAGCGCAAGCATCGGAGCTCCCCCCTACCCCCCCCCCCCCCCCCACCCCAGGAAATATAACGGGAACTCCCTCCATGGGTCACCGCAGTGGCTCTGCCCCTGGCACTGCACCCAGCATAAGTTGGCCAACCTGTGCCGGGGACGGTGGTAACCCCGGGGGCTATACTTACCTTTGCACCTCCGGGGATCCCCTCCAATTGTTCACGCCTTTATAAACCTATTCTCAGCCTTAGAGATGGGACCTCACGTCGGCAAGATATGAATATTAAACCGGGGTGGGGGGGGTTGGTGGGAGGTCATGTGGCGAGGGGCACGTTAACAATATTAAAATGTATTTAGATATATTACAATAAGGTCCTCACCCTTTGTGGGCGGGAACCTTGTTACGTCACTAGCGAGGTTTGGGGAAAATCGAGAAATGAGATGTCGCCAATGAGAATCTCATTTCCTGACTCCCTCAAGATTTTGCGCCCACGTTGTCGTTTGCGCTCGAGGTGGACTTGAGCTCAAAATTGCTTCTTATGTTTCTGAATGCAGAGAGCATTTGTAACAAAATGGATGAATTATTAGCACAGAAGGCTGGTTTAGCACACTGGGCTAAATAGCTGGCTTTTAAAGCAGACCAAGGCAGGCCAGCAGCACGGTTCAATTCCAGTACCAGCCTCCCCGAACAGGTGCCGGAATGTGGCGACTAGGGGCTTTTCACAGTAACTTCATTTGAAGCCTACTTGTGACAATAAGCGATTGTCATTTCATTTTCAGATAGAAATAAGTGTGTATGACCTGATAGCCTAACAGAGACATGTGGAAAGGTGGCCAAGGCTGGGACATGAATATTGAAGGCTTTTAGCATTCAAAAAATATAGGGAGCGAGATTCTCCGACCCCCCCGCCGGGTCGGAGAATCGCCGGCGTCTGGCGTGAATCCCACCCCCGCCGGTTGCCGAATTCTCCGGCACCGGATATTCGGCGGGGGCGGGAATCACGCCGCGCTGGTTGACGGGCCCCCTCCCCGCGATACTCCGGCCCGGATGGGCCGAAGTCCCACTGCTAAAATGCCTGTCCCGCCGGTATAGATTAAACCACCTACCTTACCGGCGGGACAAGGCGGCGTGGGCGGGCTCCGGGGTCCTGGGGGGGGCGCGGGGCGATCTGGCCCCCGAGGGGTGCCCCCACGGTGGCCTGGCCCGCGATCGGGGCCGACCGATCCGCGGGCGGGCCTGTGCCGTGGGGGCACTCTTTTCCTTCCGCCTTTGCCACGGTCTCCACCATGGTGGAGGCGGAAGAGACACCCTCCACTGTGCATGCGCGGGAATGCCGTCAGCTCCTGCGCATGCGTCGCCCGGAGATGTCATTTCCGCGTCAGCTGGCGGGGCACCAAAGGCCTTCTCCGCCAGCTGGCGGGGCGGAAATTAGTCCGGCGCGGGACTAGCCCCTTAAGGTTGGGGCTCGGCCCCCCAAGATGCGGAGCATTCCGCACTTTTGGGGCGGCGCGATGCCCGACTGATTTGCGCTGTTTTGAGCGCCAGTCGTCGGACATCGCGCCGATACCGGAGAATTTCGCCCCAGAAGATAAGGTGGTGGGGTAGCTCTATCAATTAAGGACCTCATTAGTACAGTCGTGAGAGATGACCTTAGCTCAAAAGAGCAAGATGTAGAATCAGTTTGGGTCAAGATAATAAATTGGACAGGTAGTATGGAAGTAGTTTATAGGCCCCTAACAGTAGTTACATGGTAGGACAGACATACAGGAAGAAATAAATACAGTGTGTAAGAAAGGTACCGCAGAATAATCATGGATGACTTTAATCTATATGTGCATTGGGTAAATCAGATTGGCAAAGGTAGTTCATAGAGTATATTCAAGACGAGAACTTCCTGTGACGGCAGGCGGGAGGCGGCCGCACAATGGAGGGCTCCCGCTCGGGAACGGCATTTTCGGGGCTTTAAGCCCAGTCCCAGGGTCCACGGAGGCGGCAGAAGCAGGGAGAAGGCACGGAGGAGACACTGTGAAGACACAGGAGGGAAAAAAACCCAAAGAAAAATGTCGAGGGTGAGCAAAAAGAACGGCTGAAAAAAAACCAGCTGGAGGTCCGTCGGGGAGTGGAAAGGTCACCGTGGGGTTACCAGGAAAAATGGAGGCTGGAGCACCAGGGAAGGCCGTACTGCTTACGGCTGAAGAAATAACTAAGGTGATGACTGCGGAATTTGAAAAGCAGTTGGCGCAGATTGCGAAATGCATGGAGACGGTGAGGCAGGCGATGAGGGAGGTTTTGAGTGTGCTGGTGGAGGAGGCGGTGCGAGAGCAAGGGGAGGCGCTGAAGGAAGTGGAGGAGACGTTATTGCAGCACGGTGATCAACTTGCCTCGATGGGGAAAGAGATGCGGAAGGTGATGGATACTAACAAGGATCTGCGAGGAAAAATGGAAGACCTGGAAAATAGACCCAGGCGACAGAACTTGAGGATTGTGGGGCTGCCCGAAGGAGTTGAAGGACCGAAGCCGACTGAGTATTTTGCCGCGATGCTGGCAAAACTATTGGGGGAGGGGGAGGACCCCTCCCGATATGAACTGGATCGGGCTCATCGGTCGTGGAGGCCTGTACCAAAGGCGAGTGAGCCGCCAAGGGCAGTGACTCTGTGCTTCCGTAGGTACAGGGTGAAGGAGAAGGTCCTGAGCTGGGCCAAGCAGAAGCGGGTGGTGCAGTGAGCTGGAGCTGGTATACGTGTATACCAGGACTTTACGGTGGAGCTGGCAAGGAGGCGGCGGGCTGCCTTCAACTGGGTGAAGAGGCCACTGTACATTAGCAAGGTGTGGTGCGGCATTGTATATCCAGCGAAGCTGAGGGTGACTTACAAGCTCAGGGACTTTTATTTTGGAACGGCGGAAGCAGCGGAGGAGTTTGCGAAAGCAGAAGGACTGTGGCAGAACTGACAAATTGAGGAATGGCCATGTGCCGATGTAACCTCATGACTGTATTTTCTTCTTTTTTGTATCACAGCGCGCAGGTGTAGAAATTAAAGGAGCCAATGTGGTATATATTTGGACAAGGGAAGGGACGGAAGTTTCACTCGAAATGAGAGTTCTTTGGGGTATAGGTGGATAGGCTGGGTTTGTGTGCTAAAAGGGGATCTTTGGGCTTTTCTGGGGCCGGGCAAGTGGGAAAGGGACCCGGGCGGGGGCCTCCACGCTGGCCGGTTTGTGCCGGCCAGCGAACGGGAGTGAGGTGGGGGGAGGGGCTGCGGCCATCGGAGCCTGGCAGAACAGGGTCCGAGTGGTCTAGCCGAGGTGGAAAGTTGGGGGGGAAGGAACCGAGGGTGGGGGGAGGAGTTTTACAAGAGGCAGTGGACAGGAGGAGCTGGAGACCTGGGGGGGGGGGTGGGGGGGGGGGGGGGGGGGTGGGAGCTGTGTAAGATTAAGGGTGACTACGGGTAATCCCTGATTCCTTTTTGTCATTTGTTTATGTAAACATGCGGGTTGAGGTTTGGGGGTTGGTGGGTAGATGGGATTGTTGTTATTATGGGGACTGACATATCTTGCTGATTATTGTTGATTGTTGATGGATGTAAATGTGGGAGAAAATGTGAAAATGGAGGAGAATAAAAATTTAAAAAATTTAAAAAATAGAGTATATTCAAGACAATTGCTTCGAGCAGTACATTCTATAGCCAACCAAGGAAAAAGCTATATTGGACTTGGTAATGAGCAATGAGACAATTGGTCAACAATGTCATGGTAAAGGTGTCTCTAGGTAACAGCAATCATAATATGATAGAATTTCATGTTCTGCTTGAAAGGGAGAAATGTGACTCTAATACTAGCGTTTTAAACCAGAATAAAGGTAATTACAAGGATATGACAGCAGATCTGGGTGATATGGTGGCATAGTGATTAGCACTGCTGCCTCACAACTTCAAGGACCAGGTTCAATCTTGGGTCACTGTCTGTGTGGGGTTTGCACTTTCTCCCGTGTCTGCGTGGGTTTCTTCCGGGTGCTCCGGTTTGCTCCCACAGTCCAAAGGTGTGCAGGTCGGATGGATTGGCCACGCTAAATTACGCCTTAGTGTGCAATGGCTAGGTTAGGTGGGATTTTTCCACAAGCCGCCGCATGTTTTACACCGGTGGAGACGGCTCACCAGCAGGATCTACAGGTCCTGGCATGGTCAACCAGATGTCCGGCGTGCGACCGGAATTTCCCGCCGGTGTGAACAGCCGGGAAATCCCGCCCAAAGTGACAGACGTATAAGGACAAAGATTTATTCTGGTAAGAAAAAAAACACTCATTGAGCTGGATGCATCATCCATGGTGGAATAAGAAAGCTAAGGACAGCATCAAACTGAAAGAAATCCTGTAAAAATCTGCAAGGATCAGCGGTAAATCAGAAGATTTATAAGATATTTTATAACTAGCAAAGAATGACTAAAAGAAAAGGGGGAGAAAGCAGAGTATGACAGAAAGCTAGCTGGGAATACAGAAACAGATAGTAAGAGTTTCTGCAAGTATTTAACTATGAAAAGAGACACTAAAGATAGTGTTGGTCCTCTTGAGAATAGGTTTTGGTGAATTGATAATGGAAAACAAGGCAGAACAGGTATGTTGGGGGCGATTCTCTGAGCCCCGCGCCGGGCCGGAGAATCGCCGCAACCGCGCTACGACGCCCCGATGCTGGCGCACGTTTTTCCGACGTGTGGCACGGAGCTGACCACTAGGCCGCCGATTCTCCGGCCCAGATGGGCCGAGCGGCTGTGCCGATTCGACAGAGTTCCGCCGGCGCCGTTCACCCCTGGTCGCTGCCAGCGGGGGAGCTCTGCGCGAATGGTCAGGGGTCGCCCTGTGGGGGGTGGGCTCCTTCACCGGGGGGGGGCCTCTGATGGGGTATGGCCCGCGATCGGGGCCCACTGATCGGCGGGCCGGCCTCTTCCCCTCCCGGGCCTTCTTTCTGGCGCGGCCGGCCCCTGAATACCGACGCTATGTTGAGTCGGGGCCGGCGCGCTAAAGAAGTCCCCCGCGCATGCACAGGTTGGTGCGGCCCAACTGCGCATGCGCGGGTTGGCGCGGCGCCCATTTGTCCCCGCAAAAGGAGGCTGGAGCGGCGTGAACCACACCCAGCGCCATGTTGGCACCCTGTGGGGGCCAGAATCGGTCATACAAGGGCCCGGTTCGTGCCGTCGTGAAACTCAACGGCGTTCACGAAGGCGCGAACACTTGGGCTCCCTATTGGAGAATCGCCCCCTTTGTGTCCGCCTTCACTGTAGAAAACTTTGGAAACTTCCCAAAGATACCTGAAGATCAAGAGGTGAATAGGAGGGAGGAATGTAAAACAATCATCCTCACAAGGGAGAGGGTAAGAGAAACACTATTAGACCTAAAGGCTGACAGGTCCCCAGGACAAGATGGCCTGCATTCTAGACTCTTAAAAGCAGTGGCTGCAAAGGACACAGAGGTCTTGGTTATAATCTTCCAAAATCCCTGAGATTCTGGAAGGAACCCAGCAGATTGGAAAAGGGCAAATGTAACAGCTTTATTGAAGAAAGGAGGGGGACAGAAATAACAGGGACTGAAGTTAGTTTCCACTCCTTTTTGTGACTTTTATTGTGACTGGTTTTCAAAATCTGCCATGCATTTATTGTCATTAGTGCTACATTTGCAGAGAGCTTCTATTTCACCACGCTATCATGATGCACTGTAAACCTGGAGTCAAGGTCGAACCCAACGACAACCCCTTAACATTGATTGGATTGGATTGGATTGGGTTTATTGTCACGTGTACAGAGGTACAGTGAAAAGTATTTTTCTGCGTGCAGCTCAAACAGATCATTTGGTACATGAAAAGAAAATACGTAATAGGGCAACACAAGGTACACAATATAAATATATAGACACCGGCATTGGGTGAAGCATACAGGGGTGTAGTCGTAATCAGATCAGTCCATAAGAGGGTCGTTTAGGGGTCTGGTGACAGCGGGGAAGAAGGTGTTTTTGAATCTGTTAGTGTGTGTTCTCAGACTTTTGTGTAAATGCACATGCTGCCTCCTTCAGGATTCCTCATAACCTTTGAACATAAGATGGCTTTAAATAGTGGATAAGCAAGCTATCTGACTGAGTCATACACTTCCAGGAAACCCCCAGCTTCAACCCCTGGCCTGCATTGAGTAACCTTATCTCATTCTAGAGGGTGCTAAAGGTCTAACAATCGGACTCACGATCCCTGGGTTAAAGGGAGGAAAACTGTCCAGATTTCCATTTCCCAAACACAATCAAGTGTTGCATGGTGCATGTGCAAACCAGCATTAAGCCACCAAATAATCTGATGGCACAATGTATATGGGTGGCACGATGGCACAGTGGTTAGCACTGCTGCCTGACAGCTCAAGGGTCCCAGGTTCAATTCCGGCCTCGGGTTGCTGTCTGAGTGGAGTTTGCACTTTCTCCTCCTGTCTGCGTGGGTTTCCTCCGGGTGCTCCGGTTTCCTCCCACTGTCCAAAGAAGTGCAGGTTAGGTGGATTGGCCATGATAAATTACCCTTGGTGTCCAAAATATTAGGTGGGGTTACTAGGTTACGGGGATATGGTGGAGGTCATAGTGTCGTAGATGTTTACAGCATGGAAACAGGTCCTTCGGCCCAACTTGTCCATGCTGCCCAGTTTCTATCACTAATCTAGTCCCACTTGCCTGCATTTGGCCCATATCCCTCTCTACCCACCCTGCTCATGTCTTACTGTTTTTTAAAGGAAAAAGTTGTACCCCCTCTCCAACTGCCTCTGGAAGCTCGTTCCAGATGCTCACCACCCTCTGTGTGAAGAAATTTCCCCTCTGGTCTCTTTTGTATCTCTCCCCTCTCACCTTAAACCTATGCCCTCTAGTTCGAGACGCCTCTACCTTTGGGAAAAGATGTTGACTATCTACCTTATCTATGCCCCTCATTATTTTATAGACCTCTATAAGATCACCCCTAAGCCTCATATGCTCCAGGGAAAAAAGTCCCAGCCTATCCAGCCTCTCCTTATATCTCAGACCATCAAGTCCTGGTAGCATCCTCGTAGATGTAGGCTTAAGTAGGATGCTCTTTCCAAGGGCCGGTGCAGAATCGATGGGCCGAATGTCCTCCTTCTGCACTGTAAATTCTACGATAAGGTCACAGATGAATAATGAGTACCTGGGAGAGATACCAGACAATGGCCAACAGCTGAGGGCAACAAGTAGTTAACATCAACAAATATACAAGAGGGGAGAAGATGCCAAGACACAGTAAAAAGTTATTTCTGATGCAGATTCTCCTGCCTGTCTTTCCTGACTGAAGATGTTCCAATCAAGGCTCGTTAACATCTTGTAATTGAAGGAGCTAAATAAATATCTGATTGTGAAGGTTTTATCAGAATGGAAATAATCTGGAACCCCATGGGATTGGAAAGGTTAGACTGTTGCCCTAAACCTTTTGTATCATTATCTTCACTTGGAAGATTTTACAGGATTCTTTAATGCTCCAAGGCAGAAAAAATGGGGATGAACTGGGGTAAGTTGCACAGCGAACAACAATGACAACTTGTATTTAAATAGCACCATTCGCAAGTGTGACTGCAAAACAAACTTTGACACTGAGGCCCATAAGCAGATGTGGACAAAAGCTTGGTCACAAGGGGGTAGGTTTTAAAGAAAGACATATTTATATGGCAGCTTTCACAATCCCAAAGCACTTTACAGCCACTTGGGTACTTTTGAAGTGCAGTCAATGTAGGAAACATGGAAACCAATTTACACTAAACAAGCTCCCACAAACAGCATTGTGATTACGATCAGGTGCTCTATTTCTGTGATGTTTGTCATGATATTCAAACACACACATCATGATGGACACACTAACAGGCAAATCAGAGTACACAACACCACAACCAATCACAGACAAGAACACCAACCACATAAAAAGCACGAGCACGACACCTGGAGGTCAGTAGGTCTGGGGAGAAGGAAACAAGAAAGAGCTGTTGAAACACCACAAGCAGGGAGCCCCCCACGTGCAGAGTGCAAAGACCAAGTTGTAAATAGTGAGTTTAAATAAAGAAGCGTTGTACCATATGCAACTGTGTTGGCTCAACTGTGTGTCAGAACACCCAACACCACATGGTACAGGAGTGGATCGATACCTGCCTACCAACCTGCCATTCTGGACATGGACCACACCGGCAAACCGCAGCCGATGCAAGTCACGGGGAACCTAGGCACCAATTGGAAGCTCTACAGGCAGCGATTTGACCTGTACATCCGTGCCACCGAAAAACAGAATGCCTCGGATGATTCGAAGATTGCAATGCTCCTCTTCTACGCAGGCCCCCACCCAAACGATGTCTTTAATTCACTGGTGTTCGAGGAAGGCGAAAACCAGGCCAAATATGACACGGTCATCCTCAAACTGGACCAGCACTTTCAAACTGAAGTAAACAAAACTTTCGAAAGATACATCTTTCAGCAACGCCTGCAAGGTAAGGAGGAGCTTTTTCAACCCTTTTTGACGCACCTCCGGATTCTAGCGCAGTCCTGCGGTTACGGCACCACCACAGAGTCCATGATCAGGGACCAGATTGTTTTTGGCGTTGCCTCTAGTGGCCTACGCCAGCAGCTTCTTAAAATAAAGAGCCTCACCTTAGCGTCTGCTGTGGAAGCCTGTGTCCTCCATGAAAATGCTACCTGCCGTTTTGCCCGATTTCAGGCGTCCGAGTTGGCACGGAGGGGGTCCCCAGCCGTCGAATCGGCAAGCCAGGCCGCCCACGACGTTGAACGCATCCAGGCCGTCGATTTCTTCCCGCCCCACGGCCCGGACGACAGCGGCCGCTTCCCGCGCTTTTCGCGGTCTCCCGCGCAGGTGCGCGCCAAAAATAACGGCCACAACGAGGGACGCACTGCGCAGGCGCGCCCACCGCAAGATCGCACTGCGCATGCGCAGTGGCGCAACGAACGTCGTGACGTCATGACGTGCAGCAATTGTGGAGGTCTACACTTAAAAGGGCAATGTCCTGCAAAATACCGACAGTGCAACAGATGTGCCATGATAGGCCACTACGCAGCCCGCTGTCGTGCGGCTCAACCCATGGATCCGGCGCATCCTCGACAACCTCGCACACGAGTCAGGACCATCCAGCCCACGCATCAAGACTTCCAGTTAAGTGATGCAGATGACCAGGATGACTTCCGAGTTGCCGTCATTGATGTCAACAAGGTCAATGCCATCAATCCAGACGATGAGTGGTGTGCCACCCTGACGGTCAACCGATCGCGCGTCGCCTTCCGTCTGGACACCGGCGCATCCGCCAACCTGATTGCTTACTCTGCAGTCCAGGCCATGAAGGTCAAACCACCCATCACACCATCCCGGCTTAAGATGGTTGACTATAACGGGAACGTTATCCCGTCCGTAGGATCTTGCCAGCTACAGGTGACTCACAAGAGGTACACGGCCACACTCCCCTTCGAAGTTGTGGGCTCATCAAAGGACTCGTTACTGGGCGCACAAGCGTGTAAGGTCCTTCACCTGGTACAGCGCATCATGTCTCTCTCTCCAGATGAGATATCCGACTTCCCGGATGCTGAGTTCCACGCGAATCTCCATTCCCTCCTCGCTCACAACCAGGAGGTTTTTGAAGGCATGGGGACATTGCCACACACGTACAAGATTCGACTCAGACCGGACGCCATCCCTGTCGTTCACGCACCTCGCAGGGTTCCTGCGCCTCTCAAAGACCGCCTCAAGGCACAACTGCAGATTCTTCAGGACCAAGGGGTCCTATCCAAGGTCACAGAGCCCACGCCATGGGTCAGCTCCATGGTCTGTGTAAAGAAGCCCTCTGGCGAGCTCCGTATATGTATAGATCCAAAAGATCTGAACAACAACATCATGCGGGAACACTATCCCATCCCGAAACGAGAAGACCTCACCAGCGAGATGGCGCGAGCCAACATATTCACTAAATTGGATGCGTCCAAAGGATTCTGGCAGATCAAACTGGACCCGGCCAGCCGAAGACTATGCACATTCAACACCCCTTTTGGCAGATTCTGCTACAACCGGATGCCATTCGGCATCATTTCGGCATCTGAAGTATTCCACCGCATTATGGAGCAGATGATGGAAGGCATCGAAGGGGTACGTGTATATGTGGATGATATCATCATTTGGTCCACCACTCCGCAGGAACACATGCATCGTCTTCGACGTGTCTTCACCCGCATACGGCAAAATGGCCTGCGTCTCAACCGTGCGAAGTGTGCTTTCGGCCAGACGGAGCTGAAATTCCTCGGGGACCACATCTCAAGGTCCGGGGTCCGTCCCGATGCAGACAAGGTTAGCGCCATCACAGCCATGCCACGACCGGCTGACAAGAAGGCTGTCTTAAGATTCCTGGGCATGGTCAACTTCCTTGGGAAGTTCATTCCCAACCTGGCTTCTCATACAACAAACATGCGCCATCTCGTAAAAAAATCGACGGAATTCAACTGGCACCAGTCGCATCAGCGGGAATGGGAGGAGCTCAAGCACAAACTGGTCACGGCACCAGTGCTGGCCTTCTTTGACACGACTCGCCCTACAAAGATCTCAACAGACGCCAGCCAATCTGGTATTGGAGCGGTACTCCTGCAAAAAGACAGCACGTCATCATGGGCCCCGGTTGCGTATGCCTCACGAGCCATGACCCCTACCGAACAGCGCTACGCGCAAATCGAAAAAGAATGCCTGGGCTTGTTAACTGGACTGGACAAGTTCCACGACTATGTGTATGGCCTGCCACGATTCACGGTCGAAACTGACCACCGCCCCCTGGTCAACATCATTAACAAAGACCTGAACGACATGACTCCTCGCCTCCAGCGCATCTTACTTAAACTCAGGAGGTACGATTTTGAACTGATCTACACTCCGGGGAAGGAACTCATAGTGGCGGACACTCTTTCCCGAGCAGTGAGCACACCACCAGATGCGGAGGGGTTCGTGCGTCAAATTGAGGCACACGTGACTCTGACAGCAGCAAATATGCCAGCTGATGATCCTAGTCTGGCCCACATACGCGCAGAGACGGCGACTGACCCTCTGCTGCAGCGAGTGATGCGCCACATGACGGAAGGGTGGCTAAAAGGGCAGTGCCCCCAGTTTTATAATGTGCGAGATGATCTCACCAATATAGACGGGGTCCTTATGAAATCGCATAGGATCGTCATTCCACACAGTGTGCGCCAGATGATTCTTCGTCAACTACACGAAGGCCACTTGGGCGTCGAAAAATGCAGACGAAGGGCCCGGGAGGCGGTATATTGGCCGGGTATTAATGAAGACATAGCCAACATGGTGCTCAACTGCACAACCTGTCAGAGGTTTCAGCCAGCGCAACCTCCGGAAACACTTCTACCACACGAGATGGTGACGTCCCCCTGGGCGAAGGTGGGTGTTGACCTATTTCACGCGCTCGGCAGAGATTACATTGTTATTATAGACTACTTCTCAAACTACCCGGAAGTCATGCCTCTCCATGATCTGACGTCGTCCGCAGTCATTGGGGCCTGCAAGGAAACGTTTGCTCGCCATGGCATTCCAAGGACTGTCATGTCAGACAATGGACCTTGTTTTGCCAGCCGTGAATGGTCGTCCTTTGCCGCAGCATATGGTTTCACTCATGTGACATCCAGCCCTCTGCATCCACAATCGAACGGGAAGGCTGAAAAGGGTGTCCACATCGCAAAGCGGCTCCTGTGCAAGGCGGCTGATGCCGGATCGGACTTTAACCTTGCCTTGCTGGCCTATCGATCGGCCCCGTTATCCACGGGCCTCTCGCCAGCGCAGCTACTAATGGGTCGCTCCCTCAGGACGACGGTACCTTCCGTCCTGGCACCGACAACAGACCATGAGGCGGTTCTTCGGAACATGCAACTGCAGCGTGATCGCCAGAAAGGTCGGTACGACACACGAGCGACGGACCTGCCCCCCCTGTCCTCCGGAGACAAAGTACGCGTCCATCAACCGTATGGTGGCTGGTCAGCACCGGCCGAAGTCCTCCGACAAGTGGCTCCCCGCTCGTTCCTGGTTCGCATGCCGGATGGTTCCGTGCGTCGCCGCAATCGGCGCGCCCTTCGCCGACTTCCACGCTCACAGCCACACAACACGCCAGATCCTCAACAGGCTTCCGAGGATGACTTTGTGGAGCTGCCGCACATCACGCCCTTTCCATCGCCACCCATGGCCATGCCTGCACAGCAGCCGGTGGTTCTTGATCCACCCTTAAGGCGGTCAACCCGAATTCGTCGCAAACCCATTAGAATGGACTTATAATACAGTTCATATGTTTAATAAGTTGGACAATTTTACATGATAACCTGTTGTTGTTTATCGTTCCAGATGTCGTCTGACTGGACAACTGTTCAAATTTTTTTTCTTCTTCTCTCGTTCGCATTTCTGTTATGTTATGGTACAACTGGATTCATGTGACGCACTCGACATCGCCCCATGTACATAGTTCCGTCATAGACACATGCTGCACACGACACACACACACTCTTAGATGCACTCACGTCACGATCATATTTATTACCACGTAGGCACATATCTTTGTAAAAAGGGGGGATGTCATGATATTCAAACACACACATCATGATGGACACACTAACAGGCAAATCAGAGTACACAACACCACAACCAATCACAGACAAGAACACCAACCACATAAAAAGCACGAGCACGACACCTGGAGGTCAGTAGGTCTGGGGAGAAGGAAACAAGAAAGAGCTGTTGAAACACCACAAGCAGGGAGCCCCCCACGTGCAGAGTGCAAAGACCAAGTTGTAAATAGTGAGTTTAAATAAAGAAGCGTTGTACCATATGCAACTGTGTTGGCTCATCTGTGTGTCAGAACACCCAACACCACAATGTTGATTTAGGGACTGTTGGTCAGGAGACTGGCAATAACTCTCCTGCTCGTCTTTGAAATAGTGCTACATGATCTTTCACATTCATCCACAGCTCTGCTCTGGAGTGTAAGCCTTGACTGTTTTTTCTGGAGTGAGACTTGAATTCACAACAGTCTGATTCAGAGGTGCAAGTACAGCAGCTGAGCAACAGGGAGTACCACAGAAAAATACAGTTCAAATAAGGCCCAACGAGTCTGCACCACCGTATGAAAGGCACCTGATCTGCCAATCCTAATCCCATTTGCCAGCACTTAGCCCATAGCCTCAAGTGTTAGGATGTGCCAGGTGCTCATCCAGGTACTTTTTAAAGGATGTGAGGCACCTCTACCACCCTCCCAGGCAGTACATTCCAGACCCTCACCACCCTCTGGGTAAAAACGTTTTTCCTCATCCTCCCCTGAACCTCCCGCCCCACATCTTGAACTTGTGCGCCCTCGTAACCAACGCTTCAACTAAGGGGAACAGCTGTTCCCGATACACCCTGTCCATGCCCCTCATAGTCTTGTACACCTCGATCGGGTCGCTCCTCAGTCTTCTCTGCTCCAGCAAAAACAACTAAAGCCAATCCAACCTCTCTTCATAACTTAAATGTTCATTCGCAGGCAACATCCTGGTGAATCTCCTCTGCACTCCCTCCAGTGCAATCGCATCCTTCCTATGATGTGGTGACCAGAACTGCACACAGTACTCCAGCTATGGCCACACTCATGTTCTAACATGACTTCCTTGCTTTTGTAATCTATGCCGCGATTGATAAAGGCAAGTGTACCATTTGCCTTTTTCACCACCCTATCAACCTGCCCTTCTGCCTTCAGAGATCTATTTACAAACGCGCCAAGGTCTCTGTGCTCCTCAGGACTTCCCAGTGTGGGGCCATTCATTGAATATTTCCGTGTCAAATTGCTCCTTCCAAAGTGTAACACCTCACACTTTTCAGGATTAAATTCTATCTGCCACTTTTCTGCCCATTTGACCATCCTGTCTGTATCTTCCTGTGAGCCAAGACTCTCAGCCTCACTGTTAACCACCCAGCCTATCTTTGTGTCATCCGCAAACTTACTGATGCTGACTATTCCTGATCAAACCTTGCCACTCCAAGCGGAGCTAGACTCTCTCCTTCAGAATTCTCTCCATTAGTTTCCCTACCACTGACCTGAGACTCACTGGTTTGCAGTTCCCTGGCTTATCCCGACAGCCTTACTTAAATAGTGGCACCGCATTTGCGGTTCTCCAGTCCTCTGGTACTTCTCCCTTGGCCAGAGAAGAATTAAAAATTTGGATCAGGGCCCCTGCGATCTCCTCCCTCACCTCCCACAGCAACCTGGGACATAATTCATCCGGCCATTAAATGGAAAGGTGGGGTCGGAATTCCAGAACTTAGGCAGCTGAAGGTGCGGCTGTCAACGATGGAGCAAAATAAATACCATTTTCCCATTCACGGGCAGCACGGTGGCGCAGTGGTGAGCACTGAGACTAGGGCGCTGTGGACCCTGGTTCAAATCCCGGCCCTGGGTCACTGTCCGTGTGGAGTTTGCACATTCTCCCCGTGTCGGCATGGGATTCGCCCCCACAACCAAAAGATGTGCTGGTTAGGTAGATTAGCCATGCTAAATTGCCCCTTAATTGGAAAAAAGTAATTGAGTGCTCTAAAAAAAAATGTTTAATTCCCATTCACTATATTTTCAATGTTCAGTGAAATGACAGCATAACACTACAGCTGGAGCTAGGGTGATACCACAATCCCGTTCTTCAAGGAGCACATCTTGTAAGTTTTGTCGATGTAAGGGAGTGGAATAGCTTTCTCTTTTTAAGAAGACATTTAACAATAATATGTGTGAAACAATAAATGATAATTGTCAATTTTCACACTAGTTTCAAGAGAATATGACATATAGA
Source organism: Scyliorhinus torazame (assembly GCF_047496885.1). Taxonomy (NCBI): domain Eukaryota; kingdom Metazoa; phylum Chordata; class Chondrichthyes; order Carcharhiniformes; family Scyliorhinidae; genus Scyliorhinus; species Scyliorhinus torazame. The sequence goes on from NC_092713.1 coordinate 26,325,197, forward strand.
AGCTAAACTGTACATGCCTGCAAAAAATAGAGCTGAGGACAAATGTAGTTAATGTAGTCTGACACATAAAGGGTTAGCTTGGCACTGAGTACAGTACTGCCCACACAATGATGTAAGAGAACACATGATCTGCAACTCGGGGTCAGTGCAGTGTTGAACCGAGCCAAGGGTAGAAGCAAGAATGGAGACAGCTCTTAGCTTAGACCTTGACTGTATCTATGTATTGTTACGACTCAGCAAGGAGGAGGAGGGGTGAGCGGACTCACTTCTTTTGAGCTCCCTTGCTTGGTCGCAGCAAAGGGTTTTAGATTACTTAATCCAGTAAATGCCTTTTCCAATCCAAATACATTTATTTGTTAATAAGGAGCCAGTCACATCAGGTTTTCTTGAGTCGAATAAAGAGTATGTTTATTAGTTATTCAATCCGAGGCAAAACAATAAAGATGCAACGGCACAAACACACAGACATCATAAGTAAGAAAGGTAGAGTTCAATAAAAGTTAGAAGAATATACAATTAAGTCATGTGCTTGTTTTTGAGGCATAGAAGCTTCCGAAAAAGGTGGTCAACTTTACAGTATCTGCCATCAGGTGACTCGTGGCAGCCATTTGTGACCAATGTCTTTTCTTATATTTTTTATAAATAGTTCCAATATTGCCTGTGGTTAGCTGGTGAAGTTGCAGGTAGCTCTCACTCAGTCACAGTTTCCTATCATTCTGACAGTATAAAGTTTCCAGTAATTAATAAGTACTTACTGCTGAATTACCTAAGATTACAAATAAAACCTACTGACTGACCTACACCCAACACCTTACAACAGTTATGAAAAAATTAGTGGATAAACTTATCATGGATTCATTTATAGATAATTGTTTTGTTGATTCGTTTCCTGATATACTGTTTTCAGAATAAGACTCTGGGCGGGATTCTCCGCTATCCGGTCGGCGGACCGGCACCTTCGGGGGCTAGGCCGGCGCTGGAGTGATTGGCGCGGCGCCGAACGGCCTCCGCCGGCCGGCGCGAGTTGGCGCATGCGCAGGAGCGCCGGCGTGTTCCCACAACCGCTGCCGTGATTCCTGCGCATGTGCAGGGGGTTTCTTCTCCGCGCCGGCCATGGCGGAGCTTTACAGCGGCCGGTGCGGAGGGAAAGAGTGCCCCCAGGGCACAGGCCCGCCCGGTTAGTGGGCCCCGATCGTGGACCAGGCCACCGTGGGGGCTCCCACCGGGGCCAGATCCCCCCGCGTCCCCCCCGAGGACTCCGCAGACCGCCCGCAGAGCCAGGTCCCGTCGGTACAAACCTTGTGTAATTTACGCCGGCGGGACTGGCCAAAAACAGGCAGCCGCTCGGCCCATCGCGGAGCGGAGAATCACCGGGGGGGCGACTGCATCTAAACTAAAGTAGTTTAAGAGACACACAACTGAAGTAGTTTTTCAAAATGCGATAATTTGAGTAATTTTAAAAACTGTGAACCCCATACCTGAACAAACCTGTCTGTCAAAGCAGAACTCTGGTCTCAGGGAAGTGCTTGTGATTAGTAACTGAGTCTTGTGAACCAATTGCTACCATCTGTAAAAGATCATTGAACTAAATGTAATGGTTTTTGTTGGTCCAACGAGGGGACATCAAAAAGAGGGCACTTCAACACGATGTTGGACAGGAGCAGGAAGTGGTACAATTGAACATAGATGTGTGAACTTGCTACATAAGCCGAAAAAAGAGTTTAAGCTTGTGTGGATAAAAACAATCACAACTGTTAAGTCCTGCGACCAGCACTTTGGGGTACAGAGAAGACGTATTGGGAACAGTCAGATGCAGCAAGGTTAGGACAAAGAGAGGAGGTCTTAACTTATATGGGTGGAATCAGTGGTGGCAGGACCTATCTAGCTGGACTAGAAGTGGACAGTTCTGTCCACTACCCTCACAGTTGCTTTATGATCTGTTCAGAACAGTAAACCTCTGCTGCGTGTCAATTGATATCAGGGTTGAATCCCTTGAATTCTGATACCTGCGATTGCTGGTACTCCAAGAGTCGGGGAGGTGGTGGTGTAGTTGTACTGTCACTGGACTGGTAATCCAGAGACCCAGAGGTCTGGGAGTCTCGAGTTCGAATCCCGCCATGGCAGATGGTGAAATTTGAATTCAACAAAGATCTGGAATTAAAAGTGTAATGATGACCATGAAACCGTTGTCAATTGTCAATCTGATTTGTTGATGAGCCGAGGAACACAGAAAACAAATGTTTACCCAAACTGTAATCTGAGATGCGGTAGCTCGTTGATGGTTGTTGGTCTCCTTCCGACATTGGACATTGGACGGTGGTCGTCCGGTCATGCTGCCCGCACTAACAGCCTCGGCCACTGTCTCCCAGGTGGCGTTGCTGACCCTGCGTCTGGTCCTCCTAGCCCTTCGGGGGAAGAGGGCTCTCAACCACAGCATCGAGAAGCCTTGAGAGGTCGGTGTCCCCAAAGCGAGGAGCAGGTCTGTGCGCTGCTATTCCTGTGTGTTGACTGGGAGTGAGTGGTGATGGAGCGTTTAAAAGCAGCTTCCCTTTGTTATCAGCAATTTGACGCGCAAGTCAGGCGAATCAGACGGCGAGGGAGCCAATAATGCCGAGGATCTCATGGGACCTCAGTTTTGGCACTAAGTGCCGTTGACTACAGTCCACGATCTTGCCAAAGCGACCATCGTACAAATCCCCACCAAACGCACCCAAAATCGAACTTTAAGTTGACCGCTGAACCGCCCCAACAATTATTTACATTTAGATCTTTCTTTTTCTGAACTAACCTCTTCAGAAGTTGAACTTCATTTCGTGAATGTACCTCGTTTCCTGCTTTGAGTCTCTGACACTTTAGGTAGAACAGTGGGTGACACTGTTGCCTCACAGCGCCAGGGGCCTGGGTTCGATTCCTGGCTTGGGTCACTGTCTGTGCGGAGTCTGCACCTTCTCCCCGTGTCTGCGTGGGTTTCCTCCGGGTGCTCCGGTTTCCTCCCACATGTCCCGAAAGACGTGCTTGTTAGGTGAATTGGACATTCTGAATTCTCCCTCTGTGTACCCGAACAGGCGCCGGTGTGTGGCGACTAGGGGATTTTCACAGTAACTTAATTGCAGTGTTAATGTAAGCCTACTTGTGACAATAAAGATTATTATTATTTGTTAATATGCTGCATTCCCCATTGTTACCAGCTTGCCCTGGGTACACTCTGTGTTCTTCTGTGTTCCTCGGCTCATCAACATACCAGAAGCATCAGTTCCATTACCCTAACCAAACTGGCGGGAAGCAACTTCCATTTTTAAATCTTTATTTTCAAATTCATCTCCTTCAGCAGTGCCGTGGAGTCGAGGGTGATCTGCATCCACACCAGAAATGAGTTCTCAGGTGAGTGAGGAGTCCAAATGTGTGAGCTGCTGTCTCTGTCACAGCTGGGGCAGACACAGAGGAGGGGGTGGGTGGGATGCCCGGATTGCCACTCACCCCTTGCACTGTTTACATTTGGCTTCAGCTTTCTCTTGGCGATGAACCTCGGGGCGCTGGATTCTCCGTCGGGGAAACTGTGGTCTTTTACACCACAAAAACCGGCATCGAAAGGCCGATTCCCCGTTTTGCTGGGGGCTAGCAGGCAGCTGTCGTAGAGCTCGCAGCTCTAGCTGCTGGCACGGCCCCCCGTACATCCAGGCCATGCTCCATGGCGGACTCAGCCCGCAGACCTGGCCCGGCAAAAAGTGCCCCACTACATTTTTAGTGTAAGGCCCATGCTCTCATTCGCCTCAGTGAAGGCGTTAATGATGGTTTTCGAGCTCAACCTCCGAGTGTGCAAGGAGGTAGAGGCGGACTTACCATGAAACACACAGCGCTGCAGCGGGGGCCCACACAGAGAGGGGTCTGAGGTGAGCGTAAGTCCGCTCCAGGTGTGTAATTATCTCCAGGTGTTGGTGCTCAGCGGCCCGGCTTAACATTTCACTCACACACACCGCCCTCGCCTTATCACCCACCCCCAGCGCTTCTTCAAACCTCGATTACGATTCCTTCATTTTAAAATCCACGTTCCTGCAACAACAACAAAAAAACAACACACGCATAAAGGGATTTTTCACCCCCTCGCTCTGTTACCAGCGGCCATCGGTATATGAGCCCACATTCAGTGCCCTGTGGCCATAACCCGGGTAGCAACACCGCCCCCCGTCAAACCCACAAACACTAGGCCGCATCCCTCTCCTTCGCTGCCGCCGCCAAACTGCAATCTGCTCCCCCGTTGTGCGACACCATGCGCTGGGCTCACTCCTGCCCTAATCAAAGGGGAAGAAGTGGTGTTAAGGTGCTCGGCCAGAGGAAGGATGAGGGACGAACAAGCGCAGGCTGGGCCTACAACTGACACCACTGGGCGTAGTGGGATTTTTATTCCACTTTGGTTTCGATTTTCACCATCTGTAATATTGTATTTTTAATTGATATTGGCTCACTGTTGTGTGCTGTGTCAGAGGGGATTACCTCGGGTTACATTTCCAAGGTTAAAGTCAGCGTTCACGACCGCTCTGAACTGTTTACCGGAACAAAGGAGCAAACAATGCAGATTTTAAAATACTGGAGCTGAAACTACTGGGTTAGAGAGCAGGTAGGTCTGGAGGGGCTGGGTTATTTGATTTTAAATACAGACAGACAGTAAGGTTTCATTTACCGTGCCTCTAGACGCTGGGCAGGACATTCCATTTGGGACTCTATAGGCTGGATTCTCCGCTGTCGGGATTCTCCGTTGCGCTGGCAGCGCGGGGAATTCCCGAAATCAGGGGCTGGGATTCTCCATTATTGGGACTATGTCTCCACGCCGGTAGAGTTTTACGCTGGAAAAGTTGGCATCAAAGGGACACAAATTCCTAGCCTTGCAGGGGGCTAACAGGGACCTGGGGTAGGTCTCGCAAGTTTTGCTGCAGATACGGGCCCCCGTACGTCCGGGTCAGAGGCCGCGCATGCGTACGGCGGTGGCCTCCAGCGGCATGGCGGACTCGGACAGCGGAGCTAGAACCACAAAAGAGACCCCCCTGATGAGCCGCGCGCCCACGCTCAACCCCCGCACAGACTTCCCCGGCCGCCTACAAGGCCCCCTGGAACTCCAATCGACCCACCCCTGACCAGGGCAGTCGCGGACTCAGTCCGCAGCCGCCACGCGAGCATCCCGACCGGCTGGAGCACATTAGTTACACGCCGTCGGGATTTCGGGCGGTCAGGGGCGGAGAATGGCTGAGCGGGCCTCTAGCAATGGCCCCGGTAGGTCCGAGGCGGAGAGTACACAGCTTTTCGGGGCCCGCAGAATCGGTGCCGGTCCCGACTTCTTGCGGGAACATGGATTTTCCGCCCCCGCACCGGCTGGTGCAGTGGGACGGAAAGTTCTGCCCTGCGTTCTCCTGCCGGAGCTGAATCGTGTCTGTTGTGCCCTGGCACTGGGAGCAACGTCCGGAGGCGATTCCGTGTCCCTTGCCATGCAAATTTATGCATGGTGGGGATCACAAGGGATTCCACCGTGAATCCTGATATTGGGCCGCCATTTTGCACGGGTGGCTCAATAGCGAAGATCAGAAACTGCCTCCCCTCCCAGCGTAATGCAAATCCTGCCCCCCCCCCTCCCCACCACTGTCAAGTAGGGGCATCCTCCTCCCCCCCCCCCCCCCAACCACTACGGGAATTGCTGGGTCACTCCCCACCCCCCCAGAACACACGCATGAGGGTGACCCGAGTCACCCACGCCCCCCTACCAGAGACCCCATCGGTTTCCCACACCAGAGACCCCATCAGACCCCACCCCAGAGACCTCAACCAGAGACCCAAACAAAAACCCCCAGAGACCCCCATATCAGACCCCCCCACCAGAGATCCCCAACAGATCCCCCCACCAGAGACCCCATAACAAGGAACACCCCATAACAGGAAACCCCCCCCCCCCCATAACATGGACCCCTCATAGCAGAGAACCTCCCATATCAGACACTCCCAAAACAGGAAACCACCATAACAGGAACACACCCCCGCCCCCGCCATATCAGAGAACCCCTTCATAGCAGAGAACTGCCAACCCGCACTCCATCAGCCACCCCTGCTAGAAGCCAAAGAAGGTAGCACGTGCTTACCCCAACGGGAAACCAGGGTTTAACTGGCGGATTTCATAGAATTTACAGTGCAGAAGGAGGCCATTCGGCCCATCGAGTCTGCACCGGCTCTTGGAGAAGAGCACCCTACCCAAGGTCAACACCTCCACACCCTATCCCCATAACCCAGCAACCCCACCCAACACTAAGGGCAATTTTGGACACTAAGGGCAATTTATCATGGCCAATCCACCTAACCTGCACATCTTTGGACGGATTCACTCCCTCCTAAAGGCCAGGTCTGAGGCGATCAAGATGGGTAACCCTGATCAACACAAGAAATCTAGGTTCAAACTCTGCAACGCCATTAGGGACGCCAAGAGACAATACCAGACTAAGCTAGAGTCGCAGACCAATGACAAGGACTCTCGTCGGTTGTGGCAAGGCCTAAACCATGCAACGGGCTACAAAGCAAAGCCGAGTAGAATCTCCGGCAGCAGAGTACCCCTCCCCATGAACTCAATGATTTCAATGCTTGTTTTGAGCAGGGAGCCAACAAGCCGTTGCCCCAATAGCCTCGGACACGCCCATACCTGCCGTCACAGTTTCCGAAGACAGATCGGCCTTCTTGAAAGTGAATCCTTGGAAAGCAATGGGCCCCGATGGAGACCCCGGTCGTGCACGCAGATCCTGCGTGGACCAACTGGCGGGTGTGTTCATGGACATCTTCAATCTCTCCCTACTCCGTTCCGATTTTCCCACTTGCTTCAAGAAGACCACTATCATACCGGTGCCAAAGGAGAACCAGGCAAGGTGTCTCAACAACTACCGAGCAGTGGCCCTGACATTTATCATTATGAAGTGCTTTGAGATGTTACTAATGAGACACATCAGTTCCAAACTTCCAGACTGCCTTGATCCACTGCAAATTCCATACCACCACAACCGATCCACAGCAGACGCTATCTCCCTGGCCCTACACTCATCCCTGGACCATCTGGAAAACAAGGCCACCTACGTCAGACTCCTATTCATTGACTACAGCTCCGCCTTCAACATCATAATTCTCGCCAAGCTTATATCCAAACTCCAAAACCTAGGACTTGGCTCCTCCCTCTTCAACTGGATTCTCGATTTCCTGACCCATAGGCCACAATCAGTAAGGATAAACAACACTTCCTCCACGATAGTCCTTAGTACTGGTGCCCTGCAAGGCTGCGTATTTAGCCCCATACTATACTCACTATACACACACGAATGCGTGGCAAAATTTGGCTCCAACTCCATCGACAAGTTTGCTGACGACACGACCGTAGTGGGTCGGATCTTGGACAACGATAAGTCAGAATGCAGGAGAGAGATAGACATCCGAGTGGAGTGGTGTAACGACAACGATGTCTCCCTCAATGCCAGCAAAACTAAAAGAGCTGGGGCGAAATTCTCCCCCAACGGCGCGATGTCTGCCGACTGGCGCCAAAGACGGCGCCAATCAGACGGGCATCGCGCCGGCCCAAAGGTGCGGAATGCTCCGCATCTTTGGCGGCCTAGCCCCAACATTGAGGGGCTAGGCCGACGCCGGAGGAATTTCCGCCCCGCCAGCTGGCGGAAATGGCGTTTGTTGCCCTGCCAGCTGGCGCGGAAATGCGGCGCATGCGCGGGAGCATCAGCGGCCGCTGACAGTTTCCCGGCGCATGCGCGGGAGCATCAGCGGCCGCCGAAAGTTTCCCGCGCATGCGCAGTGGGGAGAGTCTCTTCCGCCTCCGCCATAGTGGAGGCTGTAGCGGAGGCGGAAGGGAAAGAGTGCCCCCACGGCACAGGTCCGCCCGCGGATCGGTGGGCCCCGATCGCGGGCCAGGCCACCGTGGGGGCACCCCCCGGGGTCAGATCGCCCCGCGCCCCCCCCAGGACCCCGGAGCCCGCCCACGCCGCCTGGTCCCGCCGGTAAATACCAGGTTTGATTTACGCCGGCGGGACAGGCAATTTCTGAGCGGGACTTCGGCCCATCCGGGCCGGAGAATTGAACGGGGGGTCCCGCCAACCGGCGCGGCCCGATTCCCGCCCCCGCCCAATCTCCGGTACCGGAGACTTCGGCGGGGGCGGGGGCGGGATTCACGGCGGCCAACGGCCATTCTCCGACCCGGCGGGGGGTCGGAGAATGACACCCCTGGTCATTGACTTCAGGAAGCGAAGTGTCATACACACCCGTGTCAGCATCAATGGTGCCGAGGTGGAGATGTTTGACAGCTTCTAATTCCTAGGTGTGCTCATCACCAATCTGTCCTGGTCCACCCACATCAATGCTCCAACCAAGAAAGCACAACAGCGTCTATACGTCCTCAGGAAATTAAGGAAAATCGGCACGTCCACATTAACCCTTACCAATTTTTACAGATGCACCACAGAAAGCATCCTATCTGGTTGCAACACAAAGTCTCCTTCTCCTCCAGTTCACCCTCTGGGAGGGCCTCAGCTCTCTGTATAGCCAGATTGTGACGGGCAAACCCTCTCCAGGTCGTATTGCAGAGAGCCATCTGAGTGAGCAGGCATCTGAATTGCATCTTTAGAAGTCCTATGGTCTACTCTGTGAGGGAGCGTTTGGTGGGGTGAGCAGCGTCGTACCTTTCCTCAGCTAGAGTATGAGGTTGATGCACTGGAATCATTAGCCAGTGCCTTTATCCCCTAGCAACCATCCCTGCAGAAATTCCGACCCCTTGAAAATCTCAGGCACCTGGGAATGGCTCAGGATGTTGACATCCTGACCACTTCCAGGGTACCATGCATGGATATGCAGGTTGTGATTACGGTGGTCACACACCAACTGCACGTTGATGGAATGGAAGCTCATACGGTTGATAGAAATTAAGGCCTGCTGACTGCATAGCCATGAGATGTCGGTGACAGTCCTCACTGACGGGAATAAGACCTTTGAGGTCAAGACTGGAGTCAAGCAGGGATGTGTCAGCACCACCACCCTTTTCTCCATCTTCATCACCACCATCCTCTACCTTGTTAAGAGCAAGCTTCCCAATGGAGTGAACATCATCTACAGATGGATGGAAAACATTTCAACCACAACCGGTTGAAATCCAAGAAGAAAATGACACTGACATTGCTTATGGAACCTCAGTATGCGGATGACATCGCCATCTCCACTCTCTCAGAAGAGAATCTCCAGGCCATGCTTGACACTTTCACAGAAGCAAACCAAAGAATCGGTCTCAGCCTCAACATCAAGAAGACGCAAATCCTTTACCAACCCGCCCCAGGGCAAGATCCGGCCTCTCCCTCCATCCAGAGCAGCGGAGAAACCCTCCCAAATGTGGAACATTTCCCATGCCTCGAAGGATGATACCATTGTGGAGGTTGAACATTGTATACAATCCACGAACATCTCTTAAGGACGAGTCTTTGATGACCGCGACATCCCTGCTGACACCAAGATCCTTATGTACAAGGGGGTCATTCTCCCAACTCTTCTACATGGCTCAGAAACCTGACTACATACGGATGTCACCTCAAGGCCACGGAGGGGTACCATCAACGCTGTCTGAGACAGATTTTCCGCATCAGCTGGATAGATCATCCAAAACCTACTCCGCTGGTGCCACAGCCCCGACTGCCAGACCAAATCTTCTTTGCCCAGCTCAAGGAAGGCTTACGAACAAGAGGAGAACAAAGGAAGCGCTTCAAAGACACTCTGAAAGCTTACTTCAAGAAAGGGAACATCACTGTCAATGCCTGGGAGAACTTTGCTCAGAAGAAACTTACTTTTTTTTAAAAATATTTTTATTCTCCTCCTTTTTCACATTTTCTCCCAAATTTACAGCCACCAACAATAAACAATAATCAGTAACAAATATGTCAATCCCCATATCAATAACAACGATCCCATCCTCCCACCAAACCCCAAACATTTGCCCGCATTTTCACACAAACAAATGACAAAAAGGAATCAGGAATCACCCATAGTCACCATTAACACATACAGCCCACCTCCCCCCAACCCCCCCCCCCCCAAACTAATGTTAGATGTTATCCAGTTCCTGAGAGTGCATAATGAATGATGCCCATGAATTGTAGAACCCCTCTATCCTTCCCCTCAGTTCAAACTTAACCTGCTCAAGAGTCAAGAATTCCAATAGGTCCCCCCGTCAAGCCAGGGCACAGGATGGAGAGGCTGCTCTCCAACCCATCAGGATCCGCCTTCGGGCGATCAACGAGGCGAAGGCTACAACATCTGCCTCCGCACCCATTTCCAACCCTGGCTGGTCCGACACCCTGAATATGGCCTCCCGGGGGCCCGGGTCCAGATTCACGTGCACCACTTTCGAAATTACCCTAAAAACCTCCTTCCAGTAATCCTCCAGCATTGGATAGGACCAAAACATATGAACGTGATTAGCGCCTTCCCCCCCCTCCCCCCGCAGCATTCACACACATCTTCTACACCTTCAAAGAATCGGCTCATCCTCGCCCTCGTGAGGTGTGCTCTATATACCACCTTCAGCTGTATCAGCCCCAACCTCGCGCACGAGGTGGAGGCATTCACTCTCCGGAGCACCTCACACCAGAACCCCTCCTCCATATTCTCTCCCAACTCTTCCCCCACTTTGCTTTGATCCCTTCTCCTAGGTACCTTCTCCTCTTCCAAAATAGCACCGTAAACCGCCGACACTACCCCCTTCTCCAGTCCCCCTGTTGTCAGCACCTCCTACAGCAACGTGCAGGCTGGCTCTACTGGGAAGCTCTGTATCTCCTTTCTGGCAAAATCTCGAACCTGCATGTATCTAAACATTTCCCCCTGCTCCAGCCCATACTTCGCTTCCAGCTCCTTCAATCCTGCAAACCGAGCCCTAAGAAACAAATCTTTTAGTGTCTTAATCCCCTTCTCCTCCAATTTCCGAAAATTTCCATCCCACTTCCCTGGCTCAAATCTGTGGTTCCCCCAAATCGGCATTTCCCTTGACCCTGCCCCCAACCCGAAGTTACCGGACTCCCTGAGTATTTCCTCGGGGCTATTGGGAGCGACGCTGTTGCTAGTGCTTCCGACCCCCTGCACAAACTCTCCTCCATTCTGACCCACTGGGAATCAACCCCTCTGACCCAGCTCCGCACCTTCTCCACATTCGCCGCCCAGTAGTAATACAGGTATACAGGTTCGGAAGACCCAAACCCCCTGCCTGCCTTCCCCTCTGTAGCAGCACCTTTCTAACGCTGGCCACCTTCCCTCCCCATATGAACGAAGTAATCATTCCCTCAATCTCTCAGAAAAAAGCCTTTGGCAGGAAAATCGGCAGGCATTGGAAAATAAACAGAAATCGCGGCAACACGTTCATTTTAACCCCCTGTACCCGACCCACCAGTGACAGAGGGAGACCATCCCACCTTGCCAGATCAGCTTTCACTCTTCCCACCAAACTAGAAATTTTGTACGTGCGGAGCCCCCCCACTCCCGGGCCACCTGCACCCCCAGGTACCTAAAATGAATCCTTGCCCTACGGGATGGTAGCGCCCCCCCACCCCTGCCCCCACCCCAGGCCAAGACACCACAAAATACTCACTCTTGTCTAGATTTAGTTTGTACCCCAAGAAAGACCCAAACACCCGAAGCAGCTCCAATAGTCCCCCTATCGACACACTCGGTTCCGACACGTATAACAGCAAATCATCGGCATATAAGGACACCCTATGCTCTATCCCCCCCGCACTATTCCTTTCCATACCCCAAAATACTTTTGCGTCCACATTCAGAAGTGATATGGGCCTATACGACCCACACTCCGTCGGGTCCTTATCTTTTTTTAGCAACAGGGAAATCGATGCCTGCCCCAAAGTTTGTGGCAACACCCCCTTCCCTATCGCCTCTTCAAACATCCCCACCATCAGGGGTGCCAGCTTATCCTTGAATTTGTTATAATATTCGATCGGAAACCCATCCGGCCCTGCCACCTTCCCCGACTGCATCCTCCCAATCGCATCCTTTATCTCCTGCTCCACTATTGCCCCTTCTAATGTAGCCCTGTCCCCCTCCCCTAACCTCGGGTTCTCCAACACATCTAGAAATTCCTGCATCTCCAGGTCTCCCCCAGGTGGCTCTGACTTGTACAACCTCTCATACAATTCCTCAAAAACCTTGTTAATCAGATCCGGAGCCACCACCAACTTCCCTGCCCTGTCCCTCACCTGAACAATTTCCCTTGCCGCTGCTTCCCTCCGGAGCTGACCTGCTTATCTCCATGTTTGTAAGCTGCACCCCTTGCTCGCCTCAGTTGGCGCACCGCCTTCCTGGTAGATAGTCAGTCAAAGCTCAGTGTGGTTCCTTCCTCTTTTCCAACTTCGCTGGGTCCCCATCTTCTGAATAACTCCTATCTACCTCCAACATCTCATCTATTGCCCTCTGCCACTCCAACCTCTCCTCTTTGTCCACCCTGGCCTTAAACGAGATCACCTCACGCCTCACCACCGCCTTTAGAGCCTTCGACACCTCACCCGTACAGTTGAAACCTACATATTCCTCAATTACCTTTTTAATTTTGTCACAGAACCCTTGGTCCCCCAAAAGTCCCACATCTAATTTCCACCCCGGCCTCTGCGCTACCCCCTTCTCTAGCACCATATCCACCCAATGCGGAGCATGATCTGACACTGCAAATGCCGAGTATTCCAACCCCTTAACCCCAGCCAGCAAAGCTTTCCCCACCACAAAAAAGTCGATCCGCGAGTATACCTTATGGACTGCTGAGAGAAATGAGTACTCCTGTTCCCTCAGGTGTAGAAACATCCAAGGGTCCACCACTCCCATTTCCACCATTAGCCCAGCCAATGTCTTCGCCCCCCCCAATGGGACGAGCGAGCGCGGCCGTGACCTGTCCAACCTTGGCTCCTGCACCAAGTTCCAGTCCCGCCCCCCACTATCAGTTTGTGTGTGTCCAAGTCGGGGATGGCCCCAAACACCTTCTTTGCGAATCCCACATCGTCCCAATTGGGACTGTATACACTTAACAGCGCCACTAACCTCCCCTCCAGCGCACCTGTCACAATCACAAATCACAGATGAACTTAGAGCTTGGATTAGTACTTGGAACTATGATGTTGTTGCCATTACAGAGACCTGGTTGAGGGAAGGGCAGGATTGGCAGCGAAACGTTCCAGGATTTAGATGTTTCAGGCGGGATAGAGGGGGATGTAAAAGGGGAGGCGGAGTTGCACTGCTGGTTCGGGAGAACATCACAGCTGTACTGCGAGAGGACACCTCAGAGGGCAGTGAGGCTATATGGGTAGAGATCAGGAATAAGAAGGGTGCAGTCACAATGTTGGGGGTTTACTACAGGCCTCCCAACAGCCAGCGGGAGATAGAGGAGCAGATAGGTAGACAGATTTTGGAAAAGAGTAAAAACAACAGGGTTGTGGTGATGGGAGACTTCAACTTCCCCAATATTGACTGGGACTCACTTAATGCCAGGGGCTTAGACGGGGCGGAGTTTGTAAGGAGCATCCAGGAGGGCTTCTTAAAACAATATGTAGACAGTCCAACTAGGGAAGGGGCGGTACTGGACCTGGCATTGGGGAATGAGCCCGGCCAGGTGGTAGATGTTTCAGTAGGGGAGCATTTCGGTAACAGTGACCACAATTCAGTAAGTTTTAAAGTACTGATGGACAAGGATAAGAGTGGTCCTAGGATGAATGTGCTAAATTGGGGGAAGGCTAATTATAACAATATTAGGCGGGAACTGAAGAACATAGATTGGGGGCGGATGTTTGAGGGCAAATCAACATCTGACATGTGGGAGGCTTTCAAGTGGTAGTTGAAAGGAATTCAGGACCGGCATGTTCCTGTGCGGAAGAAGGATAAATACGGCAATTTTCGGGAACCATGGATGACGAGAGATATTGTAGGCCTCATCAAAAAGAAAAAGGAGGCATTTGTCAGGGCTAAAAGGCTGGGAACAGACGAAGCCTGCGTGGAATATAAGGAAATTAGGAAGGAACTTAAGCAAGGAGTCAGGAGGGCTAGAAGGGGTCACGAAAAGTCATTGGCAAATAGGGTTAAGGAAAATCCCAAGGCTTTTTACACGTACATAAAAAGCAAGAGGGTAGCCAGGGAAAGGGTTGGCCCACTGAAGGATAGGCAAGGGAATCTATGTGTGGAGCCAGAGGAAATGGGCGAGGTACTAAATGAATACTTTGCATCAGTATTCACCAAAGAGAAGAAATTGGTAGATGTTGAGTCTGGAGAAGGGTGTGTAGATAGCCTGGGTCACATTGAGATCCAAAAAGACGAGGTGTTGGGTGTCTTAAAAAATATTAAGGTAGATAAGTCCCCAGGGCCTGATGGAATCTACCCCAGAATACTGAAGGAGGCTGGAGAGGAAATTGCTGAGGCCTTGACAGAAATCTTTGGATCCTCGCTGTCTTCAGGGGATGTCCCGGAGGACTGGAGAACAGCCAATGTTGTTCCTCTGTTTAAGAAGGGTAGCAAGGATAATCCCGGGAACTACAGGCCGGTGAGCCTTACTTCAGTGGTAGGGAAACTACTGGAGAGAATTCTTCAAGACAGGATCTACTCCCATTTGGAAGCAAATTGACGTATTAGTGAGAGGCAGCACGGTTTTGTGAAGGGGAGGTCGTGTCTCACTAACTTGATAGAGTTTTTCGAGGAGGTCACTAAGATGATTGATGCAGGTAGGGCAGTGGATGTTGTCTATATGGACTTCAGTAAGGCCTTTGACAAGGTCCCTCATGGTAGACTAGTACAAAAGGTGAAGTCACACGGGATCAGGGGTGAGCTGGCAAGGTGGATACAGAACTGGCTAGGCCATAGAAGGCAGAGAGTAGCAATGGTAGGATGCTTTTCTCATTGGAGGGCTGTGACCAGTGGTGTTCCACAGGGATCAGTGCTGGGACCTTTGCTCTTTGTAGTATATATAAATGATTTGGAGGAAAATGTAACTGGTCTGATTAGTAAGTTTGCAGACGACACAAAGGTTGGTGGAATTGTGGATAGCGATGAGGACTGTCGGAGGATACAGCAGGATTTAGATTGTTTGGAGACTTGGGCAGAGAGATGGCAGATGGAGTTTAATCCGGACAAATGTGAGGTAATGCATTTTGGAAGGTCTATTGCAGGCAGGGAATATACAGTGAATGGTAGAACCCTCAAGAGTATTGAAAGTCAAAGAGATCTAGGAGTACAGGTACACAGGTCATTGAAAGGGGCAACACAGGTGGAGAAGGTAGTCAAGAAGGCATACGGCATGCTTGCCTTCATTGGCCGGGGCATTGAGTATAAGAATTGGCAAGTCATGTTGCAGCTGTATAGAACCTTAGTTAGGCCACACTTGGAGTATAGTGTTCAATTCTGGTCGCCACACTACCAGAAGGATGTGGAGGCTTTAGAGAGGGTGCAGAAGAGATTTACCAGAATGTTGCCTGGTATGGAGGGCATTAGCTATGAGGAGCGGTTGAATAAACTCGGTTTGTTCTCACTGGAACGAAGGAGGTTGAGGGGAGACCTGATAGAGGTATACAAAATTATGAGGGGCATAGACAGAGTGGATAGTCAGAGGCTTTTCCCCAGGGTAGAGGGGTCAATTACTAGGGGGCATAGGTTTAAGGTGAGAGGGGCAAGGTTTAGAGTAGATGTACGAGGCAAGTTTTTTACGCAGAGGGTAGTGGGTGCCTGGAACTCGCTACCGGAGGAGGTGGTGGAAGCAGGGACGATAGTGACATTTAAGGGGCATCTTGACAAATACATGGATAGGATGGGAATAGAGGGATACGGACCCAGGAAGTGTAGAAGATTGTAGTTTAGTCGGGCAGCATGGTCGGCACGGGCTTGGAGGGCCGAAGGGCCTGCTCCTGTGCTGTACATTTCTTTGTTCTTTGTTCTTTGTACCCCCCTGATCTGCCACTACCTTCTCCATCTGGAAGCGTACTCTTTTCCTGACCATTACCGCTACCCCTCGAGCCGTTCCGTCAAATCCAAAATGAAACACCTGACTAACCCAGCCCTTTTTAAGTCTCATAGAACATAGAACATAGAACATAGAAAATACAGCACAGAACAGGCCCTTCGGCCCACGATGTTGTGCCGAACCTTTGTCCTAGATTAATCATAGATTATCATTGCATTTACAGTGCAGAAGGAGGCTATTCGGCCCCCCGAGTCTGCACCAGCTCTTGGAAAGAGCACCCTACCCAAACTCAACACCTCCACCCAACACCAAGGGCAATTTGGACATTAAGGGCAATTTATCATTGGCCAATTCACCTAACCCGCACATCTTTGGACTGTGGGAGGAAACCGGAGCACCCGGAGGAAACCCACGCAGACACGGGGAGGACGTGCAGACTCCGCACAGACAATGACCCAAGCCGGAATCGAACCTGGGACCATGGATCTGTGAAGCAATTGTGCTATCCACAATGCTTCCGTGCTGCCCTTAAGAACAAATAAATCTACACTATATCATTTTCCCGTAATCCATGTACCTATCCAACAGCTGCTTGAAGGTCCCTAATGTTTCCGACTCAACTACTTCCACAGGCAGTGCATTCCATGCCCCCACTACTCTCTGGGTAAAGAACCTACCTCTGATATCCCTCCTATATCTTCCACCTTTCACCTTAAATTTATGTCCCCTTGTAATGGTGTGTTCCACCTGGGGAAAAAGTCTCTGACTGTCTACTCTATCTATTCCCCTGATCATCTTATAAACCTCTATCAAGTCGCCCCTCATCCTTCTCCGCTCTAATGAGAAAAGGCCTAGCACCCTCAACCTTTCCTCGTAAGACCTACTCTCCATTCCAGGCAACATCCTGGTAAATCTTCTTTGCACCTTTTCCAGAGCTTCCACATCCTTCCTAAAATGAGGCGACCAGAACTGTACACAGTACTCCAAATGTGGCCTTACCAAAGTTTTGTACAGCTGCATCATCACCTCACGGCTCTTAAATTCAATCCCTCTGTTAATGAACGCGAGCACACCATAGGCCTTCTTCACAGCTCTATCCACTTGAGTGGCAACTTTCAAAGATGTATGAACATAGACCCCAAGGTCTCTCTGCTCCTCCACAATGCCAAGAACTCTACCGTTAACCCTGTATTCCGCATTCATATTTGTCCTTCCAAAATGGACAACCTCACACTTTTCAGGGTTAAACTCCATCTGCCACTTCTCAGCCCAGCTCTGCATCCTATCTATGTCTCTTTGCAGCCTACAACAGCCCTCCTTACTATCCACAACTCCACCAATCTTCGTATCATCTGCAAATTTACTGACCCACCCTTCAACTCCCTCATCCAAGTCATTAATGAAAATCACAAACAGCAGAGGACCCAGAACTGATCCCTGCGGTACACCACTGGTAACTGGGATCCAGGCTGAATATTTGCCATCCACCACCACTCTCTGACTTCTATTGGTTAGCCAGTTCGTTATCCAACTGGCCAAATTTCCCACTATCCCATGCCTCCTTACTTTGTGCAGAAGCCTACCATGGGGAACTTTATCAAATGCCTTACTAAAATCCATGTACACTACATCCACTGCTTTACCTTCATCCACATGCTTGGTCACCTCCTCAAAGAATTCAATAAGATTTGTAAGGCAAGACCTACCCCTCACAAATCCGTGCTGACTATCCCTAATCAAGCAGTGTCTTTCCAGATGCTCAGAAATCCTATCCTTCAGTACCCTTTCCATTACTTTGCCTATCACCGAAGTAAGACTAACTGGCCTGTAATTCCCAGGGTTATCCCTAGTTCCTTTTTTGAACAGGGCCACGACATTCGCCACTCTCCAATCCCCTGGTCCCACCCCTGTTGACAGTGAGGACGAAAAGATAATTGCCAACGGCTCTGCAATTTCATCTCTTGCTTCCCATAGAATCCTTGGATATATCCCGTCAGGCCCGGGGCTCTTGTCTATCCTCAAGTTTTTCAAAATGCCCAACACATCTTCCTTCCTAACAAGTATTTCCTCGAGCTTACCAATCTGTTTCACACTGTCCTCTCCAACAATATCGCCCCTCTCATTTGTAAATACAGAAGAAAAGTACTCATTCAAGACCTCTCCTATCTCTTCAGACTCAATACACAATCTCCCGCTACTGTCCTTGATCGGACTTACCCTCGCTCTAGTCATTCTCATATTTCTCTCATATGTGTAAAAGGCCTTGGGGTTTTCCTTGATCCTACCCGCCAAAGATTGTTCATGCCCTCTCTTAGCTCTCCTAATCCCTTTCTTCAGTTCCCTCCTGGCTATCTTGTATCCCTCCAATGCCCTGTCTGAACCTTGTTTCCTCAGCCTTACATAAGTCTCCTTTTTCCTCTTAACAAGACATTCAACCTCTCTTGTCAACCATGGTTCCCTCACTCGACCATCTCTTCCCTGCCTGACAGGGACATACATATCAAGGACACGTAGCACCTGTTCCTTGAACAAGTTCCACATTTCACTTGTGTCCTTCCCTGCCAGCCTATGTTCCCAACTTATGCACTTCAATTCTTGTCTGACAACATTGTATTTACCCTTCCCCCAATTGTAAACCTTGCCCTGTTGCACGTACCTATCCCTCTCCATTACTAAAGTGAAAGTCACAGAATTGTGGTCACTATCTCCAAAATGCTCCCCCACTAACAAATCTATCACTTGCCCTGGTTCATCAAGTCTCACCTGGTCCTTCACCCACAAGTGAGTGTCCTGCAGCATTGCTACATCGGCTTTCAAACTTTTAAGATGCGCAAGCACCCTTGACCTCTTGACCGCACCTCCTAACCCCCTCACGTTCCACGTGACTATCCTAACTGGGGGTCTCTCACCCCCCGCTCCCCTTCTTATCCACCATCATCATACCACCAGGTCCTACCCCATGAGCCTGACCTGCCTCTATCCATTATTAACATCGAACCCCTTTCCCTCCCCCCCCCACCCCCCCCCCCCCCCCCCCCCCCCCCCACATCTCTTCTCGAAAAAATATCTCCCAGCATCGATCCCTTCCCCTCCCTTGCTCGCCTCGTGGGCCCATCGAAACCTGCTAAGCAGGCTCCAATGTCCACAGTCCTCCTCTCACCTCACCTCCGTTCACTAGCCAAATTTAGTTAGCTAGCGTGGTATACCGCCCCAAGGTACACCGTCCCCTCCCACCCAGTCCCAGAGAAAAAAACAACAATCCAACCCATCCAATTCCAGAAGAGACTTGCTTAAAGGAACCTCCTGACTGAATTCCTCGAGGACACCCAACAGCAAGAGAAGGCCCGGAAAAGGAGCCTGAGAAAGGAATACCAGCGATCCCGAGTACAAGGACCAATCCCACCGCCCGGAAACACCTGCCAAGTGTGGGGTCGAAGAAGCGGCTCCAGGATCGGGATCATCAGCCACGCAAGAACCCACCGAACCCATGGCCAGTAAATCAGAGTTTCTTAGGGGGACAATCATACTCATTAGCGAGTGATCGTGGAAGAAGAAGAAGATAGCAGGGTGCAGGCTATTGCTCCCTTCATTCTTGGGAACCCTGGGATAGCTTCAATGCCGAGGATCTCTGAGCCTAGTTATCCTGGTCCAGAACAATGTTCACAGAATGATGGGCCCTCCTGTAAAGGGCATTGGTCACCTCCTGAATGCAGCAATATGTTGCTGATTGAGAAATGCCACACAGGAACCCAATTTCTTCCAGAAAAGCCGTAAAAGCAAAGAAACTGAGTGCTTCCGTCACCTTCAGGTCTACTGGCAGGGGCAAGCCTCCAAACCCACATGGTGTCACGGTCTTCTCGGAGCATATGGCATATGTGGCGGACCAGATCTCTAGGTAAACACAGCCTTGCCCAGCGCTGCCTCCCACACGGACAGTGACCCGGGGCCAGGATCGAAGCCGGCCCTCGGCGCCATGAGGCAGCAGCGTTGACCACTGCGCCACCGTACTATCCTTGAAAAGATATATTGAAGACCAGAATGGTTAAACGGTGGTGAAAATAAAGATATGACCTAGGGGAGCAGTGTGGCAGCTAAACTTTGGCTGCCCAGATTGCATTGTTCCTCATGCTCCCTCGCCCCTGGGACTCTGGCACACACGTAGAGATTTCCATTTCACAGGTGTGACATTTGCAGCCCCGTGGGGGGTGGGAACTTGTGAATTTCAGCATTGAACCAATGTGGCTCTGAACTCCACTGACTGGCTTGGCATAACTGTGAGCTCTTAGGGGCTGGTTTAGCACAGCAGGCTAAACAGCTGGCTTGTAATGCAGAACAAGGCAGCAGTGTGGGTTCAATTCCCCGAACAGGCGCAGGAATGTGGCGACGAGGGGATTTTCACAGTAACTTAATTGAAGCCTACTTGGGACAATAAGCAATATTATTTTTATTATTACTTTTTTTTGGTTGCCTATGGTGAAGGAATGGAATCCATTTTGCCACTAATGAATGGCATTATTGTTAATCCGTGACTCGCTCCACTGGTGGAATGATGCAGCTGTGCATCCTTCACTATAATCTTCACTCTCCAGGGCTCCACTACTCCATTCCACTGTGGCCCGTTTTAAACTTCGATGTGCACCTGTTCCTTTTTAAGCGCAAAATTAGAAATCTGGCTTGCTGTTGCTTCCTGGGCAACAGGCTCTGAGTCCTGTATCATTGACCTGGACCCTGTCCACTGTACCGGCACCAACAAGTGGGTCCAAAGAAGAAGCCCCCAGAGTCCAGCTTGGCAGTCCGCCCACGCTTTATAATACCCCTACCACACAGAACCAATCTTACTTTCAAAGACTCCATTTTACCTATATGTCGAGATGGTGGTGCTGCACTTGTATTACAGGACAGAGTTTGACTTTCCCTCCCCCCTCATTGTCCGAGTGCCTCCAATTTACCTGGAGCCTCGTGATATGTAGGTAGATATGCCACCTGTAATCACCCCCCCTCTAATAATGGGTCCTGTTGTTGTGCTGGTGGGCATCGCCACACTCACCTGCCCCTGCAAGGTGCCCATGCCACATGTGGACGTGTATTTACCCCATCGGGAGGCAGTGCACACCTTCATTTACAAGGGTCCCACCCCCAGAGAGCTTCACAGTGTTATCCAGATAGACACTGGTGTGCGCCACAGAGTGAGAAGGAGATCGCTGTACTCCCCAACCCCAGACAGAGTAGGGATCTGAGATGGTGACACAGGAGGGTCCATGTGCCCAGCAGCACGGTGCTGTCCATGAAGACCAGCTGAGCATGGAAATGCAGGGCAGAAACTGGTCTGCCCCGGCAGAGTGGTGAACAGTGCATCAGGTGGAGCGCAGCACTACGGCAGGTAGGCATTGCTGCATTCACCTCAAAATCTCTTGCGAACTGAGGACTGCCTTGCGCACACCACTCTTTGTCAATCGGGTTTGAGACCAATGAAATTTCCCGCTGGTGTGACGCAAGTTTGAAAGATCTGATTGGATGCCAGCGGGCAGATTTTCCAACGTGTATTCATGGGATATCAAGAATGCATATGGTCTTCATGCCACCCGGCATTAACCCGGGAGAATTGCAACGCGATTTTACACTGGTGGGTTTCTGACTTTTTGGTTCCGCTAGATTCTCCGCTCCCGATAGCCACCGAATGGTCCATGAGTGGGATGGATGAATTCGGCCCACAGTCTGGCTTTATCGAAAATGAGCTGGCTTTAGAGTCTTGCAAGGTTTCAAACAGCCCGGCAATCTGGGCTCCAGCAGATGACTAGGGTTGCTGAGGCGCGTTAGGTACCTGCTATTTTTTCTCAGGGTATTTGGGTTCCCCCTGCCCTGGCCTGCCCTGCACCCCCCCCCCCCTCCCCCCACCCCTCCTTCCCCCCTCTCCCCTCCCTCCACCACCACCACTCGGCCAGTACCCTTGCTGTAGCCTGTCAGCCAGCTGGTCCAGATACTGAGGTAGTGCAGCCTAAATTCAAGGCCCCGAACCAGAACTGCTTGAGATCATCCTACAAGGTCATCTGCCGTCTCCCCACTGAAAGTCAGCGGCCTCACATTAACCAAAGCTGCAGCCACCTGACTGAGAACAGGTTTCCTGCTCAGAGATATTCAAAATCCACTCACTGCCTTACAGAGATCCAGCAACACATCCTTCTGACTGAAAGAACTTGCGTGAACAATTCCCAAAGCGCGGTGCACAATACTTCCACTAACCCGACAGCACAAGTGAAAAATATCTCACCTGAAAGTGAAAGGATGGTTCCTTTAAACAGCACTGGTTGTGGAGCAGGGGAGGTCCCCTTGTGCATGATGAAGAGAGGGCGTCAAGAGACTAACATCAGACACTGCAGCTCCTCCCGACGCACCACCAGCTCAGAGAAGGTCAAACTTTTAAAATTGGCCTGGGGTCTTCTCTGGCCAAACAGGGTCCCTTCTGCTGTGGCGCTAGGCAACAAGACAGCACAGGACTTCCCCCGTGTGGTCCTTCAGGTTACGCTCACCGCACGGCTGCCGCCATCAATCCGTGACTTTTGCACATTAAGTAGGCTCCCACCTGCTTTTAGCAGCAGCTTTTTCCAGTGCCTGGGACCCTGAGCTCGGCAGCTTGGAGACTGGAGTTCGGATTTTAGGATTTTACCCCATCCCGAGACCTGGCAAGGGTTGAACACAAGGCTAATGGATGTAAATCTGTGCATTTGTGGGAAAATTGAGTGCCTTAGTATCAAAGCAGATGGAAGCAGGGATTGCCAGCGGCATCCTATCATGGAACAGACCGTGTCCAGGAAATCACTTCAATAGCATTGTTCCTTTGTTGTTATTTTATACTCATCCTATTTTTTTCCTTTCCACAGTAGGTTGCTTCTAAAGCTAAAATTATTTATTGCAAACTCTTATTATCCAGGTGATTAGTGAGATGCCATTTTTTAATCACAGCATGATATCAGAGTGCTCTCTCTTGCTCCAGGAAAATCTACCCCGATCCCGATTCCTTCTCTGACGATTATGATTATCTGATTTAAGTTTACAAAATGCTATGACCATCCTTTAGCCATTAACCACTGGACGCCGTTCAGTTCCATCGTGTTACTAGAGAACGACACAGGAAAGAACCAGGACGTTTAATTGTTTGCCCCACACAGGTGGCAGGAAACGACCATCTCCAACAAGAGAGTATCTAACCATCGCCCCTTGACATTCAATGGCATTACCATCGCTGAATACCCCGCTACTGATATCCTGGGGGTTACCATTGACCAGAAACAGGACTGAACCAACCATATAAAAATTATGGCTACAAGAGCAAGTCAGAGACTGGGAATTCTACAGCCAATAACTCACCTCCTGACTGCCCAAAACCTGTCCACAACCTACAAGACACAAGTCAGGAGTGTGCTGGAATACTCTCCACTTGCCTGGATGAATGCAGCTCCTACAACACGCAAGAAGCTCGACACAATCCAGGGCAAAGCAGCCCACTTGATTGGCACCCCATCCACAAACATTCACCGATACGCAGTAGCAGCAGGTACGTGCCCTCTACAAAGATGCACCGCAGGATCGCACCAAGGCTCCTTCGACAGCACCTTGCAAACCTGCGACTTCTGCCGCCTAGAAGGACAAGGGCAGCAGGTACATGGGAACACCACCACCTGCAAGTTTTCCTGTAAGCCGCATACCACCCTGTTGTGGAAATAGATCACTGTGACTGGGTCAAAATCCTAGAACTACCTCCCTGACAGCACTGTGGGTGTAACTACACCTCAGGGTCAGCAGCGGTTCAAGAAGACAGCTCATCGCCAACTTCTCAAGGGCAATTAGGGATGGGCAATGAAAATTCTGACCTCCCCAGCGGCACCCACTTCCCACGAAAAAAACATTTTTTTAAATAACCGCTTCATCAGATTAGACCAGAAAGTTAAAATCAAAATAACATCAGTACCAGATTGCTCTCTAGGTTGCTGGCCAATGGATAATATTACCACTAGATGGCCTCACATCTCCTGGTAAAAGACGCACCCTCTCGCAGGAACCTTTGATGAATTCTAAACAACGTTGACTGTACTTCAGAAGAAAGATAACGCAGGGAGGAAACCGCAGAGGTGTCAAAGACAGATTCGCGAGAATGGTTTACAGATACTGTGTCGGTTTACCAGAGACACATGTTGGTTAACACAGGAAATGCATTGGTTTCTGCTATCAATGAGTAATATCTCTCAGCTTTCTATATTTCAGTTAAGCGCATGCACTGTAATGACAGTTTATATGGACCATAACCGATTAGCCTTTCCAAGTGGAGCAGCTGGGACTCTGGTGTCAGAATTGGTGAATATGTGATAGATTATTCTGCTCAGTGAAAAGAGGCATCGCAGCAGAAGCAAAAGTGATCTGAGATTTTCTGCTGTTGACACATCAGCAGTTCAAGAACTGAATTCCTTCTCATTATTAGCGGGAGTACAGTAATGCCTCAGTTAGATACTTCTGTCATGGTTAGGCACCGAAGGAGAACTTTAAAACGCAGGGTGGAATTTTCCCATAATTTGTCAGAGTGTCAGTCTCTGACAGAAAAGCAGTATCTCCCCAGGTGAACTGCCGAGATTTCAAACCAAATCACTGCCGAGATTTCTGACTAAATCACTGTCGAGATTTCAGAGCAAATCACTGCCGAGATTTCAGAGCAAATCACTGCCGAGATTTCAGACCAAATCACTGCCGAGATTTCAGACCAAATCACTGCCGAGATTTCAGAGCAAATCACTGCCGGGATTTCAGACCAAATCACTGCCGAGATTTCAGACCAAATCACTGCCGGGATTTCAGACCAAATCACTGCCGGGATTTCAGACCAAATCACTGCCGAGATTTCAGACCAAATCACTGCCGAGATTTCAGACCACATCACTGCCGGGATTTCAGACCAAATCACTGCCGGGATTTCAGACCAAATCACTGCCGAGATTTCAGACCAAATCACTGCCGGGATTTCAGACCAAATCACTGCCGGGATTTCAGAGCAAATCTTGGGGCACTCTGACAAAAAGAAAATCAGGGGGCATGGTTTATGCCGTCGCCCTGGCCGGGCAGGGCGGTGTCTGATAGAGGCGGCGTGAAGCAAGGCTGGCTCCTCAGAGATCGGGGCGCCATCTTTTTTAAAAATAAATTTAGAGTACCCAATTTGCTTTTTCCGATTAAGGGGCAATTTAGCGTGGCCAATCCACCTACCCTTCAACATCTTTGGGTTGTGGGGGTGAAACCCACGCAGACGCGGGGAGAATGTGCAAACTCCACACGGACAGTGACCCAGAGCCGAGATCAAACCTGGGACCTCGGTGCCGTGAGGCAGCAGTGCTAACCCATCGTGCTATGGTGCTGCCTTCGGGGCGCCATCTTTAATGGGCGGCCGCAGAATCCACAGAGAGTGAACACACATAGATGAAGGGTAGTCTGGAGGCTGATAAAGCAGCACGCATTGACCAGGCAGGTAGAAAACCAAGGTTATGTTTATTTATGATACCGCGCTCTCCACTCCCTGAACGGCAGCACAGTGGTTAGCACTGGTGCTTCACAGCGCCAGGGACCCGGATTCGATTCCCGGCTTGGGTCACTGCCTGTGCGGAGTCTGCACGCTCTCCCCGTGTCTGCGTGGGTTTCCTCCGGGTGCTCCGGTTTCCTCCCACAAGTCCCTAAAGACATGCTGTTAGGTGAATTAGATATTTCTGAATTCTCCCTCGGTGTACCCGAACGGGCTCCGGAATGTGGCGGCTAGGGGATTTTCACAGTAACTTCATTGCAGTGTTAATATAAGCCTGCTTGTGACAATAATAAAGATTATTATAAAAAGGGTCTCCCTCCTCGACCTGCTCCCTGGTCCTGGTTTTCATACTGGAGGTCTAATTCCACCAGTTAAGGGCAAAGCCTTGCCCCCTCGATACCGGGAGCTCATATTCAGGAGGAGGTCACCTAGAATCTAATTGTCCTGATATAACAGGTCGGATGCCCCACAACCCAAACGATTTGCAGGTTAGGTGGATAGGCCACGCTAAATTGCCCCTTAATTTAAAAAAAAGGAAAGCCTCCCCGCCTCTTTCTCCAGCTGGCTCGAAGTCCAATAACCGCTCGTCCTCCCGCAGCAGGTTGTTAAAGTACCAGTATGCGTTCTGCCCACGCGAGATGGTGATCCGAGCACGGCACCCACTGCACAGAAGCCCCAGAACGCAGGGCATGTACATGCCGGTCGATTCTGGACACTTCGACTCCAGGCCTCACGTAAGTGAACGTGCTGGAGTCAGGGTGGAGATGTTGCCAGATGTCCACCAAGTGTCGAGGGACCCTAACCAGTTCCCTCCACTTCACCCCCACTGGCGTGCAGCGCTGGGCACCAAGGTGTTTTGCCCTGAAGGTGCAGTTAAAATGCCCCCCACCCCCCGCCCCACCAGGCTGTCTCAAGGTCGCTGCTGCCGACAAGAATGGACACTTGCTGAATGAAAGTAGCTGCTGGCTGAGCAGGAGAGCATAGACATTTCCAAAGCGAAGCACCATGCGCCTTTCGTGGACCGTCCGGTGCAGCAATCGGCCTGGCACTGGCTCCCTGACCCCCAGGGTCTCCGGCTAAAAATGTGAGGCCAACAAGATAGCCACCCCACCAGAGTAGGAGGCCAGGTGACCCATGTAGACCATCCCTCGCCACTCCAGGAGCCATGTGGCGTTGTCTCCCGGAGCAGTGTGGGTTTCCTGCAGGAAGCACACCGCATCTTCCTGGGCCGGATTTCTGGAACCTGTGCCATGCCTCTCTGCTGCCGTTGATGTTGGGGTTGGCTATGGTCACCTTCATGTCAGAAATATAGTGCTACCACCACCATCCCCCTCCACTCTTTCAGGAGCCCAGCGAGGAAGCCATTCAGCCAGCACTGCTCGCTCCGGCCCATGTCCAGCACCTCTTTGACATAGGAATAGGCAGACTGGGACCAGCAGCGCCAGGTCCAACCAGCAGTCGATGGCTAACTGGACTCTGTCCTAGCGACCGGTGTTTGTTAAGAGAAGTTCACAGAGGGGCATGAGGGGCGACGCAATTGGGAGCCCAAGAGGCTCCACTGCCTCACTGCATATGGGCTCCAATTCATCCCCGATGCCTACCACCGAGCAGCTGTCCTCCTCCGGGCAGTCGCCATCCAGGTCTGAGTCCTCCACCACAGTGAGTGCGGCGGATGGCACAGACTAGCCAACGAGCCCTGACTCTTTCCCGATCCCACACCAGATTCGACGACAGACGGGTTCCTCTCGGGACTCTGGGACCCTCTGGGTCTGGTTCAGACCCCCGCCCCGTCCCAGATGCCGGGTAACCCAATGGGTACGGAAAGAGTTCCTGAATTGGAAAAGAGGTGCCCGCCGCTGAAGACAGAGAGACGGGGGTCCTCCTTGCCACCACTGCCCAGTGACCCAGATGTCAAGGTCCTTCCGCAGCCCTCCAACATTCTAAAAATGAACATCTCCAGGGTGCAAAGCTGCTCCGGTGGAAGAAGGCCTCGGGGGTCCCATCTGCACCTGGCCCCAGGCGCCCTGCTCAGGGGACTACAGCAGCACATTATTCTTTTTCTGTTTTAATATCTTTTTTCCACCCTGGTGGCAGAGCGTGCTTTTGAGGGGCAGGGAGGCCACTCCCTCTTCATCGGGAGTGGGGGGGGGGGATGTTTATAGCTCCACGGGCCGCGGAGATCCCCCTCCCCCTACCAGAAGGAGTGGCGCTAGTTCCTGGGGAGTTCCTGGGTTGGGGCATGTGCCCACCCTGCTCTACCCCACCCCCTCTACCCTCAACGTTGCACCCCTTGGATGGACTTGGGTGTCTGAGTATTTTCTAAGCTGACCACCAGCTCAGAGTGGCGCGCTTCGCCATCACCGAACCGGGGGTTCCGTGCAGGAGCCACGCTGGGCCCAAGTCGTGATGCTGAGGCCCAGTTTTTCCGGACGAAGCAACGCCGAGTCCTGATGTTTTGTTTTCTCCCCCAAGCCGGTGGTCAGGGGTTCAGGGTTTGCGGTTTGGGGATCACCCCCCTTTGCCTTTCTCCGAGCTGTTCGGTCACGTGGACGTCCTCCCCTTCCTTGCTGGCAGCCAAGGTGTTGGTCACCACCAGCATGGCCTCCCCTTACAGGAGGCATTGGACTGTTGGTTGGAGGAGGCATGGCAGGCCAGCTGCTGCCCCTTCAGTGACTTCAGCGGTTTTGGAGGTGGGGCAGCTCTTGCGGACATGCCCCACTCACTTGTTGGCATGGCACTGCACGCAGACCAGAAGACCTGGTAAGCTGTACCCTCACTGGGGGCCTCAAAGCCCCCCTCTAAAACCTCCTCCCGCGCCAAGCGGATGAGGACCTGGTGCCGGAAAGAGTAACTGTGGCGGAGGATGGCTTCTTTCAGGCCGAGCGGGACTGGTACCAGTCCAGAATGGACTTCCCCCTATAGAAGAGTTGGGGGAGGAGGAGCTCACTGGAAATAGGAGGAGCACACTGGAGTGCTGTCTGACTGTGGGGTTCTACTCAAAATTCAGTTGTGCTTCCCCAAGTGAGAGAGTCTTCATTCCTCATGAGGCAGGGATGTAACCCATTCCTGAGGACCCTACTCTGCCCTTACACTCTGGTCTTTCATGGGACCCCACCCAGGAGCCTCACAGTCGTCCCCAGTGCTGACCCTGAGAATTCGCCTCCTCCCACCCACTTCCCAGCTCCCACTACGGACAGGCGCTCCCTCAGCGGTGATTTGGCCACAAGCCCAGCAAGGAGGACGCAGGGAGCGATGCTGGCATGCCGGCCTCCAGAGCCCCTTAAAACAAGGGATACCTTGTTTTAGCAACCCCTCTTCCTGGGATTGCATGAATGAGCCTCAGACCCACGTTAAACATGTCCCTCATGTCCTCTCCGGTGCACCCTGAGGAGTGAAGAGCCTGGAGAACCATGGCTGCCTGAGCGCTCACCTCTCATATCACCCTCGGAGAGGGGGCCACCAGGTTCACATTTCTGGACCTCTGTTGTAAATGATGCCAATGTGATATCACACCGGCGCCCGGTGAATATTCCGTGAGGGGAGAGAACTGCAGAGTTTGCTTACATGCTAATGTATTTAAATGAGGCTCCCGGGCTCCCATGGGTGTAATTCTCCCTGTTCCACTGGTGGCTGGAGGTGAAAATTGCAAATCCCAATCATGCCGGGGACAATGGCGTTTTTCAATTCTCTCTGGTATCTGGGCCCGTGCGAGTTCCTCACAGGTGGAGGTTGCCGGGTCAAAATTGCCCCCTATATGTTTCAATCAAGTCTCCTCTTATTCTTCTAAATTCCAGTGGATACAATCCCAACCTGTCCAACCTTTCCTCATAAGACAAACCACCCATTTCAGGAATAAGTCTGATAAAAAACACCTTCTGAACGACTTCTAATGTATTTACCTCTTTCCTTAAAGTGACTAAACTGCACACAGTATTCCAGATGTGGTCTCATTTCTGCTTTGTATAACTGAAGCATAACCTCCCTCCTTTTGTATTCAATTCTCCTTGTAATAAATGATATCATTCTATTAGCTTTCCTAATTACTTGATGTACCTGCATTCTAACCTTTTGTGATTCATGCACTAGGACACCCAGATCCCTCTGCACCAGCTGGATAATCAACTGCATTGGGTGCAAGCCCAGCCTTCTCCTGTCTTCAATTGGCATATATGGTGTTGTATTCTGTGATCTTGACTTGCAATGAATCTACAGAGCTCCTAGTGACTTAGCCAGAACGATGTTTTATTAATGTACACATGGTAAGGTAACTATCAGAATCTTATACAGACCATGTTATCATAGAGTAATAGTAGATTCTCCTGGAACTATCCTTATGTGCAACTGTCCTCGTGTACGCCTTACAACCTTCTGCTGGCAGTCAGGTGTCAGCTGACTGATGCCTGGCGCCGCCTGCTGGTGGGAGATCAATCTGCTGAGTATATGTAATATCATCTACAAGCATATCACCACATCTGACACAGCTGAATAGCTTCCTTCTGTACGTAAGATTTTATAATTTTCACCACACTCATAGCATACCAGATTGGTCCACGAGCAGGAGTGCTTCATAATTATTTCCTCCCCCCTGGCCAAAGGATGTTGGGATTTTGCATGACTTAACCAATCACAGGAGGAACTCACTTAGCTCTTGATGGAGTCTACATTGGATCATTTTTTTAAAAAATATATCAATAGTACTCCATCAAACAAAACAGCAGAAATCATTATCTAGCCATTAAAATGGAAAGTTACTGAACATAATTTAACATTTTTATTTGCCTTCTGCTCACATTCCAGGTCGTCAATCATCTTACAATCACACTGCCCATCAAATATCAGAAAGAAAGTGTATACTTCAAAGTAAGTCTTAGCATGATGTGCTTTGATGTGGTAAAGCGCTTATAAACACAAGTGTTTTTTAGCTTATTTTGGTAAGATTGAGTACGGGTCACGCATTCCAGATTTCTGCTGCGACCTCTGGGAGTGGGATGAAGTGACTATGGGAGGAACTTCAGCTTTGAAGAAAATCAAGTGCCAATGCAAACAACCTCAGAGATGCTGCCTGTCCTTTGCTGGGGATATCTAAGTGGTGATTTGCGTTGAAACCATATTTTTCATCCTTGCACACTGCAGTTAATTTGGCTAAAAGATTGTGGGGTCAGGCAGCTTTAAGTCGAGTGCAACAGGAATTAAGAAGGAGTATTGATTTTATAAAGCGAGTTTAAAATTACAGGGCTTGTACAGTCAGCCTGACTCGTAATTGAGGAGTCTTGTCGGGAGTTACAGTGAAAAGTATTGATTTCCAAAACTACAAGGATTTTATTCAAGATGAACCAATTTGAAAATTGCCCACAGGCTCAAATGTCTTGTTATTTTCAGAAAAATATGTTATGGTATAAATTGGCTTCATTATAAATTGTGAATTGGTTCCAATATAAATTATTTAATTAGATAATTGGATTCAATATTATTAACAAATTGGTGAATCTCCCCCGGCACTTTTTGAAAATTCATTCTCGGGAGCGTCACTGGCAAGGACAGCGTTTTTTGCCCACCCCAGATTTCCCCTTGAACTAGTTCAGAGGGCAGTTAGGACACACCCACATTGATGTGGGTCTAGAGTCACATGAGGCCCAGACCGGGTAAGGCTGGCAGATTTCTGCAATGATTATTATTACTATTAGTGAGACCAGCTGTTCTTTTTTTTTTTAAATTCTAGATTGACTAATTATTTCAATTTAAAATCCCCCAGCTCCCGTGGCGGGATTTGAACTCTTGCGGCTTGATTATAACTTCAGTGACATCACCACCTTGCTACCATCCCCTTGCTCACAGGGAGGTCGAGGATGTGTTATTTTGTACTGATAGCGATGTTTTGCCTTGAGGAACCGGCCCCAATTTTAACTCAAGGCCGTTTTTTGGACAGATGGGCAGAAAGTCATCCGTTTCTTGGATACTTTGATTCCCGATCTTCATTTCTAAAAAAAATATTTTTATTCAACATTTTCAATTTTCAACATTTTTGCACAAACAGTACCCGACGCGCCCCACCCCCCATTCCACCCTCACCCCTTGGCAGCAACAAGGTCTCCAAAATGCAAAATAAACGACCCCTATCTCTGGTGGAACCCCTCATCTGCCGCTCTCAGGGCAAAGTTTTACCTTTTCCAAGGCCAAAAACGCCAACAAGCCCTCCAGTCACGACCGAGGTACTGGTGGGAGGAGCTGACCTCCACCCCAGGAGCGAACCGCCTGTGCCATGTTCGGTAGACTGGCCACAGTGAACGATGAACTACAGAACGTATAGTTTAAAATAATGTATTATAGAACAAACTGCGTGGTAAGATAACTAAGATAAATTAACTAACAAACAACCAACACTGAACAGTAATTCTTGTGGAATTACTGCAAATAGGTCTATCTCCCAACAAGATCAACTCCCAGATCATATCATGACGTGATGGGTTTACAATGCCGCCTAGTGGCCGGAGGTCGTGCATAACATTATTTACAAACTTACATTATGCATATCAAGCGATCAATGAGGTGAAGACTAAGACATCTGCCACCGCTCCCGTCTGCATCTCCGGCAGGTCCGACGCCCCAAATATGGCCTCTCGGGGACCCGGTTCCAATTGCATATTCAGAACCCCAGACATGGTGCCGAAAAACAACACCCAATATCTCTCCAACTTTGGGTAGGACCAGAACATATGGACATGGTTGACTGGGCCCCTCCCACACCACTCACACCTATCCTCCACCCCCTCAAACAGCCGACTCATCCTCGCCTTCGTTACGTGCGCCATATACACCAATTTCAACTGAATCAACCTCGCACACCAGGTCACGGCAATGACCCTTAACAGCACTTTGCATCATAATCCTTCCTCCCCCCCACATCTCCAACTCTTCCTCCCACTTAGCCTTAATCCCCTCCATAGACTCCTCATCCTCCCCCATAATCCTACCATAGATCACTGAGACAACCCCACTCTCCAACCCCCCCTCCGACAGCACCTCCTCCAGCAATGAGGAAGACAGCGCCACCGGGAAACCCGGAAAAATCTTTCTTGTGAAATTCCGCACCTGCATATACCTAAAGCCCTCCTCACGCTGCAGCCCATCCTTCAACCCCACCTCCTCCAAACTTGCAAATCTCCTCCCCCAGCACCAGATCCTTCACCTCTTTCACCCCAGCTGGGAAGGGGCAGAAAATGGCGCATTGTGAAGTCCACCTGAGGTCACAAAGGATGCCCTACTGACCGAAGAGGGAAAGTAAAACTGATTTTAAATTTACTCTTTTGGGCCTTGTCTGGGCATGCTCCCAATTCACTTCTGCGAAGCTGCACGAGAGCCGAGGTCACCTCGGTTTAAACTAATGTGCCAGGGGGATGGGAACCGATGTAGGAAGTCAGTGGGGACAGAAACAAAAGGCAGGAAGGGAGAGTGTGTAAAGCATGACCAGAGAAAGCAGGGCAGAGAGCAAGGAAGGTCTACATTAAACTGCATTTATTTCAATGCAAGGGGCCTGACGGGCAAAGCGGATGAACTCAGGGCATGGACGGGCACATGGGACTGGGATATTATAGCTATGACTGAAACATGGCTAAGGGAGGGGCAGGACTGGCAGCTCAATGTTCCGGGGTACAGATGCTATAGAAAGGATAGAACAGGAGGTAAGAGAGGAGGGGGAGTGGCGTTTTTGATTAGGGAGAACATCACGGCAGTACTTAGAGGGGATATATCCGAGGGTTCGCCCACTGAGTCTATATGGGTGGAACTGAAAAATAAGAAGGGAGAGATCACCATGGTAGGACTGTACTACAGGCCCCCAAATAGTCAGCGGGAAATTGAGGAGCAAATATGTAAGGAGATTACAGATAGCTGCAAGAATAATAGGGTGGTAGTAGTAGGGGACTTTAACTTTCCCAACATTGACTGGGACAGCCATAGCATTAGGGGCTTGGATGGAGGGAAATTTGTTGAGTGTATTCAGGAGGAATTTCTCATTCAGTATGTGGATGGACTGACTAGAGAGGGGGCAAAACTTGACCTCGTCTTGGGAAATAAGGAAGGGCAAGTGATAGAAGTGCTAGTGAGGGATCACTTTGGGACAAGTGACCATAATTCCATTAGTTTTAAGATAGCTATGGAGAATGATAGGTCTGGCCCAAGAGTTAAAATTCTTAATTGGGGCAAGGCCAATTTTGATGGTATCAGACAGGAACTTGCAGAGGTAGATTGGGGGAGACTATTGGCAGACAAAGGGACGGCTGGTAAATGGGAGGCTTTTAAAAATGTGTTAACCAGGGTGCAGGGTAAGCACATTCCCTTTAGAGTGAAGGGCAAGGCTGGTAGAAGTAGGGAACCCTGGATGACTCGAGATATTGAGACTCTGGTCAAAAAGAAGAAGGAGGCATATGACGTACATAAGCAACTGGGATCAAGTAGATCCCTTGAAGAGTATAGAGATTGTCGAAATAGAGTTAAGAGGGAAATCAGGAGGGCAAAAAGGGGACATGAAATTGCTTTGGCAAATAATGCAAGGGAGAATCCAAAGAGATTCTACAGATACATAAAGGGGAAAAGAGTAACTAGGGACAGAGTAGGGCCTCTTAAGGATCAACAAGGGCATCTATGTGCAGAGCCACAAGAGTTGGGTGAGATCCTGAATGAATATTTCTCATCGGTATTCACGGTGGAGAAAGGCATGGATGTTAGGAAACTAAGGGAAATAAATAGTGATGTTTTGAGAAGTGTGCATATTACAGAGGAGGAGGTGCTGGAAGTCTTAAAGCGCATCAAGGTAGATAAATCCCCGGGACCTGATGAAATGTATCCCAGGATGTTGTGGGAGGCTAGGGAGGAAATTGCGGGTCCCCTAACCGAGATATTTGAATCATCGGCAGCCACAGGTGAGGTGCCTGAAGATTGGAGAGTGGCGAATGTTGTGCCCTTGTTTAAGAAGGGCAGCAGGGAAAAGCCTGGGAACTACAGACCGGTGAGCCTAACGTCTGTAGTAGGTAAGTTGCTAGAAGGTATTCTGAGAGACAGGATCTACAAGCATTTAGAGAGGCAAGGACTGATTCGGGGCAGTCAGCATGGCTTTGTGCGTGGAAAATCATGTCTCACAAATTTGATTGAGTTTTTTGAGGGAGTGACCAAGAAGGTAGATGAGGGTAGTGCAGTAGACGTTGTCTACATGGACTTTAGCAAAGCCTTTGACAAGGTACCGCATGGTAGGTTGTTGCAGAAGGTTAAAGCTCACGGGATCCAGGATGAGGTTGCCAATTGGATTCAAAATTGGCTGGACGACAGAAGGCAGAGGGTGGTTGTAGAGGGTTGTTTTTCAAACTGGAGGCCTGTGACCAGTGGTGTGCCTCAGGGATCGGTGCTGGGTCCACTGTTATTTGTGATTTATATTAATGATTTGGATGAGAATTTAGGAGGCATGGTTAGTAAGTTTGCAGATGACACCAAGATTGGTGGCACAGTGGATAGTGAAGAAGGTTATCTAGGATTGCAACGGGATCTTGATCAATTAGGCCAGTGGGCCGACGAATGGCAGATGGAGTTTAATTTAGATAAATGTGAGGTGATGCATTTTGGCAGATCGAATCAGGCCAGGACCTACTCAGTTAATGGTATGGCGTTGGGGAGAGTTATAGAACAAAGAGATCTAGGAGTACAGGTTCATAGCTCCTTGAAGGTGGAGTCGCAGGTGGACAGGGTGGTGAAGAAGGCATTCGGCATGCTTGGTTTCATTGGTCAGAACATTGAATATAGGAGTTGGGACGTCTTGTTGAAGTTGTACAAGACATTGGTACGGCCACACTTGGAATACTGTGTGCAGTTCTGGTCACCCTATTATAGAAAGGATATTATTAAACTAGAAAGAGTGCAGAAAAGATTTACTAGGATGTTGCCGGGACTTGATGGTTTGAGTTATAAGGAGAGGCTGGATAGACTGGGACTTTTTTCCCTGGAGCGTAGGAGGCTTAGGGGTGATCTTATAGAGGTCTATAAAATAATGAGGGGCATAGATAAGGTAGATAGTCAACATCTTTTCCCAAAGGTAGGGGAGTCTAAAACTAGAGGGCATAGGTTTAAGGTGAGAGGGGAGAGATTCAGAAGGGCCCAGAGGGGCAATTTCTTCACTCAGAGGGTAGTGAGTGTCTGGAATGGGCTGCCAGAGGTAGTAGTAGAAGCGGGTACAATTGTGTCTTTCAAAAAGCATTTAGATGGTTACATGGGTAAGATGGGTATAGAGGGTTATGGGCCAAGTGCGGGCAACTGGGACTAGCTTAATGGTAAAAAACTGGGCGGCATGGACTGGTTGGGCCGAAGGGCCTGTTTCCATGCTGTAAACTTCTATGATTCTATGATTCTATGACCTCGCACTCAGGCTGCCAAGTTAAAGGTTGCATTTGGGTCTAAATTATGTCATCAAGACCTAATGTGATGATGTTAAAAAGGACTAGCTTTGGGCAGGTGTCGTCAGCCCTTTTCAGTTGTATAATGAACTTGCCATAAGTTGGGTTTCAGCAGCTGCAGAGTGGGTTAGCAACTATGTAGTTACAACACAGAAACAGGTCATTCAATCCAACTGCTTTACGGCTGTGTTTATGTTCCGTACAAGCCTCCTCCTTCCCTGTTAAGGGGGAAACTCTGCCCCCAATTACCGAGGAAGTTCATACTCGTTATGAGTTAATGGGAATCAGATGGTGCACACTCCCTTACTTTCCAGGGCGTCATAACAACAACCGCAGCCCCCCCCCCCCCCAAATCGTCCTCTGGCCAATCGGTGGGGCTATTTGTCCAATTTGCCTGGTGTCGGTATTTTGCCGTTGAAGGGGTTGGCCCAGGAGGCGTATACCTGATCGGTGCGTGGCACTTACAACCCGAGCCTCGAGGTTGGACCAGTGTGGCTGGTGTGTGTGGAGGAGGAGCGGGCATGGGTATCGGCGTAGGTGTCGATGGCCACGGATCTGCTGGATGTCCATGTCGGAGTCCGAGTCGGGATCTGAGAAAATGGCATCGGGCATCTCAATCTCCTGGCTGTTGACAGCCCGGCTGCAGTGGAGGATGTGGCTGGGGGATCCGCAGGGTCCAGGCATTGGCTAAGGGCGCTGGTAATTCGTGGAGGTGGCCGCAGATGAGGTTCACATAATAATAATTGCTTTTTGTCACAAGTAGGTGTGGTAGTCTGTGTAGAGGCATTACGGTACCTGGTAATGCTGGAACACCATTGGTAGATATTGTATGTTTCCTATTGGTCAAGCTGTATGGTAGCTCTGCCCTGCAAGGCGGGGTATAAGAGCTTGTGCCGCCCCAGCAGCCTTCTTTCTGTACCTGAGCTGCTGGGGGAAACATCTAGTTTATTAAAGCCTTCAGTTGGACTACAACCTCGCTTTAGTGGTCATTGATCGTGCATCAGTAGGCATCTATGAAGTTACTGTGAGAAGCCCCTAGTCGCCACATTCCGGCGCCTGTTCGGGGTGGCCGGTACGGGAATTAAACAGTGCTGCTGGCATTGTTCTGCATTATGGCACTAGATTCCCGGCCCAAAGTCCATACAGAGTAAGATCCCGGCCCCGTTTGGTGTAGTACGATCCCCGGGATCCAGGTAGCTGCATCGCCGAAGTTTTGGACGTAGCTGGTGTCCCCAGGAGTGAAAGCACGGAGCGGCCTCCGACATCCCTCATCGACTTCGGACCGCTCTTGACCCTGCTGGACCTTCTTTGCGATGTCCGGAATGACGAAGTTTAACCGTGTCCGGAGGCGTCGACCCATGAGTAGCTCAGCCGGTGCCACCCTAGTGGTTGCATGCGGTGTGGTCCTGTAACTAAACAGAAAAGGGGCCAATCGGGTTTCCCAGGTTCAACTTTTCCATCCCCCTCTTAAATGTTTGGAGTGTCCGTTTGGGCAATCCGTTTGAGGCTGGGTGATACGGGGCGGTTTGCACGTGGCGGATCCCGATCGCGGCCACAAGTGCCTCGAACTCCGCACTAGTGAAAGCGGCTCCGTGGGCAGAGACCAGTATCTCCGGGATACTCTGTGTGCTGAAGGTGTAGCGCAGGCGATCCAGTCACCCTTGCGGTCGTTGCCTGCATCCTGTGGACCTCGAGTCATTTCTAGTGTGCGTCTACAATGATCAGGAACATCGAGCCCTGACAAGGACCGGCAAAATCTATGTGAAGGCGCGGCCATGGTCAGGGCGGCCATTCCCATGGATGTAACGCCGCCACTGGTGGAACTGTCTGGTGCTCCTGGCGTGGCCCGCATCTATACCTTCTCTACATCCATGTCAATGGCTGCCCACCAGACGTAACTGCGGGTGAGCATCTTCACCTTGGACACCCATGTGTGCCCATTATGGAGGTCCTGTAGTAGGGTGGCTCACCCGCTTTCCGGGACGATCACCCTGGTCCTCCAGAGGAGGACAGTGTCCTCCGCGCCAAGCTCCATAATTTTGGAGCTGTAGGCTTTCAACTCGTTAGGTAACGCCCTGTGCTGGGCCCCGTACAACACCATGTGGCAGACCGGGACAACTGCGGGACCATCTGGGTCCAACCCTTTATTCAGGCAGCCGTCACCGGCAATGTGTCCATAATGTGGAGCACAGCCACCACCTCCTCTGCAGAGGGGGCATCGGTGGCCTCCTGGAGAGGGGGAGGCGAGTTATCAGCATGCGGGATCTTCGCACTGGAGCGGTGTTCCAAGCTGTTCTCATATGCCCCCGGCAATAGGACCCAACGCTGGATCCCAACGGGCACAATCGGGGGAATTGCTCGGTCTTCTTTGAATAGGCCCAATAACGGTTTATGGTCAGTGTAGACCGCAAAAGTGTGCCCATAAACGTGTTGGTGGATCTTTCGGACTCCAACGACGACCGGCAACCCTTCCTTGTCGATCTGCGATAATTGTGCTCAGCGTCGGCAAGCGTGCAGGATGTGAATGCAATTGGTCGTTCTCATCTGTGGGCCATGCGGTAGGTGAGGCCTGTGCCCACCCCATAAGGGGGCACATCACATGTCAACAGCAGCAGATTGGCGGGGTCAAGGTGCATTAGTAGTTTCAAGGACGGCAGCTGCCGTTTTACTACGTCAAATAGCCGCTGTTGGGATGGTGTCCAGTCCCACGGCTGACCCTTCTTTAGCAAGACATGGAGGGGATTAAGAAGGGTTGCCAGGTTCGGGATAAATTTCCTTTAATAATTCACTAATCTGAGGAAAGACCGTAGTTCTGTCTGGCCGCCGGGGACGGGGGCCTGGTTTATCACCCGCATCCTGTCATCTACAGCAATCTGTTCTGTCCACTCGGTACCCCAAATAAGTACCCTGGGGGACATGGAAAACAAGCTTTTCCCACCGGAGGTGGGAGTCCGCCTACTCAAAATGCTGGAAGACTTCAGCCAGGTTCGCCAGATGTTCCTGGTCGGACGCCTGGCGATGAGGACGCTGTTCAAGTAAACGGCCACCATGGGTAACCCCCGCAGGATGTTCTCCTTCACACGCTGGAAATAGTGCATGCGGACGAGACCCCAAACGCCGACTGGATATATTCGTATAAACTCCTGTGAGTGTTCACCGTGATGCACAAGCAGGAGTCCATTCACCGTCATGGTCCCTGCAGACACACTGAACCATCTGGTTTGAGTACTGGCAGGACCAGGGCGGCCCAATCACTGAACTCTATGGGACAAATGACCCCTAAATGTTCAAGCTGGTCCAATTCGGCATTGACTTTTTGCCGCAATGTGTAGGGGACCGGGCGGCGCAGAAATAATGAGGCTGTGCCTGCGGGTCTTCGCTGATTCGGGCCGCAGCCCCTTTGATTGTCCCCAGCCCGTCTGCGAAGACCTTGGCGAATTTGGCCAAGACCCACACGGGACTGTGTGGGTCCATGCGGTATACCTTCTGCCTGTGCGGTTTCAAATCATAGAATCATAAAATTTACAGTGCAGAAGCAGGCTATTCGGCCCATCGAGTCTGTACCGGTCTTTGGAAAGAGCACCCTACTTAAGCCCACGCTCCCACCCTATCCTCATAACCCAGTAACCCCAGCTAACGTTTTTTGGTCAGTAAGGGCAATGGCCAATCCACCTAACCTGCACATTTGTGAACTGTGGGAGGAAACTGGAGCACCCGGAGGAAACTCACGCAGACACGGGGAGAGCGTGCAGACTCCGCACAGACAATGACCAATCGAACCTGGGACCCTGGAGCTGTGAAGCAACTGTGTTAACCTCTGTGCTACCGTGCAGCCAGTCCCGACCCAGCAAACCTGGTCCCCCACCACGGACTACCACCAATGGTAGGTTAATGGATTGGTGCCCATAGGTCACCGGTACCTGGATGGTGCCCTCAATGGTCAATGCTCTCCGGTGTAGCTGGCCACACTGGCCTCGGTGTCATGGCAAATTAATGTGCAGAGGCGGCTGCGGATGCCCTTAAATGTGCCACAGTTGATCACGGACACAGCTACTCCTGTATCCAGCTCCATGTCAATGGGATGGCCATTTATCAAAAGGGACACTCGAATTGGGGCGTCTCGGGGTGCCGTAACACAGTGGAGTTCTTAGTAGTGGTCCTCCTCGTGGTCATCAACATAGTATGCCCTGTCATGAGGGGGGCGGAACCGCCTGGAGGGGTGGCGGGCAAACTGGTCACCGTATGGTCCACTGGGCTTTGGGCCTGGACGTCTGTCTGGGTATTCCTGCTCCGCAGATTTGTCCCTGCGCTCCACGGCTGGTCTGCAGCGGCCACCGCCATCTTTTGGGCGGGCACCCTACTGCCAGGTCTTTGGATCCTCCGACCAAGATGGATCTTGGTGGTGTCTTCCGGAGTGCTCCAGATTCAATACCGCCAACCCTTGAAGTTCTTGGACTTCCAGCTCCACACCCTCGCGGGAGACAGCAATCTCAATTGCCCGCTGCAAAGTCAGCTGGGTTTAAGTCAGCAACTTTCTCTTATGGCAGCGTCCCAGATCCCGCAGATTAAAACGGTCGTGAAAGGATTCGCTTAGGTTAGGCCAAAACTTGCAAGTCTCAGCCAGCTGCCTTAAACGCGCCAGAAAATCACTGTTTTATTAACTTTGGGCTTGTGTGGCCATGTGAAAGCGGAATTGGCAAATGAGTGGCGATTTTGGATTTAATAATAATCATCTTTATTGTCACAAGTAGGCTTACATTAACACTGCAATGAAGTTACTGTGAAAAACCCCTAGTCGTCACATTCCGGCACCTGTTCAGGTACACAGAGAGAGAATTCAGATGTCCAAATTATCTAACAGCACGTCTTTCGTGACTTGTGGGAGGAATCCAGAGCACCCGGAGGAAACCCACGTAGATATGAGGATAATGTGTAGACTCCACACAGACAGTGACCAAAACCGGGAATCGAAAATAGATCCCTGACACTGTGAAGCAAAAGTGCTAACCACTGTGCTACCGTGCAAATACCAAGCTGCAAAAGACTGGGGCCGGGATTCTCCGATCCCGGCTGAGCGGTCATCCAGTTTTGGCCAGTCCCGCCAGTGTGAATTATACACCTCACGCACAGCGGGACCTGGCAGGTGAGTGTACGAGGGTGGTCCTCGGGGGTGGGGGGGGGGGGGGGGTGCGCAGGGGGATCCACCCCAGGGGGCAGGGGGGGGGGCCCACGGTGGCCTGGCCCTCAATCAGGGCCTACCAATTTACGGGTGGGCTTGTTCCGTGGGGGCACTTCTTTCCGGGGACCGGCGCGGAGAAGA
The DNA here is from genome assembly GCF_047496885.1 of Scyliorhinus torazame. Taxonomy (NCBI): domain Eukaryota; kingdom Metazoa; phylum Chordata; class Chondrichthyes; order Carcharhiniformes; family Scyliorhinidae; genus Scyliorhinus; species Scyliorhinus torazame. Next base: position 26,366,503 of record NC_092713.1, read on the forward strand.
GAACCCCCGCGCATGCGCGGAAATGCGCCAGCCAGTCTGCGCATGCGCGAGATCACGCCGACCGTTCCGCGCATGCGCGAACTCGCGCCGGCCCTTCTCGCCGGCTGGAGTGGCGCCAACCCCTCCGCCGTCCACCTAGCCCCTGAAAGTTCGGAGAATTTCTTACTTTCGGGGGCTGTTGACGCCGGAGTGGTTGCCACCGGTTTTCCCGCCGGCGTGGGGCCTTAGCACCCTGAAGGGAAAATCCCGGCCTGGGAGTCAGGCCCGTCTGGGTTTGTCAAACTTTTGATAAGTGCATTCGTTGGCCCACCAACCACCATTAGTAGAGTTATGGTCTGGTGGTCATCTCCAAATATGTAGAGCGTATGCAACAGCATACGCTCTACATATTGAGCCCAATCATCGGTACTCACATCGAAGGCCCCCAGATTTCCTATATGAGGCTGAGGTAAGGCCTCTTGCGACCTAGACAAAGTGGCCCGGGTATGGAACACGTGGTGCCGACGGGAACTCCATTTTGGTCGCGTCGCCAGTGTAGAATCCGACAGGTGACAAGCACTCATAGGACACACAGTAGGATACAATGATAGGGTCACCCTCCCCGACCTGCACCCAGGGTTTTTATACTGTGGAGCCTTCCCAATTAAGGGGGAAGCTCTGCCCCCAATTACCGAGGATGGTGCATACTCCCTTACTTCCCAGGGGTCATAACATGAAGCCAGTGGCCTCAACACCCCATTGTTGAGTTCCACGTTCTAACAAACTGTGGGTAATGAAGTTTTTCCTGAATTTCTTATTGAATCTATTGGTGACTATCATACACTTATTATATATGTAAGGGTTCACTGGCATTTTCATACAAACTGTGCCTTATGAACCTGTGGTAATGTTGCTGGAGGTGATTATGCTCTTAGACTGTTGTTTCATTGATAGCGGGTTTGGGCATCAATAGCCAATATGAGAACTGAACAAAAGAACCTAAAATTCACAAAAAAGTCAAATACCACTGAGTGAGTCCAAGCCAGTATTTTAACATTGTGATTCAGGTAGTGATTTTGATCTGGGCTCCCCTTTTTGAAAGGATGTGAACCCATTGGAGAGAGCGCTGTAGAGGTTTACAAGAAACTTCAGTTATGAGCATTGATTCTCCCTCTGTGTACCCGAACAGGCGCCGGAATGTGGCGACTAGGGGCTTTCCACAGTAACTTCATTGCAGTGTTAATGTAAGCCTACTTGTGACAATAAAGATTATTATAATAGGATTTGATGAACTGATTCCATGCACTCTTCTGTATCGAAGCCCAACACACAATTGAGATTGGCACCAGAAGACAAAGTACAAATGTTGTACAATATCACACTGAGATTACTCTCCCCAAACAGAAACAATAAATGCGGTCGTTGTGGTGTTGGGTGCTCTGGTGCACAGATGAGCCAACACAGTTGTATGTGGTACAACTCTATTTTATTATAACTCTTATAATACAGTTCGTTCTGGATACTCTGCACGTGCTGTCTCCCTGAGTGTGTTTGGCAATAGATGTGTCCTGGTTCTCCTCTGCAGCTAATACTGACCACCGGGGGTCGTGTCTGTGCTTTTATATCTTTCTGTCATTGGTTGTGGTGTTGTGTGTTCTGATTTGTCTGTTGGTGTGTCTATCATGATGTGTGTGTTTGAATATCATGACATCCCCCCTTTTTACAAAGATATGTGCCTACGTGGTTATAAATATAATTGTGTCGTGAGTGCATCGAAGAGTGTGTGTGTGTGTTATGTACAGCGTGTGTATATGACGTAACTATTTACATGGGGCGATGTCGGGTGCGTCACACTAACAAGGTTGTACCATAACAAAACTTGGATGCGAGAGAAAAAAAAACTTGAACATTGGTCTGGTCAGACGATATCTGGAACAATAAACAACAACAGGTTATAATACAGAAGTGTTTGACTTTTTGAACGTATGAACAGCGTTATAAGTCCAGTCTAATGGGTGACCGCCTCAAGAATGGGCTGGTCCTCAAGCCGGTTCAGCTGTGGAGATTTGGTTCTGGTGGCGATGGAAGGGGCATGATCCGTGGCATCTCCACGAAGTCATCCTTGGGAACCAGTGGAGGATCCGGCGTGTGCGTACGGTTCAGTTGCGAGCGTGGAAGGCGGCGCAAAGCTCGCTGATTGCGCCTACGCACCAATCCATCCGCCCTGCATGCCAGGAACAAGGTGGAGTCTTTTTCTTTTTATGTTTGTGGTGGACGGCATCTTGTAGCCGATGGGTCGTTGCCATCGAAGTATCACCATCACTAATATCATGCAAGGCGATGACTGTGCCAGATGTGGAAGTTGGCCGAGACCGTGTACGCTGGTTCCGGCCACCTGCTGTGCCGGAAGGGCGACTCCGCAGAGAAACGTCGAAGCATGTCGCCTTGGAGAGAGAATTGTTGCTCGCATCAACGTCTGGCGATGGCGCGAATTGGTGTGTCCATCTTGGACCGCCGGTGCTGGTTGCCACTGCCGACCCAGTGGGACTGCCACGCGATCCATTCCCTGTCGCCGTGGCATCCGCCGTCACCCTGAGCGTGCCATCACCGAGGCCGCGACACCGCCCGTCCGGAGCAAGGTCTGGCGTGCGCGAATCAGAGTCGGCGCTTGGCTGCTCCCCATCTGGAGTCCGGTCTGCCTTCCGTCGATGCCCCCCGTCCGGAGTCCCAACAGGTTCACTGGAGGCAGCCGAGATTCCCTGAAGCTGCACTTCTGGAGTCGGAACATGCAGGAATGCACCAACCAGTGGAGAGGGTCGAGCCATCGAGGGTGGAAGCGGTGCGCTGCCACCACAGTCGTCAGTGGTCCCGCCGTGATCGTCGAGTGCCTCGGTACGCACTAGGCGAGGTCTGTCACCTTGCACCTTTTGCATGGGAAGTGGGATGCTGTCGTCACTCGTCTCACATCCCGTGGATAGATCCTCATTAGCAGCTTGCTGTTCACTAGGGTTGATTGTCAGAGTTTTCATCTGGTGGTGCACACCATGTCGGTGGACTGTCATTGTCTTGCCGTTGTCCTTCATTTGGGCTTTTCTTCTTTGGAATTTTAAATCTTCCCCCAGACATTGCAGAACCTTGTTTATTACCCCCAAATTCTCCCATAGGTATGGTCTCGAATATAGGATCCAATGTTTCTATCGACATTGTACTATTTTCCAAAGAACATTCCGTTTCACTTTTCTTCTCAGGTGCCTCATGTGTATCTTTGTCTAATGTACATGCCTTCATGGTCTCTGGGTCTGATTTTGCTGGGACTGGCATGGTCACAGTCTCTCTTTTACTGTTCTCAATTGCCCACCTTATACTCCCCATACATAACTGCTTAATCACTGGGGTTAGTGTGGTACAATGGATAATCGGCTCGACCTTATCTGCATCTTCACCATTAGTGGAAAGCACACTTGGTTCACTTGACACTGCTGTGGGTTTTAAATTCGTTATCTGGCTACTCGATGTCGGTGTCCTCAGGATTCTTGCTCCAATGTTCTGCTCAATAATCAGTGGAGCGTGTATAGGTTCAATGCAATTAATGTTCCCCTCAAGGTTTGAAGAGTCATTACTGACTAACTGCTGGTCTCCGAAGTTGGGATTTTGCGGTGTTGTGTTGAAGGGAGACATTTGTCCCTGCTGTAGATATGATTCAGGTTGTGTTATTTCCATTACCTGAGGATCAATGTCTTGTCCATTTTTTCGATCCGTACTAAAACACTGGCAATTCTCAGTCTGCTCCTTGCAAGTTAAACATGCAATTAATTTCGTTAGCAAATCCTCAGCATCCTTCTGTGGCCGTGCAGCATTATTAATCTCTGTTCGGCTATAATGATCCTGAAGGTCAGCGCATAAACCTTTTTTCTTCGGGCTTGGACGAGGCGATTCCTTTGGCTTGTCTTCAGTTGGGCTTGAACAGTCTTCAGCGCTGTGCCCTTCATTGTAGCATGAGAGACCGTCATGTTCATGCTGCTGTGTAGTGGAGCATGGTAGGCTGTTATAGCCTTCTTGCTGTTCACGTGAGCATGGCAGACTTGCATCGTCTGCCGCTGGTTGGTCAGGAGAGGTTGCTAGACCCTCATGGTCTTGTTCCTGCAAGGACTGCGCTCTGGAGTCTTGCGTTCCTTCCATCGTGGAGTCCGTCCACGAGCTCTCTGTGGAGGCTTGTGACACTGGAGTCACTTCTTGTTCGTGCAAGGACTGCGCTCTGGAGTCTTGCGTTGCTTCTATCGTGGAGGCTGTCCACGAGCTCTCTGTGGAGGCTTGTGACACTGGAGTCATTTCTTGTTCGTGCAAGGACTGCGCTCTGGAGTCTTGCATTTCTGCAATTGTGGAGTCTGTCCACGAGCTTGCTGTGGAAGCTTGTGACACTGGAGTCACTTCTGGTTCATGCGAGGACTGCACTCTGGAGTCTTGCATGTCTTCTTTCATAGAGTCGGGAACGTTGAGCGGGACGTGGACCACGCTCTGTGTGGCAGCAGGGCACTCTCCGTGTGCTTGCACCGCTCCCTGTCTGTTAATGTCAGGCTGCAGCATCATCCGGTACTGATAAGTTGGAACGTCATATCTGCTGGATTGAAGATCCTCAAATCCGAAAAATGAATCCGCATCTGCGTCGGATTCAATGTGGGGGCCGCCAATGTGCAACACAAAAGGTTCGTCCGAGTCATAGTCATATAGGACCACGGAGCTATCATTGGGCTCGCGAGGTCCGGAAACACTGTAAAGATCGTCATCGAAGTATTCAAGGTCGGAATCATCGGCTTGTGCGTAGGTAACTGCTTGTCGGAGGGTTCTTCGGAGGTCAAATTCATCTCCTGGGTCAATTTGCGGCACTGTGCTGTCATTCCAGGTGAGGGAAGGTTGTTTTACAGCTTTAACAGATTTTTGTTTTTTTGATTTGGGACGTTTCCCTTTTAAATTGGATTTGGGACATTTCCCTTTTAAATTGGTGTAGTCTGGGGCCTCTGACATCCTGACGCTCGGTATGTAGCACGTAGGAAGCGACTGCGCATGCTCAGATCGCTGTTCCTTTACCGATGGCCGTTTTCTTGACTGCGCATGCGCAGCATCTCGCGCATGCGCAAACGAAACTTCAGGTTCTGCGCACTTCTCGCGCAACTGTGCTAGCGTTATACCTTTAGCAAGATGGCCGCCGACCTCCACCCAGCCTTCTCTCAGGCCCGGGATTTCGGCCTCTGGGAATTCGGGCTCCGGGATCCCAGCCACGAGGTGAGTACTGCAACTTTTCTTACCTTTATGTGCCGATTGGATTGCGTTTTCTTCACAGTACTTGGAGAATTTGCCCAGGACTGCCTGGTAATCGTACCTTTGCTGCCTCCTGAAGAACCTGAACCTTCTGAATATTTCTCTTGCCCTTGCACCGGCGATGGTGAGGAGAAATTCAATTTTTTCCCTATCATCCAGGTCTTTGAGTTCAGCTGCCACCAGGAACAATTCGAACATTTGCCGGAATCGCCGCCAGTTTTCGCGGAGGTCGCCGTGGCACTGGAGCGCCTGCGGAACCGGGAGCTCGTACATCATGCCTGGGCACTGCTGGTTGTCTGTGTACACTGAGGTATGCCGGCAGGTATCGATCCACTCCTGTACCATGTGGTGTTGGGTGTTCTGGTGCACAGATGAGCCAACACAGTTGTATGTGGTACAACTCTATTTTATTATAACTCTTATAATACAGTTCGTTCTGGATACTCTGCACGTGCTGTCTCCCTGAGTGTGTTTGGCAATAGATGTGTCCTGGTTCTCCTCTGCAGCTAATACTGACCACCGGGGGTCGTGTCTGTGCTTTTATATCTTTCTGTCATTGGTTGTGGTGTTGTGTGTTCTGATTTGTCTGTTGGTGTGTCTATCATGATGTGTGTGTTTGAATATCATGACAGTCGTATTATAAACGCACATTCTTTAAGTTTTGGTCTTACAGCTGCGCCACCTCCTGTATAATTGCCATTCTATATTTAACTTGGTTAAAGGCTCCTTAATGGGTGATCCAGAATTAACACACGAGGAGCAAACAACCAACATTTAAAAGTGAACTAACAAACTAAGCCTACATTGTTATAATTTTTGCCATTGTTCTAGAGCCAGCGCCATCTAGTGTATTAGAACCAGAAAGAAACTTGTGAAGGATATCTGGGTTGATCCCGCAGATGTTCTTATGAGGAGAGGTTGAGTAGCTTGGGCCTGTACTCATTGGAGTTTAGAAGAATGAGAGGTGACCTTATTGGCATATAGGATACTCAGCAGGCTTGGCAGAGTAGATGCTGAGAGGTTGTTTCCCCTTGTGGGAGAGTCTAGAACCAGAGGGCATAATCTTAGAGTTAGGGGGTCACCCATTTAAGACAGAAATGAGGAGGAATTTCTTCTCTCAGAGGGTAGTGAATCTGTGGAATTCTTTTTTTTAATATAAATTTAGAGTACCAAATTCATTTTTTCCAATTAAGGGGCAATTTGACATGGCCAATCCACTTACCCTGCACATCTTTGGGTTGTGGGGGCGAAACTCAGGCAAGCACGGGGAGAATGTGTAAACTCCACACGGACAGTGACCCAGAGCCGGGATCGCAGCTTGTACCTCGGTGCCATGAGGTAGCAGTGCTAACCACTGTGCCACCGTGCTGCCCTGAACCTGTGGAATTCTTTACCGCAGAGGGCTGCAGAGGGTGGGTTGATAAGTTCGTTCACGGCTAAGATAGACAGATTTTTAATCGGTAAGGGAATCAAGGGTTCTGGGGTTAATGAGAGAAAGTGAAGTTGAGGATTATCATAACAGATCAGTCGTGATCTCATTGATTGGGGGAGCAAACCCGATGGGCCTACATCTTATGGTCTTGTGGTCTATAAGCTTTGGTTGTATGTGGCACGTTAGGACCGCACTAGTATCAGTACCAGTCCTGAAACCTACATCAGGATTCATTGGTATTTTCACAATGACAGTGCTCTATGTATATGGAATTAAGTTTCAAAGACCAGAAACTTCCCCCAAGTTCAGTCCATTTTATTGTGCTGAATTTACTGATCTCAGCAAAGGAGGCAGTGGGAACTACAATTCACCTCAATGTCCTTAAACTAGGAAAGAGAGAGTAAAACACTTAATCCAGTATTCCATCTATACCTCGTGACTCATTTATATCAACAGGTATATTTACCGTCATGATGTTATCATTTTTGGTCTTTATTATTTCAGTTTGGCTGGCTACACACCTCCGCTATCATAACTGAATTATCAATGGTTCCCCCCTCCTATTATTAGCGGAACCTGTTAACATATTCCTACGTGACTGCACTTTGCCCAATCTCAAGACGGTTGAAGTCGGAAACATGCATCTTGCACATTTTAAGCCAATCAATTGAGGCAAACTTGCTGTAAATAGGAACAATGGGACGGTGATTAAATCACATCATGGGATGGCATGAAAGACAGATTGGCTGGGATTCAGATTCGACCCTGTGTTAGTCAGCCTCGGTTTAGGCAGCAGGAGGAATATCCCAATTGACTGATGCACCAACAGGCTAAACAGAGGAAACAAATCCCGTGAGAGTGAAGTCATTTGTGAATGTCAGCCGACAACAATGCTTGACTCAAAGGTGATTGCCTGCCGCAAATTGGCCAGGGTCATTCCGTGGAAGGGTAGTCTTTTGGAGGAGTTGGAAGCTTGTCGTTGCCCTTCGAATGCTTTCCCAGCCTTGAGCACTGCCCTGAGGGCAAACAAGAAAGGAAATCAGAAAAATCAGAGGTAAGTTCTCAACCAATTACAAGTGCGAGATAAAAATATTTACCTTTTAAAACATAAGCAATAGGAACTGGAATAGGCTATTATGTCTGCTCTGCCATTTAATACCGTCACGGCTAATCTTCTACCCCAACCACACCTTCCTGCATTACTCCCGTATCCCTTTTAGTTGCTTAGCATCTCGGTCTTGATGTACTCAATGACTGAGCACCCAAGCTCTCTGGTCTCGAGAATTCCAGAGAATCACAATGCTGTGAGTGAAGAAATTGCTTGCTGGAAAGAGACACATGTTGTCAAAGTTTTTCATCTTGCACTCACCAGGACAAACAAAATAATTCTAAATTTCAAATGATCACAGCAATTTATACTAGAGGAGACAAGGTTGTTTGGCAAGCAGACTCTG